>NC_064850.1:10705000-11340000 GCF_024139225.1 Suncus etruscus | reverse complement strand
TACATCTCAGTCCTGATAAAATTCTATTGTTAGTGCTACTACTTTTTAGCCTATTTCTAAGGCTAAAGTTTTAGATTTGCCTTAAAGGCTGTGAACAGTTAAACTTTCTCAGTGTCATGGAGATGATGGGTTGTTGAGGAAAATATGAAAGGGCCACTGAATGTAGGAGATGTTCTCATTCTAAGTGCTGTGGACAAAGGATTACCAAGACACAATTTGTACTCATTAGTAACCTGTGTCCATGGCACTTAGAATGAGTGATAACCTGTACACATTTCTGACACTGGTTTGGACTTCAGTCAGCAGTATTCTGGGGTTAGTCCTGCACTATTACTCGGGCTAGTGAGATGAGACTCTCAGCAGTGTTCTGAAGAACACTAATATATGCAGTTCCAGGGTTTAAACCATGGTTGGCAGCATGCAAGACAAGTGTCCTTAACCTATGTACTATGTTCACCAGCCCATAACTAGTTCTATCCTTAAAAATAATCAAATCACAATGATTTACAAAATTACCAAGTTATTCAAGGTTTACAAGATTTCAATACCAATCCCTTCACAGTGTTCCCGGTTTTCCTCATCCTCCAGTCTGCCTCTATGGCAGGCATTTCCCCCCGCCTTTTAGGCATTGTGGTTTGCAGTACTGTTACTGATACTGAGAGGATACCTTCCATCCCTCCCCCATCTCTCTGCCCCACACATACACTGACAAATATTCTACTAAGGGACAAATATTCTACTAAGGATCAGTTCTCCTACTCCTTTTTTTGGGAGTGGGGGTGGTTTTGGGCCATACCCAGTGATGCTCAGGGGTTACTCCTGGCTACGTGCTCAGAAATCACTCCTGGCAGTCTCAGGGGACCATATGGGATGCTGGGGATCGAACCTGGTCCGTCATGGGTCAGCCACGTGCAAGGTAAAAATGCCTTACTGCTATGCTATTGCTGTACTATTGCTTTGGCCCCTAGTTCTCCTACTCTTTATGTCTACCTCCTTTGGACTTTAGTTACTCCCTTACTATGTTTCTTTGTCATTTGTGTCTATCCATTTCCCTCTGACTCATTTAATTCATCTGGATACTCTCCAGATCTATCCATATATCAGCAAAATGCATGGCTTTATCTTTTCCTATAGCTGTGCTCTGGTAAATGTACCTTAGCTTCTTTATCTAGTCATCTGTTCTTGGGCATTTGAATTATTTTGAATGAATTTGGGCTACTGTTGCAATGAATAGAGGACTACAAATATATTTTCTAAATAGATATTTTTGGGTTCTTGGAATTCGATGCCAAGTAGTAGAATTCCTGGGTTATGTGGGAGATTGATTCCTCGTTTTTTGATGAATGTTCATATTGTTTTCCTAAAAAAGGCTGATTCTTTTTTTTCCCCCCTCCCCCAAAAAGGCTGATTCTTGACAATAGTGAATTCTACATCCACAACATTAGTTGGCTTTGTTCTTTTTGATAAGTGCCAGTATCACTGGTGTGTGATGATATTTCACATTTTCCTGATGATAAATGATACAGTGTATTTTTTTAAACACCTTTTGGCCATTTTGGAGGAAGTTTTCTATCCATACACACACACACACACACACACACACACACACACACACACACACACACACATATGTACATATTTGTATATATACACACCTTATTTTAAATGGGTTGATTGTTTTATTCTTATAAAGTTCTACCAGTCCTTTATATATCTTGGATATTAACCATTTATCAGATGAGAGGTGAGAAAAATTTTCTTTTAAAGAAAAACACAAAGAATCTAATAGTAATGTGTTGTGTACAAGGTGAGAAAATGTCTTAAAAATTCCATGTTATGGGGCCGGAGTGATAGCACAAAGGTAGGGCGTTTGCCTTGCATGTGGCTGACCTAGGACGGACCTTGATTCAATCCCCTGCATTCCATATGGTCCTCCAAAGCCAGGGGCGATTTCTAAGTGCATAGTCACTGGGTGTGGTCCAAAAAAAACAAAAGGAAAGAAAAGAAAAAAACCCAGTCCCGAGTGCTGTCGGGTGTGACCCAAAAAAAAAAAAAAAAAAAAAAAAAAAACAGAAAATGTACTTTATATATATACACATGTACCATTTATAAGTGTATTATAAATACAGCTGCCAAAGAATTAAAAAAGATATATTCATACCTATGTTCACTGGAGTGCTGTAATATAATAGATATGGAAATAACCCACATATGAAACAACAGAGAAAGGGTAGGAGGAAAAGAGCATGGAAAAATGGTGGAGGGGTCTTGAAAAACTGGTGTGTTGGTTTAGTAGCTCTGCAACTTTAAAATTACTCCAATAGTTTTATAAAATGTGATACCTCAATAAGTTAAAAATGAGAAAAGAAAAAATATATTAATGTAAAGAAGCTGTGATACTCATATACATAGACTACTATCCAGTTTAAGAAAAACTAAAACATACAGTTCATTGCAATGTGAATGGAACTAGAGGTATCATGTTATGTGAATTAAATCAAGGAAAAAGCATAAACTCTGGATGACCCCACTAATTTGTAAAGGGGGTAAACAGTATTGAACAATGACTTACTCTTGGCTTTATATGAAAAAACTTATTAACAGGGGGAATGAAGATTAGATTATAGGTGACATAGGGAGGATGGTAGAGGGCCGCTGGATACTTTGATGATGGGGCAGTAACTATACATCAATATTATAAACTTTAACACTATTGTAACCATTTTACATAAACTACAATTAAAAGTATACATAAGTTTACATATATAGAGGGTGAGTTATATACTTGGACATATCTGAAGCACCCTTTATGCCATATGGCATCACACTCTTTTTTTTTTTCAAAGAAAATGTCCTATGAGCAAAGGCAAAATTCAGTCTAAGTCAATTTAAATAAGTTGCAAAATCTTGTTCCTCAACTTTAATGTTGATTGTTATAATAAGAGTTGAGAAGATGAAGATAGCACATGGGTTAAAGCACTTGTCATGCATGTGGCTCACAATGGTTTGATCTCCAGCATTCTGGAATTGTGTGGTCCCTCAGCACTTTTGGGAGTAGCCCCTGAACACAGAGCCAGAAGTAGTCCTCAAGCACTGTAAGCTGTGGATCAGAATGATAATAGGTAAACTGCAATTGATTCATAAGCATGGGATTGAAGTTTGCTGGTTACTTAAAAATATATTTGTTTAAAAATATTCAGGTGTAACTCCTCAGCATCACTGGGTGTGGCCTAAAAAGCAAAAAAAATTAAAATAAAATTCAGGTAAATAAAAGTGTAGACTTAAAAAGAATGATGCTTGATAAGTCTAAAAGACTATTCTAATGTCCTCAGAGAAAGAAAAAATATCTTCAAGAATGAATTTATGTTTAAAAAGTGAGATGATGTAATACATCAGAAAAGGGTTGATAGCTAGGATACACAAAGTACTCAGAAAGATTAACTCCACAAAACCTAAAAAGATCCTTTAAAACATGGTGAGAGGAAATGAACAGATACTTCTCTGAGGAAGACCAACAGATGGCCAACAGACACATGAAAAAATGCTTACCATCACTTATCATTAGAGAAATCCAAATCAAGACAACAATGAGATATCATCTTACACCAGTGAGGATGGCACATATTAGAAATATTGGAAACAGAAGCCTGAGTGTTGGTGCAAGCCGTAAGGCGTCTGCCTTGCATGCGCTAGCCTAGGATGGACTGAGGTTTGATCCCCCGGTGTCCCATATGGTCCCCCCCAAGCCAGAGGTGATTTCTGAGCACTTAGCCAGGAGTAACCCCTGAGCACCAAACGGGTGTGGCCCCAAAAACAAAAACAAAAAAACAAAACAAACAAACAAAAAAGAATCAATCTGCCACAGACCCAGCAATTCCACTTTTGGATATCTAACTCCAGGACAGGAAAAAACTCATTCAAAAGGATGGATGCACTCTGTTATTCATTGCAGCAATCAGTACAACAGCTAAGAATTGAAATCAACCTAGCTGTCTAACAATGGATGAGTGAATGATAAAGATGTGGTACATGTATACAATGGGATACTATATAGCTGTAAAGAATGATGCAATCATGCAATTTGCTACAAGATGGATGGAACCGGAAAATATTATGTTAAATAAAGTAAGCCAGAAGGAGGAGGATAAATACAGAAAGAAATACAGTGGTTTAAATTGGAGTTGTCTCAATCACACTTGGCTCCAGAGTATAGTGAGAAGAAAAAAATTCAGTAGAGGATGGGGGCCAGGGGCCAAATGGTCTCAGGTCCATTGGTGGTGTTTAAAAAGAATAGAACTAAATATCCAAGCCAAAGTCAACAACAATGGAATCAAGAGACCCAAGCTATAACAATATAAACTTAAAATGTTTTATACTGTTATACTGGCAGGCTAGGGGCAAAGGGTGGTGGTTGTATGGAATGCACTTTGGGAGCATTGGTGAAGGAAAGTTGACTCTGGTGGTGGGACTGGCTCTGATGTATTTCTGAAATGGAACTATGAAGAATTTTTAAATCACATAGTTTCAATAAAATATTAAAAAAGTGAGATGATGGGTTAGACAGAGAGTCAAAAGAGCCAAGCTTTGCATGTGGGACACCTGGATTTGATTCCTGATACCACATACAGCGCTAGGCACTGCTGGGAATAAAATTGCACAAGGCTGATCCATTGTTCAACCCCCGGCATTCCATATGGGCCCTCCCCCCCCAGCCTGCCAGGAACGATTTCTGTATGTATGTGGTGGGAAATGCATACCACTGAAGATTGTTATACAATGTATGGCTGTAACTCAATCTTTATCTGTGAAAAAAACTATTATGAACAGTCTTGTAAAAACAAAAAACAAAACAAAACAACAGTGGCCTGAGCATTTTGAGCTTATAGCAATGGATAAGGTATGTGATTTGTTTGGTACTGAGTTCTGTGACATAAAAAGTAAATTACTATTTGGGAAGGGACATGAACAGAGGGATCCTTTAATAAAATGAAAAAGAAAAAAGAAAAAAGTGGCTAAGATGCTAGTTATTTTTGTATATTTTACCACCATCTCCAGAAAAAAATTTCAAGGAAGACATTTTTTTTTGGCATGAATAAAATATTAAACGCTGCTTGGTGGGAAAACAAACAAAAGTACTGGGGGTCATATGTATCAGTGCTTTAGTGAAATGGTAGAATATCTGAGTACTGGGAAAACACTCCAGTGAAAAGGGAGTCACCCACAATGAGCTTTGCTTAGTAACTAAGTGGTAGAGTAAAAAGCGATTATGGTGATAGATACCTCCTTGTGCTCATTTTTCAAATTTGTCTCTTATCTATGCCTATAATAAGCTACTATATCAGGCACAATAAAAAGCAGGCATACCCCTGGAGAACTAGAAATACAACTTAGGAAAATATGGCTGAGGAGCAGTATTCAGTGATATTGGATTTCTCAGAAAGATCAAACTTGGTTTTTTTTTGGTTTTTGTATCACACCCGGTGGTGCTCAGGGAGTACTCCTGGCTGTCTGCTCAGAAATAGCTCCTGGCAGGCATGGGGGACCACCTGGGACACCGGGATTCGAACCGACCACCTTAGGTTCTGGATTGGCTGCTTGCAAGGCAAGTACCGCTGTGCTATCTCTCCGGGCCCCTCAAACTTGTTTTTGATCAGATTTTGTTTTAGATGTAACTGGCTATTTTGCTAGTCACAGAAATATTTGGGGACTTCAACAGAGGGCTGAATTTATATAGAAAATAGGACAGTAAGCTCTTAGAGAAGGGAAATTATAGTCAACACACCCCCCTTTGTAACATTTATAGTGGAAAACATTTATTATATATTTTGTTATATGAGAGCATAATATCAATACAGAAGTCCTAAAACACTGTACTTAGACATCAAAAAATATGTTAGTGGTAATTTTGGTAATGTTTTTTCATGCATATTTTCCCTGAAATGAGTAAAAGTGTGATGAAAAATAAAACCTTCACCATTAGTTTAATTAAGATAAAGCCAACATAATAAAAAAAATATTCCTGCAACTTAATATATGAAAGCAAAATCTCTCTCTTAAAAATTGACTGTCCTAATGTATATACACCTGCCTCTAAGTAAGGATATTTATTAGTGGAAATTATATGATTAAAATTATCTTTGGTAACAATGATACCTAGGATCCTAAAATTCACATTTTGGTAATAACAGATTCTAAATAATTGAATTTAATACTTACTTGTCTCCCACAATTCCCAAGTTGATTGTGGGGTATCCATGTTCCTGAATTGTTGCTAACAGGGTTGAGCGATTGCTATCTCGAATCTTTCCTGGTAAGAGGTCATCTTCGGGATTTAAAAGCTATAAACAAAACAAAACAAAAAACCAAACCCACAAATTATTCTATTAAGATATTGTTGTCTATTGTTAATGGAAACAGCTCAAAATATTGAGCACATTAATAGTATTTGGCACAGAAAATATATGCTCATAGGGTCTCTGAATAAAAACGGAAAACATGGGAGGATGCAAAAAACATTGTAATTTAAAAAAGTAGAAATTTAGAGGGTGATTAAACAGCAGGCTAAATACACATTAGCTTTGCCTATCTACAATTTTACAATGCTTCTCTAGGGATACTGCATTTCCTAGAAGATTCTTACTGGAGCAAAAATAAAGCTCTGAGGAGAATGACAATTTATATCTCCTTTTAAGCTTTTGGCTCTCTTTAAGAGAGATTCTTTTAATTAACAAATTTAAACAAGTAATATTTAATGGCATACACCACATTCTATTACTTTGAACTAACTCACCTTTTCTTTGCCTCTTATTTAAACACTGTGATTACGAAGTTGTTCATGATTGAGTTTCATCTTACATTGTACACCACCCTTTGCCCCTGAACATTCCCCACCACCAATGTTCTCATTTTCCCTCCTACTCTCCCTCTGCCTGTCTCAGGGGCAGGCATTTTACTCTTTCTGTCACTCCCCTTTTTTCCTTTTAGATACTATGGTTTGCACCTGTAAATGAAAGGGTATTGTGCATATCACTTTATCTTTGTTCAACATCCAGTTATTGATTAGAATGATGTTACAACTATCATTGCCATAGTGGTCCCTTCTTTACCCTAACTACACTGCTCCATTATGTGTGGCACGCTTCCAACCGTGGATTGGACCTCTTGGCCCTCCCTCATCTCTACTGTCTCTGGATATTATTACCATACTACCTTTTAGAGATTTAAAATTTATTTTTATATGTCTAGACAAGAAGCTATTCCATACTCTAATGAGATAAGTATTCTTACCTAGAATTCAGACCAGTTTGAAATTAAAGTAACCCATAAAACTGTGCCCTAATTTAATTATCAATAATATATGGCAATAAATACCTTGAGGGGTGGTTGTTAGAAATTGTATGATGACCTCTTATTGAAACAGTTAATATAATTATACAATAAATGTGATTATTGACCTTATGATATATTAAAAGTATATCTCTGAAGTAAATTTGGGATATTATTTTAAGAGGTAGAAAGCAAGCCTGAATATTTCAGATATGTGGGCTGTTAAGATGGCCAACAGTCAGAGCTTCATATCTCAGTGTTCCCAAATGAGAACCATTAGCTCCTCCGTCATTCTTGAGATTTTTTAGTGATACCATGTGGCCAAATCTTCCCTTTGACTTTATGTCAGAAATGTAGTATCTTTATGACCAATGTTCTCTTTCCAATATCCTGGAGTAAAATCGACTGTTTTATGTCACCCAAGAATATTTCCTTCAAATACTGCACTATCGGATGCCATGTAGCATTGCAACCCACTTTCATCCTTAATCACAGTAGTTTGGAAAATTGCTATGAGAATACTGATATATACTCAATTTATGATATAAAAGTTATTAGTCATTGTACTTGCATAAAGATCAAGGCTTACAGTTCTTTAACTTATCAGATAAGCTGCTTCAGAAAAAATTGTATCATTTACATTTTTTTTTTCTGCAGAGGGTTGAAAACCACTAACATTTCCTTATTATTGGGGCACTTTCTTTGTCATTCATATTCCTTTCTGATATTTTGCTCAAAATGTTCCCCCGAAATAACAGAACAATTAGGGGTTATTAGATAACCACTTATTTGCCTGTAAGAGTGGCACAATAAAATAACAGCTTTTTATTTGACTTACAGAGCAGTTTAAGTATATTTCAAGGAGAAGATGCAGAATGAAATAGAACACTGAGGGGCTGGATAAACTAGAATTAATTAACAACATTCTCTTTAAAATTGGATTCTATTTTCGGCTACCTTATACTTTCAGTAATCTCTGGAATGATTACTCAAATTTACAGTGAAAGAAAAAAATGCAAAGTAAGAGATATTCCTTAATACTTTCCTACTTGCTACATGTTAAATTTCAATTTTGTTTGTTATTGTCAATGTTGCTGTTATCTTTTCAGCTTTCAAACATTTCTTCTTAGATTCCCTCCCCACTCTAGATAGCTACTATTTTTCCAAAGGCCTTAATCATTAAGGACTTCCTAATCCATCTCTCCTTTTTAGCTCTAGATTTTTATCCAATCTATTACTAAACTTTCCTGTAATCCTGCTACCCTTTTATAACTTCAGGAACTGATTATATCTTAATTTCTGCAAAAATCTTCTAATTATCTTGCCCAGAAACTCTTTCCTTCTGTGAAAAAAAAAAAAACCCAAAACCAAAACAGATCTAGCAACTTGCAAAACAGTATCATTACTAGGATAACATTCAATTAATGTAAGGTGACATACAGCTCACACTCTCAAGTGTTTCAATACAAGTTTGAACAGACCTATACATTTCAAAGTAAGACTATGGAAAAATGGAAAACACTGGCAATGAAACTAATCCTGAGAAATAAAGCATTCAACATTATAGACCATTATAAATAAGAAAACTTGTCTTTGAAAAGATGGTAGAAAATGTCAAGAATTCCTTATTTTGTACTAAAAAAATAAAAGGCAGAACTCATAGTCCAATTTTTAATTTAGATACAAAAGAAAAACAAGAATTTATTTATCACCAGCAGTCTGTAGCCACCCTTCTTTAAAATGTATTCCCTTGTTCTCTGTTCTCTTTTTCTATAAAAAGCACTTCTGTGACTGTGCAGATAATATGGTTATTTTGAGAACATCAGTTCACAAAATCTGTCTGCTTGTTGATGAAGTAAGCTTTCTCTACCAGTTCCTTTGCCTCTCCATTAATTGATTGGCCTACAAGTGGCAGTGAAATCAATATTCACCATTTTACAGACGCTCCACATGAACTAATGTTCCAAAGAGATAACTATTTCATCCACTTATCTATTTTGCAAACTCTGAGAAGTCTCTATCTAGATATTACTGCCACAAAACCAACCTATTAACAAACCCAGTACTCTAAATCCTTTAAGAAAACCTCTTTAACTTTCTTTTTTGAGATACCTTTGAGACTTTGTTAAAGTGATACTCTCTTGCTCGGACTTTAATAAATCTAGGTTTTGTGGGTTCCTGGATTCTGAAAAAAGAGGAATACCATTTTGTAAAAGCCACAGGTCAGGCTTCTCTAAGGTTTAGACAAGGAGGGATGCCATGGCCATACCAGGTATTGTGAAAGGACACAAGGGAGAAGAAGGTACCCAAGACAATAGCCGATCATTTTAAAGATCATCAAAAAGCTAGAACCTCCCTATATAATCTAATTCATGACCTTGGGCAGGGTTCATCTCCCATGAAAAACAACCCTGGAGCTATTGATGGAAGGATTAAAGTTTTGTTTGGCTTTACTTCAATTGTATGGACTTCTTGACTCTGGACCAGGGGTCTCAAACTCAATTTACCTGGGGGCCGCAGGAGGCAAAGTCGGGGTGAGGCAGGGCCGCATAAGGGATTTCACAAAAAAAAAAAGTCCTAAAACCTCATTATTAATAGTTTTAATTATTTCTTCTGAACATGAATAGAACACTGAGTGAAGATCATGAACAGTTCTTCTGAACATTGTATCTTTTGCCTATTCCTTGCTGCCAGAGACTTGACAGCTCTTCTTCTCACAAATCTGAACCACATTTGGCTTTAGAGAGGAAGCAGTTGAGACCCTCAGTATGGCTTGAAGATGATCATCATTAAGTCTAGACCTGTACTTTGACTTATTGAAGTTCAATGTGGAGAGTAACTTTTCACACAGATATGTGCTCCCAAAAAGGCACATGGTGCACTTGAACATTCGGGAAAGCTCAGGGAAGCTGGGGGGCAATTCTCTCAAAAATTGCCCATGCATGTCTGCTTTTCCATTAATCTCCCTGAATTTGTCTTTGAGATCAGAGTTGCATTGCAGGCCAATGAGCTCCATTTGAAGCACAGGAGGGGCATCTTGCACATCAAAGGAAAAGGGGTCCACAAAAATTTGGAAAGTGGCTCTCCTTTTTGAAGTCTGCAAATCTGTGATCAAATTCCTTCTCTACCTTAAAAATAGCATCAACATATTTCTCACCACTGAATGATATGCCTGCATCCACAAGTTCCTTGCATGCTGGGAAATGGCAAAGGTTTGTCTGACAGAGCTGGCATTTCCATAACACAAGTTTTGTGGAGAATGCTCTCATAGGCAGCACTGATAAGCTGCCCCGGCCTTGTAACATCTTGTTTAGTACATTCAGCTTATGTGTGATGTCAACAAGGAAAGCTAAGTCCATGAGCCATTTGTGATCACTCAACTCAGAAACAGAATTCCTATCCTTCTCCATGAAGGCTTTCATCTTCTCTCAACTCAAAAAATCTTTTCAGGATATTTCCTCTGCTGAGCCAACATACCTCAGTAAAATAGAGCACATCTCAATATTCTGACTCCATTTCCTTTAAAAAAACATGGAACCTCCTGTGCTTTAAGCCCCTGGATCTGATTTGGTTGAAGCATTTCACAACAACAGACATCACATTGTCACACGGCAGGCATTTACTGCAAAGGGCCTGCTGATGGATAATACAGTGAAGAGCAATGGCCTTCTCTACACCCTCTTCAAGTTTTTTTTGAACAAGTGCCACCAGTCCATTTTTCCTCCCTGTCATCGATGGCGCTCCATCGGTTATTATTCCAACAAACCTCTTCCATGGCAAACCTGCATTCTCAATGGCATCACACAGATGCCAAAATATCTCATTAGCGGTGGTCTGGCCATGCATTGGAATTATTGTGAGCAGCTCCTCTGTCAATTCAAAATTGCAATCAACACCACAGACATAAACTGTGAGCTGCGCACTGTCTGTTATATCTGTGCCCTCGTCAAGAGCAACTGAGTATGCATCAAAACGTTTGGCTTTCTCACACAGTTGATGATAAATGTCACTTGACATGTCAGAAATGTGCTCTGCCACAGTGTTGGCAGAAAGGCTGATTTTGTTAAACTGACCTTTCTTTTCCGGACAGATAATACTTGCAGCCTGTAACATGCATTTTTCAACAAACTCTCCTGTGAATGGTTTCCCTGCCTTAGCAATCATCTTACTAACCATGTAACTAGCTTTGACTGATGCAACATTCTCTTTGGTTGCTTTCTTGAAGAAATCTTGTTGCCTCATTAGACATGCTTTAAGACTGGCAACCTGCTTGGCTCTCGCATTTCCTTGATATTTTGCACATTCCTCAGCATGTTTAGTTGAATAATGGCGGTTCAAGTTGTATTCCTTGTACACTGCAACTTTCTCTGAGCAAATAAGACATGTGGGGATGCCCCTGTGCTCAACGAAGAAATACTGCGTCTCCCACTTTTCCTGAAATTGTCTGTGCTCGTCATCAATCTTTCTCTTCACTGCAGGTTTTGATGAAGTCATGATAAAGGTATGACAAAATCTAATTCTGTAATAAACTTCTCTCCCTTAGGCCTCCGATAATGCAAGGGACAGCAGGCAGGAGCAGTGGAAATGACGTCTGCGCTAGGCGCAAAGTATTCGCGATTATTTGCTTACCGAATATTCGCAATAAAAAATCACATTAGTAAGAAAAAAATCGCAAAAAATCGCATTAAACATTTACATACCCCGAACGGAACTGCTCAGGGTATGCGAATGTTTAATGCAATTTTTTCTTACTAATGCGATTTTTTTTTTTTTTTTTTTTTTTTTGGTTTTTGGGTCTCACCCGGCAGTTGCTCAGGAGTTACTCCTGGCTCCATGCTCAGAAGTTGCTCTTAGCAAGCACGGGGGACCATATGGGACGCCGGGATTCAAACCGATGACCTTCTGCATGAGAGGCAAATGCCTTACCTCCATGCTATCTCTCCGGCCCCTCTAATGCGATTTTTATTGCAATTATTCGTAAGCAAATAATCGCGAATACTGTGATATTTGAAGGCCGGCCAAAGGCTGGCCATGGGCCACAAAATGTTGTACGGAGGGCCACAAATGGCCAGTGGCCACGAGTTTGAGACCCCTGCTCTGGACCCTAACAGTTTGTGTGATCAAATGTTTCCAGTAGTCTTTATATTAAGCCATTGGTATTTATGGAGGTTCTGTGGAGAGCTGGGCTAGGGCCTTTGTTATCACAATTCTCAAAGTGGCTATAGCACACTTCATAGAAGTACTCTGGCCTCTTTGTCTTGGTAAATTTGTCTTTGGATATAAATGTAGCATTTATGTTAAACTCTAATCTTTTTGTTGAGCTCCCAAATTAGTTGATATCTATTTTGTTTGTTGTAAAAATCTGTTCCCAGAATTTTTTTTTTGGTTTATTTGATCAGATTTGTATGAACTGTTTTTAAGTCAAAGTGATGTAATACTAACCACTTTTTTTAAAGTGATCTTCCAGGGAGTATTCAGGAGGCCCAGGGTCCCAACTTTGCAAGTTAATACAAGGGTTTGAAGATGTAGCACTGTTTGGGCCCTATAGTGTTGGGGATTACATGAGTTCCCCCCATTCCCCCCAAAGTGGGGACAATGGGGTTGTTAAGCTTTAATGGGTTGCTTGTATGTAAGTTATGTGCATTAATCCTGTCTTATCTCTCCAGTCCTAATACTAATCACACAGTTTGTCAACTGGCCTACACTTTGTATCTGGAAAAACATAGCTATGTTTATGTTGAGAAATTCATTTGTTCTTGGAAGAGATATAGTTTCTACTCATATTAGTAAATTATGAGGGCCATTAAAGATGTCTAATAACATATAGTTGATTTCTTTTTGGATTTGGGCTAAAATAAATCACTAAGTTTGTGTTATATTCCAACATTACTCTGGTTTCTTTAAAAAGTCTTTTCATTATATAACCTGAAATCACAGTGGTCATTCTGGAATACTTTTGACAGGACATAATTATTCACTTAAAGCATCTTTATTTCTTTATTTTTGTTTTTTGGGACATACCCAGCAATGCTCAGGGGTTACTCTTGGCTCTGCATTCAGGAATTACTCCTGGCAGTGCTTGGGAGACCATTTGGGATGCTAGCAATCAAACCTGGGTCCACTATGTGCAAGGCAAATGCCCTACTAGCTATACTATTGCTCTGACTACTTTAAGCATCTTTATAACACGAAGAGAATTTTAAAGAATCAAAGACTGGCAATTTATTGTTATGCAAACCTTAAATATGAAATTTAAGAAGTTAAAAAAAGTTCTTTTGTTAAATTCTCTGAGATTAACTTGTTCATTTAAAATTACTTTATTTTAAGAGATATTCTTAGTTTCTTTTCTTCAAAAATCTAGGTCTATGATCATAATGGAATTGTTAATAGGCTGTGGTAACTTGTTTTTTATTTAGCCTTAACTTTATTTATTTATTTATTATTTTATTGTTTGCTGCTCTTCAGTTGTTCTCAGGGGCTTACTCTTGGCTCTGTACTTAGGGGTCACTCCTAGTGGGGCTTGGTGGACCAAACCTGGGCCAGCTGTATGCAAGCAAGTACTTTACCTAGTGTACTATCTCTTCAGTCCTCTACTTTTATTTATTTATTTTTTGTTTGTTTTGTGTTGTTTTGGGCCACACTCGGCAGCTCTTAGGTAACTCCTGGCTCTACACTCAGAAATCGCTTGTGGCATGCTCAGGGACCATATGGGATGCCGGATCAAACCTGGGTTTGTGCAAGTTTGGCAGAATGCAAGGCAAAGGGCCTACCACTGCTATATCACTTGCTCCCCCCCCCCCACTGCCCTATTCAGTCAACTTTTTTTAAAATAATTTTTGATTTTTGGATCACACCTGGCAGCGCTCAGAGGTTATTCCTGGTTTTTCACTCAGAAAACACCCCTGGCAGGCATGGGGGACCATATGGAATGCCAGGATTTGAACTACTGTCCTTCTGCATGCAAGGCAAACAACTTACCTCCATGTTATCTCTCTGGTCCCACTTTTTATTTTTATGTATTGAAATGAGTTTCTATGACTTTCTCTTTACAAAAAGGAGGGTTTATGTTAATATTCAGATAGCTTTTATCTTTTTTCTTTGTCATCTATTTCTTGTTTTAATTATTTTATTTAAACACCAGGGTTACAAGGTTGTTTACAAAATGGTTCTTTAGTTTAGTTTTATTTTGTTTTTGCTTGCATTTTTTGTTTAAGGACTACAACAGTGGTGGTCAAGGGTCACACAGGCTCTGTATTCAAGAATCATTCCTGGCAGCCTCGGGGGAACCAGATGGGACATGAGACCCTACTCTCTACTTCGATCCAACCACCAAACCTCCCTTGCTCAGAATGTTCTGATTTTAGTATATCTGCCCCTGTTCTTGTCTTCTGGAAAGTCCATTCCTTCATTTAGGTATAAATCTTCAAAGTGACTTTTGTCATCCTGTCCTCCCACTGGAGACTTCATTTCCCTTCTTTGTTTTTGTCATGCTCATCATCACCTACTGGTTGGTTTATTGATCATGTGCTGTGCAGGGCTTTCTTTTACTCACTGTATCCCTCGTGAGTGCAACGGTACCCAAAACACAGCCGAGTCATAATCAATACATATGAATAGAAAAAGATGCAATGAGATTGGAAATTCTTGCTGCAATAGGTATTTTTTCTTATAGTGAATACTGCCTGATATTTTTTTCCTTTGTTATATTCCCATGTTCTTTTGCCTAGTGAAACAGTTATATTTTGTCTCTCCTTGTGCTGAGTGATTTTCTCCATACTGGTCTTTATGAGGTGATAAGTAAATATTTACTTGGGATATTCTTTCTCTTTTATTTAAAATACCATGATTATTTAAGTACATGGTTACAAAATTATTCATGATGAGTTTCAATCATACAATGTATACTACCTTTCACTAGCACAGGTTTCCTGCCACCAATGTCCCTGCTTTTCCTCTCATCCTCTCCAAATTGGCTTTAAATAAACTGAGGAAAAGCATTTTAATTCAGAGTTAAGCTAGTTGTCTTGGTAACTAGGTTATATGCTAAGAAAAAAAATGGAACACTGGGAACTAGTAAACATAAATTTAAAGAGTTTATAAATATATAAACTGGCTTATATACCTTATTAGAAAAAGTTAATTTTTCTTATATTCACTATCCTGTCATATTTATGTCTTTCTACCACATATCAAATCTAATACAAAAAATGCTCAGATTTTATCCATGTAGTTTCAAATCACATAATTCATCTTTTCTAACAACTGCAGTATTCTGTTGTATATAAATACCAGTTTCTTTATCCACTAATCTTGGGTTGTTTCCAAATCATGGCTATTAGTGATCTACAACAATGTGACTGGAGCTAGAGGTATCATGCTGAGTGAATTCTGTCCAGAGGAAGAAAGGACAAATACAGAATTATCTCTCTCCTATGTGGAATATAATAATTGCATAATAAATGGCTACTAGCAAAAGACCCTGACAATAGATCTACAGAACTGAAAAGATGTCTGTCAGATGGTAGGCTAGGAGTGAGCAGGTAGGAGAAGCTGGTGGAAGGAAGTTGACACTGGTTGTGGGATTGGTGTTGGAGCACTGTAATATATTTAGTATTGTATTATATTTAATGTATAATTAATATTATATTATGTTTGGCTGGGCCACACTTGGCAGCGCTCAGGAGTGACTTCTGAAGGCAAAGTCAGTAACCCCTCAGTAAGGCTGAGAGTGGCCCAAAAAACAAAACAACAACAACAACAAAAAAGAGTGGTAATCTTTGCATATTTTGATAAAGAAGGGGGATTAACCACAAGAAAGATTTAACATATGAAACAATCAGTGGAAGTAATTTAGAAGTTGAAAGTAATTAAGAAAAGATTGAAAGGTAGAAGTAGAGGAATTACTCTTAGAAAAATTGCACCTTGTCCTCTTAGTTATAGGAAAGAAAGCTAAAGAGATATTTTTGAGGTAAAGATATAAAGAAATTCTCATCTAGTTAAGTTTTATTAGTATTTTTTAGCTTTACCTTTCCCCCCATAAAAATGGAAAGGTCATTTATCATGAGTGAGAAAATACCCTGTACCTTGTACTTACTGAAACTTTAAGTGTGGTGGAATATATGTCTAATGATCTACTTGAGTAATGTGCTAAGAGATTGATAAGACAGGCTAAGGAGTAATAGATGGACATTAAATGATACACACTGTAGTGGGCTAGGCAATCTACATTTATGCAAATTTATTCAGCAATATATTTTTGCTTATAAACAAAAGTGGAGAAATTAGAGTATGGAACAATTTAACTCAAATATTAGAACACTAAGCAAAGAATATATTAAAGAAAAGAAGGCAGCTTTAGTGTCATGCAGTGCAACTTTAAAAGGTCAGTCATTCAGTGTGGAGCTGGGCCACAGCTGAAGCACAGCAAAAATATTTTTTTCCTAATTCTAATGATGACTTTATTTAAACATCATGATTGCAAACACATTTGTAGTTGGGTTTCAGTCATAATAAAGAACCCCCTTTACCAGTGCAACATTTCCATCACCAATGCCCCCATCTCCTTCCTACCCCACTTTGATGGAAGATCACTAAGTCAATGAGAGATTAAAAATAACACAGAAGGCTCAACCAGCTCAGAAAGCCTAGACAACAACTTTAGTAAATCACCGTGAAATATAAATTTCAGAAACTAAAGTTTTTTAATCTAATTCTTTTTTTTTTTTTGGTCTCTTTTGTTTAACCACATCCAGCGATGCTCAAGGGCTACTCCTAGCTTGCTTTGCTCAGGACGCCTTCCTGGCATGCTCAGGGGAACATATGGGATGCCAGTGACCAAACTCAGGCCGAGTGCGTGCAAGGCAATGCCCTACCCGCTGTTCTATCGCTCCGGCCCCTATTAATAATTCCACTTTAAATTCAATATGAAGCAAATTTTCTTGTGCCTGCTAAGGGGGGGGGCAATTTTCAGGGATGGGTAGGACACTAGGGTCACTGGTGGAGGGAAGGTCACACTGGTGATGGGACTGGTGTTGGAACACTGAATGTCTGAAATAGCTATAGATGGATAACTTGGTAAACTAGAGTGTTACAATAAAAAAAGCAGAATGGTGGATAAAAAGTTAATCGTGATCTTAATCTATATAAAATTAGATAGCAATCGAAAATATAATGTGATAGGTTTCAAAGACAGCCACTGAATAGCTGGAAAAGTGAAATTTTTTTTTATTTAAACACCTTGATTACATACATGATTGTGTTTGGGTTTCAGTCATGTAAAGAACGCCAGTGGGAAGAATAGTGTTATAGCTGAAAAAATAATTTTAACTTATAACTAGGTATAAAACAAAGCTACATAACTTATACAAAGAACATGTTGTTGGGTAAGTTGTTTTTTGAGTTTCAATATTCTCTAAGATAAAATGAAGCACAAATATACTAATCTGGGGCCGGGCGGTGGTGCTAGAGGTAAGGTGCCTGCCTTGCCTGCGCTAGCCTTGGATGGACTGCAGTTCGATCCCCCGGCGTCCCATATGGTCCCCCAAGCCAGGAGCGACTTCTGAGCACATAGCCAGGAGTAACCCCTGAGCATCACCGGGTGTGACTCAAAAACCAAAAACCAAACCAAACCAAACAAAACAAAAAAAAAACAAATATACTAATCTCACAGTGTTGAATAATAATAAAGCACATAGTGGGTTTTTTTTTGTTTGTTTAATTTTGTTCTTGGATCACATCTGGTGGTGCTCAGGGGTTACTCCTGGCTCTGCACTCAGAAATTTCTCCTGGCAGGTTCGGGGGACCATCTGGGATGCTGGGGAAGCAAACCACTGTCAGTTCTGGGTAGGCTGTGTGCAAGGCAAACACCCTATCACTGTGCTATCTCTTAGGTCCTGTACATAGTGTTTTATTGGTCACAGTAGACATTCAACTTCTTTTTTTTGTGGGGTCAATGATTTTAAAGTTCTAATTTTATAACATAAGCTGCTTTGTAGAATGTCCCTATTACTGATACTGGCCAAGAAAATTATAATAGATGAAATAATGACTAAAGGTAATGCAAATGATCTCAAAAGTAGCCAAGATTCAGCATCTATTGAAGAAATAAATATTGAGAGAACTTTGGGTAATTTACAAGCATATAATCTTACTTTCTGAAACTAATGGGAATTGGCTGACTGATAACAGTGTAAAAACATACAGTTTACCAACTAATATTTCAAGTGGATGAGAAGACATTACATGAATAAAGAGATGTTGTCATCAAAAGTTGGATTATAATATAAAACTTTGGGCCAGAGAGATAGTAGAACAGATTGTGTGCTTGTCTGGCATGTGGTTAACCTGGGTTTAATACTACCCTATTCCCAACATCCTTTGAGGCTGTCATGTGATCTCTGATACTACATATGACCTAATTATGATGGGGAGTGATACTTAACCATAGAGCCAGGCATAAGCCCTGGTCACCAAGGTTTGGCTCTGAAACAAGTAACAAAATTCATATTTTTTCTCTTCTCTTTGTACTTATATCCTAGGTAACTTTATCTTGACTCACAATTCTATTATCTACCTACCTACTTACCTACCTACCTACCTACCTACCTACCTACCTACCTACCTACCTACCTATCTACCTAAATAACAAAATTCATATTTTCTCTCTTCTCTTTGTACTTATATCCTAGGTAACTTTATCTTGACTCACAATTCTATTATCTACCTACCTACCTACCTACCTACCTACCTACCTACCTACCTACCCACCCACCCACCCTCCCTCACAAATCTATCTAAAATCTATCTTGACTCACAAATCTATTGATCTATTATCTATCTATCTTGATTCACAAATCTATCTATTTATCTAATCTATCTCTTTCTTTGTAGGAACTAGTTCTGGTTTTGTGGTCAGAAGTGATCTCGAGTAGTATTTAGGGGAACATGAGTGAAACCAGGGATTAAACCATTGTTGGTAGGATGTAAGGAAAAGATCTTAAGCCCTCTACAATTATCTATTGATTTTTTTGGTTTTTGGGCCACACCTGGTGACGCTCAGGGGTTATTCCTGACTATGCACTCAGAAATTGCTCCTGGCAGGCACGGGGGACCATATGGGACGCCGGGATTCGAACCCATAACCTCCTGCATGAAAGGCAAACACCTTACCTCCATGCTATCTCTCCGGCCCCTCATCTTGATTTCTTACTTTCCCTCATATTCTATTTAGAATTCACTAGCAAATTCCTGCGGGATTTATCTTGAAAGCATATCTTGGATTTAAACAGTTTTTCACCCCATCTCCACTGCTAATACTCTGATCCGAATTTCATGATGGGATATTTGGTATCTGCTTTTCTAAGTCTATTCTTTTTTTTTTTTTTTTTTTTTTTTTTGGTTTTTGGGTCACACCCGACAGCGCTCAGGAATTATGCCTGGCAGAAATTGCTCCTGGCAGGCTCAGGAGACCATATGGGATGCCGGGATTTGAACCGATGACCTTCTGTATGAAAGGCAAACGCCTTACCTCCATGCTATCTCTCCAGCCCCTCTAAGTCTCTCTATTCTTTCTACTTTTCGTTCTATATGCTGTGCTAGGGTAAAAGGCACATTAACATTCAACAATTTGAGATGTTATATTCTTTCTCAAAACTGACCATTTTGAATAAAATGATCTTGCTTCTGTTAACTCTCTAATTGTCTCCATGTACTTCACTCATTTTCCTCTACCAGTCACATTGATCTCCTTGCTGTTCCTCAAACATGACAAGCATGCACCCTACCTCAGGGCTTTTCTGTTTGTTGTTCCCTCTGTTTGGAACACAATTCCTCTCACATGTAATACACACTCACTTCCTTCAGATTTCCACTCTAATTTCACTGCATCAATGAGGCCTGATTGCCCTATATAAAATAGAAGACTGTAAGTCAGGTCTGAGCAGGAAAACAAAATTCCTTTAGGTATTTCAAATGGAAGGGTATGAGAGAAGGGAGAACTTATTATATTTGGAGGTTCAGAGAAACAAAGGAAAGTATATTGCCACCAAAGATCATTAACTATAGGAAGTCATCATCATCCCTATGATTGTTAGGAAAAGTCATGCTATTGACCCTTAAAGAGTTTGTGTTTTGCAAAATACAGTACAAAAACCCCTTCCTTACACCTATATTCATTGCAGCACTATTTACCATAGCAAGACTCTGGAAACAACCAAGATGCCCTTCAACAGATGAATGGCTAAAGAAACTGTGGTACATATACACAATGGAATATTATGCAGCTGTCAGGAGAGATGAAGTCATGAAATTTTCCTATACATGGATGTACACGGAATCTATTATGCTGAGTGAAATAAGCCAGAGAGAGAGAGAGAGAAAAACGCAGAATGGTCTCACTCATCTATGGGTTTTAAGAAAAATGAAAGACATTCTTGCAATAATAATTTTTAGACACAAAAGAGAAAAGAGCTGGAAGTTCCAGCTCACCACAGGAAGCTCACCACAAAGAGTGATGAGTTTAATTAGAGAAATAATGTCCATTTCTTCCCTATCATTATTAGTGTATAAAAAGGCCATTGATTTTTGTGTGTTAATTTTGTATCCTGCCACTTTGCTATACAAATCTATTATTTCTAGAAGCTTTTTGGTAGAGTCTTTAGGGTTTTCTAAGTAGAGTATCATGTCATCTGCAAACAGTGAGAGCTTGACTCCTTCCTTTCCTATCTGGATTCCCTTGATATCTTTTTCTTGCCTAATCGCTATAGCAAGTACTTCCAGTGCTATGTTGAATAGGAGTGGTGAGAGAGGACAGCCTTGTCTTGTACCAGAATTTAGAGGAAAGGATTTTAGTTTTTCTCCATTGAGGATAATATTTGCCACTGGCTTCTGGTAGATGGCTTTGACTATATTGAGAAAGGTTCCTTTTATTCCTATCTTGCTGAGAGTTTTCATCAAGAATGGGTGTTGAACCTTATCAAATGCTTTTTCTGCATCTATTGATATGACCATGTGATTTTTATTTTTGTTGTTGTTTATGTTGTGTATTATATTGATAGATTTACGGATGTTAAACCATCCTTGCATTCCTGGGATGAAACCTACTTGATCAAAGTGAATGATCTTCTTGATGAGGCACTGGATCCTGTTCGCCAGGATTTTGTTGAGGATCTTTGCATCTGTGTTCATCAGGGATATTGGTCTGAGAAATAACTACATTTTGAACTTTCCTAATAATGAGAATGTATGAGGGAAATGGAGAGCCTGTTTAGAGTACAGGCAGGGGTCAGGTGGGGAGGAGGGAGACTTGGGACATTGGTGATGGGAATGTTGCACTGGTGATGGGTGGCGTTCTTTACATGACTGAAACCCAAACACAATCATGTATGTAATCAAGGTGTTTAAATAAAAAAAAAAGAGTTTGTGTTTTGCTACTTTCATCTTCTATTATGTTATAATATCCTAATGACAATATATAACAGGACCACAGCTGTAAAGAAAATTTGGGAAATTGAATATTTTTGTGCTCCCATCTTTATGATGTTGGAGAGAATAATAAATGGTTCTGTGAGGCTAAACTTTTAAAATATTTTTTGGTTAAAGGATAAAGTAATAAAATTTATTAATTGTAAATTATCTGGGCAGTTAAATCCTTTGTTGGGTATTTGTGAATCCAAGAACAGTCCCCAGAATGAGAAATTACTTCCCATCCCCTTGTCCCCTTTCGGGGGGAGACCTTGGTAATATTTATCTGCAGCAAATAATAATCCACACAGACAAGAAGGATAGGGTGTAAAAGACTGGGCAAAGAGAGTGAGAGAATCCTCTTGCAGCCTGCAGCTTTCACAAAAGGACCCCCCTCACCCCTCTCCATCAAGCTATTTATTGCCAACCCCACAGCGCCTCCACCTGGAAGGGCTAGGTGGGGCAACAGTCACAGAACAATCCTAAGGAAATACTTTTATATACAACAATTCCAAGAATAATCTTATCGAAACTTTTTCATATACTACAATTAATAACTTGTCAACCTCTTAAACACATTGGAGGGGCTCAGTAAAGCTGATTAACTCCTGCAGTAAGTTTCAGGAAAGAATATCTGGCACATATCTCTTTACTACCATTCGATTATCTTATTCTTTAACTTCACACCTCTGACCAACATTTCAAAGGTTAAGTTTTCTCACCAATTAGAATATAAATTATTGAAGAGCTCTAAATTTGTCCATCATGTTTTCTTGTATTTCCTCAGTAGTGAGAATAAGAATAGGACATAGCATCACACTAGCATACAGAGTGGAGAAGAAGTGGTCTGTTTATGGTGAGAAGTCTTACTATTCAATATGGCCAATATAGAGTGATGCTAAAAAGCAGAGTGACTTATCGTCATTGTTATTATTATCTTCTAATTTTCTAGAGAAAATGTATCTTCTTGTGTGAAGCTAAGTATTAACAAAACCCCTTTTCCATTTCTAAGGAGAAATTGACTTTAAATTTATCTTCTAGTTCTGTTCCTCAGAAATTTGTTAATGAAATAACTGTCTGTTTCTAGGCTACTTTTCTTATGATAAAAATGATCTGATTAGTAATTTACAAGTGGGTTGAAAACTATAGACGCTTAGTAAGTAGTCATAACTCTGGCTTTTATGAATGGAATTGTGTGGTAGGGGGCTTTTCCCTTCTGGGAACCTGGGAACCTACATAACTGATATAAGACACCTTCATTTTCAGGGGCTAGAGAGAGTACAGCAGGAAAGGCACCTGCCATGCACATGATGGACTTGGACTTGATCCCCAGAACTCAAATAGTCCTAGGAGTGATCCTTGAGCATTACTACATGTGGCTCCCCAAAAGAAATAAATCCCCTGCATAAAAAAACATTTTGATTTCTATATGATACAAGGGGCTTCTAAATGGGTAGTTTCCATAATCTCCTAGCATGATTCTTATTTCCCTGCACCAGAATTATAACTTAAAAAAAAAAGAAAATAATTCATAGATGGCTTTGTGAACTATGTGCCAAAAGGAAGCTGATGTTACACTGCTGGACATTCTTTCCTTTTTAATAGCTTTTAAGTAAACTTATGTGATTACACTATACATAATATACAGATATAAGATACACTATACACATCATAGTGTATAGTGTAATCACCTAAGTTTAATATTTAGTAAAGAGAATTCCTGCTTGGTATTGCAGGAGGTGATGCTCTGTATTTATTGAATATATTAGATTATAAATATATGCCCATAATAATGTAATTTGGATAGTATTATCTAAATTTTAATATGAATAGTCAGATTATAAAATCAACGAATACATATATTAGCATATCTATTTGAGTGGTGCACTGAAGCTATGTTGTGGAAGGGATTAAAGTCAGGATTTCACATGAGTGAAGCATGTATTCCATACGTTGAGCTATTTCCCTGGCCCTCACTGAACAGTAGTAACAGAATAGAAAAGAGAGAGCTTAAAAAAAATTGCTAACATGTTTACTTCTAATATTTCAAGAAGTTAAAATGATAATGATGATGCATTTTTAGAACAAATTTAGGTAAAAAATTCTGCTAATCTTTTTTGTTGTTTGCTGTAGTGTACTCAGGACTTACTCCTGGTTGCTCTGAAGATCACTACTGGTAGGGCTGGGGTGGGGCATATGGGGTCCCAGGGGCCAAACCAAGGTTGGCTATGTGCCAGGCAAGTGCCCTACCTGGTGGACTATCACTTCACCCCCAAATTAAAAAAAAATACTTATTTATTTTGGTTTTGGACCGCACCTGGTGGTATTTAGGGGTTACTCCTGGTTATGCTCTTAGGAATCACTCCAGGCAGGCTCTGGAGACTATAGTGGATGCTGGGGATCGAACTTCGGTTGGCAGCATGTAAAGCAGGCATTGTATTATGTCTGTGGACTCATTTTTTAAAATAGTAAAGTCAAAGGAGTTATTTAAAAACTCATTATTTTTTCTTCTGTTCTTAGGTACTAAATATTTGGCAGAGTCACTTTTCAATATTCCATTTGACTTTTCAGTTACCAATGGAAATTCTGTATAATCTAAGCAAAATTGGGAATGTAAAATAATTTGAATTCTCAGAAAAAAAAACTATTAAATTCACCTTTCTAAATCAGGACTGAAATGACATTTTTGGGGGCATATTCTGAATAGAAAGCCACAAAAAAAAATGCTACAGTTTAGAGAAAAAAATGATTCTCAAACACTGTTCACTGATTAAAGACCTTAAAGAACATTTAGAGAAAAGCCAACTGTAACATCCCAATTAATTGGATTACTTCAGACTCAGAGGCAGTTCATTACCTTAGTAGCAGAGAAAGCACAGTTCACTATCCTAACAGATTGAGTTTGTAATGGCCAAATATCTATGGCTAGCAGCTAAGATCCTTTGTACTGAGAGTATGGAAAGGTCATTGGTTGTAATATTTTATTATAATCAATGGAAAGGAACATTTCTTTCTATGTGATTTTTAGTACTTCCTCTATATTTTTGTACTTAAACTTTCCTGAGGGCTACTTATTATTTTTCTATTTCAGTAATGTGATTAAGAAGCAAAATATACTTGTTTCTATTCATGATATGGAACAAATGATTTAAAGACTCTTAACTAAAAGCCCAAGTCCCCAACCACCTTAGTTTTTTTTTTTTTTTTTTTTTTTTACCTCATTCCCTGTTGACATTACTGCAACCACTGGAAACTTATTAACTTCAACCTCTGTGACACCTACAGTTGCTAGAAGACCAATCTCTGAGGGACCCATATGAGTTCCCTTGGCTAAAACACATTCTCCTCTTTTAATATCATGGCCAATGGGTCTGAAAGACAAAGAAGAACAAATCATAAACAATATGATGAAGAATAATACTTCTTAATCAAAAGGAAAATTTAGAGTCAAGGAAAAATATATTTTATTACTGAAAATTAATTTAAAGCATATTAATAGTTTATGAGGGTACATTTGTCTCATTTTTATATATAAAATAGCAAATTATTCAGTTATTTTAAGTAAGTAGTAGAGGAGACATAATCAGCTAACTGTATAAATAATCCAAAATTTATCTATAATGACAAGTTTTGGGCTAGAAAAATAGTACAGCAAGTAAGGTGTTTGACTTGCATGCAGCCAAACTGGGTTTGATTACTGGCACCCCATATGGTCCTGAGCACTTACCAGGAGTGATTCCTGCGTGCAGAGCCAGCAGTAACCCCAGAGCATGGGTAGTGTAGCCCACAGCAAAATAACAACAACAACACAAAAGAAATGCATGTAAATTTTGTTTGTTTTTGTTTTTCAGCCACACCCAGTGACACTCAGGGTTACTCTTGGCTATGTGCTCAGAAATCACTCCTAAGGACCATATGGGACACCGGGGAATCAACCGTGGGTCCGACCTAGGCTAGCATGGGCAAGGCGGATGCCTTACCCTTTGCGCCACCCCTCTGGACCCAAATGAATGTAAATTTATGGATTATTTGGGGGAAGAGCTGGATAATTTTGAATTACCAAGTAGGATTGTTTTGAGTTATAAGGTTCAAAATTTTACCTCCATAATATTGTCTTTTACTGTTTTATTTGATATTATTATCTTTGTTTTTAGGTCACACCTGGCAGCACTCAGGGGTTACTTCAGGGGTTACTCCTGGCTCAATGCTCAGAAATCATTCCTGGCAGGCTTGGGGGACCATATGGGATGCCGGGATTGGAACCACCATCCTTTTGTGTCTAAGGCAAACGCCTTACCACTGTGCTCTCTCTGGCCCCGATATTATCTTTGTAAAAAAAAAAAAAAAAAAAAAAGAGGAGAGGATGGAGAAATTCAGAAAATTCATTTTGTTTCTATTAAAAATCCTAAAAAAAATGGGGCTGGAGAGATAGCACAGTGTCAGGGTCTTTGCTTTGCATGTGGCTGCCCAGGAGGGGTACAGCCTGTCAGGAGCGATTTCTGAGCACAGAGCCAGGAATAACCCCTTTAGTACAACTGAGTGTGACCCCAAAACAAAACAAAACAAAACAAACAAACGAACAAAAAAATCCTAAAAAAAAAATCATGTTTATTTGACTGAGTTGTGGCTTTGTAGTAGCCCATATTCTTTTTAAGTTCATGGTCACATACAAATAAAAACTGGCTATACATTCTGTATCTTAAGAACTTACCTTATATCTTGGCCTGGCCGAGCTTGCACCAGAATTCGTACTTCAAGTTCTTCTGTACCCTACAACAAGAACAAGTCACATGATTTCAAACAGAACTATATAAAGAATTTATGATTAAAGGAAATTAACTGCTCAAATGCTTTATCATCATACAGGCCTACAATGCACACTAATACAAAGAAACAGAAAACCACTTGCTAAATACTTTGAATGTAATAAATTTGTATCAGAGCTTGCTGAAAAATTAGGTTTGATTTTAAGGAATGAATAGAAATAATTTCAAGATTTAAAAAAAATCACCTATTTATTGAAATAAAATAGTTCTATGTATTTGTTGAATATAAATTAATATTTGTGAATTTTTAGAGGATAAATATGTGACTATCTTAATAGATAGTAATTGTGCATGGAGAGAATATTTCTCTTTGGTTTCTATGAATAATAAATAGCATGGGAAGGAACCAAAATATGTGCAAAACTTTCAATGTAGGATACAAGTTTTTAATCTATAAATTAATGGTGATTATCAGTTTTACATTTAAAGTGATATAAATGATATTATGATATTAAAACTCAAACTGTCATCTGAGAGTCTATAGATGTATGTATTTTGAATGTCAATGATCTGATAGTTTCCCTAATGCAAACAAATCTCCTGACCAGTTCTTACCTTAGGCAATGTGATTTACATGATAGAAGTTGAATGGTTTAAGCTTTATGTGTGTGAGGCTGATTTAAATCAGTGCAGAATAAACGGGAGGACTCTTATGGACAGTGGTAGAAGGATATTAGTCCTCTGGCGATGAGTATGTTGTGGTAACATACCCCTGAAATATATATATATATATATATATACATTTATAGTATTGTAACCCATAGTACCTCAATTTTTAAAAAGCAACAAGGAAATAAACAAGATAAAATGAGTATGTCATTCAAACTGTCCAAATCTTACTATATACCAAGCTCAAGAGAAATATATTTAATTTTTTAACTTTAGCCTTTAAAATATATCTTAAAGTTCTTCACAAAACAAATAATATACTAGTCATTAAGACTTCACTGGAGGGGCCGGAGAGATAGCATGGAGGTAAGGCGTTTGCCTTTCATGCAGGAGGTCATCAGTTCGAATCCCGGCGCCCCATATGGTCCTCTGTGCCTGCCAGGAGCAATTTCTGAGCGTGGAGCCAGAAATAACCCCTGAGCACTGCCGGGTGTGACCCAAAAACCACAAAAAAAAAAAAAAAAAAAAAAAGACTTCACTGGAGACTGCTATTTATATTAGTGAGCCACTTTCTATTTTCAATAATTATCAGTTTTAGTGAGACTAAGGCCTGCTAAAACCAAAATAACATCCATGAGTAGTTTATTTTAGTATTTACAGGTTGTGGTGACACAGAGATATCTTAATTATAGAAAGCCAGACTTGAAAGAATCATTTTGTTTAAATTCTTGACTTACTGTAATATTAAAGAAAACTTGTCCATGGGCCAGAGTGATAGCACAGCAGGTAGGGGAGTTTGCCTTGTACATGGCAGACTCAGGTTTGATTCCCAGGATCCCATATGGTCCTTGAGCACATACAGGAATGATACCTGAGCACAGAGCCAGGAGTAACCCTTGAGCACCGTGGAGTGTGGTCCAAAAAACCAAAACCAAAATACAACCCCTCCCCAAACTTGTCCAAGTATTTTCTATTAAATTATTTATCAAATTCTTCTTCCCACTTTATCAGGAGTTAGTATTAATAAAAAAAAATTCGCAGCCAGAAGGTATGTGAACAGTTAATATTTTTGTTACTACTGAGGTAGTTTGTTTTCTTATCTGTATGTAGATTTTTCTATATCTATTGTGCAAAAATTCTTCCATATTCTCAGTAATGATCATAAAAATTCTGTAACAAAAGACAACCCCTTCTTTTAAGGGAACCTAAGTACTACTATGTAAACATAATTATAAAATTGGATTAACTCCATATACAATGAAGAAAATGGGCATGACTTTTAATACTGTCAAAGGAAAGGCAAAGTAAGACCTGGTGGTACTTACATCATCGGATTCCCTGATAAGTTCAGTATCTTCCACTTGCACTACAGCATCAGCACCGCAAGGAATTGGAGCACCTGTTGTGACCCGCATGACTTGTCCCGGCATTACTGTCTGAGTTGGCTGAAAATACAGAGATGTAAGAAAGTTGATTTACTTTGTTGCTGCACAAGTAAAGCATAAAGGAGGTGTAACAGTTAAAAAAAAAAAACACCCTAAAAGCGAAGTTTAGTTTTACTCATTTTGAGGAGATTAAAAAATCTACCCACAAACAAATTATTTTTTAAAAGAATGATCACAAAGTCACTTTTGCATAAAGTAAGGTGATTTGAAAATCAAAGAAAAAAGACATGAATATAATTTAAAGTATTAGTTATGGGAAACCAAGACTTGCTCATTTTCTAAAGTTTTATTATTAATAAAAGTTTAGTAGTTATCTTTATTTAATATGATTCTGTTATTTAATGATTTGAGTTAAACACTTAGTCCAAAATTTTGTCTGAGTTTTTATAATAATGTCAAAGAGATAAACATATGACATGTCCTACATGTTTCTCCCAAGAAAGAAAAAAAATATATTTCACTTATGTCCTTGTGTCATGACAAAGGTTATTGTGAAGGGCAGAAATACTTCAAGTTTGGAACAACTCCCACCATGCCTGGTTATCTTGCTGGCAGAAAAATGGTCCTGCTCTAATAAACTTCAAATGAACATAATGGCCACTAATATTCCCAGGTAGGCAGGTCTGGTTTGACAACTCCAGGGCCTTCTGGAATGGGGGTGAGCAGATTCTCCCTTTCTACCTGAAGGCACAAGCTAAAGACACATGGTACCATCTGACACAAATGGTGCAGCTCTACAACGGAACCTCAAACTGACTGCCAAGCCACCAAAATCTAACTTGCAACACCAACTACCTCAAAATTTCTTAGTGTCAACCCATAGAATTACAGCAAATCTGATGGGAAGTTACACAGAACACCAAGCTAAGTGAGTTTAACAGTAACACAGAAGCTCAATTAGAAACCAACTACAGTTCAGTACGATCTTTTTTTTTTTTTTTTTTTTTTTTTTTTTGATTTTTGGGCCACACCCGGCGGTGCTCAGGGGTTACTCCTGGCTGTCTGCTCAGAAATAGTTCCTGGCAGGCACGGGGGACCATATGGGACACCGGGATTCGAACCAACCACCTTTGGTCCTGGATCGGCTGCTTGCAAGGCAAACGCCGCTGTGCTATCTCTCTGGGCCCTCGATCTTTGACAATAACTTTACTAACACTATTGAGAGAACAATTATTCTAAATTAACATTTATTGATCTAAATTTTGATTCTATTTGCCTTTGTTTTGTACCAAACAATATGAAGTAAATTAGTTTGTGCCCGCAAAGGGGCAAGTTAGGATTAAAGCTAGAAAAATGGAAGCATTGGTGAAGGTCACACTGGAAGTAGAATTGCTGTTTGAATATTTAATGCCTCAGGGGCTGGAGAAATAGCACAATGGTAGGGCGTTTGCCTTGTACGGGAAGGACCTGATGTGGCCCCAAAACCAAAAAAAAAAAAAAAAAAAAAGAATATTTAATGCCTCACACAACAGTAATAAACAACTTGGTAAATCATGATGTTATAATAATATTATATTTAAAAAAGAAATGTTTCAAGTTTCTTCTAAAAATTTGGTGAAAATATTTCTAAAGATATATACTTCATAAATATTTAAAATCATAGATTGCACAAGACAAACATTTAATGTTACCAAGCTTTATTCTTAAAAGTGGTTAGAATGATACGTTTTATGTTAAGCATTTTTGTATATAATTAACATTTAAGGGAATGTTTGAGGAAAAAAACCTTCAAATAGATATACAAACTATACAAGTACCTTAAAATATATTTCCGTAATATTATTACTTTAAATACCATCAATCCCTCCCTAATGCCACCTGCTCCCCTAAGTATTGTCGTATATAGCCCTAGAGGCCGATAAATACTTCAAGGGTGGCCCCTGGCCCTGAAAAGCCTGAGCAACAGCACATGCTAGGACTCTCACATTGAATCATATGCCCCAGGTGACTGAAAATCATTAGGAGTAGCTCCCAGACTTACTGAGCAACACTTAGGAGGACTATCCCATCACCTCAAAAGAGTAGGTAGCAGTGCATTAATTTAAAAAATATGTCAGTTCTAGACACCTCTTCTTTGGTTTGCTTTTGGACCACATCCAACTATATTTCCAGACTGATCAAATATATTTAACAAATGCCTAAATCTTTTTTGCCAATAGGGCTTTGTTGGTTAAGGCAGAAAGTCAACCCTAAAGAGTCTTGCGGGGCATTAAGTTCTTGAACATAAATTGTATTAGCCTCTAACCCTACTCAATTTAATCTGTTTCAATATACTGTATTCTGCAAATTTCCAGATTGCATGATACCATCCTTGTGTGTGTTTAGAGGGGGTACTGGAATGATTGAGGCTCTGTAGGTTGGTAGTAGTCTCAGGAGCAAATGGTGGGGCACCTTCTGCTTATTTTTTTTTTAAAGTGGGGTTCAAGTGACTTATTTTTTGAAGAGGACCTACATACCAAATGAATTTAGTAACCTCTAGTTTGTACCAGCTTATGTGGTTTTATGATTTGGGCCACACCTAGAGTTCTTATGGATATTCCTAGCTTTGATCAGAAATCATTCCTGATGGCACTTCAAGGACTATATGCAGTACTGGGAATGGTACCAGGGCTGGCTGAGAATCAGGTGTCTTAACCCCTGTACTATCGTTATGGACCTTAGATCAACTTTTAAGAAGTGCTTTTGTGTGGTTCTTAAAAGTAAAAAAAATGGGTAATATCCAAAATCCATATTTCTAAGTTGTAAAACTGTCAGTTCACATATATTAGACCCAACACAAAAAGTTATTTATACATCCACTTAAGTCTACAGTATATATATAAAACTAATGGCTCAACTGAATCCATCAAGAGAATAACTTTTTTGTTGTTTTTTGGTCACATTGGCAGTGCTCGAAGACCATTAATCACATTAGGTTTGAACTCAAGTTGCCTGCATGCAAGGGAAGCAACGAACAACTATTTTTTTTTATTAATTTATTTTGTTAAGGCACTGTGACTTACAAAATTATTCATAGTTAAATTTCAGTCATATTATGTTCTAACACTGATTTCACCACTGGTATCTATTTTCTTCTACCAATGCCTCCAACTTTCCTCATACATTTCCCAGCCTGTCTCCTTGATAGGCACATTTTGGTTGCTGTAGTTTGGATCTCATGCTAACAGTATTGTTGGCACTGTGGTTTATATGCGCATGTGCACACACACACACACACACACACGTTTGGATCTCATGCTAACAGTATTGTTGGCACTGTGGTTTATATGCGCGTGCGCACATACACACGTTTGGATCTCATGCTAACAGTATTGTTGGCACTGTGGTTTATATGCACATGCACACACACACACACACACACACACACACACACACACACACACACCTCTATACCACCAGCATACCCAAGGTCCTTTACTTCTACCTGCTACTTGCTGTCTCTTCTTAACCTCCCTCTTGCTATCTTTCCTTCCCTGTCCTCTTCATTTCTATAATCTAGAGAAAAGGGTTTTCTAGGCATCTCCTTATCGATACCAGGGTTCCCACAGATATACCACAGATAAGTGACATTATCTATATTTGACCTTCTTCTAATTTATTTCACTTAGTATCATACAAATTGCAGGATTTCATCCTTCTTTGCAGTTGTACAGTATTCAACTGTTTTTATACACCACAACTTCATTATCCAATGTTTCACTGGACACCTAGGTTTATTCCATATCCTAGCTATTGTACTAAGTGCTGCAATGAATAATGACATGTATATATCCTTTTGGAATTATTTTTTTTTATCCTGGGAGCAGATGCCAAGGAGTAGAATTGCTGGATCATATAGCAAGTCTATTTTTACCTTTTTGAGAAATCTACACAGTTTTTCACAGGGGTTGAACCAAGCAGCAGGGGGTTCAAGTTATTTTTTTTTCACCACATCCTGCCAACACAGAGTTTTTTCTAGATTTTCTAATATGTGACATTCTCACTGGTGTAGTGTGTATGTGTTGTCTTAATATAAATTGATTAGTTCTAGTGTTGGTGTGGGGATGTTGAGGTCTTCCTGGGCTCAACCCGGCTCCCTCTGCCCCTAAGGCCTGTAAGGGTGATGAGATTCACAAAATCAGTCAGATGAAGTTCCAGGAGTCATCCAGCTTTATTTCACGGTTTCTACCACCATGTACACCTCCCCACATGGCCTCTATACTAAGCCTTTTTCTAGTAGCTACTTCTCTACTCCTACTACTTCAGAGGCTCTCTCAGCCTCTGTCTCCTTTTCAGCTGCTTTTTCCAAAACAGTTTGTGTGTATATATAAATATATATTATATATATTTATATATACACACACATATATACAAACACACATAAATGTGTATATATATATATATATCACTGATGCCTGGATTTGGATATGCTTGATAAATAATGATGAGTACATTTTATTTTGGCCATCTGTCTGACTTTTTCAGAGAAGTGCTGGTAGGTTTCCTTTCTCCATTTTTTGGGGGGGGCACATGCAGTGATGCTCAGGGGGTTACTCTTGGCTATGTACTCAGGAATTGCTCTTGGCAATGTGCAGGGGACCACAGAGGGTATTGGGGATAAAACCAGGCTGGCCAGATGCAAGGCAAGTACCTTACCTACTATAGTACTGCTCTGCCCCCCCCCTTTTCCCTATTTTTTTGAGTGTTTTCAAATTTTAAAAAAAATCTTTGTATTTTTATATATCTTGACTATTAACCATCTATCTAATGTGTTAAATGAAATATTTTCTCCCATTCACTTGGGTACCTTTTAATTCTAGACTATGTTTCTTTAACCATGCAGATATTTTTAAACTGATGTAGTCTGATATATTTTTGTTTCTGTTATCTTTGAAATCATATCATTAAAAACATTTCTGAGGCTCAAATATTAAAATATTCTGCCTATATGTTTCACAGTGTATTTTATTTAGTATATCTTAATCCCAAAGTCTTTGATCTACTTTGAATTGACTTTTCAAAGGCATGAGAGGATATAGCTTAATTTTTTTTAACCTTTAACATCTAGTTTCCCCCCATCATTTGTTAAAGAGGCTACCTTTAGTATATGCTACATCATCCCCCAGGTAAACAGACCCGGTGACTTAGGAAGGCACCAAGTTTGAAAAGGCCCTAGCTACCTGAGGGATAGCTACTTTTCAAACTTGGTGCCTTCCTAGGTCTCAGGGTCTATTTACACTGGGGATTATGTAGCAAGTATACTTAATGTACCTAGTTCCTTGTCAAATTAGTTGCCTATAGATCTGAAGATTTTTCTTTGGTTACCTTATTCTGAATTGTCAGAGAACCTGTCTTTATTCCAATACCATTCTGTTTTGATCATTATGGTGTTAAAGTACAGTTGTAAGTGGTAATGAGACATTTTTTTTTTTAATTTCTCAGGATGACTTGGACTATTCTAGTTTCTTTTATTTTTTTTTTTGGGGGGGGGTGGGCACACCTGGTGTTGCTCAGGGGTTACTCCTGGCTGTCTGCTCAAAAATAGCTCCTGGCAGGCACGGGGGACCATATGGGACACAGGGATTCGAACCAACCACCTTTGGTCCTGGATCGGCTGCTTGCAAGGCAAACGCCACTGTGCTATCTCTCCGGGCCCATTTTTTTAAAAAATTTTTTAAATTTTATTTTGGTGGGGAGGTGTTAGGCCACATTTGACTATGTTTAGGAATCATTCCAAGGGGCCGGAGAAATAGCATGGAGGAAGGGCATTTGCCTGGCATGCAGAAGGACAGTGGTTCAAATCCAGGCATCCCATATGGTCCCCTGAGCCTGCCAGGAGCTATTTCTAAGAGTAGAGCCAGGTGTAACCCCTGAGCGCTGCCAGGTGTGACCCAAATCCTCCTCCCACCCCCTCCGGGATGCTCGGGATCAAACTGGGGTTGGCCATTTGCAAGGAAAATGCTCTGATTGCTGTACTATTTCTATGGTCCTTTTCTGGGTGTTTCATAATTCCATATAAACTTAATTATTGACTAAAGTCATTGAAGAATGTGATCAGAATTTGAATTGCTCTGAATTTACAGAATGAATTAAAAAGGATGATTATTTTAACAATATTGATTTTTAAATCAATCTGGAATCAGTTAGAAGATTGATTCTTTCAATCTATGAACATGGGATATTTTCCCATTTCCTAAGGTATCTTTCTTAAGTGAATTTTAGTTATTATGTTTTAAATATCCTAAATCTTTTGTTGAGTGTTAGATACCTGATGTTTTGGGGCACTGAAAGAAATAGCATTGTTTCATTTCAAAATAGATTTGACTCACTGATCAATTTCTCTTCTAGTTCATTAGTTGTATAAAGACTGTAACAGATTTTTGTGTGTTGATTTTGTAGCCAGGAGCTTTGCTGCTAGTTTATTATATAAGGAGCTTTCCATTGGATTCTATGTAAAAAATTACCTTATTAAAGACCATGCATTACTCACTTACTTATAATTCATTTACTCTATGACTAATCCCACTATCAATGTAAAATTCCTTCTACCATTGTCCTTGGATTTTCATCCTTACCAAAGCTCACTCCCTTGACAGGCATGAAATAATATATTTTATATCGCTTGTTATAGGAAAATAGTAATACAATTATTTTAAAAGAAGTAATACCAAAATAAAATTTGTGAAAATTAATTTATCTTAATGAGGTCATTAAGTCACTGTCAGAAGATTTGCTAAGGGATTTGTTAATAGTTGATTTTCTGTTATTTGTTTTACTTTTGAACATTAGGTGGCTTTGAATTCAAGTTGATATCTAAATTGTTGTGTTCCTAACTAGGATGAGAGTGTTGAAAAAATTTGACGTTTCCATATATGGTCCAGGAATTCCAAGTTCTGTGACTGATAGCACAGATTTTGTGGGATGTGGTTTTGGCTGCCAGGACTTTCTTGCAATTAGAAGGTGGGGTGGGAAAAGTGCCCACACTCACTGCAAAAGTCCTGGAAGTGTTAGCCCAAATATCTGCATACTTGGAGTTTTGTTCAGTTTTCTGTCTCTGCAGAGCTCCTTGGTTGAGTGGTGAAGTTGGACCACTGGCAAAGCAGCCATTGTCGGTGGTGGCTGCAGTTGGTGTGGCTTTGGCAGGGTAGGGACTTGGCTTGCCTTCTCTTTCCAGTGAAATTAGGAATATCCTACTTTAACAGAATGGACAGTTATTACCAAGTTACTAAACCTTTTGCCATTGTATTAAAGACTTAAGTGGAAATAATAATTTTCACAAAATTGCTTGCTACTCTAATTTTTCTTTTTTCTTCTTTCATTCTTGCCTTTCCCCCCCTCTCTTCCATTTTATATTTTCTTTCTATTTTTTTTCAGTAGCCTTACTTTCACTTAAATAGACACAAATGATCAACTATGTTAACTATGTGATGTATTCTCTTTAAATTAAAAAGATGTTGAAAGTAAATTTAAAAACATCTCAGAAAAGGGGGGTGTTCTTTTTAATAATTGAGACCCAACTAAAAACATGTTTGTAATCATGGTGCTTAAATAAGGATATAAAAATGAAACAATAATTTTATTTCAGTAATAGCTTCTTTCCACCACCCCTAAAAATAATCATTATACGTTAAAAAAGAAAAAAAGTATAAATCTAAAAAAATCATCAGTTGTTGTTTGAAAATATTTTTGTCTCCCTCATAGCTAAACTACAACTTTGCAGGGTACTGGTCATTAGACTGAAAGGTTTTTTCGTTTTTTGATTTTTACATTCGAGTTTCTCATATTTTGGGGAAATCGAAGGGGTCAGCACACCCAGAGTGCAATGGGTGAGCTTTGCTCTGGGGAAATCACCTTCGTGATCATGGTATCTCCCCTGCCAGGTAAGTATGAAAGGTTTTTTTTTAATTCAGTACTTTGAATATGTCATTCCACTTTTTTTTTTTACTTATAGTTTCATACATGATCTCTATCATGATTCTTACATTATTTCCCTGTGTTTGAGGGTTTTTTTTCTCTTTATATATACTCGAAGAAGTCTGTCTTTCTCTTTGATTCCTGCCATTTTGATTGCAGTGTATTTTAGTATTGTCTGTTTGAATCTATTCTTGTTTGTTACTCATTGGCCCTTTTGAATTTAAGCAGAAGCCTCCCTCTAGAGACTGAAGGAGTTCTGAGTTGTGATTTTTTTAGTTCTTCCTCTTTTTCTTCCTTTTATGGTATTCCTAAAAATTCAGAGATTATTCCACTCACAACTATCCATAAAATATCTGACATTCTCTTGCATTCTTTTTTTTTTTATTGTGACTGAAGTTCATTTACATAGAATTATTTATGATACATAGTAACAATGAATGAAGGGCATTCTGAACCACCAATGTTATCCTCCCTCCACTCTTGTTCCCAGCATGTCTCCCACATCTCCCTCCTTTACCCCCCAGAATCTCTTGCATTCTTTTACTTCCCTTTTCTTTTGCCACTTTATTATTGATGCTGGCTCCTATATTATCTTCAGATTTGCTGGTACAGCTCTCTGCATTTAGTATTCTGTTGCTGTGGCTTGTTACTATTCTCTTTAGCTCCTTCAATTCCATCTGTATGAATTCTTTCCTACTTTCAATCATTTCTTCTTTGAGTTGATTTACTTTCTCTTTGATAGCTTAATTTCCATTGCCATTGCACAGAGTTTTGATTCGAGGTTATCTATATTCAAGCTTGACAGTTTTGAGGCACTGAAAGACTTGCCTGGACTTAGGACCCTGTCTAGCAATGCAATTGAATTCCTTTGCTTTACCATTGTTCTTTGGGTTTTGTGGGTAATGATAATGGAGCTTTTGGTTCCTTGTTATCTGAGTACTAATCTAATTCATTATTTTATTTGAACAGGTAACTGTGTATGCCTCTATTATTCTGGCTTTTCCAGTACTAGGTAGTGTGTGGTATTTCAGTCAAATTGGCAGATATAGATGTAATTCTTCCTTTAGAGTTGAGATTCTTATGGAGGTATTTTGGCATTGAATTCAAGACTATAGTTTTTCTATCTGTCTTTAGCCTGTGTGAGGAAGGTAAAGTGTCCATATGGCCTCTGAGGCCTGAGTTTTCCTGATGACACAGGATAGAATGAATAGAAAGGACAGTTCTTGGGGCTGATAAGAGCACCTGGACGGAATTTATACTGGCCCATAGCTGGAGTAAATCCTAATCATTGCTTATTAGGCAGACATGGGTATAAATAGGCTTTCAGGGGTTCAAGCAGTTCCTGGGGGATATGGTTGTATTCCTGAATGCAGGGCAGAAGGGGTGAGTTCCTGAGTCCAGTCAATGTACCAGCCACAACTTCCTGATGGATTAGGGTTGCAAAACTCTTCAGTTATAAATATCGCTCAACTGAACTGTAAGACAAGGCAAAAGAGGTATGTATCCTCTTGATGTTTTATATTAAACAGAGCTGACTTTTTCCTTTATGAAGATACTGAGCTAGGTATTTTTTGGCAACCTGCACATAGTTGTGTAACAAAATGAGTAAATTTTATTGTATGTAATTATACTTCAATAAAGGTCATAAAAAGAAACAAACTGATTTAGGGTTGTGTTGATTAGTACAGCTGGCAGGGTACTTGCCCTTCAATGCTGCCAACCTGGGTTCTATCCCAGGTTGTGGATTTAGCTTCCTGAGTGATCCATGTGTGCAGAGCCAGGAATTAGCCCTGGGCACTGCTGAGTGTAGCCACAAAAAAATACATTTTTTGATATAAAGCAATATTGTTAGATAAATTGGGCATGTGGTTCAGTGGGTAATGCCTCCCTTCATATGAGAGAACCTTTATTTAATTCATAGCATGCGCGCACATACAAATACACACACAAACATTTTTGGTTCTGTCCTCAGGAGTGAACCCTGTTGATGTTAGGGGGTTGTATGTGATGCTGGGGTGTTAAACCTGGTTCTCTGCACGTAAGCAAGTACTATACCTCCTATATTATTATTTTATTTTATTTTATTTTATTATTTTGGTTTTTGGGCCACACCCGGCAGTGCTCAGGGGTGACTCCTGGCTGTCTGCTCAGAAATAGCTCCTAGTAGGCACAGGGGACCATATGGGACACCGGATTATTTTTTAAACCCAAGAGCTCTCCGAAGGACTGAGCTGAAGAACCAGGGCCTCTTTGGCAAATCTTGACCGTCCTACCTGGTGGTTCAATGTAAGGGCTTGATATTGGCTAGAATACCTGTTTAGGTCCCATGGTGCTAGGGCTACCTGGGTTATTCAGGAGATATTGTTTTCTTTTCTTTTATATGTCATAAGTAGAGTATATGTATAGCATTCTCTGCTATTTCCTTAGAAAAATGTAATATGATTAGTCACTGAGATTAAATGTTTTTAAATTTTCTGGTTTGTTACCCAGGTTGGGGAAAACTTTGTGAAGACACACTCAGAAATTGCAGTTTAATTCAGAATTTTAGTATCTATACAAGATCAAGACTTAATACATCACAGAGTGGCAAAATGCTTACCCAAGTCTATGAGACATAAGACAACAACAGACATAGCAACAGGTTATGTTAAAAATTTGAAAGCTAAGGATTACTTCTGTTAAGTAATAATTCCTTTGTTGTCTTATGAACTATATTTGAATATCATACTAAACCCACTACTAAAATAATCATTACAATGAAGGTGGTGCATGTCCAGAAGTTATTATTGACAAAAGTCTGTAAAACTAAATTCTTAGGTCTCTCTGGCCATTAATCTCACCTGTTCACCAGCTTGGGATTCCCCAATGATGAAACGATCTCCTGGCCCATCAGCAGCTGTGAAATAAACAGAACAAAGAACAGGATATTTAGCGAGGAATAAGAATCACTGTTCAATTTTTCCAAAATAATCAAGCAAATCATGTGGAAAGTGGAACACTTCTGACTAGTCTTCTAGACTAGTCAATGATTCTGTAAAAACTGTTTTGATCTTTGGTATCCACAACTTACCAATACTGAGAAAAGGTCCTAATTGTGCCCTTTCAGATTACTGAAGTTGGTCTTGCTGTTCTTCCATAATTTCCACATTTGTACCTTTTAAAAGGAAGTCTTTTAGCCTATCCTCCTTATCATGGGGTATGCATGTATGATGTGTGTACACACTTGTGAATACATATTCATATAAAATGTATCATTATTTCATACTATATCTTTTAAAATGATGGTCCTGGGGCCAGAGCAATGGCAAATATAGGAGCAAGCCCCGAGTCCTGCTGGGTGTGGCCCAGAAATAAAACAAAACAAAAAAAGATGGTCCAAAGTGTTATTTCTGAATTAGATATAAGTACAGTGGCACACCACATTTTTTTACTGAATGTTTCTAAATGAAAATATTTTCAGAATAAAAATGAAAAGAAAAGCTATCCAGATTTTTTCTATCTTTAATGCAGTAATGATTAGATAAAAAGTATTTCAAGAGGTAAGTATTTTCAAAAGGGACCTTTTTTTTTTACATATAATAGAAATATTATAGCTAAAGAATTTTACTTAAAGAGAACAGCATGTGCAAAGTTTGTATCCTTTCTATGTCTTACATTTTCTTCTTAATTTTTAATACTTTATGACTCCTAAAGTACACTCCATTATATTTGTCTCTTCCATTGTTTGATGTGTCCTTTCCTTATTAAGGCCTTCTATTATTTTTAAAGTCAGTTTAAGTGTTATTTCTATATAATTATATTTGGCATTCCTTTCCTCAAGAGGTACCTACTTCCTCTTTTTTATTCCAATGAATTCCTGAATTAACTCTACTAACTGAATTAACTCTCCTAATATATTTGCAATTATTCGACTGAAGGACATTCCTAGCATTTGCTTAAATAGAAATTCAATGAATGTTCCACATGTAATATAGTCAACTGTTGCAAAGCACCTAAAAATCCTTTTAGAAGGATACATGCTGAGTGAACAAATGTTCTGTTGATCTAGTCTGTCTGATTATGCATACGATATATATTTTAAACCATGAGCCAACATTCACCAGCTTAACGACATTTAGAAAGACTGCACTGATCAATTATTTTTCTTTTCTATTATATCTTTAAACTACAAACATAATTGTAGTTGGGTTTCAATCATAAAAAGAACATCCCCCTTCACAAGTGCAACCTTCCCATCATCAATGCTCCCATCCACAATCCTCCCCCCTTCCTGTATTCGAGTCAGGCTTTCTATATCCCTCACTCACTGACATTGTTATGATAGTTCTCAGTTTAGTTATTTCTCTAACTGCACTCACCACTCTTTGTGGTAAGCTTCATATCTCGAGCAGGTCCTTCTGGTCCTCATCTCTGGGAATTATTTCAATGTTTTTTTTTTTTTTTAATTTTTCTTGAAACCTATAGATGAGTGAGTCTATTCTGTGTCTCTCTCCCTCTAACTTATTTCACTTAGCATAATAGATTCCATGTACATCTATGTATAGGAAAATTTCATGACTTCATCTCTCCTGATGGCTGCATAATATTTCATTTTGTGTATATGTACCACAATTTCTTTTTTAATTTTTTATCTTTATTTAAACACCGTGATTATAAACACGACTGCAGTTTTGTTTTAGTCACAAAAAGAACACCCCCGTTCACCAGTGCAACATTCCCACCACCAATGCTCACCATAACCCTTCAACCATAACCCCTGTCTGTATTCAAGACAGGCATTCCACTTCTCTCACTCATTGACATGGTCATGGTTGTTGTTAGTGTTCTAACTGCACTCTCCCCTCCTTGAGATGAGCTTCATATCATGAGCTGGTCCTTTTGGCCCTCATCAATGTACATTATTACAATAATGTCTTTTATTTTTCTTAAAACCCATAAATAAGTGAGACTATTCTGTGTCTCTCTCTCCTTCTGACTTATTTCACTCAGTATAATAGTTTCCATATCCATCCATGTATAGGAAAATTTCATGACTTCATCTCTCTTGACAGCTGCATAATATTCCATTGTATATATGTACTACTGTTTCTTTAGCTATTCATCTGTTGAAGGGCATCTTGGTTGTTTCCAGAGTCTGGCTATTGTAAATAATGCTGCAGTGAATAGGTGTGAGAAAGGGATTTTTATATTTCATTTTTGTGTGCCTAGGGTATATCCCTAGGAGTTGTACTACAATTTCTTTAGCCATTCATCTGTTGAAGGGCATCTTGGTTATTTCCAGAGTCTGGCTATTGTAAATAAAACTGCAACAAATATGTGTGTGTTTTTGAGTTCCTAGGGTATATCCCTAGGAGTGGTATGACTGGATCATATGGAAGCTCAATTTCCAGTTTTTTTGAGGAATCTCCATCTTGTTTTCCATAAAGGCTGGACTAGACGGCATTCCCACCAGCAGTGAATGAGAGTTCCTTTCTCCCCACATCCCCACCAGCACTGATTGTTCTTGTTCTTTGTGATGTGTGCCAGTCTCTGTGGTGTGAGATGGTACTACATTCTTGCTTATCTGATGGGTATTGGGTGAATAGCTTCTCCCATTCGGTGGGTGGCTTTTGTATCCTGGGCATTATTTCCTTTGAGTGCACTGATCAATTTTATATTAGATTGTTATTATTCTCCTTATCATAGTGCCTCACTTAGCACTGATACTGAATATATTTATTGAATAAATGAATTTATTCCATAATACTTAGGAATTTTCAAACAGACTTGCCTTTTAATTTGTGCTTTGCAAAATTTCCTAATTTTTATAAATGTGCATGTTTTATCTTAATCAACTAGATAATGGTTTTAGATTCCTTTTAAAAGTTGTTTTGAGGGCTGGAGTGATAGTATAGTGTGTAGGGTGCTTGCCTTGCATGTAGCCAACCACAGTTTGATCCCCACTATCCCATTTGGTCCTCCAAGCTCATCAGGAGTAATTTCTAAGTGCAGAGTCAGCATAACCCCTAGCACTTCCAGGCCTGGCACCAAAACAAAAAAATGTGTTTTATTATTATTTATCTTGAAATCTATTCTTATACACGCAAATGCACATACAGTCATTTTTGTTTTGTTTTTGGGCCACACCCATTGACGCTCAGTGATTACTCCTGGCTATGTGCTCAGAAATTGCTCCTGGCTTGGAGGGACCATATGGGATGCCAGGGGAAAGAACCGCAGTCCATCCTAGGCTAGCGCTCGCAAGGCAGAGGTCTTACCTCTAGTACCACTGCACTGGCCCGTACATACATTCTAAGTGCTTCTATTAATGTCCTGTATATAAGCTCCAAATGTCACAAAATGAGTAGCTGGCTATTTTAAATCTGAAGATGCCCTTAAATAATTCTAAGAATCAAGACTTTTCATCCACATGAAATTACAGTGATTGTGGAGAGACAGCACTCTCAAGTCTAATTTAACCGATAACATAGAAAGCTCTTGCTATCAATAGGAGTGATCATTATTATTTCCCTTATGATGCTTCTCAACACTTCATATTTACAATTCATATAAATCACTTAGAGGCCTACTTAAAATATAGATTCTGATGATTAAATTTGGAACAGGGCCTGAAGTTTACATTTCTAATAGGCTGATTGGTAGGTAATGAAATGATTCAAAGGCTACCAAATTCAGACAAAAAAATTAGAGAATTAAAAAAATTTAGTGACTGCAGTAGAGGCCCTCACATGATTTACAATGCTTATTATTGAACAGAAAAATATTATCAATATATTTAAATTGTTGATACTTCCTCGTAACTACTATGTCAAAGAAATATTCTGTCACTTAAAATCAGCAGTTTTTTTTTTTTTTTTTGTGGTTTTTGGGTCACACCCGGCAGTGCTCAGGGGTTACTCCTGGCTCCATGCTCAGAAATTGCTCCTGGCAGGCACAGGGGACCATATGGGACACCGGGATTCGAACCGATGACCTTCTGCATGAAAGGCAAACGCCTTACCTCCATGCTATCTCTCCGGCCCCAAAATCAGCAGGTTTTAATACTGGGGATGATACATAAACTTTAAACTTGGAAATAAAGAATCTAAGTGAGCCAGAAAGCATACTGTTGGAAATGAACAGATTCCTGGAATTTTATAAGGCTTTATATATACTCTTATATTCTATTCTCAATTATGATATTTGTTAATATTTTTCTTTTATCCTGAACTATGGAATTTAATTGGAAGAAAAAAGTACTATAAACCAAAAGAAAATGTATTATGCTATGTTAATCCCTGAAGTTGTTTCCACTTCCATTTTAAGGATCAAAAAACAAAATTGTCTTATTAATCTATTTGAAGATTTCTAATTATATAATTTGGTACAAATAGATAGCATTAACTATTTCCTATTGCAGTATATGAAAAATGATCTTCCCTCAGTTATCTGGATGAGAACTACTTCATTTTCAATTTCTAACCTTCTCTCCTTTCATACAACACACCGTTTTCAATTTTTATAAATGTGAAGGGTCATACATGGCAGATCTGGGGACTATATAGCTGTCAAGGATTGAATTCAGATCTACTGCATCCAAGGCAAGCACCTTATCAGGGGTCTCAAACTCGCAAGCTGTTTGCGGCCCTCTGTACATTTTGTGGCCCTACCCTAGAGGAATTTTGTTTTGTTTTGTTTTAGTTATTTGGGTCATACCCCCCAATGTTCAAGGTTTACTACTGACTTTGCACTCAAGGATCACCCCGACTTTGCCTCCTGTGGCCCCCAGGTAAATTGAGTTTGAGACCCCTGCTATCTGTTATACTATCGCTCTGACCCAATGATCTCTCTTTAGAACCATTACAAGATCATAGAGCTATTTATTTAAATTTTTATTGTGGCCAAAGTGAATTACAAATCTTACACAGTGATATTTAAGGTACGCAGTGACAATAAATGAGGACCTTTCCACCACCAGTGTTGTCCTCCTTTCATCCCTGTTCCCAAGCTTATATCCCTTATCTCCCTCCTTTATCCCCCAGAATGCTAGTGTAACTAAAAGCATATATGTTAACACTAATGTAAACCTTTTTTCTTATGCAGTTCCAGATATTTTTACTAGTGCTTTCTTAAAGGTTTAGAGTCAAAGGAGCACTGTAAAAACAATGTTAGAGTGGCAATTATCATTTGCATGGGCCCACCAAAGTATGGGGGACATGGAAAGGAAAAACTTTGGTCTAAATACAAGGAGACCCTACCACTGAAGTTTCCTGACATAAGACCAATTCTAGGCTCCACGCAAACTAGTTTGTCCAATCCAGGTAATTGTCTATAGTGCCCATACAGTTTTATTTTTCACACAGTCTCTGGTGTTGGTATCATGTTTCTGTATTAAAGATCCTGGAATCTGTATATCCTACATTGAAGTCAGGATGGTGCAGAGCGGTGTCTAATTTCAACTCACGAAGAAGGGCAATGCAGAAAGCCCTGTCCAGTATGCAGGTCATTGTTGTTGTTTAAATCTTCTCAGTGTTAAGGAAAGACTCTTTCGAGTAAATCATTGTCAGAGCAGCAGTAGGGTCTTCCCTGGTAGAGGATTGCTTCCAGGTAATGTCATAGACAACTTTGCATGTTTCATAGATGGCTTCCCTGGTTCAGGAGTGAATGGAGAATGCCCAAACCTCTGAGGCCTGTGGAGCTATTTATTTTTAATAATAAAGAGTTTAATCATCTTCATATTAGGATAAACTATTAAATAATCTGAGATTATAGGGACATGGTAATATTTTTAGAGATTGTGGAAATATCTTCACCAGAAACGTAAGGCATATATATAAAGTTTGCCTAAAACTGGATGATAGGATTAGGATACAAGTATTTATGTGCAGAGTAAGATTAATATTATAGAAGAATTGGGGTGTAAGTTTGAGAATATATACAGAATTAGCATATAGGATTAATATTTCTTGAAATTATAGTAAAGGATTAAATCAAGTGAGTTATTTATCATTTTAAATATGCTTCCTTTTATTAAAAGCAGGAAACTGGGAGTAAAACAGATAAATAATAAGGCATTTTATATTCTTTAATATCATTTTCCAGGAGAAAATGCCCATTTATTGTTAGTAATGGGGAAAAAGATTTTGTTTACTTAATTACAGTATATTAAACTTTTGTAACTACCTAAAGTTAATTATTCCAAATCACCTCTCTGCTCACCTGGGTAATATTCTCATAGCACAAGGCACAGCTCTTTAATCACAGTATATATAAAGGAAGTTAAGAGACTAAAATTTAACTGTGGTCAAAGAAGATATAAATGGATAAAACAGAAAGACTGGAATTTGGACTTCATGGAAGAATTAGAACTATATGTAAAAGACATTACACTGAATTTTAGCAAGCACATTAATCTATTTGAAGGAATTACAACCCATAGTAGACAAGCAGTGAGATAAATGATTAGTTTCAAAATGAGCATTCTTATTTTTGGTGTCTTTTTTTTGGGGGGGGGGGGGTCACACCAGGCAGTGCTCAAGGGTTACTCCTGGCTCTATGCTCAGAAATCCCACCTGGCAGGCTTGGTGGACCATATCGGATGCCGGGATTTGAACCACTGTCCTTCTGCATGCAAGGCACATGCCCTCCCTCCAGACTCTCTCTCCAGGCCCCTGAATTTTGGTGTCTTCTATAAGCATGTATTTAAACTTAAAAGTAGTAAGACTAAAACTTTAAGTGATTTTAACTGAAATACCAGAATTTCTCTCTCTCAAACCAATATATATATTGGTTTTTGGGCCACACCTGGCAGCGCTCAGGGTTCCTCCTGGCTCTCTGCTCAGAAATCTCTCCTGGCAGGCACAGGGGACCATATGGGATGTTGGGATTCGAACCACCCTCCGTCCTGAATGGCTGCATGCAAGGCAAATGCCCTACCGATGTACTATGTCTCTGGCCCCTCTAAATATCTATTTTTCAAAATTACTTGTTACACATGGCTTTCAAAATAATTATTGGCTTTTTCATAACTTCCCTGCTCCTGCCTTTTCTGTTTATTTGTTACATTTTTTGGGGCCATACACAGTGATGTTAAGGGCCTGTTCCTGATTTGGTGCTCAGGTACTTCTTCTGATGTTCTATGTAGTGCTGGGGACAGAACCTGTGTCTCCTGCATGCAAAGCATATGCTCTAGTCTAGCCCATTTAGCTATCTCTATTTTTCTTAAATGGTCCTGAAACACAATCTGAAGAAAGACAACTTTCAAATGGAAGATTCTCAAGAAGCTGAACTTGAAATTCTGAAGTCTCTTTACCTTTACTAACATCTAAGAAGGAAAGGTGAGAGAAGAAACACTCACCTCTAGAGGATGGTGTCAATCAAGAACATAATTAGCATAGTTACTGAAAAAAAATAACTTAAAAAATAATAAAAATAAAAATATATATTATACAACACTTCTTTCATTTTCCTTTTTTTTCTGCCTTTATCTTTCAAATTCACTCCCTATTAAATGTAAATTTAGGTTACTAGGTTACAGGTCTTCCTGTTATTAATATTATTACCACTTGAGTCATGCCATCTAGATTCTATTCTTTCATTTTTTTGTTTAAAGGAGATAAACCTATTTCTTTAGTTTTTTTTTTTTTACTGTCTTGGTTTTTTACACCCACATACCTTAAAGCAAGTGATCCTCCAACTGGTTTGGAGTTTTATCTCACATGTTTCTGAAGGATATTGGCTAATGTTTAGTGATCCATAGCAAGTTAGCAACCTCTTTACACCTAGAGGGTTAGCAATGCTCACAGGTGCCTCTGGGTATTACTGGAAGGCCTAAGGCAAAGGCAGAGGAGAAGAAAAAAGGGAGAATAAGGGAATGGGGAGAAAGGAATGGGAGTATAGGAAGACAGGGGTGGAGAGAAGGTTCACGAAGTAGAGTGGTAGAGAGCCACAACAATAGCCTCAAGGATATTCTTATCAAATCACTGCCAGGGGGTGGTCTTAGGTCATATATAAGAAAAAACTAAGATTGTGCCTTATGTTTCCTGATGACTTTTGCTGTTCTAATTATTATGAAACATAATACATAGATACCAGTCATTTTCACTGAGATTTAATCATATCCACAATGATTATGTTATTTCTGTTACATATTACACTAGAAACTAGCAACACTTCATAGAATAGAAATGATGTAAATTAGTTCATAGTAGGTAATCTATTGAACTATTTTAAACTATGACATGTTTTATATATGTGTATTTATACACAGATATATGTATAATATAAAGTATGAAAGAATTAAAAACTTCACTCAAAATAATGAATAAGATAGTGTATAATTCTAACATAAAATTTGTCTCTTAGACTGAAGGAGCAGAAAGGTCCTTTTATGGCTTATTGCTCTTTTTGTCAACTAGAACAGTTTCTTTTGATTGAATGACTACTATCTTATCTAAAAATCACATAACCTATTTGAAAATAATTATGTCTCAATTTATTTTCTCACTTTCTCCTTATTTAAGTTCCCAATATTGTAAAATAAGATGAACAATCTTGTCCCTTTCGGTATTCACTGGAAGTAAGAACTGTTGGCGACTTTGTAGTAAACCTAGATGGTCACTAATTATAAGATCAAAACAGAGTTTACATTTAAATAGGGAATATGAAAAAGAAAATCCAGCAAGGCTGTATCAGAAGACTAAGATAACTTATTATCTTATATATAATATATATAACATTCATTATAAAAAAAACTAAAAAGAATATATTTGAAAGAAACTTAAGAGAGATGGAAGATTTATTTGCTTTCAGAATTATACAAATTTCTGGTCAGACCAAGTCAAAGAGGTGCACTCAAGATAGTGTTCCTGAGAAACACATTGAAAGGAATTAATATCCCCATCATTTATTTAAGGAACGATGATCATATAATTCAGATGTCATTCTTTTCTATTTTATTATTTTTGGTTTGTCTTGGGGCCACACTCACTGGTGCTCAGGGGCTACTCCTGGCTCTGCACTCTGGGATCATTCCCAGTGGTGCTCAGGGGACTAGTGGGTGCCACAGATAGAACCCAGGTCAACTTGCATAAAAGGTAAGCACTTTATCTACTATATTATCCCTTCTGTCTCAGTAAGTAGGAATTTTTTTTTTCTTTTTGGGCCACACCTATTGACACTCAGGGGTTACTCCTGGCCCTGTGCTCAGAAATTGCTCCTGACTTGGGGAACCATATGGGATTCGGGGGGATTGAACCACAGTCTGTCCTAGGTTAGCTGTGTGCAAGACAAATGACCTACCGCTTGTGCCTCTGCTCTGGGCCCAGTAAGAAAATTTTAAGCAAATATATATATAACTCACATAGGCCTGAAATATTATAGATGTATATTAACAACATTATTTGTAAGTAAAATTATTTTGACAATTAAAAGAAAAATAGATATAAGTGCCTAGATTGGAAAAAAAGTATGATTATATTCAAGAAAAATAAAATACTCACCTCGGACAGCATAGCCATCTTTTACTGATGCTGGGAAAGGGGGCAGGTTATCTTTTGCATATACATCTTGAGCAAGGACTCGTCCCATTCCATCTAAGACAAAAAAGAAAGGAAAAAATGTGTATACTTAGAGCAATGACATGAACAGTCATAAACAAGGGTTGTCTGACAAAGCTTGTATATGGGCTCAGTCAGACCTCCTGATCTATAGCCCAAGAAAAAGAAGACAATGAAGAGATGCACTGGTTGTCTGAAATAAAATATTTAGTTCATTCAATAGTAATTAACAGTGATACAGAAATGATTTGACTTTAAGTAGCTATTCAGTTAAAGACATGTTTGTTGATGTGCTATTAATCCTTTAAATACCTGAAGATAATTTTTCTTAAAAGGAAAGCTAAGTTGGGGCCAGAAAGATGACGTAAAAAGCTGGAATATATACATTGCATGCAAAAGCTCTGGATTTGATCCTTTGCACTGCATGGACCCTTGAGCTTCACTTGGACTGACCTGTGATCACCACACCAGGATTAGCCTCTAAGCATTGACATTTATGGTCCAAAGACAAAAACAAACAAACAAAAAACTAAAGTAAAAAAAGGAAAGCCAATTAGTTTTTTTTGAAAACAATGTTTTCTATAGAATAGAAAAGGACAGGGAAAGAGATATAAGGAAGGAAAATAGAGAGACAGATATCTGGGAGGTAATGAGGCAGAGGGTGGGAGCCTTGGGCACATTGAAGGTATATACCTCTATATATAAACCACAAAATCAACAAAACTGTAAGAATGAGATCTAGACTATAAGAACCAAACTACCAGAAAATGTGCCTGTTTAGGAGGCATGCAGTGGGTGTGGGAAGGGAATTCTGAACACTTCATGGATGGAAGTTGACACTGGTGATAAGACAAGTGTTGGGAAACTATGATGTCTGAAACTCAATTGTGAATAACTTCTGTAAACAAGATGCCGTGACTTTGCGAGTGGAGCTTCACACCCTGATAGGTACACATCTGTATCTTTATCTATACTTCACTTAATAATGTACCAGTGGCATAATTATCATCACTCATACCCTTTTCCTTTTCCTCCTACCTTACCTATCTTCTTTTCCTTTCCTCTTGTTAACCTCTTTTTTATTGATCGTTTTTTAAATTTAAATTTTTGGTTTGAGGCAAACACCAAGCAATGCTCAGCTCTTACTCCTGGTTCTGCATTCATGGGTCACTCCTGGCGGCTTGGAGGACCATGGGAAATTGGGAACTGAATCCAAGTCAGACATATGCAAGGCAAGCACACTACCAGCTATTCTATCTATCACGTAAGCTCCTAAGAACCCAAGTTGTTGATTTTTTTAATTGAATTGTATCACTTCCTTTTCATTGGTTATTCGACATTTGAACAAAACCATCTATAATTGTCTTTCACTTTTTGGGGTGGGGGTGTTTTTGGGCCACACCTGGTGGTACTCTGATTACTCCTGGCTCTGTTCTCAGGAATTACTCCTGGTGAGCTTGAGGCACAATATGGGATGCTGAGGGTTAAACCTGGATCAGCTGTGTGTGAGGAAAACAATCTACCCACTGCATTATCCCTTGTCTTTCACTTTTGGACTTATTTCACTTAATCTAATCAACTCAAGCTTTATTCATATTGCAGAAAAGTCACTACCTAATCTTAAAATTGTTGAACACAATGGAACAAAACAGAAAGTAGGAATTAAACAGGTGTGTGTGTGTGTGTGTGTGTGTGTGTGTGTGTGTGTGTGTGTGTGTGATTAGTTTGCTAAGACCTTTAATGGTGAAAGAATAGCTTGTTTAACAAGTGGTAGATATTATTTCAATAAATGGAACTGACAAATTAGAAATTGACAAAAGAAAAAAAGCTCAGTCTTTATCTTACTCCATATACAAAAATAAGCTAAAAATAAATTAAAATCATGACTATAGAGGCTGAAGAGATAGCACAGCGGTAGAGCATTTGTCTTGCACACAACCGATTCAGGATGGAAGGTGGTTCGATTTCTGGCATTAGATATGGTCCCCTGTGCCTGTCAGAAGTGATTTCTGAGCACAGAGCTTAAAGTATCTCCTGAGTGCCGCCGGGTGTAATCCAAAAACCGAAAAAAGAAAAAAGAGAAAAACCAACCCCCCCAAACCCAAACAAACAAAACAAAACATGATTATCAGAGCTAAAATTATTCCTGAGAACAATAGTTTTATGACATTAGATTTGAAATTATTTCTCTAATCTGAACCAGAAGTATAGATAACTATACTAAAATCTGATAAATGGGATTATATCAAATAAAATATTCTGTACCAAAAGGCATAATTAACAGGGAAAAAGGGTAAAAACATGAAATAAGATAAAATATTTGTAAATCATAAGCCCTTTACTATCATGAATGCATAGAAGAGTTCCTAAACTCAACATCAAAAACAAATAAATTAAAATACACAAATAATCAAATTACCTTTTTAAAGAAAGGCATCCTTCAAACTTACATAGAATCCAGGCAACAATAAATTCTTAATTGGTATGTTCATTTTACAGTGTAGTATTCTTAGAGAAATAATCTGAGCAAGCTGAAGCTGTGGAACCTAATGTCTTACTGAAAGATGCAATATCAAGTAAACAAATCTTTCTTAAAAAATCTGATAGTGGGAATTTTCACTCTGCAGCAAACATTTTAATTGTAGAAAGCTAGGATGTGTGCTACAGCTAATTTTCTATAACAAAGCAGAAGCTACATCCTGTTTTTGAGAGTTTGAGAAGATAATACCTATTCTGTTTGATTTCTACTATACAGTGTATTCCCCTTAAATACTGTATAATAATACCTTCAACCTGGTGAAGATGAGAGAAAAATTTCTGATTATGTAATAGTCAGAAATTTGAAAAGCAGAATTATGTGTCACTGAGGAATCTTTTTGAGGTGTACAATTAAGCCATTGTAAAAGAATGACAAGGAAGGAATCAATGAAAAGACAGATTGATGAATTACATTGTTTTATGTGTAAGAAGACATTGACAGAATACTTGGTCAAAACTGCTTTTTTTTTTTTTTTTTTTTTTTACTTCACAGTTTTCATTTATTTATTTTTTTTTAATTTTTTTTTAATTTATTTTTGATCATAGTGGCTTACATATTGTTGACAATGATATTTTAGGTACATATTTACATAAAATCAGGGGGAATTCCCATCACCAAATTGTCCTCCCTACACCTCCGTTTTTGTCCTACCATCCATATCCTCTTCCCTCACCCACCGGGTAGCTAGGATGTGTGGTCTCCTCTGTATCTAGCCTACTGCATAGTAGTCTTGCACCTCTTTGGTCCTGGTGTCTCCCTTGTTTCCCCCTCTAATTGGGGGGGCAGGACTAGCTAGTTCAAGTTACGTGGTTTTGTTTAAAGGAGAGAAAAGTAATAAACTGGGGTAAAAGTCTAATACGCCGAAAATAAGTGGAATTCTTCCAGAGGTTTTCAACATCGGTTTGAGAAATGAAGGAGAGAAAAAAGGTGAAACATTCCACCAGTACAAAAAGAAGTGTCAAATATCCCGTGAGGGCTCCAACAATAAGCACAAGCACCAAAAAAAAAAAAAAAATAAAACAAAACAAAACAAACAAAACAAAACAAAACAAAAATAAAAACCCACAAAAATAAACACAAAACAAAACAAAACAAGCAAACAAACAAACAAATAAATGTCATGGTCTTGATACAAAACTGCTTTTAAATGCTACCAGCAAGATACCTACATGTAAGATTTGGCTTCCTGTGATATATGGCATAACTACAATTTCTAAAAGAGTTTGTGATTCAAAGGGTCAAAAATGAACATATGTGCTCGCTTTGGCAGCACATATACTAAAACTGGAACAATACAGAGAAGATTAGCATGGCCCCTGCACAAATATGACACACAAATTCATGAAGTGTTCCATATTTAAAAAAATAAACATAGATAAAAGAAAAATTAAGGAAGAAATTTATAAAGTTCATTATGAACTTGACTGTTAAATCCAAATATATTCACTGAATGGTGAAAGTCATACACTTAAAATCTTTTACCAATATGATACCATAGCTGTAAACTTTTACCTTTAGTTTGGGACCATACTTGGTAGTGCCCAGCACTTCTGAAACTGCTCATATATCACTCTTGGCAGTACTCATGGGGCCACATATGGTGCCAGAAATTGAACCCAGGTAAGTCATGTGCAAAGTCTTACGCATTGTACTATCTCTCAAGTCCGATGCTTAATATATATTTTTTCTTTTTTTTTTCTGCTTAATATATTTTTATCAAGTTAACCAAAGACATTGGAATTCTATAGAAAATATATTTATATCAGTTGCATTTTAAAAAATTTAGTTATAGTTTAAAAATATCACAAATATAATCTTAGATTTATTTATAGAGACTCATTGCTATTGATTGTAATACAAATTCTGTATCTGATTTTCTTCCTATGTTTTTTTTCCTCACAATTAAATGAAAGGAAAATTTTGATTTCTTGGCACAAGCAGGTGAGCTAATAGTTTGACAAGTGCTGCAAAGTATTTACTTGAAAAAAATAGTTAATAAGATTACTAGGCAGCACTGGATGCTGTAGTGAAAAGTTTAATCAATTTAAATTTAAAATATTCTAAAGCCAACTTTCACTCTATAATTTTCTTGGCACTAGCATATATTTCTTTTTACTACCATTTGTCTCTTTTTATTTGCACTAAATTTCTTTTTATACTTTGAAGATTTTTATATATCTTCATAAATTTTTATAGATTTTATTATATTAAGAAAGGACTAAAGTGAGTTTTAGAAATTCAAAAACTCTAATATACTTCTTATAAATGTTGATCATGGCAGAAATAAGATATTTTACAGTAACACAGAAAGTTCAACTAGCAAGAAGTAGCTTAGTAAATAAAGACTTTAATGATACCATTGTGAGTGAGATACCATAATTTTTACAAAATTTCTTTTTCTGAAGTATTTTCTTATTAGCTATTTTGTGTAACAAGCAATATAAGATAGTTTTCTTGTGCCTGCTAAGGGGAAAGTGAGTGGGAAATTGCGGATATTGGTAGAGTGAAGGTCATAATAGTGGTGTAATTGGTGTTGGATTGGCGAATGCCCGGAGCAACTATATTATGAACAACTTTGTAAGCCACAGTGTTTAAAAAAAATTAAAGCTTTTTTTGGTTTGTTTTTGGGCCACACTTGGTGGTGCTCAGGAGTTATTTCTGCTTTGTGCTCAGAAATTGCTCCTGACAGGCTCGGGGGACCATATGTGATAACGGAGAACGAACTTGGGTCTGTCCCATGTTGGCTGCATGCAAGGCAGAAGCTCTACTGCTGTACTATCGCTTTGGTCCCAAGTTTGTAAGTTCTTTTAATGACATTCTCTCTTAGAAATGTTCTATTTTTGACTCTGAGGACTTCAAGGGAAACTACTTCTTCTGCCTGTGTTTCTGAATCCTGAAGGTTTCCTCAGAGGCCTAGGGAGCACACCCCCAAAAAACTGCATTTTGAAGCTGCCCAGTAAGTACATTCTGGCTGCGGGGGTTGCTGTCCAATAAGCTGAGGTCTCTGGCCTGTGGAGGCTCTGCCCTGCTGTGCCTTTGTTCACTCTGAGGACTGTCAACTAGAGGCAGCAGAAGAGCACGGTGGCTTCGCTTCGCTTTGAGGCTGCACTCTTTCTAACCAATGAACCCCACCATAACATGCAGGAAAAACCACACTACAAACGTGACAATGGGGAAACCTTGCAGGCAAACACCATCCACAGAGAATGAAGAAGAAAGCTCGGATGACCTAATAAATTCCAACCACCTGATTAACCTCTCAGATAAGGAGTTTAGAATAAAAACATGGAAGATGTTTGTAGAACTCAAAAAAAGCATAGATCGATCTGAACAGAACACAAAGACAGAAATCAGAAAACTCCAAACTGAAATAACAGATCTGAAAAACACAGTTGCTCAACTGAAAACCTCAATGGACAGCCTCGCCAACAGGGTATCAGCAGCTGAAGAGAGAATTGGAGTACTGGAAGATGTGATGCAGAAAAACTCAACACAACAGAAGAAATTGGAAAAGAACCTTAAGACAAACAAACAGGCAATGGAAAAAGTACTCAAGGAATGCGAACAGATGAAAAGAGAAGTCTTTGATAAACTTAACAGAAACAACATAAGAATCATTAGAGTCCCAGAAACCCAGGAAGGAGATTTTCAGGAAGAATCAACTGTCAAAGACAACATCAAAGAGATACTCCCAGAGTTAAAGACTACATGCAATCAAATCCTGTATGCCGAAGAGTACCAGCTAAAAGAGACCCAAAGAAAAACACCCCAAGATACATCCTTGTTACAATGACAAATCCCACAGATAGAGATAGAATACTGAAAGCAGCAAGATCAAAAAGGGAAATTACATTCAAAGGAGGATCCCTAAGACTTACAGCAGACATGTCACAAGAAACTCTCAAGGCCAGAAGACAGTGGTGGGATATTGTGACAAGACTGAATGAAATGAATGCCTCACCGAGAATACTGCACCCAGCCCAACTCACGTTCAGGTTTGAAGGAAGAATACATAGCTTCATGGATAAACAACAGCTCATAAACTTCACAGATGATAAACCAGCCTTAAAAGAAAAACTGACAGGTCTACTCTAAGACAAGAGAGACCAACAAACACAGCAAACTTATCTACAAAGATGACATTAAATCCTATGACAATCATCTCCCTCAATGTCAATGGACTAAATTCACCAATTAAAAGACACAGAGTGGCAAAATGGGTCAAAAAGATGAATCCAACCTTCTGCTGCCTACAAGAAACACATCTGAATAGTCAGAACAAACATAGACTCAAAATCAAAGGCTGGAGGAAAATCATCCAAGCAAACAACACCCTCAAAAAAGCTGGGGTGGCCATATTAATATCTGATGACACCAAATTTATACTCAGAAAATGGATGGACACTATGTACTAATGAAGGAATATGTGCAACAGGAAGAAATCAGACTATTAAACATATATGCACCCAATGAGAGACCACCAAATTATCTAATACAATTACTGACAAATCTGAAAGAAGAAATCAATAATAACACAATCATTGTGGAAGACCTCAACACGGCCCTATCAACACTTGATAGGTCAATTAGATTGAAACCCAACAAAACCATACTAGCCCTGAAAAGAGTTATGGAGGAAAGAGGACTAGTAGATGTATACTGGACACTCCATCCCAAAAAACCTGGATACACATTCTTTTCCAATGTACACGGGTCATTCTCCAGAATAGACTACATGCTTACACATAAAACATACCTCCATAAAATCAAGAGGATAGAAATCTTGCAGGATACCTTTGCTGACCACAAGGCTCTGAACTTAGATGTGAACTATAAAGCCACACAGAAGAAAAACTTTAACAATTGGAAATTAAACACACTGCTACTGAACAACCAGTGGTTCCCAGATGAAATCAAAAAGGAAATCAAAAATTTCCTGGAAACAAATGATAATGAAGACACAAACTGCCAGAATCTAGGGGACACAGCAAAAGCGGTCCTGAGAGGAAAATTTATAGCTCTACAAGCACACATCAGAAAGAAAGAAGGGGCATACCTGAATAATTTAATGACGTAGCTCAAAAAATTAGGAAATGACCAACAAAAGGAACCAAAAATAGGGAGACAAAAGGAAATAACAAAGCTGAAAGCAGAACTAAATGAAGTGGAAAACCAAAAAACAATCCGAAAGATCAATGAAAGCAAAAGTTGATTCTCTGAAAAAATAAACAAGATTGATAGACCATTGGCAAAACTCACAAAGAAAGAGAGAAATCTGATAACCCGTATTAGAAATGAAAAGGGGGAGATCACGACAGATATTGCAGAGATCCAAATGGTAATCAGAGACAACTTTGAGAAATTTTATGCTACTAAACATGAGAACCTAGAAGAAATGGAAAAATTCTTGGACACTTATAACCTTCCACATTTAAGTAAGGAGGATGTAGCATATCTAAACACCCCCATCACTACTGAGGAAATTGAAACTGTAATGAAACATCTGCCCAAAAAGAAAAGCCCAGGCCCAAATGGATTTCCTAATGAATTTTTTCAAATCTTTCAAGAGGAGCTACTACCAATCCTAGCCAAGCTCTTCCATGAAATTGAAAAAACAATTACCTAATTTTTGACAAAGGAGCAAGAAATCCTAAGTGGAGCAGGGAAAATATCTTCAACAAGTGGTGCTGGCAGAACTGGTTAGCCACTTGTAAAAAAGTGAACATAGACCCCCAGTTAACATATTACGAAGGTAAAATCTAAATGGATTAAAGACCTTGATATCAGACCTGATACCATAAGATATATAGAAGAACACGTCGGTAAAATACTCCATGACATTGAGACTAAAGGCATCTTCAAGGAGGAAACTGCACTTTCCAAACAAGTGGAAGCAGAGATCAACAGATGGGAACACATTAAACTGAGAAGCTTCTGCATCTCAAAAGAAATAGTGCCCAGGATACAAGAGTCACCCACCAAGTGGGAGAAACTATTCACCCAACACCCTGCAGATAAGGGGCTAATTTCCAAAATATACAGGGCACTGACAGAACTTTACAAGAAAAAAACATCTAATCCCATAAAAAAAATGGGGAGAAGAAATGAACAGACACTTTGATAAAAAAGAAATACAAATGGCCAAAAGGCACATGAAAAAATGCTCCTCATCACTAATCATCAGGGAGATGCAAATCAAAACAATGATGGGATACCACCTCACACCGCAGAGATTGGCGCACATCACAAAGAATAAGAACATTCAGTGCTGGCGGGGATGTGGAGAGAAAGGAACTCTTACCTACTGCTGGTGGGAATGCCGTCTAGTCCAACCTCTATGGAAAGCGATATGGAGATTCCTCCCAAATCTGGAAATTGAGCTCCTATTCGACCCAGCTATTCCACTCCTAGGGATATACCCTAAGAACACAAGAATACAACACAAAAATCCCTTCCTCACACCTATATTTAATGCAGCACTATTCACAATAGCCAGGCTCTGGAAACAACCAAGATGCCCTTTAACAGACAAAGGCTAAAGAAACTGTGGTACATATACACAATGGAATATTATGCAGCTGTCAGGAGAGATGAAGTCATGAAATTTTCCTATACATTGATGTACATGGAATCTATCATGCTGAGTGAAATAAGTCAGAGGGAGAGAGAGAGATGCAGAATAGTCTCACTCATCTATGGGTTTTAAGAAAAATAAAAGTCATTTTTGTAACAATCCTCAGAGACAATGAGAGGAGGGCTGGAACTTCCAGCTCACTTCATGAAGTTCACCACAAAGAGTGGTGAGTGCAGCTATAGAAATAATTACACAGAGAACTACCATAATCATGTGAATGAATGAGGGAACTGGAAAGCCTGTCTGGAGTACAGATTGGGGTGTGGTGGGATGGAGGGAGATTTGGGACACTGGTGGTGGGAATGTTGCACTGGTGAAGGGGGGTGTTCTTTACATGACTGAAACCTAATCACAATCATTTATGTAATCAAGAAGTTTAGGGCCCGGAGAGATAGCACAGCGGCGTTTGCCTTGCAAGCAGCCGATCCAGGACCAAAGGTGGTTAGTTCGAATCCCGGTGTCCCATATGGTCCCCCGTGCCTGCCAGGAGCTATTTCTGAGCAGATAGCCAGGAGTAACCCCTGAGCACCGCCGGGTGTGGCCCAAAAACCAAAAAAAAAAAAAAAAAAAAAAAAGAAGTTTAAATAAAGAAATGCTCTATTTTGATTTTATATTTTTACTAGTTAACTTATTTTTATATATTTGAATCTTACTTGATAATATTGATATAGACTGACACTTTAAAATAAAATAAAAATCTTTTTTAAAATACAAAGATACTAGAGGTATTATGCCAATTAGGATGTACAGTTAAAATCTGAAAAGGACAGAAACTGAAGAATCATATTTAGAGATTATTTCTTATTTTATTTTGGGGGAGGTTGGGTCACACCCGGCAGCGCTCAGGGGTTACTCCTGGCTCTATACTCAGAAATCGACTCTGGCAGGCACGGGGGACCATATGGGATGCTGGGATTTGAACCACTGACCTTCTGCATGAAAGGCAAAAACGCCTTACCTTTATGCTATATCTCCAGCCCCGATTATTTCTTATTTTAATCTCAGATATTTATATTTATTCTTTAAAAGCTTTTTAAATTAATTTAAAAATAATATTGAGGGCCAGAATGTGGCTCAGCTAGAACATTTGCCTACCATATATCAGGCCCGGGTTTAGTCCTTGAAATTGCAAAAAATATTGAATAATTTCTCACTAAAATAACCTTAGATTATAAATTACTTTCTATCAAAATTGCTTAAAGTGAGATATATTTAAAATAACTTCATTTATGAAAAAGAGTACATATGTGGAAACAGACAATAGTATGCATAGAAAGTACAATAAAGATTAGTACAAGAAAGATTAATATACCTGGTTGTAATATAGAGGTAATTAAGCTCATGTTATAGGTTTGATTCCTGAATTCTTATTGAATTGTCTATATTTAGGCAGTTATCTAACTATTAATCAGAGTCTGGGAGTAATTTTTCAGCCATGGTCTATATTCCAAAAGGGCTATTGCATTGTTTCAAACCAAGCAAATTTTAAAGATTCTTGATTAGAAAAGCTTAAATATTTTGTGGAGAAAACAAAGAACCTAAAACACTGGTCTTTGCTCATGCATTCTTAAATAAAAAACCCAAGAGCTTGCAAATATCCAAAGAAAGCAGGATACTTTCTGATAAAAATCTCAGTTTTTTTCCATTTTTAACTAAAATAGTCTGAAAAGTGCAGAAAAGGGTGGCAAGATATTTTAACTGACCTTCTCAGAATCACTAACACCGTACCAAATATGAAATTATAATATATTCTATCATGCATTTAACAAGCATAAAGATTAATCATAAATGGTAGTCTTACAAATATTGTCATCCACTGTTATGTCAGGTATGCCTCTCCCAAGAAACCAAAGGAAGGTATTTATAATCAGTGGAGCACTTGCTCCTTAAAGGCCTTGCTTGAAGACAGGAGCTGAAAATAGCAGATATGCCAAAGGATAGACCAGAGACAATAAAAAAATTTATCTGTAGCCAAAACAGATGACAAGAAACAGAAAACCAAGAAATCAATAATTTTACAAATGCATGCAAATCTAGGCACTTGGTTTAGAAGAGTTATTTTTATACTAATTTGAGATGCAGTGTACCATTGTGGAATGACCAGTAGGAGCCTAGAATTCCAAGTTCATAATCATATTTCTTTAATTTTTAAGAACATTGGTATATTGCTTTTTCCCCTACCTAACCTCATCTTTACAGTAAGAGGAATGATTTGATCTCCAATTTATAATACTCTTAAGTATTTTATATATTTTATTTTAAAATAATTTTAAATAATGGGCTTTCAAGTGATGCCCAGGGAGTTTGGAGGCCACTCCAGGCAACATTCAGTTATCTTAACTGAACTGCTCAACAGTAGGAGTCATTTTTACCACACCTGGCAGTACTTAGGAGTCATCAGGGCTAAAATCTATGGAGTTTGGGAGATTATACAGTTTAGGGATTAAATTTGGGTTCTGGGACAGGAAAGTTGACCTTGACCACTGAGCGAATTCCCTCTGGCCTTATATTGAAAATTCTTTTAGAGATCTACCTGATGTCTGTGACCTGGAAAGAAACCATTTCTAGCCTTTCTGCATATGATTTATACTTAGTTTTGTGGGTTTATTGTTGAAAATTCTTTGAGATTTAAAATAATTTTAGGTGTTATGTATCAAACTCTAGATTTTTGGTAATTCTGAACCTTTCCAGAAACTTGGGCTTTTCTCTATGAATTTCTCTAATTTTAGGTTTCAGAGTACTTCCATATTCAAACTATTTGAGATTTCATACAATTGTGAAGATTTTAATATCACCATGTCATCTGCAAATATTGTTTGACTTCCTTTATTCTTCTCATCCCATAATTATCTTATTCAGTGACTGATAGATAAGATTCAACAGGTAGAGGAATATACTGCTGAAATTATAGTGAACTGTGTAGGTTTGCTTTATTAAAAAGAAAAACGCTGGAAAAGAGAATGTTTAAGGAGATATTAAAATGAATTATAATCTTTATATTCTGGGTGAAATATCATATAATTGACTCATACAACTGAATTTATAGTGATCTTAATTTAAATATACTCTACTTATATCCAATTTTGATCATTATGTCATAAATGTACAAGTAAGAATCATAATACTTGTGACAGAGTGTTAAAATATGTCAGTGAGTTGTGATAAAATGTATGAGAAGAGTGCTTTGAGAACATAGACAAATGATGACTTAATACAACAAAGGCAAGCAGAAAGAGGGTGTTAGGAAGACTTTCATGGAGAAATAGCCTCTCCACTTTAATCTTCTTTATTTTTAGTTTTTGGGGGTCATACCAAACTGTGCTTAGGGGTTACTCCTAGTTTTTTACTCAGGAATCACTCTTGGCTCGGGACCATATGGGATCCTGGAGATAGAACCGGGGTCAGCTCCATGCAAGGCAATTTCTTATCTGCTGTACTATCACTCCAGCCCCTTCTCCTTAATCTGAAAGAATACCTAGCAGGAGCAATAGAGATGATGGCCAAATGGGGAACATGGTAACGAGGAGATCAGACTGGTGAAGGATGGTGTGTACATTCTATGACTGAAATACAAATATGAACATTTCTGTAACCGCAGTGTTTAAACAAAGAAATTATGAAAAATAAGTAAAAAGAAAACAAACTTTAAGTTGTAAATAAATAGATCAGGCTGGGGAGATAGTACAGGGATTGAGGTGCATGCTTTGCATGCACTATACCTGAGTTCTATCCCTAATACTTGCATCACCTAGAGTCCCTGAACACTACTGGGTGTCCCCAAAGGCTCCTGGCAATGCAAGGCATTCATAGTTACATATCCTTGGTTCCTTGCATTGCAAAATCTGGCCCAGTTGCCCAAGAAGAACCAAAACTGGATCGTAATGCCTCCCAGCACTTCTTGGATGGCAACCCCCAATAAAAAGACTATATAAATTAACAAATTATGGGAATCAAATGTATACAACTGTGGAAACTTTTATTAGTGCTTTATTTTATACTTGATATTTGTTGAGTAACTCTGTGTGTGTGTGTGTGTGTGTGTGTGTGCGTGCGTGTGTGTGTGTGTGTGTGTGTGTGTGTGTGTGTGTGTGTATGTAGCTTCCCATGTGATGCTCGGTACTTCAGGGAAATACTTAGGACAGTCTGGCTGGTGGTTCTATTATGGGCCTGAGGATGCAGTGTTGCTTCAGGCCTAAAGTGCTGGAGATCACCAGGGTACCCACCCCAGTGGTACTCAGAAAAGTCCAGAGTCACCCCTGGTGATGGTTACAGGGATAGACCAGGTGATACTGGATTAATAATCTCTATGTCATCTTTGGGTTGGGCACATTAAATCTAGAGGAATTTAATCTGGGTGAGGGCATGCTAGGCATGCACTATAACTATTGTACTATTTCCCATCTCAAGAGAGTAAATACTGAATGTTCTCACCCTTTTCTACTGCCCCATCTCACAAAGTCCAAGAGGATTTCTGAAGAATCACATGCAGAAAATGCTGATAATTTTTCACTTGAACACATTACTTTGGTCTGATAAAGGAGAACCAACTAGTAGAATGCTCAGTGTGAGAGAGTAATATTCCAATTATCCAGGAGATAATAGAGACCTAAACTAAAATGGTATCAGCAGGGATGAGAACTAGAATGGATTCAAGAGTAAATAGAGGAAAGTAAGTACAGTGGATGTAAGGGAAGTAAGTTCAATATTTGTCATGTTATTTTTACTAGCAGCAGGCATATATTTGGAATTTAATTCTGAGCTCAGGCAAGGTCTAGTACAGGTATAGAAATCACTTACAAGTGATAGCTGAAACCCCTGACCAGTATGAAGTTCATTGACATGGAAGTTAACTGTGAAAGGAGCGGAGTCTAGAGTTTATGTTTACAAGATTTATAAAGGAAAACAGGTCTGTGAATAGGTCAATAAAGGAAAATACCATTAATTTTTACCTTTGTCTCCTGCATTATGCTGTGAAAACTAGGAGGCAGGAGTTTTATTTTTATTCATATTGTATACTAAGCCTTAAATAGCACTTGACATTTAGTTGATAGTTAACAAATACTTGAATAGAATTATGTTTCTATATATAGTATTATTTTATAAATACCTAAATAAAGTGCCAAGGAGGTTTAATTTTAATGTTCTTTTGCATAAATAATTGGGGTTACTGCAACTCAGAGGTTGAATACAAATCTCACTTTTTTTTCTTAATTATCATGTGTGTACTTGACAAAGAAGTTAACTATTCATGGGTGTTTCTTCCCCTTCTGAAGAAGCCCATATAATCTTTTGAACTTGCATTATCTCCCATCCCCCTTACATCTCTCAAAATTTCTTTGAATAAAAACTATTTTAAGTAACTTAAATAAAAGTTAATCATGATGCAGAATTTGCTTATTTATGAATGGCAATTGATTTGAAGAACATATGAAGGGGAACCAACATTTATAAGGAAAAGAGAATTCACCTGATGTTTTATTTTTAAAAAAACTTTAGTAGAAAAATATAAACAACTGTTTAAATATAACTTGGCTTTATCTGTAGAGACAGATAAAACAGAGGCTAACATACATGCCTGTATGTGGCCAACTCAGTTTGGGCTTGTCTCATAGGGCCAGAGAGCACATCCTAATGGTGTGGTGCTTGCACTGAACCACTAGCCTGGTTGGCTGAGGATAGCTGGGAAGGTCCTCTGAGCCTCCTAAGTGTTAGGCCCAGAGCAGTAAGAGAGGAGGCGAAAGACAGCAAGAGCTGGGAGACCAGTAAACAGTTTCTCCAGTAGTTCCACAGTGACCATTCATCAGGAGCAATCTGGCAGGGAGCACTTCAGCTCGGGGTTATATATACACCCCACCCCCCCCAACTATCATTCTGTGATAGTTATAAGGGAAGGGTTTCTGGTAACTGATGGCTTCACCCTTAAAGGGACAGTAGCTGCTTATGGCTGACCAGAGGCCATGAGAGTCTCTGTTTCCTTATACTAAGTACTACCTGGGAGGTCCCATAAGAAAAATACTCCCAAAATTTTAAGTATCCAAGGATATTATAATAGTTGACATATTTGGGCTGGAGTAATAGTACAGTAGGAAGGGAATTTGCATTGCATGTGGTCAACCCAGGTTTGATTCTTGGCATCCCATGTGTTCCCCTGATCCTGCCAGGAGAGTTACTTAAGTATAGAGTCAGGAGCAACCTCTAATCCTGAACACTGCAGGAAGTGGCCCAAAAAAACAACAAAAAAGTTGACATTATTTTCTGTTGTTTACATTCATATTTAAAAATGTTTATCAATAGCCAAACCAGGGATAATCTGTTTTATGACAGAAAAAAACTATTCATAAAATTTGATTTCCAAAATTACACACATTCTTATTTTCCACTGAGAGTTTTATAAATTCATTTCTTTTAAGAGGAGTAACAAGTGAAAGTTTACTGATATATATAAGAAACAATGTAAGTCAAAGATATAGGAGAGCTATGAGCTTTGTAAAAAGATTTTGTCTAAGTAAGATGCTAGAACAAAAACCTAGAATCTGTCATTTAACTTTTAACTAAATCTACCTTAGTTAAACATTACTAATTATGTTGTCTATCATAGATGTTTATGTAATTAGAATAAGCCTATCATATGTAGAAGTAGATAAGAAATAATATATGGTGGAGCCAGAGTGATAGCACAGTGGTAGTGTGTTTGCCTTCCATGTGGCCAACCTGGGATGGACCTGGGTTTGATCCCCAGCATCCCATATGGTCCCCCAAGTCTGCCAGGATGATTTTTGAGCACAGAGCCAGGAATAACCCATGAGCGCTGCTGGATGTGGTCTAAAAACAAAAAACCAAGAACCTCCCTCCCAAACGCAAAGAAATAATATACGAGAAAAGAAAGTGTATGTTTTGATTCCCAAATCCTATTTTATTTCTACCAAGTTACTTTGTTGAAAAATCTGGGTGTTTATAAAGATGCTAATGTTTATGGCAATAACAGTTTTATGATAATAGGAATAGTTATCTATAAATCCAATAATTTTATATTTTTATCTATATAAAACAATTAAACTATATTTTATAAATTGAATACAATCTTTTTAAAAGTAAAACTATTTAATTTATGTTTTTGGGCCACACCCAGTGGCATTCAGGGGTTACTCCTGGCTCCGCACAGAGAAATACCTCTTGGTAGGCTTGGGGGACCATATAGGATGCTGGGGATCAAACGCAGGTTGGTCCCAAGTTGGCTGTGTGCAAGGCAAATTCCCTAGCACAGTGGTCGGCAACCTTTTTGTTCAACTGAGCCAAATATCAACAAAACCACGATTGAAATTTATTTTGAGAGCCACATAGGGCACACACTGACAGAGGTTAGGAGCAGAGTCCTGACTCCTGGAGCGGCGGCCCGGCACACAGAAGAGCCAAATTAAAAGTGTAAAGAGCCACATGTGACTCGCGAGATGCAGGTTGTCGACCACTGCCCTAGGGCAATGCTATCATTCCAGCCTCTGAATACAACTTTCATGCTGAATTTTTGGGAAGAGAAGAGATTGAAAAAAATCAAAATCAATAGGGCCCACTATGCTTCCACCAGTTGGTCTCAATGGCATACTGAAGTAAGAGGAGAAAATGAGAAGACTGACGAAGGAGAAATATTTAGATCACATTGCTAGCTCAGTGACCCATGAATAAGTTAAAAAAGTTTTCACATATTATAATACAAAGATATATTCCACATAGTAAATATGACTAGAAGATACATTAGTTACCGTATTTTCCGGCGTATAAGATGACTTTTAACAAAAAAAAGTCAACCAAAAATTGGGGGTCGTCTTATATGCCGAGTATATCCCGAAAAATGTTTCAATATGCCGCTAAACGAAAATTGTCTGAATATTGCCACAAAACAAATTTTCCAACTCGATCCTGCACCAATCACTGCAAGGCTGCTCGGACCGCCTCTCTCACTCAGCCAATCCAAGCAGGCTTTTGATGCATGCAAATTAGACACTGTTCTGGACCCGAATCTACACTGTCAAAAGTTTGCTCAGATTGGCCAGAGTCAGAGAGGAAGTCTATGACAGCAGAACCTTTGAAACTTTGTTTGTTGGGATTAGCTCACTGTGGTACATACAGTTGAAGCACAGGAACGTTCTGTCTGATACAGTGAATATAGGCCTAAACCTATGTTTTAACTGCAAAATTAGGGTGTCGTCTTATATGCCGGAAAATATGGTACTCCCATTTCACCCATAAAGAACGTCACGCAGACTCTGACTGAACTATTATCTTCATTTATTGATATGCACTCTCATTACTTATTTTGATTGGCAGGTGAAAGACTTGATTTTTCCATTCTTTATGCAAAAGAATATTTATGAAAACTAATCTTAAAAGCTGTGTGGAAAGAGAAGTAAAAATGATGATAATAATTGTGATAATGGCAAATGAGTGTTCTCTTTTGGGAAAACTATGTGTTGACTTTATGAAAGTGTGAATCTTATTTGGGAAAAAAAGAGAAAGAAAAGGCAATGGCTAAATATAATAGAAATATTGGTTGAGGGACATAAACACTGAAGACTGATGTTGGAACACAGTAAGCCTGAAACTCTAATCCTGAATAACTGTAACTGTGTATGTAATTCACAGTGAACCAAAAAAGTAAATTCAAAAATAAAAGTACCTCGATAGTTGATGATTTCTGTTCCAAGCACCGGAGTCATCTCCAGGACTGTGATGAAGGCTTTGTCCATAGATGTTAGAGGAAAAGGAGACATGCGGTGTCTTCTAGCCACCTTGGTGATATCAACAGCACTGTGACCTAAAGAAAGAAGACAATTAACTAAGAGTATGATGGTGAAGCATAGATAAAAAGGAGAAATGACTAAAAATTCAATAATTCTAAATTTTTATGTCTCAAAATGAAAATTACAAGGTGAGAAATTTTCTTATTTCAAAATATAATAAGAGAAACATTAAGTTAGCAATGCAACATCATCTGTCAAGACAGTGAAAATTAATGATATTGTCTAATCCTTTACTGAATGCTTAATATATGTTCTAGCACTACTTTATTTATTTATTTATTTATTTTTTTGTTTTTTTGGGCCACACCCTGTGACGCTCAGGGGTTACTCCTGGCTATGCGCTCAGAAGTTGCTCCTGGCTTCTTGGGGGACCATATGGGACGCCGGGGGATCGAACCGCGGTCCATCCTAGGCTAGCGCAGGCAAGGCAGGCACCTTACCTTCAGCGCCACCGCCCGGCCCTTTAGCACTACTTTAATATAACAAAGTTATCTCCAAAATATTAATAGAAGGCATAATAATTACACTTCTTTATAGATATGGTCAAAGAGTCTAGACATATTACATATCTAGGTGGAAATCACAGAGCTAATAAAAGAAGAGCCAGAATTCAAACATAGTTTTGGCTTCAAAGTCCACATTTTAACCACTAAAGCAAATGTTGAAGACTCAATGAACTGATTAGTAAAATGAAATACTTGAATCTGAATTTATTAATTTAGGATTTCACATTTTTCTTTCTTGTTATAGGACAATATTACAATTATTTAGCTACTCATAACCACTAATCTTACTTGGTTCCATGTCATTATTATCATCCATACACTAAACTCTTAATTTTATATTTCTTCAACCCAAAACTCTATCTTTAACTCCTGATTAATGTCATCCAAACCGCTGACATAAGAATATCTATCTCTATAAAATAGTAGAAATTACAACAAATACCTCAGAACTACTAAAATAAAAACACAAGAGGTCACTACAAACAAGCTTGAGAATCTGTAAGAAATGGAAACCTTACTAGAATCATACAAACTTCCAAGACTGAATCAAGAGGAAGTTGAAAAACTAATCACAAGTAGAAAAACAAAAATAATAAAAAATCTGCCCAAGAACAAAAGTCGGTTCAATGGTGAATTCAACCAAAACTTCAAGGAGGACTTAATACCATACTTCTCAAATTTATTCAAAATGTCACGGAAACAGAGATTTTCCCTGATAGATTTTCTGAAGTCAATACTACCCTAATAACAAAAGCAGACAGTGTTACTTCTAAAATATAAAATGATAGATCAATATTTGTGAAGAACAATGATGCAACGATCCTAAGCAAAATCTTAGCAAACTGAGTACAGCAATTTATCAAGTGGATTTCATTCTTGGGATGCAAGGATAGTTCAAAATATGCAAATCAGTTAATACACCATATCAACAAAAGGAATGATAGCGATCATATGATTAAGCCCACTGATACAGAAAAGTATTTTGAAAAGATTCAACATCCATTCACAAAAAAACCTCAGAAAAATAGGGATTTAAGAAATATGGCCTATATAGTAACAATTACCTACAATTAATCTACAGCCAAATCATGCTTCGTAATGAAAAGCTGAGTCTTTCCCCTGAGATCAGGCATAAGACAAGGATGTCCACTCTATTCAACAATTTTGAAAATCTATACCACAACAAGCAGCAAAAAGGGATACAAACTATAAACTATTTGAAAGTCTTTACACAGACAAAAAAACCCTAAAGATACCAATTGTAAAGAAAATCTAAACTAATCACTATTTGTAGATAAAATAATATACACAGATACTAAAGATACTACCAAAAACTCATAGAAACAATAAACTAAATATAGATAGTAAGGTAATAGCTACAAAATTAACACACAAAAATCCATGACATTTCTTTATGCAAATAATGAACTAGAAAAATAAAGTGTTAAAAATATCAAATATCAAGAAATAAAAAAAAGAAAAAAGAAAAAAACCAAAAAGAAAAAAAAAAGAAAAAAAATCAAATATCTAGGAATCAATTTAACAAAGAGGGCTCTTTATTTTTTTATCTACTGACAACTTTAAATCACTGCTAAATGAAAGACAGGAAATTAAAAGGGTAATGTACAAGATGGTAGGTACAATAGGGAAAAGTGCTTCCTTTCATGCAGCCAACCTGGGCTGAATTTCAGGCACATCCTATCTCTGATCCCACATAGGAATGAACCTTAGCATAGAGCTTAAGTAAGTCCTGGACATTGTAGGGTATAACCTCCTTTCCCCTCACCTCCCAAATTCCCTGCACATGGACTAGAAGAATCAATGTCCAAATAACCTTCCACCTAAATCATTATTGAGATTCAATGCAAACTCCATAAAAATTCCAAGGACATGTTTTAAGAATTTGAACAAAATACTAGTAAACTCTGTATGCAACTAGAAAACTCACTAAATAGCCAAAGCAATTCAAAGGGGAAAAATCAGAGGTATTGCATTTCGTGACCTATAGTTGTTCCTGGAGCAAGAGTGGATAAGTTGCATGCAGCTGACCTAAATTTGATCCCAGCACCTACATGGTACCCTTAGCCTCTGGGAGTGATCCTGAACTCACAGCCAGAAGAAAGCCCTGAGCATCATTGTGCAGGCCACTCATGCTCTTCTTTTATGCCCCTGCCACCATAAATGTATTATAAATCAATAATAAAAGTACAAGGTACTAGAATAAAGATTGACTTGCAGACCATTGAGCATCCTGAGATAATCCCTTATATTTATAGATAGCTATGATAAAGGTGCTATATATATATATATATATATATATATATATATATATATATATATATATATATATATATATTTTGGTTTTTGGGCCACACCCCGCGTTGCTCAGGGTTACTCCTGGCTGTCTGCTCAGAAATAGCTCCTGGAAGGCACGGGGGACCATATGGGACACCGGGATTCGAACCAACCAACCACCTTTGGTCCTGGATCGGCTGCTTGCAAGGCAAACACCACTGTGCTATCTCTCCGGGCCCTAAAGGTGCTATATTTAAGATGTAGAGAAAGGAAAGTCTCCAACCAATGGTACTGGGAAAACTGAATAGCCACACATTAAAAAAATGAAACAGAATCATATCTCAAACCATTCACAAAAGTTAATTATAAAGATATAAAATAAAATGAAGAAAACACAGAGGTAGAACTCTCCAGGTAAAGGACCTTTAGCGTTATCTTCAAAGAGCTGACTACAGAGGCAAACAGTAAAAATAAAAACACTGTGATATAAACAAAAGAATCAATAGGGACTACATATAATAAAAATGTTTTTTTTTTCATGCAAAAGAAAGTCAAGCTAAAATACAAAGATATTGCATTAAATGGAAGAAAATATTTGTACTCCATACACCAGATGAGGGGAGAATGCAGAGCACTTCTAAAGCCCATCAACAACAAACATTCCATAACCCCATCCAGGGGCCGAGAAGGTGGCGCTAGAGATAAGGTGTCTGCCTTGCAAGTGCTAGCGTAGGATGGACTGCGGTTCAATCTTCAGGCATCCCATATGGTCCCCCAAGCCAGGAGCGATTTCTGAGTGCATAGCCAGGAGTAACCCCTCAGTGTCACTGGGTGTGGCCCCAAAACCAAAAATAAAATAAAATAAAATAACCCCATCCAACAAAAATGGAAAGAGAAGTGGAACAGATACAGCCTTCAAAAAGACATACAAATGGTGAGTAGGCACACAAAAATGCTCATCATCACTTATTGAGAAATGCATAATAGAAAAAGATATTTCATGTCACTGAGAATGGCATATATCATAGGGTTGGATATGGCAGGATATGACAAGAAAGGAACTGTTGGTAGGAATGTCATCTGGTCCAACTTTTATGGAAAGCAATATGGACCTTTTTTTTAAAAAAAGTCAAAATGATATTCTCATATGACTCAGCAATACCATTTATTGGTTATCTATCTCCCTCAAACATAAAAATACTAACTTGAAAGGCTAACTATATATTTATATTTGTACATACTATATGCACTATTGTAGCACTTTGTATAACAGCCAAGATACTAACTACAACATAAATGTCTATGAATGAGTGAATTAAGAAGTTGTAGGATAGATACACAATAGAATACTCTGCAGCTATAAAAAGGATAAAGTTCTGTGACTTATTGTTATGTGGATAAAACTGAGAGGTATCAGGCTGAGTGACATCAGAAGAAAAATGAAAGATTCAGAATAATTTTTTTTCATATGTGCAATATAGAGATACACGATTATGAAGTAACAAATAGTCAAAGACAGAGAACTGGTGTATTAATTTGTAGAACTGAATTTATGGGGCAAGAAGGAAGAAGTATGGAAGAGAGTTGTATTTGGGATATTGATGTAGGAAAGCAGGTACTCTAGGTGTGAGTGGTGTTGGAATGAGGTATGCATGAAACTATCTTTTGCTGTATTTTATTGCTGTATCACAGTTCATCAATAATGATAAGGAAAAAGATATGTTAATATTAAACTTATAAATCATCCAACATACACTTGGACATAAATATGAAAATTTAATATAACATTTCCAACAAAATCTTAAACATCTCTGCATCATATTCCACTGGATTCCCTTCTTTTCAATCTCCCCACTTTGGTAATTTGGGTCTGTAATTTCAGTCCATATGTTTTTTTTTCAGGACAAGAGCTTTATTCAAAACTGTGTTTTGTTTTGTTTTGGGGTCCACACTCAGTGGTTTGGGGCTATACACCACTGGTTTCTCATATGACCATCCAGGTAGTACTGAGACTATGAATTGAATTATCTGCAATTTTTCTAGCCCTTTAAATTATTTTCCCATTTTTAGTTTGTTTCCATTCTTTTTTTTTTTTTTTTTTTTTTTTTTTTTGGTTTTTGGGCCACACCCGGCGTTGCTCAGGGGTTACTCCTGGCTGTCTGCTCAGAAATAGCTCCTGGCAGGCACAGGGGACCATATGGGACACTGGGATTCAAACCAACCACCTTTGGTCCAGGATCAGCTGCTTGCAAGGCAAACGCCACTGTGCTATCTCTCCGGGCCCTGTTTCCATTCTTAAAGAAATCTACATATAAACTTTTTTGTTTTCTTTTTTTTTTGATTTTGGGCCATACCCAGTGACACTCAGGGGTTTACTCCTGGCTATGTGCTTAGAAATCCCTCCTGGCATGAAAGACCATATGGGACTCCGGGGGAGTCGAACTGTGGTCCATCCTGGGTCAGCCGCATGCAAGGCAAACACCCTATATTGTGCCATTGCTCCGGCCCCATATAAATCATTTTTTAATGACATTAACATACTAGTCACTTACAAGTAGCTTCAGAACACTTTATGCTAGTTAAGAGATAACTATCTTGGACTATTATATAACTCAATCAGGGATAAAAAGGATCTAGATATCATCTGCCCCATACTACCAACTCTTCTTGATGCTGAGTTCCACAGAAAAATCATACAGAAGATTAAAGTTTTTCTATAAAATAAAAGACACACTAACGGTCAGTTTTCATTGAGTGGTCCATAAAATTCAAAAGGAAGTTTTTTGTTTGTTTGTTTGTTTTTTTACAAAAATAGGACATTAGTAAATTGTATGGGGCACTTTAGTGGTTGAGGTACAGTCACTATGAGCCTGTAAAGAAACTTATCTAACTACCCTTGCATTAGACTTGGATGGGAGGAAGTTTGAGAAAAGTGTAATAAACTAACTCAAACAGGAAGGATGTACATGTGTTGTCAGTGCATGTGTTACAGGTACTTAAGTTGCTCGTGCCCATGTTGAATGAGTTTCTAAATGCTTAATTTTTGGTTAGGTGAAATATAAAGAAGCTGTCCTGTACAGAAAAATATTACATATTGTGGCAAATGTTATTTTGGTCAATAATCTCAATGTTATTTTAATAGAGTTGTCCATTTTTAAAAAGAGAGCAAGTATTAGCTATAATCTTAAAATTAAGATTTCTTCTTTCTTTATCTTTTTATTAAGAATTGGTGAAAGAATCAATGCAGTAGGAAAAATAATTTTGATGATTTGGCTTAGCTAAAGTCAAGTAGCCAAGGAAATGGAAAGTTAGATTTCTTCAATACCTAATTTATACTACCTACTTTAATGATTAAATAAAAACAGTGCAAGCAAAACTGTAGGCAGATATTTACAAGTAATCTGAGATCAGGAAGCAATGATCTATAGAAAAATTCTAAGATCCAACTGATGAAAAGTAGTTTATTTCTCATGGTCAGATAGGAACTGTCTTTACAGATCTCTTTGTATAATTTTTATTATCAATTTACATAGAGCAAAGAATAAAGGGTTAGAAACTCTGTTTGAAAACAAAATAAATGGGCCCGGAGAGATAGCACAGCGGTGTTTGCCTTGCAAGCAGCCGATCCAGGACCAAAGGCGGTTGGTTCGAATCCCGGTGTCCCATATGGTCCCCCGTGCCTGCCAGGAGCTATTTCTGAGCAGACAGCCAGGAGTAACCCCTAAGCAATGCCGGGTGTGGCCCAAAAACCAAAAAAAAAAAAAAAAAAAAAAAAAAGAAAACAAAATAGATGAAAACTTCACTAATTGAAGTAACTAAATATTCAAATAAAAATTAAAAGAGTTTGAAACAAAATAAACATACATACTGATAAAGTGTTAAAAAACTAAACGAAGAAAGAACATGGTATCTAGGAAAAACATATGAGGAAATCATGATGAGATAAACATGAACTTTTGTTTTTGGTTTTCGTTTTTTGTTTTTTTGGGTCACACCGGCAATGCTCAGTGGCTACTCCTGGCTCTATGCTCAGAAATCGCCCCGCTATGCTCTCTCTCTGGCCCCAAACATGAACTTTTCCATAGAAACCATATAAGATATAAGAGAATGACACAAATTATCTAAATTTATAAGTAAGGGATTTTCAGTGGACAATATTCTCTCTTTCTGGTTTATCATTTAACATAGAAGAGCAATGAGCTCTGGAGAAATAACTGAACTATTTTATGGGTAGATGATTGGTTAAAATGTGTATATTTAATGTCAAAAATATTTTTGGCATAATATGTTGAAGGAAAGATGAACAGACATTATCTCAAAGAAGACAGATAGTAAATTAACTAGTATTTAGGTGTTTACACCTCACTTACTGTTGAAGAAATACAAATCAAAACACTGATATATTGCAAGTCAGTGAGAATTGTATATATCAAAAAGACTAGGAAATCAGTTTTTGTGAGGATGTGGTAAAAAAGGAACTCTCATGCATGATTGGTAAGAATATCTGCATCAATCTCTAGGAAAACAATATGGAGATCTTTCAAAAAATAAGAATAGAATTTCTATGTGACCTAGAAATCTCACTTCTTGGCACCTATATCATAAATACTATATTCATTTCTGTGCTTAATAGAAATTATGACACTTACTAAGATAAACCAAAAAATCCAATGACAAATGAGTAAAGAAGTTGCAGTATATATGCATGCAATGGCATACTATGCAGTCATAAGAAATGAAATCCTGCAGATAACAGTAACTTGGACAGAACCTTAGGGTATCATACTAAGTGAAGTAAATCAGAGGGTTAAAGACAACTACCGCATAATCACATTTATCTTTGTTATATAAGGCAACAAGACCAGGAATGAAAGATACAAAATGATCAAACAACAAGTACACTGGAATGAACACATTTGCAGAGGGGTTGTGGGCACTTTTGTGGGGGTGAGGCAACAAAATTGTGTACATCAAAATCATAAGTATTAACATTACTATAAACATGTGGCCTACATTTTAATAACTAATAAATAAATGGAATAACAAGTCTCAAAAGCATAGGGGTGAGGAGGGAGAGACACTGATGGAGCAACGCTGCTACTGGTAGTGGGTGTGGAGTTGGAACACTGCACGCCTGAAACTATTTTAACAGTATGGTAAATTGGGGCACTTGAATAAAAACTGGGAAGGATAAAACTAATAAAATTTGGTACAACAATAAATATTTAAAAATATAAAGCAAAAATATAAACAAGAAAACAATGGAATACTATTTAACCATAGAACAACTTATTATGGTTCATTTAAAACAAACGGGAGATGCTCAAGGGTTTTGTGTGAGCCAATTTAGAAAGACAAAGATAAATATTGTGGGAATACATTAAACTAAGAAGCTTCTGAACCTCTAAAGAAAGTGACTATCCAAAGAATGGATCCTATAAGCTATTCACCCAATACCCATCTAATAAAGGGTTATCTGATAAAGATATTTATTGGTCAATATCCAAAATATTCAAGGTACTGATAAAGCTTAGCAAGAAAAAAACATCTAACTGCATTCAAAACTATAAAAAAGAAATTAACAGATATTTCTTCACAGAAGAATTACCAATGGTCAGAAATGGAATATTATGCAGCTGTCAGGAGAGATGAAGTCATGAAATTTTCCTATACATGGATGTACATGGAGTCTATCATGCTGAGTGAAATAATTCAGAGGGAGAGAGAGACACACAGAATAGTCTCACTCATCTATGGGTTTTAAGTAAAATAAAAGTCATTTTTGCAACAATCCTCAGAGACAATGAGAGGAGGGCTGGAACTTTCAGCTCACTTCATGAAGCTCACCACAAAGAGTGGTGAGTGCAGTTATAATAATAACTATATTGAGAATTACGATAATCATGTGAATGAATGAGGGAACTGGAAAGCCTGTCTAGAGTACAGGTGGGGGTGGAGTGGGATGGAGGGAGACTTTGGACATTGGTGGTGGGAATGTTGCACTGGTGAAGTGGGGTGTTCTTTACATGACTGAAATCTAATCACAATCATATTTGTAATTAAGATGTTTAAATAAAGAAAAAATGCTCCAAATCATTAGTTATCAGGGAGGTACAAATCAAAACAACAATGAGGTACCATCTCACACATCACAAAGACTGAGACACATCATAAAGAACAAGAACAACCAGTGCAGGGGCAGATGCAGGGAGAAAAGAACTCTGTCACTGCTGGTAGGAATGTTGACTGATAAACAGCCCTTTTGGAAAACAGTATGGATATTCTGCATAAAACTAGAAATTGAGCTTCCATATGACCCAGCAATACCATTTCTAGGACTTAAAAATCTCTTTCAAAAATTAAGATTAATCCCACTCTAAAGGATTAAGATTAATTAAAACTCATACATTTTTAGTTTTAACCTTTCTCAAAAAAAAAAAAAGGTCTTACCCTTTTCTCAGGATTAAATACCCTAGAAGACCAAACACAGAATTTAAAAAAGTTCTTTGTACCCCCCCCCAACAAAAAGGGCCAGAGAAATAGCAAGAGATAGCACAGTGGCAGGGTGTTTGCCTTGCACACAATGATCCAGCACAAACAGTGGTTCAAATCTGGCATCCCATATGGTCCCCTGAGCCTGCCAGGAGAGATTTCTGAGCACAGAGCCAGGAGTAATCCCTGAATGTTGCCAGGTGTAATCCAATCCCCCCCCCCCCCAAAAAAAAAAAGTTCTTTGCATTCCTATGTACTTCTCAGCACTATACACAATAGATAGACTTTGGGAGCAATCCAAGTGCCTGAGAACAGATTAGTGAATAAAGAAACTGTGGTGCATCTACTAGGGGTCCTCAAACTTTTTAAACAGGGGGCCAGTTCACTGTCCTTCAGACTGTTGGAGGGCCAGATTATAGTAAAAACAAAAATTATGAACAAATTTCTATGCACACTGCATATATCTTATTTAGAAGTGAAGAAACAAAATGGGAATAAATACAATATGTGGCCCACGGGACATAGTTTGAGGACCAATGAACAATGGAATAACTACACAGCTATTAGAAAAATTAAGTCATAAAATTTGCTTCTAAGTGAATAGATATGGAGTACTATGATGAACAAAATGAGTCAGATAGATAGGGACAGACACAGAATGATTGCAAACATTTATGGAATACAAAAAATATAGTACAGTAAAAGTATCCAGAGACAATAGAGACCAGAGAGCTAGGAGGGTCAGGAGGACCATTACATGGTAAGAAGCTTGACACAAATAGCATGGAAGTGTAGTTAGGCAGAGAAGGGAGAACTATGACAATGATGGTTGGAAATAACCACTCTGGACAAGAATTGGGTGCTGAAAGGAGATAAAATGATAGCATATAACCCTTTAGTAACAGTATTGTACACCACACTGTCTAAAAGGGGGAAAAAGAGTGAACGAGTAGATGAAAGAACGAGAGACTGAAAGAGAGCGAGAAGAAAATTTCTGCTCCAGAAGCAGCTAGGGGGAGGGAAACTGGGGACATGGTGGTGGGAAATGTGCACTGGTGAATAAAGTATGTTATAGTATGACTGAAACTCAAAGGGATACTTGAGAAAGGGATTTAGGGGTGTATGTGTGTGTGTGTGTGTGTGTGTGAGAAAGGAATTTAGGTGTGCGTGTGTGTGTACGTGCGCACATGCGCGCGCATATAGAGTAAAATGTAGGATATCTAACAATAGAAAAAGCTGTTGAAATGAAAAGTTGAGTCCCATGCATGATGGGATACAAAACAGGGTCAATATTTTGGCTGATTTTTAAAAGTTAAGCATGAAAAAAGTTAAGCACTAAAATTTTTGAGAGAAAATGTAAATGCTCCTTAGAAATAATAATGCACTGTCTTTTTTTTCAGGTAGCAATTATTTTATTTTATTTTATTTACAAAGTTGTTCATAATTGAGGGGGCTGGAGAGATAGCACAGTGGTAGGGCTTTTGCCTTGCAAGTGGCCAATCCAGGACCAATGGTGGTTCCTATCCCGGCATCTCATATGGTCCTCGATACCTGCTAGGAGCGAGTTCTGAGCAGAAAGCCACCAGGTGAAGTCCAAAAATCAAAACCAAACCAAAACAAACCCCACAAAGTTGTTCATAATTGAGTACATAATGTAAAACATCCTTTACACATGCACATTTTATACTATATTTGGACAAATATCTTTTATTTCTAAATGTCAATTAATCTTTATAATGCTCTGGCAGAAGAACTAGGAAAAGTGCGAAATCATCTCAACTATGAGGAATTTCACCAGTCCATAAAATTGCTATTTCTAGGGGCTGGAGGTAGCATGGAGGTAGGACATTTGCCTTGCATGCAGAAGGATGGTGGTTTGAATCCCTGCATCCCATATGGTCCCCCGAGTCTGCCAGGAGCGATTTCTGAGCGTAGAGCCTGAGCACTGCCAGGTGTGACCCAAAAATCAAAAAATCAAATCAAACCAAAACAAAAAAATTGCTATTTATATTAATCTTTCTTATGATATGGCTTTTCATTTATATAAGCATATAAAGGTTCAATTTCCAGAATACCCACTCATTATACTAATTTTAATGTTAGATTATTAAAACATTATTTTAATAAGATGAAAAGCATTCTAAATGTGTTTAAGCACTCTTAACAGAGAGATAGCATAGCAAGTAGGGAATTTGCCTTGTATGCAGCTCACCTGGGTTCAATTTCAGCCATCTCAGATGGTTCCTGAGCCTGATAGGAGTGATTTCTGAGCGCAGTCCAGAGTAAGCCCTTAATGCAGCTGGGTGTGGCCTAATAATCAAAACCAAACCAAACCTAAAACAGATGGCCATATAGAAATGAGGCAAATGTGAATGTTGAATGTATGATACTGATAAATATAGATGGAAGTTTTAATGTCTGTTGCAGGAAGAAATAATTTAATTCATTCTGTATTGTGATCCAGGTTTAAAAGTTGGAATTAATTTTTGCTGATAAAAGTGCTATAATTTATTTTTTATTTTATTTTACTATTTTTTTTGGGGGGGGGCACACCTGGCAGCACTCAGAGGTTACTCCTGGCTCTGTGCTCAGAAATCACTCCTGGCAGGCTCAGGGGACCATATTCGGGATTCTGGGGGATCAAACCTGGGTTGACTGTGTGCAAGGCAAATGCCCTACATACTGTGCTATCACAGTTGTTTGTGTAGTTATTTCTCTAACTGCATTCACCACTCTTCGTGATGAGCTACATATCATAAGCCGGTCCTTCTGGCCCTCATCTCTATCGTCTCTGGCATTATTACAATAATGCCTTTTGTTTTTCTTAAAACACATAGACGAGTGAGATTATTTTGTGTCTAACTCTCTCCCTCTGACTTATTTCACTAAGCATAATAGTTTCCATGTCCATTCATGTATAGGAAAATTTCATTACTTAATTTCTCCTGAGGGGTATGATTTCTTATTTTTAACTATAAAGTAACCTTTCTATTTTATTCAAGGGATAGTTTGAATTACCTAGAGAAAATTCTGTGCTAACTTTCATAATCTGGCCATTTCAATTTAATCTCTGTTCTTACATATAACTTTAATTCAGATCTTAGAAATGTAGTCATTTTTAGTTCACAACATGATTTTTTTTGGAAGGCCAGATTACTCCTGGAGATACTTAGGGTACCATGTATGGTTTTAGGGATCAAACTGGAGAAAACTGAATGCAAATTAAGCAAATCAACCTTTGTAACATATAGTTGGATCTCAGCTGTCTTTTATCTAATCCTGCTTGTATGTTAAGATTATGAATATTAGGTACAAATCACACCAGATTAAAGTACTATAAGTGGCCACCCACAGAATGGGAGAAACTATTCATCCAATACCCATTAGATAAGGGGCTAATATCTAAGATATACAAGGTACTGACAGAACTTAACAAGAAAAAAACATCCAGCCCCATCAAAAACATAGGGAGAAGAAATGAACACTTTCTCAAAGGAGAAATTCAGATGGGCATAAAGCACATGAAAAAATGTTCCACATCACTAATCATTAGGGATATACAAATGAAAACAACAATGTGGTATCTTCTCATGCCACAGACACTGGCACACATCACTAAGAATAATAACATCCAGTGTTGGCATGGATTTGGGGAGAAAGGAACTCTTATTCATTGCTGGTAGAAATGGCATCTAGAGTCCAGCTTTTCTGGAAAACAATACGAAGATTCCTCAAAATTCTGGAAATTGAGCCCCTATATGAACCAGAAATACCACCTCTAAGGATATGCACTAAATACCACCTCTAAGGATATGCACTAGCAACACAAAAACACAATACAAAAAATGCCCTCTGAATTCCCACGTTCATAGCGGTGCTATTTACAATAGCCAGAATCTGGTAACAACCCAGGTGCTTTACAACAGATGAGTGGCTAAAGAAACTGTTACGTACACACAACGGAATACTATGCAGCTGCTAGGAAAAATGAAGTCATGAAATTTGCCTATATATAGATGGAAACTATTACGCTGAGTGAAATGAGAAAGAGGGAGAGAGACAGAAAAATCTCACTCAATTGTGAGATTTAAGAAAAAAAAAGATTGCATGGTAATAATACTGAGAAATAATAGAAATGAGGGCCAGAAAGACCAATCCATGATATAAAACTTACCACAAAAAAATGGTGAGCATAGTTAGAGAAATAACTACACAAACAACTACCATGACAATGATACTTAGAGAAATAGAATGCTTGTCCCAAGACAGGCAGGAGGTGTGGAAGGAGGGAAATGGGGGAACATTGGTGGTGGGAATGTTGCACTGGTGAAGGGGTATACATTTTATTTTTATGACTGAAATCCAACTATGAACATGTTTGTAATCACAGCACTTAAATTATTAAAATAAAAGACTACAGTGAATTTATTACCTATGCAAGCAATTAAACCTCAAACCTTAGTGCACAGAAGTAACAGCCAGATTATTTGAGAAATTAACATAAGATTAATGAATTCTAAAGGCTTAATATGTTATCCTAACAGCTATAGATTTTTAGTTGAAGTTGGGAGGAGATGAGCCTTTAAGCATTAATAATAGAAACAGTAATATTTAGCAGTGATAACAGTTAACACTGAATGATTTTTTTCAACAAATATTTCATGGTTTAATCCTCACAACAAATCCTAAGACTCTCTTGTCCACAGTATCCTCGGGAAACTGTATAGTTGCCCAAGTTCAGGTAGCAAGTAAGCAAAGAAATCAAGATTTAAACATAGGTAATTCTATGATAGAGCATGTTTTCTTTTGTATGATGAGCTATTGAGGATAGGTGCTTAATACTTGCATATTTCTTTCTCTTTTTTTCCTTCAAAATACACTAAGAAGGTCATCACCTGCCCTGCCATTTTCTCAATCAATCCTTGCATTTGAGCCATCTCTGCAGTCCAGTGCCCTGCTTATTTGCAAGTCTGGGTTTATTATATTACATATTTTTCTCATTAAAGACTTTTATTCTTGAGGGCTGGAGAGACAGTATAAAGAGTAGGGTCCTTGCCCTGGATGCAGCTGACCTGGGTTTGATTCCATGTGTCCCAAATGATCCCTGAAGCCTGTCAGGAGTGATTTCTGAGTGAAGAGACAGGAGTAACCACTGAGCACAATGCCACATGTGGCTGCCCATACCCAAAAACCCTTTATTTCTTCTTCCTTTTTTTGGGGGGGGGTACACCCATTGATGCTGAGGGGTTACTCTTTATGCTCTCAGAAATCGCTCCTGGCTTGGGGGACCATACGGGATGCCAAGGGATTGAACCGCGGTCCATCCTAGGTCAGCCACATGCAAGGCAAACGCCCTACCACTGCGTCACTGCTCCGGCCCCCTTTTATTTCTTCTTTAAATTAGAATGTTGGGGCTTTCAATAATTTTAGTATGAAGGAGTCTTAGTAAAACTAAAGAGTGAAATATTATAGATAATATTTATCAAATATGATAGCAGAGTGGACATGTTTAGTTAAAATATTTGAGATTACCATCATTAAAATGTCAATAAAAGTAGAATATCTGACATTTGTGTAGGGTAATATAAATATATAAAAACATGGTGATATCATATAAATGGAATTATAAGTACAAAGCAACTTTATATACTAATTTTTAATTAAATTTAATTTCTGAAAACTTTTCTTAGAATATAGGTGGAAGTACCTTTAAAAAGTATAATCAGTTGATTAAAAGAAGAGAAGCAAATTTTTATAAATCAAACTGAAATAGCAAAACCTCACAGAAATGAGCTTTGCATAACTAACATATCTGAGTTTTTAATTTAATATTCAGTTTTATGGATACTTATGCCATCTGCATTCCACTAAATTCTGTTGTTATGTAATAATCTCAAACACAATAGTAATGTCTTCACATAAATAAGTATGTAAGAGAAAATTATTATTAGTTTTTGGGCCACACTTGGTTATCATCAGGGCTTACTCCTGGTTCTATATTCAGGGATCACTCCTGGTAGGACTTGGGGATTGTTTGTGATGCTGGAATTGAACCTGGGTCAGCTGTGTTCAAGACAAGTACTTTACCTGCTATACTATCTCTCCAGCCAAGAGAAATTAAATTAAAAGTTCATTATAATTTTGATTAATGTGCTTGTCTTTGAAAATAGGTATAGAAATTTGGAAGAAAAGAGATGCTTAAAAAGGAGAGTAATGCCGAGTAAATTTGGAAAGAACCAAGAGAAATAACTACTTTAGTAGTGACTCAAATGAATTATTATTCCAGCTCCTTGCTTCTGAAGGAACGCTTAATTTTTCCAAAAGAGAAAGTCATTTTGTTCTGTTTTTAAATAACTCATAATTCAGTCTTTATTTTACAGTTTGTCCAAATAAGACTCAAGAAATCAGCAGAAAAGTGGTAGTGAAACAAACTTGCATTGTTTGCCTATTTGCTAGCACCAATGGACTTTAAACGGAATCGTACACATTTTTACATAAAACTATTCAACAACAAAAGAACAAATTTGCCACTGGACAAAATAAATTCTGATAAAAAGATTTTACTAAATATTTATATCACCATCATAATCATGGTAAAAATATTAAATTAGCAAAGGATACCTCCAAATTGTTTCATAAAAGTATTTTCTGCAGTATCTTTTTTTTTTTTTTTTGAGTCACACCCAGCAGCACTCAGAGGTTACTCCTGGTTCTATGCTCAGAAATCGCTCCTGGCAGGCTTGGGGAACCATATGGGATACGGGATTCAAACCACCATCCTTCTGCATGCAAAGCACATGCCCTACCTCCATGCTACCTCTCCAGACCTTCTGCAGTATCTTTTGACGATTTCTTGGTCATTGCTTATTCTTGGAATGTCTTGAAGTCTCTTGTTGACAGATAAGTACAATTTAAGAGTAGCAGAAGTTATTTTTTTTTATGTTTCCAATCTGGAGAATTCTTACCAGTGTCCTACTCATGTAGGTGTCCATTTTACTTAGCTTACTACTAAAAAGTATTGCAATGTCTGCGACCTAGAAACTTTACTGTCTGTTTAACTCCCAAGCAATGGAAAAGATGGAGAGGAAAAACAATTTTCTTTGTGTGTGGGAGTGAGGAGACAGGGAAGTCTTCCAAATGCTGTCCAGGTATACACCCTAGAGAATATCAATCAACTGGGCTGATTGTACTTGAGGGTGCACTGAGGGCCCTGCATTGATTGCAAGCACTTCCCAGATCACAACCAGGGGTGCTTGTTAACCTCCAAGGATGCAACTGGTGATGCTTGGGAGACCAAATGGTGCCAAACAACAACTGCAGGCTGGCTATGAGTGAGGCATGTCTTAATCCCTGCACTAATCTTTGCAGCTCCAAACATAATTTTGATCAGATCATTTTACTGAAACACTTAAGCTCTCTTGAATTTCCATAGCTTAGGTAATGTATTAAATACTGCTAGGGCCATCAAAAATTAGTAATAATTGATCAATCCATATAGCTGGGAAGAATTCCCTTTGATTCTAAATTTCATACTATTGACAACAGATATGCCTAATTATTGTAAGCAATAAGCTAACTGTAATATACAAACTAAGTGTAATAAAAAGGTATAAGAATATTTATTCAACATCCTTCTAAATAACCCTTGTTTGAGTTAAACCTTAGAGATCTAGTGTTTTGGAAAAAATATTAGAGAAAAGATAATTCTGTAATGTAACTGGATAGCACATTATCAGGCACTGTCAACAATTAGAATTGTAATACAGCTCCGAAATTGTGTCCTAGGATTCATGTCTCCCAGAGTTATAATTCATTATGAAATTTTAGAAGATTTGAAATTAAGAATATTAAGAACCTTCTAGAAGTATACTGTCATCCAAAAGAGACATTTTCTGCTCTTGATTTTTGACTATAGAAGATGTAAAGTTAGAAAGAAATGGATAGATACAGAATGAATTTATCATATGTGAGACTCAGCAAGACATACAGCAAGGTGACAACAAAAGGCTAAAGGCAACACAAGGGGGAAAACTGATTTACATGACTAATTTAGTAGGGAGTTTTCAAGGGGCATGCTGGGTCCCTTGGGGAGAGTGAGGAGTACATTGGTGATGGGCAAGTTGTTGGAATTATGTGCATGAGAAATCATCATTAACAGTGTTGTAAACAGCAATGCTCAGTTAAATAATGCAAAGAGCTTTTCTACCCTAGGCTTAGAGAAGATTCATAGAAAATGTGGGATACATTTTATCTGCATTCTTTTTTTCCCCCTAAACTACCATGTTTAAGATTATTTTTAAACATGCTATTTACATTTCCTCCTTTTTTTTTGGAATCAGTGCTCCCAGCAGTGCTCAAGAAAATATGGTGGTTCTAGAGGTCAAACTTGGGGCTCCTATATGCAAAGCATGCACTTTAATCTTTGAAGCTATCTTCAGAGTCATATATAACATAACATAATCCTAATGGCATTCTTAATCATTTAATGGCATGTACCTATTACATAAAACCTGATTATTATTTACATGTAAATTAGCTGAAGTATACAACCAGAGCAGTTTTTTGTTATTCATTTTTCTTTGTTAGCCATCCAGATTACTTGACTTTTTTGTAATGAATTCTCTGGATTCCTTGGTAACTGAATTAAACTGTTAGGTAGTTTTCATATGACAACGACATAATAGGTCAAAGGGATAGAAATTCAAAGGGCCTTCTTATCATATCTAGACAAGCAGGATCTTATTTCCACTGAATAACAGCATTTCTAGTGTGGTAACCAGCTTTTATAGTGAAACTTGAAAAGAAACAGAACTTGTGAGAGAACTAAGAACTATGTTGTAGTTGAAGGCTATGGTACTGTTTTAGTATAATAAACAGGTATAAGATGCAACAGGCATGATGTATGATTTCTTTTTGTTTAAATTTTACTAAATATTCTCAATAATTTCAATTTTTTACACTACATTATTATTAAAGTAGCCTACGTGGCCTAAAACTTTTTTTGAGTGAAATATATTACATATTTGATAACTACATTGGGATATCTTGGTCAAAAATGATTACTGAAAAAAAAAGTAGGTTACTGTTATTCTCCAAAGACTGATAATGGATGTATGGCACAGAGGCTACTGGTTACTACTGAAGAATGAAACAAAAACAAATTACTATCTTGATAAATTATATCTGTCCTCATAAGAGTCCTCAGCATTATTATTCAGGGTCCATTTTAGGCCATTAGTTACTTTTCAGAAAAAATCCTTATAATAAATCCTTATAATAACTACTTAAAATTTTTTGTTTGTTTGTTTGTATGTATGTATGTATGTATGTATGTATGTATGTATGTATGTATGTATTTGGGCCACACCTGGCTGCGCTCAGGGGGTTACTCCTGGCAGGCTTGGGGGATCATATGGGATGCTGAGAATCAAATACAGGTCTGTCCTGGCTCTGCTTCATACAAGGCAAATGACCTATGCTGTGCTATCTCTCTGGCCCCACTAGTACAATTTTTTTTTAAAGACTGTGTTTAAGGATCAAACTTAAAAGCATTCAGGGAAAATTATTTCTTTTCTCATTTTTCTCAAGCCTCAAAACTTCCTGTTGGCCACAGACCCCCTCACCCCCAAAGTACGGAAGATGCTATGCTGTGATTCAGAGAAGAACAGGCAATTTAGATAATATCACAACGGCTATTTGAAAGAATTATGAAATTACAATGTCAGTGCTTCAGTTGTTTTAGATATAATATGGCTTCTCAAGAAAATGTGTGCTTTTGGGTAAAAATGTTTTATATCCCTTTAGACTTCTTTGGGATCACAATATTAAAGAGAAGGAGCCAGACAGATAGGACAGTGGGTAGGAAGGGTATTTGTCTTGCATGCAGCCTACCTAGGCTTGATCTCTAGCATTACTTGTGGTTCGGGAGCAAAGCCAATAGTGATCCCTAAGCATTAAGACGTGAGTCTGCCAGGTGTGCTCAATAACAAAAAATGAATAATTAAAATATATTGGAGACGTAATCAAAAAGCAAAAATTAGTCAGTTAGTTAATCTCTATCTTATGATTAGGGGTCTTTAAACAAAGGAGGAGAGCTATTCCTTTGCTTAATTTTTATATTTTATTGAGATACAATTGACACTCAACACATCATAAGTTTAAAGTCTAGCGTGTACTGATTTTTAAATATTCTCAAGTTTTTGTTGCAAATGTCAACATCCATTACTTCTGGAACTACTCTTTATTCCTTAGCAAGTTTCAAATTTGCCACACAACAGTGTTAATTATAGTTATCATGTTGTAAGTAGTATCACAGTACTTACTAATATTATTGTACTTCTTGACCACCTTCACCCATTTTCACCAATCTTTAATTGGTAACTTAAATTTCTTCTGAGTTATTTTGTTGTTTGCTATCTAGTTTTTTCATTTTGCAAATGTCCTCACAGTAAATCATTAATGAAACTGGTTAAGTTTTCCTTCTTTTTAATGATAAAATAATATTTAATTATATGTAGTAATGTATCATTTAACAATGTTTTGGTCAAGGATAGACTGCATACAACTTTAACATAGGTGTGCAACAAACTATATTATACAGACTTTTATAATCTGTTAGTTGCATGACAACAAAATTTGCTGCTAACAGTATCCCTGCTACTAAGTCAAAGATGACTCTATAAATATATACATGATAAATATATATATGTATATACAAGACATTACTTCACTTATTTATTCCCTGGTAACACTCTGGTTCTCTCCATGCCTTAGTTATTCCAAGTAATGATGCTTTGAATGAACATAAGTGATCTTTGTAGCCTAAAATACTGTAGGTAACTGCAATTTAATGAAATAGTATACTTTTTATGACTGAAACACAACAACAAACATGTTTGTAACCATAGTTCTTAAATAAAGATATTAAAAAATTCAAAAAAATCTATACCATGATATTATTTATTCGAAGTAGCTAATAAGTCAATTAATGTAGAACCGAAATCAAAGATAGTTCTAATGGTGTAAGGAAAGATGTTCAAAAAGCCCTGCTCTCAATAAGAAATTATTTTTGTTCCTAAGCACTATGATCATGATCAATGACCTCAAGATCAAAAGAAATTATACAATAGTCATCATAAAATATGATTTAAAATGTTTATCTTGTAGCCAGAGTGATAGCACAGTGGTTAGGGCATTTGCCTTACATGCAGCTGACCCGGGTTTGGTATCCCTTATGTTTCCCTGAGCCTGCCAGGACTAATTACTGACTCCAGTGCCAGGAGTAACCCGAGTGCGCAGGATGTGGCCCAAAATCAAACCAAATCAAACCAAACCAAACCAAAGTTTATCTCTATAGTTTCATTTCTTTGGTCATAACTATTGTTCTTTTTCTTTTTGTTCTTTTTTGTTTTAAGTGAATATTCAATCAACATCGAATGTTTTGAGTCTTATGTTTTATGAATATTAGATTTAAGGATTATAAAACTTTATAATCAAATTATAAATTATTATTATAAAACTATATTTAAGGATTATAAGACTTTATAATTATATTATAAATTATGATTAAATTATAAATTAAAGCACCTATCAATATTTACATGTCTGTCAGATGGACAGTATATGGTATATATATACATATATACCAAAGTATATGGTAAACATGTCTGAAGTTATTATTTTATTTAACACTAATATAAAAGTTCTGGGAAAAACAAAAGCCTTGTTCTTGCCTAATGACTCAAGGGATTTCAACCTAATGTAATAGATTCACAATACTAGATATAGAAACAAATTAACTACAAGAAAACAGAAGTTTTTACTATTTGAGTTTTTACAGTTTTTTTAATCATCAAATAAAAAACATTCTATTGGAATATGAATTATTCTATTTACTAAAATTCCCAGTGGTATTCCAGTAAAATGCTATGATTATGGTTTATCTGAAGTTCTGATTAAAAAATGCAGAAAGCAAGATAACATCCTTAATTTTAGGTGAAAGAGAACAATGCTAACACAACTGGAATTTATATACTTTTTGCATAGAAAGATCCTAAAGATATAAAATAAAACTTTTTTAAAGAGTGGTGGGTTCCTAGATGATGCTCATATGGTATAGTGGCCACTGCTAATGATTTTCAGCCAACTGAATTATTGGGTCAATGTGAGGGGTCCTAAGAATGCAGGACTGTCACCGTATCGATGCTTAGGGCCTCTAAATCCTACTTAGCTGTGCTCAAGGGGCCTCAAGGGTTGTACTGGTAATGCAAGGCATTTTCAACTACTGTAATGTCTTTATGGGCCTAGAAATAATTTTCAATGCCATATCATTTCAAAAATATGTATAAGGAAAATATACTTATAAATATAATCACATTATTTTTATAAGGTAAAAGAATGAATAAAAGCATAGTTAAATGACTTTCAAGTTTATATTCTTATTGATTAACTAAAATAATAAAATCAAAATTTCCTTATACTGTTTTAGGGTACTGTGTCCTAAAACATGCTTTTTTTTTGGTCACACCCAGCAGCGCTCAGGGGTTCCTCCTGGCTCTATGCTCAGAAATCGCTTCTGGCAGGCTTGGGGGACTATATGGGATGCGGGGATTCAAACCACTGTCCTTCTGCATGTAAGGGAAACACCCTACCTTCATGCTATCTCTCTGGCCCCCGAAAGTACTTCTATAAATTTATAGTTACAAAACAATCATGATTTTTCTCTGAAGAGTTACTTTTAGATATTTTAATGTATTTTATTTTCTATTATTTTCAGTTAGTGTGGTTCTGATAACTTTTATGGTAATGGAGTAATGTAGAGAGTATTTAGAGTAATGCGGAAAATAATTATTAGCAGGACCACCAAAGTTCTACTATCAGATTACAAAAATAATTGAAATAAGAGAAATATTAGCAAAAATGACAGAATTAGCAAAAGTGTAGGTTGTAATTCCTTTTGGTATTACAGATTTTATTTTGGGGAAAATGCATTGAAGTAGGCATATTAAAATGTTAAAGGATAGCCATGCCCCCCACGAACAGATATCAGAGGTGGGGACTGGCTAAAGGAGATGATTCCCAGCACAATACGTAAAGAACACCACATTGCAAAGGTGACAATGGGGGAAACAAAGCCGAAGTCCACCATTCTTAGAGAATAAAGATGGTAGATCTGAAAACCCAACAAGTACCCTATATAGATTCTCCAATAAGGACTTTAGAGAAGAAATGTGGAGGACGTTCAAATAACTCAAATTAATCCTGGAAAAAACTGAACAAATCACAACTAAGACTCAAGAAGATATGAAAGTAGAAATGAGAAAACTTTCAGGGGCTGGAGTGATGGTGCAGCAGTAAGGCGTTTGCCTTGTACGCGGCTAACCTAGGATGGACCGTGGTTTGATCTCCGGGCATCCCATATGGTCCCCCTAGCTAGGAGCAATTTCTGAGCACATAGCCAAGAGTAAGCCCTGAGTGTCATGGTGTGGCCCAAAACAAAACAAAACAAAACAAAAAAACAAAACCTTCAAACGAAACAACAGGATTTAAAAATTTGATAGGTGAAAAGAAAAACTCATTGAAAGCCTTACAGAATACAGATGATCATATTAATAGATGCAGAGAAAACATTTGTCAAGGTCCAACACCCATTCATGATAAAAAAAAGTCTCAATAAGATAAAATGGAAGGAACTTTTATCAATATAATTTAAGGCCATTTACCACAGCCCATGGCAAATATACTCAATGGGATAAAACTAAAAGCCTTTCCTGGGGCCAGAGAGATAGCATGGAGGTTCAACTCCCGGCATCCCATATGGTCCCCTGAGCCTTCCAGGAGCGATTTCTGAGCATAGAGCCAGGAGGAACCCCTGAGCGATGCTGGGTGTGACCAAAAACAAAAAATCAAAAACCAAAAACCAAAACAAACAAACAAACAAAAAAAAGCCTTTCCTCTAAGATCTTGCACAAGACAAGCTGATCCCTCTTGTCACTTCTATTAAGGTAGTACTGGAAGTATTTATCATAGCAATCAGGCAAAAAAATTATACCAAGGGCATCCAAATAGGGAAGGAAGAAATCAAGCTCTCACTGATTACAGATGACATGATACTATATTTAGAAAATCTTAGACTCTACCAAAATGCTTAAGAACATATATTTGTACAGTAAAGTGGCAGATACAAAATTAATATGCAAAAAAATCCATGGCTTTTTTATATATAAATAATGAGAGAGAAGAAAAAAACATAAAAACAATCCCATTCACAGTTGAGCCAGAGAAAATCAAATAGTTTGGAGTCAACTAAAGAGGTGAAGGACCTATATAAAGAAAAACTAACAAAACATTGCTTCAAGAAATAAAGGATACAAGGAAATGGACATATACCCTGATCATGGATTGGGAAAAATAAACCTCATTAAAATGACAATAATTTCAGTTAGTCTGGGTCTGATAACTTTTATGGTAATGGGATAATTTAGAGAGTATTTATCTAGAGCCATGGAGAAAATAATTACTATTCTAATAAGCAGGACTATCAAAGTTCTACTGTCAGATTACAAAAATAATTAGAATAAGAGAAATCTTATCAATAGATAGAAATTATACAGATTTAATAAACACCTCTAAGGATACCCAGGATATACTTTTAAGTGGATTAAATACTTCTGAAATTCATTTGAAACAATAAATAGCTAGAGAATAGCTACTATATCATCCATAAACAGCTAAAGAAAAAAATGGGAGGCAACATTTTCCCCAAGTCTAAATTTTACTACAAAGCAATACTCATTAAAACAGCATGGTATTGGAATAAAGACAGACCCTCAGATTAATGGAATAGATTTGAGTATTCAGAGAGTAACTCCTATATATACAATCAATTACTATTTGAGAATGGGGCAAAATTCAAAGTGGAGCAAGGAAAGCCTCTTCAAGAAGTGGTGTTGGAATATTCGGTGCAGAATATCCCCCCAAAAGTGAACTCAGACCTCTCCTTAACACCAAGCACAAAGGTCAAATCAAAAATAAATCAAAGATCCTGATATCAGAACTGAAACCATAAAAGTACATAGAAGAAAACATATTCAGAATACCCCATGACATTGAGACTAAAGGTATCTTCAATGAGGAAATACTACTGTCCAAGCAAGTGGAAGCAAAGAAAAACAAATAGAAATTCATTACACTGAAAACTTCTGCACTTCAAAGAAAACAGTGACTACGATACAAAGGTTACCCGTGGAATGAGATAAATTATTCACCCAATACACATCTAATAAAGCACTAATATCTGATATTTAAAGTACATGCAGAACTTTTGAAGTACATACATCTAACTGCATCTAAAAATGGGGAGAAGAAATGAACAGACATTTCCTCAAAGAAGAAATATAGATGGCCAAAACACAAATAAAAAATGCTGCATATCATTAATTATCAGGAAGATGTAAATCAAACAACAATGAGGTATCATCTGAGACCACAGAGACTGGCACACATCACAAAGAACAAGAACATCCCTGGCATGGATGCAGGAGAAAGTGACTCAATCATTGCTGGTGGAAATGCTGTCTAGTCTAGTCTTTTTAGAAAGCAATATGAATATTCCTTAAAAAAATTAGAAATTGGGCTTCCATCTGACTCAGCAATACCACTCCTAGGTATATATTTTAGGAACACAAAAACACAATATATAAATGCTCTGTGCACTCCTATGTTTATCACAGTGCAATTCACGATAGCCTGAATCTGAAAGTAAAAAAAAAAAACCAACACTGGTGCCTGACAACAGATGAGTAGCTACAGAAACTGTGGTACATCTACCCAATGGAATACAGCAGCTGTTAGGTAAAATGATGTTATGTCATGTATTTTGCCTATACATGGATGGACATGGAGATTATTATGCTGAGCAAAATGAAGTCATAAATTTTGTCATGAATTTTGAGTGAAACAGAGTGAGAGGCATAGACATAGAATAACATCATTCATCTGTGGAATAAAGAAAAATAAAGGATATCGTATGGTAATGATATCCAGAGACAACAGAGATGAGGAACAGGAGGACCAGTCCATGGTAAGAAGCTTGCTATAAAGATTGGTGCGTGAAGTTAGAGTAGAGAAGAGTCTACTATGACAATGATAGTTGGAACCTGTCACTGTGAACTATAACTGGGTAGTGAAAGAGGATAGTGACATGCATGATTCCCTTTAATTAATGATAGTGAGGTTGGAAGTGAGAGGGAAGTGGGGGACATTGGTGGTGGCAAAGTTGCACTGGTGAAGTATGGTGTACATTCTATGACTGAAACCTTACTATGTACAATTCTGTAATCATGGTGCTCAAATAAAGCAGCTAAAAAGAACATAGGTGTTGGTGCACTTCAGAAAAACAAAATAAAATGCTAAAGGATACTTTAACTGTACAAAAATATAAAATATAACTTCTAAACAAGCAGAAGATAAAGTATGCAAAAAAAGACTTATTAACGAAATAAAAAGTTGGAGATATAGGAGAGAGGAGGATAAAGAAGGAAAAATGTTTGGAAAGCTTAAGTGAAAATAATAAAATTACTCAATGAGTAATACCATATTCTAGGTATAAAAAGTCCTCATGGTTTTACCTTCTTCCACCAAACTACCATTTTAACTCTTTCTTTATTGCTGGATCATAAGTTTTAATTCAGCAATCCTTCTGAAATAAAATTATGATATACTTACTAGCTCTGAGAATGTTTTCCTTGCTGCTACATCTGGACTGGACCTGCAGAGAGAACATAAACTCAGTAATTTAGGGCTTATTACACAGGTAATCAGATATGTAGATGTATATATATATATACTCTATGGGCAAGCTCCTGAGGTCTAGGAGTAAAGGCTATATAAATATAGGATGATGTTTCTAAAAATGTTACATTGATTTCAAGTATTTTATGAACTTATTTATCTTTTCCTTAACATTAATTCAAACTGTTTCTAGAAAATAAATAGGAATATAATATTTTATTTATTTAATTCTACTTTTTGTTGTTGTTAGTTTTTAGGCCACACCTGGCAGTGCTCAGTGATTATTCCTGGCTCTGTGCTCAGAAATTGCTCCTGGAAGGCTCGGGGAACCATATGGGATGCTGGGAATCATACCCAGGTCTGTCCTGGGTTGGCCACATTCAAGGCAAACGATCTACCACTGTGCTATTCTCTTCAGCCCAGAATATAATATTTTATTTTATTCCCCCCAGAAATTAATATTTTAAATCCCACAAAAATAATCTTTTATTGATACATTTTTGAAGTTACTATATGGAAAAACTTTCAAATAGCTATATGTTTAATTGTGAAGGTAGATTATTATTTTCAATATTGTTCTGCCTATTTCTTGATTAGACTTATAATGTAATTCAAGTATTTTTATTGTAGTCATATTTCAGTTCTAAGCTAAGAGGGAAAATTTTCATATATAGTATTTGCATGATTCTAATAACATTTACTATTTATGGATTGCAATAACTGACTATAATTATTAGTCTAAAATGGTTCTATAAGAAATCAATAAAATTGATTTAATATGCTTGTTAGTTCTTAGTTGTATATAAAGCCTCTCAATCATAAACTCATGCTTTCATTTAAATGCTTTAGTGAAATAATTTTTATATTTAAAATGACTTCAAGAGCCATGTTGAATGGCACTAATACTTGTTAACTTTAGAGAAAATGTTATTTACACCTTATACCTCTTCTTCCCAATTCACAGCAGCTTGCCCCAAATGAATATATATACAATAAATTAATTTCTATTGCTTAACACGATCTACTATATTAATGAAACAATTTATGGAAGGAATGTTGCAACTTAGGGTGGGTTATGGTTGTCCTTCCCTGAAAAAAACAATTGTTAATGTTTAAAGAAACAACAACAATAAAAAAAAATCACAAACAAACATACAAGAAAACACACACACACTTACACACCAAAAGGGGGGGGAATAATTTCATATGCTTAAATTATTCTCCTTTGGCCCAGATTGTTTAATTTTAAACAGACTACAATGAAGATGGTAATCTGGAAGATTATATTCTCATATCTTTAGCTCAAGGCTTTATTGAAAAACAAATCTGGACCAAATAGGAAAGAAACTGATGAATACTTAAAGAAAACAATACAAGGAGAAAAACACTAGAGCAAGGAAAAAAAAGGTTAGAGGGAGTAAACTTAACAATAGAAAATAAAAGTGTGAGTTTAAAGAAGGGGGTACTATATAAATGCAGAATGTTTGCTATTTCTTTTTGAAAATCTGTATCAAGAGGGTAAGAAAGACTAATGAACTTGCTACAAAATAAACAAGCAAGTTGCCATATCATGGAATGAAAAATAAGTATAACTACAACACTACAATTTTAAAGGAGAAAAGAAACAAACACTAAAAGACAAATTAATTGACAAAGTTAATAAAGAGAGAAACTACATTTTAAAAAGTGATTCAAAGAACACAAGAGAAAGCTAAAAGAGTGTGAGAAAATCTGGGAGCGAGAAGGAAAAGAAAGGGTAAAATGTTGAAAGACAAAAACAGATTTAAAGAAGTAGAATGGAAGTCAAGAAAGTCTTCAACAAGATGTAGAAACAGAAGGAGCCCAAAACCATAGCGCAAAGCAACGTTTGCGAATGGAAAGCAGCTCCTTTGATCAGTAATAGTTACTCTTAAGTCGTAGCCTCTATTCCTCCAGAGTTCATCTTTAAGCCCTTCCAATCTAGAGTGGAGCTAGTGTATGGATAGAAACAAGAGATTTACAATGAACAGAGCAGTTCAGATGAGTAGTTAAAATTCTCTCATAAAACGCTTCAACAGATTTATGTCTAAATGGAAATGGTGGTAAGGAACTAGCTGGTTTTTCTAAAAAGAAAAAAACACACACACTCACCAAAACTACCAAAACAAAACAAAACAAAAAACCCAGAAAAAAGAAAAAAAAAGAAAAAACAATCAAATAAAAAAACAACCAAAAGAAACCCCCAATAAAAAACCCAAACCAAACCCTGCCTAAAATGTCTAAAACCCCAAATTAAAGCAAGACAATAATAAAAACTAGTAACCTTTTCCCTTTCTTAGATTAACACTTTAATTAAAAATATTTATTGCTTATTATAACTTAATAAGGAAATGTGTGTTGTTTTATCTTAGTTCAGAAATGTTTCAAACAGTTTTGAAACGGGAATTGGGATGATAAAAATGAACTTCCTGAATCTGAGAATCTATTTAGGTTTACAAATTTCTAATAACCAATGTTTTTTTATTTACATTACATTGGCTACTTGACTCAGATTTGATGAGAATAATTTTTTTAAATCAGTAATTATATAGGCTTCTTTAGTGAACTTGAACATACATTTAATAAAAATTTTATTTTAAAAATATTTATGCATACGAATGCCTTTTCTCTTGTTTTTATGGAAGTCATGGTCTTTATGATTATTTGTTAAAAAGTCCCATATGAAAAAGATCTTACCTAATTAACAAATAATAGGATTTACTGGATGAGAGTTAAAGTTAAGAAACAATTGCTCTTGTTTTCACACATCTACACTAGAAATAATTTAACATAGATTTGCCTTGAGATTTATGGTTTGTAACTATTTCTCTGTCCCTGCCTACCACTTGACTCAATGGAAAAATAAAGGGGGAGGGGAACATCTAAAAAAATTTAAGAGATTTTGCCAATTTTTGTCAAATTTTGTCAGGGATAAAGAATAAAAAGTAAAATAATATGTTATCTTTTGCTTTATTCCATTATGCTATCTTACTGTAAGATAACTGAGCTTTGTGATGTTGATGATCAATTGTCCTTTCTACTAGAATTAAAACTAAAACAATATGTCAAAAGTGGTGTTATATTTAAGTTAATGGAGGAATGAAAAACAGTGCTATATCATTACTCATTTACTAATCAAGACTGCTTTCAATCACTAGTTCATTTCAACATTTGTTTACATGTGTAAAATAAGTTTTGCTGAAGATCACATGGTCTATTGAGAAGTTTTGTCATGAATCAGGAAACAAAAAGGGGGAAAGTGTATAAATGGTAAGGGAAGAAGTGAAAATGCTTTAAACAAAGCTGAGAAAACTTTAACAACCACAGTCTTTAGATACAGTTAGAGAAGTGACTTACCTTATGCTTAGGTCATAACAAGAATAGCACAGTGTTTAAAGTCAGCTCTTCATTATGGGAGGTACAATCGAAAGCCATAGGTTATAATAACATGAATTGCTACACAGAAATGAAGACTTTTTCAGCCCAACATGAAAAGCTAACTCCATGAAAGAACATTTCAACTTATGTTTAATGCAACATGGAGAATGACCAAGGGTGTAAACATCGAAACAAATGAATCTGGTACTAATAAGAGAGAGAGAGAGTTCAGTCTCTCCGGAACACAGAAGAATTTATCTGTGATCATAACTTATGACATATAAAGAAATGCACATCACTCTAACACTAAAAGATGCATGCACTATGTATAACCATTCACAGACAACACTCCTCCACAGCCCCATCCCCACAAAAATAAACACACAACCCCACTAAAATACAGGGCAAGGATGTAGTGCCAAGCTGTTATGAAGAAAGCAGGACACACAGAAGCACAGCAGTGGTCATGTGACTTGAGAGGTGTTCTTTCCTTAAACCATCCCATCACCATGCTTATTTTAAATAAGCCAGGAAAAGACCCCCTTCAATGCTGCAGTAGCTACGAGCCCCCAGCTTGAAGCTAGTGTGTAGAATTTTGATCACCGTTCCCTGCGATGTCAGGGGCTCTCCAGTGGAAGCCAGATGTTTAACAGCAGTTAGTGAGAGGTACAAATGTGTGAATAACAAACATCCTTTCCCTTCTGTATTTCACAGAAGTGAGGAAGGACAGAAACATAAAATAAAACCCATGTTAAGAATAGATTGATAGCAATTATAAGAATATATAAATATTAAAATGGAGATTACATTTGATTACAGGTTAACACTCACACTTCATAGAAACTGCCTTAATTTTGCTGCTCACCAGGGTTAACCTGCATTTTTATTCCCTTGGAAAAATTTGGAATAAAAATATACAATGTAGTTTATATTAAAAATTCTAAGCAGTTGGTCAGATGGGTTAAAATAAAAAGAACAAAATAAGTTCTTATAAATTATTAAGAAAGCCTTCTCCTAGTTTAAGTCTTTTAAGGTCATATTTTAAATTAGAAGTTAAACATTTTACCGTGAGTTATTCCTATCAATAATAGGGTGATATCAGTTCATAAGAAAAAACTCAATTTTTCTTTCCTATTATTGATAGTTCAGTATCAAATGATATTTTATATTAATAAAATATATTTCATATAAATTAATCTCAATGCAAAATTAATATTTAAAATTATTATATTTTAACATTTATTTTTTTACAAGTTGAGCATCTGTGAAATATAATTTAATAAGAAGGTTTAAAATCTTTAAAGATAATATACTTATATTATTACTTCTCTCATCTATTTTTTTTTTTATCCCAGCCCTGCCCTATTTTTTTTTTCATCCATTTTTTAGCAGGATAGAATATATTAACCTATATCTTAGCACTGGGTTCTCCTGTAATCTTAGTTTCTGCACGGGAAAATAGGGACCATTATGGGGCACAAAAGTTGTGATTTTTTTTTAACCATCAAGATATATCTGTACTTGTTATGGTCATAGCAAAATAACTCACTGCATATCATCCTCATTATAATTTCTTTACCATAATAGAAACAAGTTCTTATTTCAAAGGCAAAATATTCACATGTATATTTTTTCAATAAAGATTTAATAAATTTTTTTTGAGATATAGCTAATACTGATAGCAAGAACGTCTGAACTAGATGTTGAAGGCGATATCTTGTACTGTACAGTATTTAAACCTTAAGAGCAGCTATTTCCTTTGTGGAATAAATTGTTGCTTATTTTCTCATTTAAATACTGTCCTGCAATATCCACCAGTTGCCAAAAATAATTTTTTTCCCCATGTACCTCAATGAAAAATAATTTCTTCTTTCTGGTATCCATTTATTTGTTTGTTTGCTTGTTTATTGTTGGGCCACATCCAGTAGCACTCAGGGGGTTATTCCTAGCTTTGTGCTCAGAAATTACTCCTGGTAGGCTTGGGGAATCAGATGGGATACCAGGAATTGAACCTATATTGGCCATATGCCCTACTTATTGTGCTATTGTTCTGGCCCACTTAAAGTATTTAGTCTTACTGAAAGATAAAATTGACTTGACAAGGGGCCGGAGAAATAGCATGGAGGTAAGGCATTTGCCTTTCACGCAGGAGGTCATCGGTTCAAATCCTGGTAGCGTGACCCAAAAACCACCAAAAAAATTGACTTGACAAAATTTATTCACTTTATGTATAGTTTTTGACCCAATTTTTTTTAGGCTTTATAAGCATTGTCATAATCTAGTTTCAGATTTTCCTAAATTCTTAAAGCATTCAACCTGAACTTCTCTTTTAGGATTAACAGCTATTCATATTCTAATTACTGATTTGGGCCTCCAATATACTTCAGAAAGTATATTTAAAGGCCTCTTGAAGGAAAAGAACTTTAATTCTCTTTATTCTTCCTATTAAGTCAAATATAGTGACTTGTATGGCATAAGCATTTGCTAAATGTAAAAAGCTTGTTTTAATAATTAATAATACTTATTTCGTAATAATTATTTTTCATTCTTAGATTAAATTCATATAAAGATAATAATCATAGCCTAAATATTCTTATATTATAAAACCTTTTTTTAGCATCATATGATTTTCACTTACTTGGGTTTATTAATATTGAAGCATAATATGAAAAGTATGTGGATTACAGCAAAGAAATACCTGGGTATCATAGAATGAATTTCAAAATATACCAATATAAATATACCATTGGGAGGTGACTCCCGAGTTCAACTAGAAGTAAGTCAAGTTTACTAGTGGTTGTGGGCCTCAATACTTTTCTCTCTCTCTCTCCGGTCGCTACTTAAGGAGTAATCTGGGGTCCCGAGTGATAATACAGCAGATCAGACACTTGCCTCACATGCAGCTGACTGGGTTCATCCCTAGCAAACCATATGATCCCCCGAGCACTGTCAGGAGTGATTCCTGAGTACAGAAACAGGAGTAACCCTTGAGAACTGTCAGTACGGCACAAAATCAAGGAATAATCTGCCTAAGAGAGACAGTAATTTTCTTTCAACGTTTCTATCATTTGCTCACAAAGATAAAAGCTTAAAAGGACAGAGAAAAAAGACATTATGGCACTTTACTGAGATTACTTGCATCTTTAGCCTATCCAGAAATGAAAGGAAAGAAAGATTTAAAACCACATTAAACCAACAGCTCTACATCTATAGTCCCAAATTCCATTTCTCACAGCAAAAGTGGAAAGTGTATCTAGAAAAGTTTACTTCTATAGCTCTATTCACTCATCATTTTAACTGAATAAATTAAGATACAAGTATTTGGCTCATCTGAGCTTAATGACAACTCACTTGTGTGTAATTAGATCTGTGATATCACATTACATTATCAACCGTAGAACAGAGGATTAGCTTACTTATGATAGAAAAGTCAGTGCAATAAAAATAAAGACCTTTGGAGCTTCTGAAATTGTTAATTCTTTTCCCTCCTAGTTTTGACTTTGGCAAATTTTTGAATTTTAATTTCATTATTCATATAATAGGTAAAACTAAGTAGGGTAATAATATATATGAAACTGAAATTTATTATGACTGTAAAAGGCATATAAATCTGTCAAAAATTTTACCCTGAGGTAGATTATATTTCATAGATCCTGAGGCACAATAAAAATATAGAATTTGTTTCAGATCATGCTATTAATAAAATAAATAACAGATTAAATTGGAAAGTTTTAAGTCTACAGAAAAATTACGGTTTGATGGTCTAATGTTACTTCTTCAAGGATTAATATGATTTTATGCTAAGTCAAGTTCTATAACTTCTGTGGGACTAAATGGGACTAAGTGTTTTCATTTGCAAAAAAAGTATGTTTCCAGGGGTTTAAATTGAGGGTGGCAGACCTCCGTGAGAGAATTTATGGGAAAAGGTCAAGGATGTATCACTGACATGAAAATAAAATACTATATTTACCATCTAGTTGTATTTTATTTTCTTTCAAAATATAGAAATTAGAATTGCTGCCACATTTTCATATTTAGTTCACTTAAAAAGTGACAGAATTATGATATCATAATTGATTAAATTAGGACTTCAGGACTAAAATGTCACTAAGGCCACACCAATAGTACTTGGGGGAGGTGGCTTGTAGAGAACAAGTGGCATAAGGGATTACACTTATGTATAGGGCAAAGCATGAATACACTCCAGACCTTTTGTGTTACCTCACAATTTATTTTTATAGCTTTTTAAAACAATTATTTAAAATGAATTATTTCCCTTTTATTCTTATGTTATCTACTAAAATATCTTTATCTTTCTCCCTAAAACATTTGCATAGGCTTTGTCAGATTCCCAAATGGTTCCACAGGCAAAAAAGGTTTAAAAATGTAAGATCTGGGGATAGGGATGAAGCTCTATTGTAGTTTGCATGGGCTCTGTGTTTATTCCCCAATACTCCCAGAACAACATCAACCAAAACCCTCTAACCTAGATTGATTTTCAAGCTTCCTTTTCATCATTAAGATTTGAAGCTCTAAGCTCTAAGCTCTTATCACTTCTTACTCACTTTATCAAATTATATATATGTATACCTATACATATATATAGAGAGAGATTCCATTTTGGGAGAAGAAATAAAATTAGTGATTAATTTAACATTATTAGACAGTCTAGGAAATGATAAAGAAACATGGTATCAAAAAACATTAATGAAAAACTCTGCTTACTTGTTCTTTCTGCATTTGTTTAGGTAATTATATCAGATAGTTATTTAATAGTTACCTCATGAGGAAATATTTTGATACATACACATATATACATGTAGGTATAACTCCATAACTAATTGTTCTTTCAAATTCTTTTCTTCCTTCCTTCCTTCCTTCCTTCCTTCCTTCCTTCCTTCCTTCCTTCCTTCCTTCCTTCCTTCCTTCCTTCCTTCCTTCCTTCCTTCCTCCCTCCCTCCCTCCCTCCCTCCCTCCCTCCCTCCCTCCCTCCCTCCCTCCCTCCTTCCTTCCTTCCTTCTTTCTTTCTTTCTTTCTTTTCTTTTATTTTATTTTATTTTATTTTATTTTGTTTTTGGGTCACACCTGGCAGCGCTCAGAGGTTACTCCTGGCTCCACGCTCAGAAATTGCTCCCGGCAGGCTCGGGGGACCCTATGGGACGCCGGGATTCGAACCGATGACCTTCTGCATGAAAGGCAAACGCCTTACCTCCATGCTCTCTCTCTGGCCCCTTTTTATTTATTTTTAATTAAATATTTTTTGTTTGTTTTGGGCCTCTCCGGTAGTGCTCAGGGATAATTTCTGGCTCTGTGCTCAGAAATCGCTCCTGACAGGTTCGTGAGACCATATGGGATGCAGGCAACTGAACCTGGGTCTGTCCCGGGTTGGCCACTTGTAAAGCAAATGCCCTGTAGCTGTGCTATTGCTCTGGACCCTCCAATTCTTTTTAATATAATGATCAGAGGGTACAACAATATACTCTCCATGTAAAACATAGGCCTTTGTAGCATTCAGACAATGTTTATAAGCAATACAATCTTGTAAATCTTTTTCCAGAGGATATCCTTAATTTTTTTCCAGAGTTATGTTTTAAATTATCCTGATGTTTAAGTGGTTCAGTAAATATGAAGAATACTTACTTTTGAATATCGACTTCTAAAATAAGTTGGAACTATGGCAGGCTACATTATCTGATTATAAATTATAAATACTATAGGAAATACAAATTCTATTGTGTTAGATAGTTAAGTTGCTGGGTTTCTTATGAAATACTAAGCAAACATACAAGAATAGAATCGGTTACCACAGACTCAGGAGAAAAACATGATACAATGGTGGTATTCTTAATACACATCTTTTTTTTTGTTTGTTTGTTTATTCGCGTCACACCCATTTGATGCTCAGGGGTTACTCCTGGCTAAGCGCTCAGAAATGGCCCCGGCTTGGGGGGACCATATGGGACGCCGGGGGATCAAACCACGGTCCTTTCTTGGCTAGCGCTCGCAAGGCAGACAGCTTACCTCTTGCGCCACCTTGCTGGCCCCTTAATACACATTTAATATATAAAGTACTCTCAGTGATTCTAGAAAAAGTGTTAAATCCTAGGCTCTTCTCCTCTGAGACCACATAAATATATGTACACATATACATAAGGCAATACTCAGGTGTTTCTACTGGCTCTGCACTCAGGAATTACTCCTGGTGATGCTCAAGGTCATCTACTTGCAAGGAAGTACTCTCACTATGACATCATGTACTAATAATATTTTGGAGTTAATGTCTATTTTGAGAAAGTTTTTTTGGTTTTTGGGTCACATCCGGCAATGCTCAGGGGTTACTCCTGGCTTTATGCTCAGAAACTGCTCCTTGCAGGCTCAGGGGACCATATGGGATGCCGGGATTCAAACCACCGACCTTCTGCATGCAAGGCAAATGCCTTACCTCCATTCTATCTCTCTGGCCCCTATTCTGAGAAATTTAACATAATCATAAAATATATGAGAAAAATATTCCCATCTATCTCATATATTTTATATAAACACATAAATTATATCAATGTCATGTCAGTTTATATAAGTAATATAAAATGATTATATTATATATCATATTATATTTATGAGGGGCAAGAGAGACAGTATAATAGATAAGGTGCTTGCCTTGCCTGTAGTCATCCAGTTTTTATAATAGAACCACATATAGTCTACTGTCATTCTTGAGCATTGAGCCAGGAGCAAGCTCTGAGGAAAGCCAGTTCTGGCTCAAAATAACTAAACCCCATGAATTATGAAGTATTTATAATAATCACTTTCTGGCACTTTTTTTGAAGAAATTCACAATGGCTTTAGTTAAATAAGTTTGACCTACTAAGTTTGTAATTAGATTGAATATTCCTTTTGTTTTGTTTTGTTTTTGGGTCATACCCATTGTTGCTTTTGGATTGTTAACTCCTGGCTCTGTATTGAGAAATCACTCCTGGCAGGCTCGGGGGACCATATGGGATGCCAGGATTTGAATCACTGTCCGCCAGGGAAGGCTATGTGCGATTCAAACCACTGTCCGTACTGGATAGGCTGTGTGCAAGTCAAACACCCTACCACTGTGCTATCTCTCCGGCCCCCTGAATATTCTTTTTTAAAGAAAAATTGAGTAGCAGAATATGTCATGCCAAAATGTACCTATTTGACATAAAATTTATTTTCAGCTGATAATTTTAAATAGTTGATTATTTAAACAGACCTAGTAAAAGTTTTAAAAACAGACTAGAACCAGATTTTTTTGGTGATGGATAATTTACATTTAGAAATGTTTACTTAGAAAAAGAAAATATGGGGCAGGAGAGATAGCATAGAGGTAAGGCATTTGCCTTTCATGCAGAAAGTCATCGGTTCGAATCCCGGCGTCCCATATGGTTCCCCATGCCTGCCAGGAGCAATTTCTGAGCATGGAGCCAGGAGTAACCCCTGAGCACTGCCGGGTGTGACCCAAAAGAACCATTAAAAAAAAAAAAAGGAAAAAGAAAAAGAAAATATTTATTTATAAATTGTCTCTTTGATTCTGGAAAGACTAAAGTCCAGAAGTAATTATTGTCATAACTTAGTATTGATTGGATTTTAGTGTGTTTTTGAGTTTTCTCCCTCTGGATACTTTTGGCTTATATGTTCTATGAAAGACCAGTTATAGTTAATCATTTTAAAGTGGACTATAGTTTCTCTTTCACTACAGTATCAAAATGGTTTACTGTACTGAAAGTAATAACTCATTTCAAATATATACTGTTTCTTAAAAAATCTTACAAAATATAATTCTCAAAGTTGACTACACATGAATTTTAGAGTTTTATCTCTCAAGCTAAAAACAAAAACAAAAACAAAAACCAAAACCCCATCTGAATCTCACCACAATTCAGTCAGAAAAAAAACTTTAAGGACATGAGAAAAATCAAACAAAAAACCCAACAAAATAAATGCATGTAATACATTATATGAGATAACTATACTAACGACAAATTTACTTTGCAATTTGGGTGATACATTTTTTAGATGTAGATATAGTTTACTCTTCCTTTTGTTAGAGAAAATAAATAAGAAAAATGTCTGTAGAAAAATATCCTTTCTTAGAACATTGTGAAATTTAGGTTCAGAGGTATTTTCTGTTGCTTCAGTACATTTTCATTATCTAAAAACATTACTTTTTTATTTTTCTATTTAATTTATTTAATGGGACATTATTCTATTTCCTCATTAAGTTCACATTCATATAACTCATTCTCAAAGAATGACAACTGCTTCTAATGTAAGCTGTTAAGTATAATGATTGAGGAATACTTGTTAATTTGATTTTTCTAAGGCCAGGAATGTTTGAAGCTAGGAATTCTTTAAGTTTACACAAAACCTTTTTTGCCAACTACATGACCATGGTTAAGTTACTTAATTTTTCAAAATATTTTATTTTCCACAAGTATAATAAGCATCATGATACCATTTATTTACTGGACAAAAGAATACCTTTTTTTGGTTTGTTTTTCGCTCACACTCAGCAGGGCTCAGGAGGGTTTACTTCTGCTTCTATGCTTAGGAATGCCTGGCAGTGCTCAGGGGAACAAATGGGATGCCAGGGATTAAATTTAGGTTGATAGCATGCACTGTACTACTGCTCTAGCCCCTGAACAAAAATTCTTGAGCATCTATCCAATGTCAAGTCTTAAGATAAGTGTAGGTGATGGTGGTGAAAAAAATGATTAAGACAGACAGGTACTTTAGAAAATATATTCTAACAGACCAAATATAAGCGCCTTAGGAAGCAGAAAAGGTAGTATCACATAGCAGTAAATGACTATGAAGACTATAAAACAGTAATGAGATAATGAATAGTGAAATTCTCTCTATATTATTTAGATAAAGTAAACAAATGAGGTTTTTCTGAATATGAATAACTTATGATCTGAGGTACTATAGTAGAGTACTTGTTTTGCATTTGAAGGTTCTGGGTTTTTCTAAAAGAAAAATCTATTTAGGTTCTTTATTTTTTCCCACAACCCCATTTAATTTCTTAGACAGATGAAGATCAAGGCAAATAATTTTCCAGATTAAGGAAATAGTTTGAGCTACTAATGAGCTAAGGCTTGTATATTCTTGAGTTTTCACCTCATAGGATTGTTGTAAATTAAATAAATACATACAGGTAAAAAAAAACTATAACTGACATTTAATAAAAGAAAAACATGTTTTTATCAAAAATAAAATACTGAAAAAAAAACCACTCCTTTAGTCTAAAACTACTTGCAACCCTTCTGGACCAAAGAAGAGTGTTTTAACTTTTTGGAATGGCCAAATATTGGTAATAATGTCTATTTACATTTAATACTTATAATAATAACTACGTAGAGCATATTAAAATAGTACAGAAGGTCAGGTGCTTGCCTTGTAAGTGGTCAAACTTTGATCCCTGGAACACCATACAGTTTCTGAGCACTTTGAGAAATGACCAAAAGGTACAGAGATAGAAGTAAACTCTGAGCACAGCTGGATGTGGCCCGAAAACAAAACAAATTCAGAGGAGAGTTTGATATTATATAAAGAACCATAAATGCCAACTGGCCTCCACTTTACTTTCCATGATTTCTAAATTTAGTGCACTACTGGGAGCTGAGTACAGGGTCTAGAAGACCTGTAAACACTGCCTGCCAGGAAAAACAAAACAAAACCAAAACAAAAATAAAATCCCTTTCCAACTCCTTTCTCTACTAAAAATCCATGAGTTCTTCTCCAATAAAAATAAAATATAATTTTTATTTTAAAGTTTGCTATATATATATATTTTTTTTTTTTTTTGGTTTTTGGTTTTTGGGTCACACCTGGCAGTGCTCAGGGGTTACTCCTGGCTCTATGCTCAGAAATCGCTCCTGGCAGGCACAGGGGACCATATGGGACGCCGGGATTTGAACCACGGACCTTCTGTATGAAAGGCAAACGCATTACCTCCATGCTATCTCTCTGGCCCCTGTTTGCTATATTTTTTAACTTTATTTAAGCACCATGGTCACAAAATAGTTTACTGTTGGGCTTCAGTCATACAATATACACCATTCTTCATCAATGCACCCTTCCAGTCACCAATGTCTCCTGTTTCCCTCATACCCTTTCCACCACACTCTGCTTTACTCTAGGGCAGTCAAATTGCTTCTCTGTCTGTCTGTCTGTCTGTCTGTCTGTCTGTCTGTCTGTCTGTCTGTCTGTCTCCTTTTAGACACTGTTGTTTGCACTATTGTTAATGGAGGTAACAATGCCTTGCCTGTTGGTTTCTATACTTTCGGTGCTGAGTTCTTGTCCAGAGTGATCAGTTCCAACTATTATTGCCCTAGGAGACCCTTCTCTACTCTAGTTACACTCACTGCTCGTTGTAGTGAGCTTTTGCTATAAATTTTATAGTAAGGAGTTATGTAAGTTTTGTGGTTTTAGATTGCCTGTGACTTCTTCTGAGAATTATGTTATGGGTGATTGTCCTTCCACTGTAACTTTACCTTGTCCTCTTTCTTTGCATCTTTGTTCTCATAATTCAAAATAAAAAAATTATAAAAAAATTCTTGTGATATTAATCTATAATAGTTACTATACTTGTTAGTGGCCTTGATATAGTTGATTCAAATATAACTGGAGGTGATTGTATACTTTTAAAGTTATAGAAAAATTCAAAACACAGAATATGATAGTTGTCACTAAAAGATGAATTTTAAGAATTTTTATTCTTAGTAATCATAATATTAAACTAGGAAGAGGTGTTTTGGTTCATTAGTGATCCTTATTGTTTTAAATTCCTACTTTCTTTTTATTTCTGACACATTTCAAGTATATTTATGGTATTATGGTTTGGTTGTGGTCAGTAAAAGTAGTTTCAAGAAAAATCTTGTTAAAAAGTTATATTTATAAATGTGTACCTCTTGATAGTTTATTTTATTGAGGTCTCAGTACAAAGAAATAATTCCAGATATATGAATTGTGTGTATATATCCAACATATACACACATATATAGTATGGATGGTGCATAATGGAAATAATTGAAATGAAGGCATTAAGTAAAAAACTTAATTTAAAATAACATAATGTCATAGAAACAAAAAGGATGCTTAGAGTTATAGGACTATTCAAATGCAGTCAACACAAGCCATATATTTGGAAGGAAAATATATCTAATTTTTCATGATCCTAAGTATAGGTCTTATTATATAGTAACAATTATATGCAAAAGGAATTAAGCTTTGTCAAATCTTCAATTATTAAAATTATATTAAATATATAAATTATAATAAAACGGTATTTGGTGGTCAGCCTGCAGGCACTTATATACTTAATACATACTTCAAATATTTCATTAAAAATGAAAATTATGGAAAAGAGAACAAATTCACCAAAGTACATTTATATGGGCTGCTAATATTGATATACACTATAGCTTTCTTGGAATTTGGAATATTATTCTTTTATCTTCCTTATTCTATGAATAATTTTAATCTTTTTAAACCCTAGATCTGCCCATGACTTCACCTTTCACTATTTCTTGAACTAAAATTGTAAAGTTTAACTATGGTGCCAAGCAGTTTTACCATAAATTGATTTATTACCTATATTTTTTCCAAGATGGCTTCAAGTAGCGTTTCTGGCAACTGTATGGGTACTATAAATAAATCTAACTTGCAGAAATTTATCCACCAGATCTAACTATTTTCTCGTTCCTTCCTTACACCTTCCGTCCCTCCCTTCCTTTCTAAGGCACTGTGCTTTACAATACAATTAATAACAAAATTTCAGGCATATGATCTACACTCATCACTAGTGTTCTGTGGCTCTTAAATCTTTTATATTTAGTCATCTAAAACTATTTTTCATATAGGAAATTATTCAATGAAGACTCTTCCTTCTACATATATTTTTAAATACATATTTACTTTGCATTTTCTTTATTTAAAAATGATTTTTATTGAGTGCTTTGCATTTTCTATAGAACTGTAATTTTTCCTTTCTTTCAATTAATAATTAAAGTAAATATGTATTAAACATTAATAGCAATTAATATGAGAGGAGTTCCTGGGTGGTTGTTTTTAATTTTTCATATTTTACTCAAAATATAAAAAAATAAAGTTATTGAAATTAAAAATAAAAGATTTCAGCAAATGAAATTATTTATTTAAAAGAAAATATATAACATATATTTTATCTGTTATATATAAACATATTTAGGCATTTGAGGATTATAATATGTAATTATAATAATTACATATTAACCATTATATTATTTGTTCAAATTATATTTGTTCAAATTAGTGTTATTTAATTTCTGCTAGACTTATCTGGCAGCATTAATATATCTTTCCTTATTATTTCTCATATATCTAAGATATCTGGTATCCATTAAAAGTTCATATAACAGAATACTGTGAAGTTAAGTGGCTTTGTAAATCTCAGCACGTTTTAACTCAACTAAGCTGAAAAGGTACATAATTACTTTTTATAAAAAGTTGTTTCATGGTCACTGCATATGACTTAGAAATATACAAACGTATGTTTTAGGATCACACTCAGTTGTGTTCATGGCGTACTCCTAGTTTTGCAGTCAGCAATCACTAATAGCAGGGCTTGGAATGCTGACGACTGAGCCAGGCCAGTTAGTTGCATGACACAAGGCTCTACTAGACCCAGTAGACTATCACTCTGGCTCCTGAATTACTAATCTTATAGTTATGCTTTTCCTAATTTATGCTTGTTTTATCCATGTTATCTCTCCTGTGCCTCTTTGCATTAGATTTTGAACTTAATCACAATATATGAATGGGCCATCATATTTAAATATTTAAAACAGTTCATTACAATTTGTTCTTTTATAATGAACTGAAATGCATATATTCATGCATTACAATATTAAGGGTCAAACTATTTATGCATGCAAACATGTATTTTGCTTGTTAGTCATTGAAAAGGGAAAGGGAAATAAATAGAAAACAGCTAAAGAAAGTAGGTAATTATTTTGCTGTCTTTTTGTTTTTATTCCAAACTTGGTGATGCTTGAGGATTACTCCTGGCTTGAGTTGAGGATTTATTCTAGGTCATGCTTGGCTATGGATTATCAAGAATGGGAGCTGAGTTGGCAATGTTCTAGGTAAATGCCCTACCTACTGTAGTACAGCTCAGGCTCTGATGTAGGTAATTTCTCTATCAAAACATGACACACACACACTCCTCTCCCTCTCTCTCCTCCCCTCTGTCTTCCCTCTCTCCTCCCCTCCCTCCCTCCCTCCCTCCCCCCTCCCTCTCTCTCCCTCCTCTCCCTCTCCCTCCTCTCCCTCTCCCCCCTCCCTCTCCCTCTCCCTCCTCTCCCTCTCCCTCCTCTCTCTCTCCCTCCTCTCTTTCTCCCTCCTCTCTCTCCTTCCTCTCCTTCCTCTCTCTCTCTCCTCTCTCTCTCTCTCTCTCTCTCTCTCTCTCTCTCTCTCTCTCTCACATCGCCGGGTGTGGCCCAAAACCAAACCAAAACAAAACAAAACAAAAAAATAACATAGGTAAAAAATGGAGTAAAGCATACTTACTGTCATTACAAATTAGGCAAATATAAGTGAGCTAATACATTATGGGAATGGCATTATTTCTGTTTTATTTAATATCAATCACTTCTAGGAGGTTAGTCCAAAACTTATTTTGGTTCAGCAGGAGGCATTAACCCAATCTACACTGCTCAGAAACACAGAGGTACAATTAGAAATGCTATGGTGGGGCATATGGTAGTGGAGACTGAATTCAGGGCCTTGAACATATGAAGCATATGTGCTGCTCCTCCTCTTTCACCAAAAGCTATCTCCTTGACCCTCAGAACTAGGATTCTCATAGATCATTCTCTTACTTTTAATTTCTACCTTCAGACACATGGTTTACTTAAGAAAACATTTTCTTTGTGGGACTGCTATGCTGCAGTTACAGGTATTAAAATACAAATGTATAAACTTAGAAATTATACTGTGATAATACATAAAAAACAAGATACCAGTATCATCCATGATATAAATTATCTTTTAAAGTCAATAAATCAGAATAAAAGGCATAACATAAATTTTATTTATTGTTTATTTCTGCTATAATTTTTGGGCCATATCTAGCAGTGTCCAGACATTTCTTCTAGCTCTGCATTCAGCAATCAGTCCAGGAAGAATCAATGGACCATATGGGATGCTAGGAACTGAACCTGGATTGGATGCATACAAGGCAAGAATCCTACCTGCTATGCTCTCTTTGATCCTGGTATAACTTGTAAAATGATAAAAACTTGTGCATATAAGAGGAAAGGTGGTTATTTTAACTTGCATGATGATTAATATTAGAAAGCATATTTTTTTGTTGATAGTTAAAAAAATAAAACTGATTTCAAACATACTTTAAGTGATGGTGTAGTATGACCACATTTACCAAAATAAATGACTAAGTAAAATAAATAAAAGCTATTTTGATATTTTAGCAGGATTCTCAGTGGTGCATGTCAGATATAAGCCATGAAATGAGAATTTTGACAATTAGGTGGTTACAAGTGAAAGAATAGTGATATAACTCAACTGTACTTAAATTCATTACTATATCTACACTTAATTTCTTTGGGAACATCTGATATACATTAAATTTAGTAATTCATACCAAAAGTTATTAATGAATATAATGAATATAAAGATTATTAATGAATATAAAATTTTATAAATACTTATTTGCCAACCAACTTTTCAATATAAGGATGGAATGAGAATAATTAATTTCTTTTTAGGAAAAACTTCTAGCTTATTTCCTAGTGGAAAATAACTGAATAAGATATTCAATGGATCTAATAAAAGATGTCAATAATTTTATTATAAAACCAATGTTTAGGGGCCGGAGAGATAGCACAGCAGTGTTTGCCTTGAAAGGACCTAAAGTGGTTGGTTTGAATCCTGGCATCCCATATGGTCCTCCATGCCTGCCAGTGCCTTTCCTGAGCAGATAGCCAGGAGTAACCCCTGAGCACCGCTGGGTGTGGCCCCAAAACCAAAAAAACAAAACAAAACAAAAAAACCAATGTTTATAAAATGTTTAAAATATTGAAGGCAATTTTAATAAGATTTGGATAAAAAACAGTTTGGAACTGGATATGAAGGAGCAAAGTCATGTTTTATATAGTTTAAATTGGCTGTAAAACTTTAAAGTAGGACAATAAATATTAGTCTTAATTTGAACCAGACAAGTTTATAATTTGAGTCAAAAATCTAAGACTGATTGACAACATTTTCTCATACTATCTCTTTCAGACCTCAGTGTCACCCCAACTTTCTCTTTCCTACTCTACTCTTGATATATAGGTTTGAAAGGCTGCTCACTTTCACAACTGAGAAGTCTCAGTGACTAATTAGCAGATCTGACTGCAGAAGACTAATTTTGCCGTAGTTCCTACATTTATTCCTGGGGAATTCTCTATCAACAGAAGCTCATGTTAGTTATCATAATTGCAATGCTATATTTGAAGGACTAGATTGCTACAAATTTTTCTTTCATTGCAAATATCCAAAGCATTCTCCTCAAAGAGTCGTCGTGCTTTGGTTAATGACATATTTAAGTATTCAACAAAACATGTAAGCATGTAAACACAAACAAAATTATAGATGGTGGGACTATAGCACGTTGAGAAAGAAGGAAAATTTTAATGTTTCTAGGCAATACAGAGTTATGTGGAAAAAAAATCAAATATAAGAATATTATCCAGAGGCAGATTTAGAAACAAAACTAGAAAAATAAAAGACTAATATAGTAAAAAACTATGATTCAAAAGTCCATATGAATCTGACTTCCATGCAGGTTTCACAGAATACAAATCCAAAATTTCAAAGAATTCTGAATTTACTTTTTTTCTAAAAGTTTTTCATTATGTTCTGCAATATTTAATATTGGAAAGTTAGAAAATGTTACCTATTCTATACAGTAAAAACAAATGAAAAAACCTGAGGCTTTTCCAAATGGTAAGACTTCCAAGATCCCTTGGAGGAACAACTGGCAACAAAACGCCCAGTTTCTTTACAGATAATTCAATGACTATTTCTCTTTTTTTTTTTTTTTTTTTTTGGTTTTTCAGGCCACATTCGTTAGATGCTCAAGGGTTACTCCTGGCTACATGCTCAGAAATTGCCCCTGGCTTGGGGGGACCATATGGGATGCCGGGGGATCGAACCGTGGTCCTTTCCTTGGCTAGCGCTTACAAGGCAGACACCTTACCTCTAGCATCACCTCGCCGGCCCCTACTGACTATTTCTCTAAAGAGAATCCAATGCTTTGTGCATTAGATTAGAGTTGTAAATGACTTTGCAAAGGGAGCAACACTTGGGCTCTGGCTTTATGCCAGCTACCAGAAAGACCCTTCCTAGAAGAAACTAAACTTTTTAAATTTTTTGATAATTTTTTTGAGCCACACCCAATGATGCTCAGGGGTTAATCTTGGCTATACGCTCAAAATCACTCCTGACTTGAGGGACCATATAGGATGCTGGGGGATTGGATCATCCTGGGTCAGCAGCATGCAAAGCAAATGCCCTACCACTGTGCCAACACACTGGCCCCTAAATTTCGTTCTTTTTTAATGATCTAATATATAGAAGCATCTGCATATGGAAACCCGTTTCCCTCATTCCCAGGGGCCATAAAAGCTTTATGTCAAGGTAAAAGTAAACTTTATTTATGACTCACCATATCAATGTTATCTATTCTTTAACAGTTATCTTCTTAGATCTGATCTACAAATCATGGTGATCTCTTATTTGTTTCATCTCAAGGGACATATATTGTGCTGTGTGTGATGCACCTAGAGCCCTGATATACTATGTTAAGATATAGACATATGTTTTTTTCTAACAAATCATTAGATAAAATTAAGCCACAAACATTTTTAAATGAGTATTAATATTATGTAAGTGCTATATTTCTATGAGTATTTGTGTTTTCAATTTATCTTGTGATGCACTGGCATTTATTTCAAGGCTATTTAATATCACACTGAACAACAACACATGGTTCTGAATTCTTAAATATGTAAACTGAAAAAAGCAAGTACTGTATAATAAAGTAAGCAAATCTAAGAAATATTGACATTGTACACATATGATGATCAAGATGAACTAATGGAAACTATTACACATCCCATCTTTTTAGCTTAACCTATTGAGAATGATGGAATATCTTGTGAAACATACTCAACACCTCTATAATTCTTATTGGGATTCAGGTTGAGAATAAGAATAAAATAAAAATTCTATTTTAGAATTCTACCATAGAAGCACCCGAAAGAGTCAAAATTAAAAGCCCTCAACTAAGGCATAGAACACTTAGGATTATTATAACTGCAGATATAGATCCATATACTTTGGAAAATAATATCTGCAAATATGAAACAGGAAACATTAAAACATTAAACACTTATGAAATGGCTAAAACTGTATGGAAAAGATGCTTAATCTGATGATAATGGATAAATGTGACTCAAAGTACGGTCTTAAATTTAACTAACAGGACTTAAAAATGAAATTCTTTTTCATAAACTCATTCTCTTCCATATTTACTCACTCTAACCTATAATATTAACTGCGATTCAAGATATGATTATTGCCCAGGAGTCTGAGATAATTTAACAGAGCAGAGGATATCACTAATATGCAAACATTTGTATTCTTCTATAATAAATCTTAATAAAATTGAATAACAACAGGTTTTGCATGCATGTCACCTTTCCAAAAAGATGCTTTGCAAATAAACTCAGGTGAATCTTATCATTAAAAATAACTGACATAGGTGAGTTGGGGAAAAATAACTGACATAGCCCAAAGAAAGATAGCCATAGAAAGATTATGGCATTTAAATTATGTAATAAGACTTCAAGAGCTAAAATCTATTCTAGAAAAATCTTCCTTAAACAAGTACCTTTTGGAACTTCATAATAATTTAAAAATAACTCTCCCATGCTATTTTGTGAACACAAGACCCAAGAATGGTGATTTTCTTCTAACCTCTTTTTCTGACACTAACGTTAATGAATAGCTTTAATTTTTAGCCAAAGACATTTGTTCTAACAGCATTTTCCAACATTAGAACTTGAATAGTTAGAGTATACTAAAAAAGGCTATTCCAATATTTAAACTCCTTAAGCGATACACTACATTTAATTTTTGAACATTTCTCATATACCTACAGGAGATGAATATGAAGATAGCAATATATGCTTGTTATGTAGATGCTCAATAGTTATTTTATGGCTAATCATGATTTACTGGTAGAGTTAGAAAAAATAAAAGCTCGAACAATCAGTAAAAATAACAATCATATCAATTTTAATTTTTACATTTTTATGGGACAAAAATTCGTTTGACTTTCAAGCTCAAAGCATATTTTTAAATTTGAATGTGACAATCTTGCAGAGAACTTTCATCTAAGAATAAATGCATAAAGAATAATTACAATCCAATTCCTTTAAAACTGTGCCGTTTTTCCTAAGTGAATATTTTAGCAGTATTAAAAATACTATGTGTGATATTAATGAACCTTTTGATGAATAGTCCTGGCAAAGAAATGATGTCTTAATTCAGTCATTTGTTTAATCTTGCTTTCTTGGTCAAAGACCTATGGTTTCCATACAATATGCTAAAGTCAAGACAGCATTTAACAAATTAGAAATGTGAGCTTCTGCTAGCAAGAGGTAGCAAGAAGTATTCTACATAAGACTAGAAATGTTATCATACTACAGAAAGTTTACCAAAATTTAATTGCTTACAAATTGTTAATGCAAAAGTATATAACTAACTATATTATTTGATAATTATAAACTAATGGACAATGTTGTAGAAGAGTTTTTGTGTCAAACTTCCTTTTATTTACTACTATAATGAGTATTCTAAGAAAAATGTCATATTTGATTTGACCCACTGGAAGAAGATGGGATGTAATATTCCATTGTCATTCACTATTTTTGTCAGGATAAAAATGTATTGAGATATGTTGGATTCAATTATATTTTAAGATAAAGTTTCTATAAAATAATATCATAACTAATACATAGCTTGCAATAATATTCCATATAATAGTAATTGACTCTCAATTAAATTAAATTATTGTGCTCTTTCAGAATGTGTTGAGAAGCTGGTCAAACTCCTGATTCTTTCAGAAAACAAGAATCTATTTTTATTTATCTCTTTAAACACTTTGAAAAGTTCTTTGCGTTTGGGGCCATACCTGGTGGTATTCAGGGCTTTCTCCTGCCTCTAAATTCAGTGTGTATGTACCTTGTAGTGCTCCGGGGAATATATGGAATACCTGGGATAGAAAGTGAGTTGGCTGCATGTAAAGTAAATGCCCTACCCTACGTATTATTGCTCTGACATTTCTATTAAAAAAAAAAACTTGAAACTGAAACTCAAGTCTTAAATCTTCGATATGAGGCTGTTTAGAAATTTTAGTATTCAAAAGAAAAAGGCAACAGGGAGGACTGCCAAAGAATTATGTACATTATGGTTTGGGGTTATATTTATGTATATGCACATGTATATGTATCTGTATATAGAATTACTCAACTATTTGGTTACTGAGCTATTCCCAGCAGTGCTCAGTCAGGCCTTACTCCAGGTGTGCTTGGGAAACTCTATGGGCTGTAGGATATGGAATCTGGGTGTGAGGCAAAATGTCCTACACACAGTACTATTGCTCTGGCTCCCAAAGATAATTTTTTTTGGGGGGAGACTACACCTGGGCTCAAGGGTAATTTCTGACTCTGTGCTTAGGGGTCATTACTGCTGTTTCTTGGGGAACCATTTGGGATGCTGAGGATCTAACTCAGGTCAGCCCTATGCAAGGTAAATACCCTATACCCTATATGCTATGCCACCCCCAATTTATTTAAGTCTGGCTTTAAATAACTAATAGCTTTTTAGAGGAATTCAATTATGTAAAAACAAAAAATAATTATTGCATCTTTACAAATGCAGAATTATACTCATATTCTATATATGCCCACTATAGTAGTGAATTACTTACTCTTTTATAAACTTCACTTTTTATTAAAAAAAAATCTAGATAATTTCTTTTTTTTTTTTCAGATCAAAGCATTTTATTTTATTGAGGTGTGGGGTAATCTTCAGGGGAGAATAAGCCGATGTCCTTGGGGAGCCGGGATCTCTAGATCCTATGGCCGCAGAAAGGATTAATTATTTCTTGATTTATGGTTTGGTTGAGTAATGATGGTGGAGAAAGAAATCTTTTTTCCTTTTTTTGATTTTTGGGTCATACCTGGCAGTTCTCAGAGGTTACTCTGCACTCAGAAATCTCCCCTAGCAGGGACAGAGTGGTGGCACAGTTTTAGGGTGTTTGCCTTGCATGGGGCTGACCTAAGACGAATCACTGTTTGATCCCCTGGCATCCGATATGGTCCCCAAACCAAGAGTAACCCCTGAGAATCACTGGGTATGACCCAAAAACAAAAACAAACAAAAATTTCCCCTAGCAGGCTTAAGATCCAGGATCCATATGGAATATTGGGATATCGGGGATCAAACCTGGATCAGTCCCAGGTGGGCCACCTGCAAGGCAAACACACCCTATTGCTGTGCTATTGTTCTCGCCTAGAAAAACATCTTTTGAAAGGGAAAAAATTAGGTGACTTGTTTTATTAAGGTAATTATCAGAAAAAAATAATATGTTTACTTTTTGAAGTCCAGACTATACATTTCATTGTACCAAAATGTATTTCTGTGTGAATAAGCAAAAGCAGTATTAAACACCTCCTCCTCATAGTTAAGAAGATATTATTTTACCTATAAAAATTAGACAAGGATTGATGTTAAACTAGACCTGTCTGTAAAACTATGGGTAAGAGCCATAGTAGAATATGACCATGAGATCCTTTATGTTTATTAATACACAATAAATTAATTTATCAATCAATAAATTAATAACAACCATCAAACCATTTCAATACTAAATGTTATTAATACTAATAAATTTAAAATAATAATTATTTGTTGTTTTTATGATTTATAGCCTTTTGTCAAAAGCTGATTAAAATGTTTCTAAATGGCTTTAACAGTCACTTTCAGGTTTCAATATACTTTTGCTTGTGAATCAATACTGATTCTATAAAATCTTATCTGAATTTTTTAACTGTATAATATTTCACAGACTTTTACTTTTGACTGTTAAACAAGATCTCAAGGAGACTGAGTAGGATAAGCAAACAAAGTTACAAAGCTTTAGAATTTAGATAAACTTAAGGAGAAAAAGCAGATTCTACAGTTTGACATATTTTTCCCAGCTATGATATCAAAAGTGAATAATTAAGAGTTGTGAGATTGGGACAACTTTTCATATTGTTTGAGACTACACTTCAAGAAATATTGATCTGATTACCACTATCATAATTTTAAAAATATTCAAAATTTTAAATGAAACCTGCTTAATAAAATATCAGAATAGGGAAGGTAGGCAACACAGAAATAAAATATCTTAAGAACACTGACCTAGAAAAATGCATATAAATCTTTTTATATAAAGTGGCAGTTAAGAATGGATGCTAATTCATAATTTGGTCACTAGGTATTAAATTAATTAAATGTCTACATGTGCTCTATAAAGGGAGTAAACCCAAAAGAAGCTAACTCAAAGTCTTTATCCAACTAAATTTTATAATTTAATAGTAATTATTATAAATATGAAAATTGGCTTATAATCAAATGAAATTCAATCACTTATTCAAAATATACTTAATATGTACCTAAAACTGATCTAATGTTTTAATATTACTTACTGATCTAGTATAATAGTATATAAACTATTGTGGGGCATCTAAGAGATTCTGCAAATATAAACAGAATTTGGTTCAAAAGAAAATATATAGGAAAGGCTTCCTGAAGTTGAGATATAGTAATAGAGTTTTAAGGGACAATTATAACTTAGATCAAGAATAGATGAAAAATGGAGAGAAGAAACATTTCCTCAAAGAATAAACTCAGGGAGCTGGAGTGGTGGCGCAAGTGGTAACGTGTCTGCCTTGCATGCACTAGCCTAGGAAGGACCACGGTTTTATTCCCCCGGTATCCCATATGGTCCCCCCTCCCCAAGCCAGGAGCGTGGCCCCCCCAAAAAGAATAAACTCAAATGGCCAATGACACATAAAAAATGCCCTACATTATTAATCACCAGGGAGATAAAAATCAGAATACCATGAAATACCATCATTAATTATCAGAGAGAGGCAAAACAAAATGACAATGAGATACCATCTCACACCACAAAGACTGGCACACATCACAAAGAACAAGAATGACCGACCAGTGCTGGTACAGGTGTGGGGAGAAGTGACTCTCATGCATTGCTGGTGGAAAAGCCGACTTGTAAACAGCTCCTTTGGAAAAAAATATGGCTATTCCTCAACACGCTACAAAATTGAGTTTCCATAAACTCAGCAATACCATTCTTAGGAATAAGCCCTAGTAGCCCAAAAACACAATGTGAAAAAGCCATAAGCATTCCTATGTTCATCAAAGCATTATTCACAATAGCCACAATCTGGCTACAATAATAGCCACAATATTTCACAATAATTCACAATTATTGTCCAATTCACAATAATTTACAATCTAGCCTCAATAATAAATAACTACTATTAAATAAACCCAAGAGCCCAAGAACAAATAAGAAACTGTGGTATACCTACACAATAAAATACTACACAGCTATTAGGAAAAATGAAGTCATAAAATTTCCTTAAACATGGACGGACATAGAGAGTATTATATTGAGTGAAATGAGTCAGAGGGAGAGGGAAAGAAATAGAATGATTGCACTTATTTGTGGGATATTAAAAAAAGACACAGTATGGTAATATTATCCAAAAATTATAATAGAGACAAGGGCTATGAAGTCCAGTCCACAGTAGAAAGCTTTCCACAAATAGAGGGAGATTGCAGTTAGGGCAGAAAAGGGATCACTATGACAGTGATAGTTGAAAATTATCCCTTTGGACAAATATTGGGCGCTAAAAAGAGATAAAGTGATAGGCAAGAAACTCCTTTCTAGCAATATTGCCTAAAGGGGGTTGGGTGAAAGGAAGTATGAGAGAGTGAGAGTGAGAGAGAGAGAGATAAAAAGAGAGAGAGAGAAAGAGAGAGAGAGAGAGAGAGAGAGAGAGAGAGAGAGAGAAGAGAGAGTTGGAGAAAGATAAGAGACTGTTTCTGTGAAAAACAAAAACAAAAACGAATAACCCACAACTGTATTTTGAATAACCTTGTAATCATGGTGTTAAATTACCGTATTTGCCGGCGTATAAGACGACCCCCTAATTTTGCAGTTAAAACATAGGTTTAGGCCTATAATCACTGTATCAGACAGAACGTTCCTGTGCTGCAACTTATGTACCACAGTGAGCCAATCACAACAACAAAGGTTCAAAGGTCATACTGTAAGACTTTCTCTCTGACTCTGGCCAATCTGAGCAGGCTTTTGACAGTGTAGATTCAGGTCCAGAACATTGTCTAATTTGCATGCATAAAAAGCCAGCTTGGATTGGCTGAGTTAGAGAGGCGGTCTGAGAGCCTGGCAGTGATTGGTGCAGAATCGAGTTGGAAAATTCGTTTTGTGTCAATATTCAGACAATTTTCGTTTAGCGGCATATTGAAATATTTTTCGGGATATACTCGTCGTGTAAGACAACCCCCGATTTTCGGTTGACTTTTTGTTTCAAAAGTCGTCTTATATGCCGGAAAATACGGTAGCTAGAAAAAAAAAAAGGAAGAAAAAGTCAAATCAACTTACAGATATGAAACCTGGTTAGTAAAAATGGCAAGTATGGGGCTGGAGTAATAGCACAGTGAGGAAGGTGTTTGCCTTACACGTGGCCAAGTCGGGTTCAGTCCCTAGCATTCCATATGGTTGGTCCCCAGAGCATACCAGGAGTGAATTTTGAGCATAGAGCCAGCAGTAACCCTTGAGCACCGCTGGGTGTGGCCCCCAAACAAACAAAAAATGGCAAGTAGCTAATTTTAACTATAGTTGAGCGTTGAAGGAGAAGTTATTGGTGAAGCAAATAAGGTCCAATTCTTAAGAGCTAAAAAAAACTCATTGAAAATTTTAATAAATATGGCATGATTACTATAACATTTAAATAAGTCATGAGTAGTCATAGAAAAATGATGAGGGTAAAAGAATTAGGAATTAAAGAAAGGATTAGGAGTTATTCTGAAGATTAGTCTAATAATAAATAATTTAAAACATTAAATGTAGTCCAGAAGAGGAGGTAAAGTAGAATGTTAAATATAGTTCAGCAGAGGAATATTAAAAAAGAAATGTAGTTATATACAGTTCAGCAGAGAAAATAGTAAAGAAGAAATACTATGTTGTAGTTCAGCAGTGGAAGTAGTTTGAAAAGAAGCACAGTGCATTTACTCTTGATGTATATAACTGCTCTTTGGACTCAAAAACTGAAGGAAATTCAAGAATTACTTATAATAATTAGTAGCACAGAGCAAAGGACAATTTATTAAAAGGGAATCCATTTTAGTTATTAACTTAATTTTTTCATAGATTTTTTTTCACAATTCCAACCTTTATATGTAAACCCAGCATGAATCTATTATACCTAAAAGTGAAGAAGTAGCATACTATGACAGAAATATTGAGATAAAAAAATGCTGGAAGCCTGGGTACTCTGTTGCTTGGGCCCACTTGTACTGGAGGTGAACCAGGGCCATACTCTGTAGTTTGTGCATGAGAATTATGTAGCTATGTAGTGGAATCAATTCTAGTCCATTTGTTACATGTATTTTTGTTCTTTGAGAGAACTCCTGGGTCTCTTTATTTTACAACAGCCTTTTCTAGTAAAAAGCTTTGGTACAGTTAGTATTTTTAAAAAGAACTTTTTCTTTTAACAGAGAACATTACAGGTCTTAAAGTTCTGAGCTATTCCTTCTTTCCACAGACCCCTTTTCACCAACAAATATGTAAATTATAATTAATTCAACTAAAACTTTTATTTGCAGAAGCTCCATACTGTCAGTTTTTTTATATCAAAATTTGTATTTTAATAATGTTTAAAGTTCAAAGGTTTATGTTTTGCCTATTACAACAAAAATGTCACCTTTACATTGAGGAATAAAACCAGATCTTTAATTTTGTTTTGTTTCTGATTTGAGAGCACTATGCTGTGCTCAAGGCTTACTTCTGGCTCTGCTCTTAGGGATCATTCCTAACAATGCTTAGAGGACCATATGGGGTGCAGGGGATTGAAACTGGGTCAGTGGCATGCAAGGCAAGCACATTACCCACTGTTCTTTATCTCTGGCCTATTAAAATAATTTCTTGAGCATAAAATAAATATAAATATTTCATTTTTAAAGTACACTTATCTGTTCACTTACCAGAAAAAAAATCACTTGGTTTCAAAATTTACATTATTTAAATCAACCTTGTTATGAAATCTAAGATATTATAAGTAAGGTTTTATAGAGCTCAATTTGAACCCATTAAAACATTAAAACTTAATAAATGTTTATTAATTTTTAAAGTTTGGATACTGCTAAAAAATCACAAATGATTTATACTTAGAGTATATTTTTATTTTTCAAATAAGTCTAAATTAACATTTCTACCAGGACACATTATTATTTCTGGTTTTGGCTTAAACTGCGGCAATTAAAAGTTTTTGTTTTAAGTTAAAAAAATGAACTCTCCTGGATTACTTGTATATTAGTAATAAATTGAAAGGCAAATGCTTTCCTTCTTAAAAGCTTATTTGGAGAGATAAAGTAGTATAAAAACTAAGATAATGCTTTTATTATTCATAATATATTATACATTACAGATGAGTAATCTAAAATAAATAACTTGCAGGACTAGAAAGATAGTACAACAGCTAAGGTACATGACTTACATGTTTGACCTCTGACATCCCACATCAGAGCCAGTCAGGATTAATTACTGAGTGTAGAGCCAGGAGCAATCCCTGAGTAATGCAGGGTGTGGCCTTTAATTAGGCTAGTAAATTCTCAATATTTACATGTAGTAATTTTTCTTTTTCTGGAATTAATTTTTGAATCATCTATACATCTAGCTGTCAACCCCCAAACAAGTAAATGTACAATATTATGATAGGAAGCCTGCTACAAATAATGGAACAGATCACTTAGGGCAGAGAAGGGACCATTATGGCAGTGATAGATAAGAACTGGGTGCTGAAGTAAGAAAAGTGATGAGAGAGAGAGAGAGAGAGAGTGAGAGAGAGAGAGAGAAAGAGAGAGAGAGAGAAGGAATAGAGAGACAGACAGACAGACAGACAGAGAGGGAATAGAGAGACAAAGAGAGAGAGAGACAGACAGACAGACAGAGAGAGAGAGAGAGAAGGAAGAAAAAGGTCATCTGACTAGGAAGCAGGCGGGGGTGGGGGAAGGATGGGAAAAAATACTGGAGACACTGGTGGTGGGAAATGAGCACTGGAAAAGAATGTTGTATATCATATGACTAAAACTCAATCATAGAAAACTTTGTAACTGTGGAAAAAAAAAAGCCTAACTGTATTATGAACAACCTTGTAACCATGATGTTTAAATAAGGTGAAAAATAAAAAGACTATAAGGGGAAAAAAAACCTGGATACTGGGACAAAGAGATTAAAAAATATTAAAAATACACAAGACTATTGTGTATCTTTCAGAGCTGACATTTTTGACATTTTATGTTTACTTTTTTAATTAATAAAATAATTTATTATTATTTAGGTAAATAGCTTATACTAGTGTATTTATAGTTTTAGTATATCATTACTACACATCACCACCACCGATGTCCCCCAAACCCTTCATCATGGTTCTTATGCCATTTCTAGTTCACCTCTTCCTTACAGGCATTTCTCCTGCTACTGATGGTAATCTGATTTGTAAACCAAGGCCAAGGATTTGTCATCAATCTGTACTGTCTATTTCCGTTTGTTGCTATGAATACGTCAGATGAATGAGATAATTCTCTTTCTGACTTGTTTTTTTTTGGGGGCCTAACCTGGTATTACTCAAAGCTCTTCACTCAGAGATCACTTCTAGAGGGCTTGTACAAGGACCATATGAAGTGATGCATGTTAAACTTGGGTTTAATCTACAAGTTATTTTAGATAGCATCATGCTCTAAAGTTCTATTCAAGTTTCAGTAAACTGCTATATTTTATTTTTCTTACAGCTGTATATTTTACTGTAAAAATACATCACAATCAGTATTATCTACTGAATGTGAGAAAATATTTTAATACCATGTTAGAAAAGGGCTAATATCCAAAATATATAAAGCACTCACTAACCTAAAATATCAGAGAACCAATAGCCCCACCAAAAAATGGGTTAGGACAGACTTCTCTGGAGAAAACACAGAGATGTGTAGACATATAAAAAAGTATTCATTTTCACTTATTATCAAAGAAATACAAATCTAAACAATGACATACTATCTTCACCATTGAAAATGGCATATATCAAAAAGATATAATAGTGTTGGTCGGAATGAAAATATTGCCTGGTTCAACATCTATGGAAATAGTATGGATAGTTCTCAAAAAAGTAAAATAAAAATTTTCATATGACCCAGTGATTCTACTTCTTGATAGAAATCAGGGTAATAAAAAACCTGCCACTCACTTAATGGATTTATGACTTGGACAAGATATATACTTTCTTTGATCTTCAGTTTATTTATCTATGAGGGTGACAATACTGAGGACAGAATAATGTAAAATTATAAATTATCTTATACAACACTTATTTTTGAACAAGGATTAATATTATCATCATTCTATGTCTTAAAAGATGACATAAAATTGGTAAAGCAAATATCATACATTAGAGGTTAGAAATTTATTCTTAAGAGATAGAGGTAATATATGTGAGAGAAAGAAGAGATGAACATTTTGGTACTTCCATAGATGTCAAAAAATAATGAACTTTAGCAAAAATTCTATAAATAAAATATTTTAAAATGAAATGTAAAAAAATCCCTTATGAAAACCTGAAACAAGGTACATTCCTTGAAATTCTAATACTGTCTTATCACATAAACATTTGTAAAACAGTGATATTGAAAGACAGTTCAGCACACAAAGCTCTTTGCTTGCACACAACTGACTGATCCTAGCCAGCAGTGATCCCTGATCAAAGAGCCAGGAATAAAGCCTCAGAGTCAAAGGGTGTACTCCCCAAATCAAACCAATCTGAACCAAAAAAAAAAATCCTAACATTGACCAATAAAAATGGAATAAAGATGTAAAGATGATTATATATAGCCAAAGGATTATCATGAAGATTAGATTTCCTTGAGAACTTCTCAATGTTTCTGTCTAGCACCAGAAAATCAAAAGCACATATGGAATCCATAGAAATGTGGCATTGAGTAGACTATGAAAACTATTACAAATGATAAAAAGAGAAAGACATTTAATGACAAATAAATAAAACTAATGTGTCACAATAAAAGAAACAAACCCAGATGAAACCAAGAGTTCAATTAAGAACTGCTATGGAGCAAATGCCACTTCATATATGTAATCCCATCCTCCCAAGGTCAGTTCCACATTCCATTCTGAGAGCCCTCCTGCACACATGCTATCATAGAGAAAATAATACCCTGATGGATGCTGTAGGCTGTGATTGGAGATGATGCCAATGGTAGACTTCTTATACACTCTCATGGGAAATGGAGAATTGCCTGGATGAAGTTGCAGAAAGAAATGGGTTATATATACTTTTTATACTGGGAACCATAATCCTGAGGAATTAGGTAAAGACCTATGAAAAATGTGGTGATGAGTTGCTCTCAATCTTTCTTTCAAAAGTAATTTATTTGTATTTGATATTTTGCTTCTCCCTACGAATATATATTTTAGAAGAAATACATTTTTCACAAAATAACTTTCAAGAAAGTAACTGTACTAGCACTACTTGTAAATAGAAAAACTGAAGATGACTATAATTCTTTTGACTCAATACATTCAATTTCATAAGACTATCAGCTTAATAATACTCATCCCTTTAAGGATTTTGCTTAAGACAAAGTCAAGAGGATACTTTTCCTTTGGTCTGCATATTACCTTGTATTTCATTGTCACCTTTTATTGTTACACTCTGAGATTATAGTCCTGCAATAAGAATTATGCCACTTGCACAAAGTAAATCTGTGCAGAAATAAACATGTAAAATTAAGAGTTAAGTTGCTAAAATTCATAGGCTATTAAAGCATTTTTATTTGCTAATTATGAATTGAAGGTATGTATAACTATAGCTGCTCAAGTGCCCAGGTTTTAGAAGTAGACTACCTAAAGACAGTTAAAGTTGGCTATTAATATTCTAATAAATCTGACTTATAAAAATAGAAACCCCATTTATGCTATGGTTTAAAACAATAAGGACAACAAATTAAATTTATAAAAAGGCAAAAGATTATGGGTCAAATTCACATAAAATAGTTTCTTAAAAAACTGAATCTCAGTGTTGCAGGTTTTTCTAGATTACAAGAATCCAAGAAAACTAAGAAATTATTAAGGAACTCTTTCCCTGAGTAATCTAATTAGTTTTTTTTTAAAGTGCATAAGTCTCTCCTTTATATCAAAATAGAGGAATCATATTAAGCATTTCAATTAGTAGCCAATTTTGGTTGTTTTTTATATGTCTGTGATTGATTAATGGGACAGAATTGTTACTAATTTAATATAAATCTTCAATTATGAGAAATAGGCCTCTATGCATGTATGCAAACTAGGATCATTACCTTTAATCAATGTAAGTGTAGTAACAAATCACATAGGTCAGAGGTATCTTTATGAAACTATGGTATAGTGAAGAATTTGCTATCGGCATTTAAACCATTTCAATGTGATATAACTGGCTCCCCAAAAGTTACTCAGTCATTTCACCCTGTAACAGTTATCTTTTCCCTCTTGGTACCCTTTTCCCTTTCAGCCAAGTGCAAAGTGCAAGGCAAAATAAATTAAGGCAAAGGAAAATAAAAGAAGAAAAATGGTAAGGGCGAGCATGTTGTTGACCATGTTAGAAAATACGTGCAAAGTATACCTCAGATACACTATAGGTAGATGAGCACGAGGGAAGCCGAGCCTGGTTTTGCAGTAGGGGAAAAAAAACATTGTTAAAGAAATGGTAGCATAGTCAGGGTCTCAGAAGTTTAGATGGTTCTGTCACCAACATTGTCTAGGTAATAAAACAGCCTTAATGAGCAGATACTTGTGCTTGAAATTTCAAGGTTCAAGTTATTTGATCAGAACCTTGTGATCAAAAAAAATTTTTTGGCTTAGAAAAATCCATAATTGAGATAACATCTCTTCAAAATCTGGTATGATTTTGTTGATAAGATATCGCTTTAAGATTAACAGAGAAGAAGAACACAGATCACTTTTCCTTATGGTACCATGTTGATCTTCAATGATTAAATTTCATTGGTTTAACATATAACAAACTGCACAGAGTATATTAAGAGGGTGATTTTTCTGTACATCTCAAATTATTTAAAGAGATCGCCAAGAGAAGCTCAATGTTCTGATTTCCTGTTTTAACTATTCCATTCTTACATTACTGAATCACTATGTACATTTTTATATCATAGCCAATACCTTCATACACACAAAAACAAAAACTCTTTTATAGTCTAATCTATTACAAAACAAAAGATTTTTCAAATAGCTAATGTTTAATTTGTAACACTATGAATTGACAATTTTCTGGCCTGATCTTACTTTCCAAGTTGTCCCAGTGCACTACTCATCTGTAGTCATAATGTTGTAGCAGTGCCATTTGACATAAAATATTTTTAAGTATTTTTCTAATTACAAATTCATTATGAAGTTCCAAAGAGTGGAGAAATGATAATAAAGATGACCTGCCCTGTATAGGAGTCAGAAACATCCTTAATAATCCAATTTGTTCCTTAACTGTGTTTCAGAATAGTAAAATGTAATAGGTGTTCAGTAGTGTTTTTTTAAGTTTGTGAATGCAAGTTCTTTCTTTAAACCTTAAAAACTGAACTCTATGAAATAATGTTTAGAAGGCTTAATGTTACAATCACAGAGCTCTGTAATATTATAATTAACCATTTAATGGCTACATAAAAGAAATCTTAAAAATATGGTCAATTTTATATATGTATATATTAAAAGACTTTTTTCAAAGATACACATATCTTATTTTCTTTATCAAGATGCTAGTTCTAAGAAACTATACTCTGCATATTTTTTTCTGTAACTATGCCTATAAAATTGAAAACATTTATCTTCAAAAGAATTTGAATCTTGTTTTTCTTTCTCCCTTAGTACCTCATTTTCTATTACTATAGAAATTTAGTTGCCAAGGAGATCTTTTATTAGTATCTTATCTTTGTACAATTAAAGTAAATTTTGAGAAGAGCAATTCTGTACTAAGCATTCAACACTTCAGAGATATTGTCATTTTCACTCTAATAGAATAGATGTCTTAGGGTTCAGTAGCCAATTTTATACTTAATGGCTAAGAATTTTCTAGACTGAAGTAAAATGATATATTTCGGTTATTGTTCAGTAGAACAAAAGCCTGAGAAATACATCAATCAGTATTATTTGCTAAATAACATTTTTGAAAATATAAAAGCAAGTTATCTAAAGAGATAATGCCCAAAAGATGGTTGTTTATTGCCATTTACATCATTATTGTAATCTATTGATAACTTATAATGTATTACCTATGAAAATATTCCATATACTACATAATTATTAAAAATAAAATGTACATTAAGACTATTAATATAAGTTAATGCTAAAACAAGGAAGGATACAAAGGTTTAAACAATGTTCTTAGATATAAGACCCAAAAAACCACCAAAAATTACTTAAGGGAAATAAACAAATAAACTAACACTCTTTAAAAGTTAGTGAATATTCATCTAAGGATTAATTCTCCAGCTGTATTTTCCCATCTCAATCAAAGTTGATTAAGGTAGAGACTTTGTATATTCCTAGATACTATATATTGATAGGATGTATTATTTGATGTCAGATATCTTGCCCAGCTGTATGAAATTTCTATGGGTTATGATTTTAGGTGAAGTCAAATAGAAAAGTAAAATCAAAAGCTTTAGACCATTTTAAGTGCAAAACTTACACTAAGCTACAGTAAGATAATAGAAAAGGCATCCTATATAACAAGAATACACTAAAATCACAATTCAGAAAAAATTAAGATAAACATGTAATTTAGCTTTATATACTAAATCTCTGTAAGGAGCCCATCAGAGTGAAATTTATATCTTATAATTTATTCAAATGCTAGTTCTCCATTTTATGGATTTATTGGTAATCCAGGATGATAGGTCTACTGTATGTGAATGTATATGGCTGGCATATGAGACAGTAGCTAGAAAAAAAGTATAACAAAGAGTAAACATGCAAAGGCAAAGGAGTTCAGGTAATAAATGACTTTTTAACACATCTGCATGCAGAATGATCTGAAACCATTTCCAGAAAAATGAGCAGTATTCTCTGAAACTCTAAAATAAAGATAAAATTTACAGCCTTCAATCTGATTTTTATCATAATCATCTTAAATGCAACCATATACAGGCTTCAACAAACTTCTGAAAATGTTCAGAGTAAATATTTCAGGCGTTCTTGTTATATGTTTTTTGCACCAACTTATCAACTCCATTAATACCAAAGCAACAGCAGAATACATGCAAATGGATGAATGTGGCTGTGCTTCAACAAATTTTTATTTTGGGACAGTGAATTTTGACATTGAAATTTCAAGTCTTGAAATTATGTTCAATATACTTCTGTCCACATCACTGAAATATGCAAAGATGGAGTGCTGGACAGTGAGCAGGTCATATGCCTTGCATGCAGTCAACTGGGGCTTTATTCCTGGGATCCCAATATAGTCCCCAAGCTCCACCAGGAGTGAGCACCACTGGATGTGGTCTCCAAACATAAAGAAATTTTTTTTTGTGGTTTTTGGGTCACATCCGGCAGTATCAGGGGTTATTCTTGGCTCTATGCTCAGAAATCACTTCTGGCAGACTCGGGGACCATATGGGATGCCAGGATTTGAACCAATGACCTTCTGCATAAAAGGCAAATGCCTTAACTCCATGCTATCTCTCCGGCCCCCCAAAACGAATTTTTAATGCAAAGATTATTCCTAGTTTGAGATTTCTTATAAAATAAACTGAAAAATAAAGTTTGTAGCCTACTGATCCCTTAGTCATGACATCCTTGGATGAATATAAAAATGTAAAATGAAGACACTTTATTAAATACTTATTGAAGAGAAGTTGAAAATGTTATAATAAAAAGTTTATAAAATTACAACCACCTAATTAATATTTTATACTAACACATTTCATACTAGTCTTATTTTGATATTTGGTAAATGGCAAAAAATTAAAAAGTATTTTTCAAAGGAGTTTTTGACTTGATTTGGATATTTTTGATAAATTTATTAAAATAGTCTGATTTAAATGATACATTTTCCTGAACTTTTTTCACTCAATATCACTTAGATTGAAGATAAAGTTCAGCGATAGAGCTCTTGACTTAAATGAGTAAGACACTACATTTGATCTACAGAGCCAAATACACACAAATATACTTTATTGGAGTTAGAATAGCAGTAGTCAGAGATAATTATCATAACCATTTCTTTTTTTTTGTTTTGTTTTTTGTTTTTGGGCCACACCCAGTGGTGCTCAGGGGTTACTCCTGGCTGTCTGCTCAGAAATAGCTCCTGGCAGGCACGGGGGACCATATGGGACACTGGGATTCGAACCAAACACATTTGGTCCTGGATCGGCTGCTTGTAAGGCAAACGCCGCTGTGCTATCTCTCCGGGCCCTCATAACCATTTCTAATATTTTCATTAATCTTACTTTTTATTGTGTGAGAATTTTAAAAAGACTTATACTTTTGACTAATTATAAGCCTAATACCATATATGTGTAACAATAGAAATTTTTATAAAATGTATTCAAACTAAAGGAAAATAAAATGTCAGGTTTTATGGTATTTTCATTCTTCTTTTCCTTTCCATTGTATTTACCTAATATCTTTTTTTGGGCCACACCTGGTGACGCTGAGGGGTTACTCCTGGCTATGCGCACAGAAATTGCTCCTGGGTTGGGGGACCATATGGGATGCCGGAGGATCGCAATCCATCTTGGGTCAGTCCTGTGCAAGGCAAATGCCCTACTGCTGAGCCATTGTTCTGGCCCCGTATTCACCTAATTTTTCTGACTATTTTTATAGTCAGTCTTTCCAGACTTTCCCTAGTGTTTTTAAACTAACTTCAGTTTTGCAAATTTGTTTATACTGTCTAAAAATCTTTTTAAATCTTATTTTATCATCCATATTTTTAAAATTCAAACATTATCTTAATAGTTCTTTAATACTATATTTTACTTCCTTTTTTTTTTTTTTTTTTGTTTTTTGTTTTTGGGCCACACCTGGCAGTGCTCAGGAGTTACTCCTGGCTCTGTGCTCAGAAATCTTACATTGCAGGCACAGGGGACCATATGGGATGCCAGGATTTGAACCACTGTTTGTCCTGGATCAGCAGCATGCAAGGCAAATGCCCTACTACTGTGCTATTTCTCATGCCCCCATTTTACTTATTTCTTGATTGACTGAGGTTCTGTGATGTTCAGTACTGTTATGTATGGTTTCTTTTGTACATAATTCCAATACTACATCCATTCTCTGTTTACTCATCTCTCTAGTCCAAGGATTTCCCTTATTTCCAACTCTTGTTCCCCAGTCATTTGTGAAATCCGTTTTCCCTTTGAAATGCCCATGTCACTTCGTTACTAACTTGCTGTATGAGTCCATTCCTTTCTTTGAATTCACTTACTATGGGATTCTCTAGCTGCACTCATTCATGATTGCATTCAATTTAATTGAACTTTATGCTCTTTCTTAGAGAAGCACAGTATTCTGTTTCTGTAGATTTACCACAACTTCTTGACCCATTCATTGTAGTTGGCCATTATGACTGTTTCCATATCTTGGCAACTGTACTAAATGTGCTTTACTTTTGAATGTCTGCCTGCTAATTACACACATTCAATTAATTGAAACATTTAACCTCTTCTTTAGGGTTTCATTCTTCAGTCATTATTTTCAACACATGATCGATATAAGTATCATTATTTTTGCAGTTATTAAATTAGGCAAGTTAATTAGATAATTTTTTATTATTAAAATGTCTAAGAACTCATTTTGGATTCAGAATACTTAATCCTTATTAAGTATAAGGACAAGATGATACAGGTCTTAATAGAAACTTTAAAAATCTGGGGCCGGGAAGGTGGCGCTAGAGGTAAGGTGTCTGCCTTACAAGCGCTAGCCAAGGAACGGACCGCAGTTCGATCCCCCGGCGTCCCATATGGTCCCCCCAAGCCAGGGGCGATTTCTGAGCACATAGCCAGGAGTAACCCCTGAGCGTCAAACGGGTGTGGCCCAAAAAACCAAAAAAAAAAAAAAAAAAAGAAACTTTAAAAATCTAATACATTCTACTTTTTTCTGTATGAAAATCAATGAATGATAAAGAAGTATATTTTGGGGGTTAAAGTGACAGCAGAACAGGGAAGACATTTGTATTGCATCCAGTAGACCAGGGTTCAATCCTCAACATCCCATATGGTTCCCAGACTCTACCAAGAGTTATCCCTGAATGCAGAGCCACGAGTTACCCCTGGATACAGTAGGTGTAGCCCAATTCTCCCAGAAGTATATTTTCATAAGAAAAATAAAATCTACTAGTATTACAAAAATTGCATATTAAAAGAATGCCTAAACTTCATAAAATGGATTCATATAGTTGATAGTGAAACAGGAAGTTGGAGTGTTACCTAAAAATATCATGATAATTCAAATGTTAGTTCTACCAACATAAATACTGATGCTTTAAATAAATCCTTAGACCGTAATTCTCAATGTTTTAACTTTTTCAATTATTATAGTAGTTATTTTTGAACATGGTTCTAAGGCTTTCATATAATTCAATTACTTAGTGATGTGGCAATGAATAAAAAGGTTCTCATGTAGTTGTAGCTGTGGAATCTATTATAAATTTTCATAAAATAAAAGTCACTATATATACAGTTGCAGAAAATAAATCTGTTCATATAGTAAATTGTATTGAGATAGATTTTAAAATAAGTAATACTTTTTTTTTAAACAGATACAGCATATAACCTTTGGCTAAGCATTTTATTCTTTAGTAAAATTTCTAGAGAAAATAATATTCACTTTTTGGGATATATGCATATATATTTAGTTTTGTTTTGGCATTCATTTCAATGGGAATACTGGAATCAAAAACTTCATATCTCATCTTCTAAGAAAAAAAAAATTCAGAACAAAGTGTGGCCCAGTGAAATAAAACAAAAGATGAAGGCACTGAGATTAGTTATAATGTGTTGCATCGCACAATAGAAATATTGGTGGGGGGGGCTGGAGAGATAGCATGGAGGTAAGGCGTTTGCCTTTCATGCAAGAGGTCATCGGTTCGAATCCCAGCGTCCCATATGGTCCCCCGTGCCTGCCAGGAGCAATATCTGAACATGGAGCCAGGAGTAACCCCTGAGCACTGCCGGGTGTGACCCAAAAACCAAAAAAAAAAAAAAAAAAAAAAAAAAAAAAGAAATATTGGTGGGGAAGAAAAGAACCAAAGAATAATATGATAACCTAATTTTGAGGCATTAAGCTTTAAATTATACCATCATATAACACCAACTCCATGTCATAGAGACTGCAACAAGTTTCAACTTTCTAATCTTAGTTTTATTTTTAAAAGATCATTTCTTGTAATTGCTTAGTGAAAGTTTTACGTAATTACTATTACTATTATATTTCATGGGGGTGGTAGAATATCCCAAATATATTTAGATAGATTTAAACATTAATTTTTTACAATGTATTTCAGAATAGTGGATGATCTTCCAAACAGTGTAAGAAAAAAGACTGGTCCAAAAAAATTTTTATCAGAATTTATGCCTGATATAACAACTAAATTTTAGTAATCAGAAGCTTAATGAAAAAATGTACATGACTATGATGTTATATGAATAAAAATAAGCCAAGAAGCTAGAGAATTAGCCTATCACTATCAATGTTTATCCTATCTTTTATAACGAAACTGTCATGGCAATGTTAATTAAATGTATGGCAATAATCTTGAGAAAATACATCAGGTCTAAGATACATAAAAACTTTAACAAAGCCTATGAATGAGAGTTAAATAGAAATTATCTGAAATAATAAATTAGCTTTTTGTTCTGCCATATTTATGTCAGATGTAGCATTTTATAATTTGAAAGATGTATTTAGATGTATATGAAAAGATGGAGTTAGACACATTGTGAGTCTTAACTATTTGTTAAATAGAATAATATTGTTAGTATCACCTAGATGATGTATATATAGAATTGAGTAGTCAAAAGGTATTGCTTATTTTCAATCTTGTCTAAGAATTTATAAGATATTATATGATTATACTTTTATTATTTTCTCATTTTAAAATAAGAATGGAATCTCACAGTTATTTTCAAAGGATCTGCATTAAGAGAAGTCTATTAGCTCAGAAAAAAGTGAGTTTACCTGCCTCTATGATGATACTATAATATCGCCATTTCCCATGATTACTGAAATAAGATCATCAAAATAGTTTCAACCCATAATTTGTACTCCTATGACACAACTAGCTAGAGGCAAAAAACACGGTCAGTGGAAAGTTCCAAATAACATCTCATGAAAAGATGTTTAGAAAAATTATACAATGGTATCAGAAATGAAGATTTTGAAAATAATTTTTTTTCATTCTTCAGTCGAAATTTATGAAATTAGTAATAGCAATGTTATTATGTGTAAGGTGTCCTCTATACTACCAACTTAATCTTTGATTAATAAATGTAAGCATAAAACTAGAGCTAGAAAGGAGATAGAGAGAAAATACAAAAAAAATACATAATACGAAAAGTAAATAAAATGGAGATGAGAGGACAAACCAACCAGATTTGAAAATTACCAGTCAGCAAAAAGATTAGAAAAAAATCCTCACACGAAATCGTACATTTACTCTGAGAGAGTATCTTTTCACATTGCCTTCTAGGTGATCTCTGAGCTCCTCCATCCAGCTTCGATGGAGCTACATGTAAACATCAAAAAATGAATTGAAAAAGCAACTCGTTCTCTTTTCAGCTTTCCTTTTCCATTTTAATGATAAGATTATAGTGTTATACATTTCTCACTGCCTTTGGCAAACATTTCAAAATATAAAAGATCTGTATAGCTAAATACATGTTCAATAAGCCCTTGACTAAGAGGCCAATATCTTCCTTAATTATAGCATATTTCTCCTCAGGCTTAGGAAAAATAAAGAACTACCCTCATTATGTCCTAGAGATTTGTTTAAATTTTTGTATTTGGTAGAACTATATTAACATTTATCAATATGCTAAAATGATAAAATTTGCCTTTCTTTCTAAACACATTCTTTTACTTTAAGATTACCTCCATATTAAAAATAAACCCTAAGATCTTTTTCGTGGATATAAAAAAATCATACTGTCTATACCATAAAACAATAAACAGAATGTAATGTGAAGTTCTATACTTCTAAAGCTGAACGCAGAGATAATTAAATATGCAAACTCACACTTCAATTTAAATCATATAGTGCCGCTACAATTATGAATGCTGTTTTACCCTAATTTAATCATCAGTCATTTCCCAAAAGTTAAGACACACTATAAATTTTTAATTAAATCTAATTCATATTCCATAATTAAGCGATAATATACTTATCTTCCCTTAAAAATAAAGGTAAAATTATAATACCTCACAGGCAGACAGTGAGGAATGCTACTGATATATAATCAGAATACACAAATACATGTTTTACTAAGTAATTTAACTTGCCTACTTTTGGAAACTGGCATACAATCAACACTTCTCAATCCTCTGATTAACATTAGTGAAGTCATGTTTTAAGAAAATTGCTACCCAGTATACAGCAGTATTAAAGAAAAAGAGAGGCTAGCTTATTTGAAATAAAATATACAAACATACTCTCTTTCATCCAGGTTCATTCATTTGTGCATACACACAAATAAACAACAAAAAAGTAAACTGCAGAAGAGGCAAGGAGAGGAAAGAATGCAGAAATTAGTGCTTGGTATTCATTAAATGAAAACAAACAAAGAAGAAATGTGTAAAATCTTGTAATGACAGAACTAAGACTCTAGGTAGTTACTAAACTTTGGAATATCCCCATGCAGTGAATTATCTTTCATTTGAACTAGTTTAATAGTCACTATAAGAGCAACAGGAATTTAGCTATAAGAAGTGATTTAATTTAGGGGGAGGTTCCTCTGTACATTTTTTAGAACTCAGCAAAATTTTGAACCTGCATTATGGTGGCAGCATTAAAAGTGATCAAAGGCTATGATTTTCTTAACAATGATAATGCATTTATTTTTCTCATTGTGATTAAATGTTGGATTGTTGAGTGTCCAATATATATTGACCAAATGAATATTTAACAACTAGCAAATAGGATCATCAAATCACAAATCTTTAGCTGTAAATTTTATCAGCAGACCATATGCACAGATTTAGAAATAAAGATTTAGAAATAAAGATTTTTGTTGGTATATAATTTTAGCTTAAAAGTAAAGATTAAGAGTGCATAAAAATCTGAATTAGACATGATCCCATTATACTAGAATCATAGAAAATGCCCTTTCTAGTTATTAAGATTTTATATATATATAGTTGCATGTATATATATATATTATGCTATAAATGCATAGTAATTTTTTTCTGGAATGAACTATAAACAGAAATGACACTAATAACATTTAATTACTTTTAGTAAAAAGTAAAAAGGGGATATAATCTGAAAATAAATGTTAGTTCTCTGTGTAATAAGAACTTAACACACAGTCAGTGACATCAGTCAGAGGAACGGTTTACTCTAGTACCCCAAATTATAGACACCTGTAATGAGGCACTTTCACTTTTTTATTTTTGGTGCCATTCAAAACTAGTTATTTGGCAGCTTGCCTTCAGCTGGTTGCTCTATGTGTAGCTGAAAAATGAAACAAAATAAAAAAAAGACCCAACAGCCAATAAAAATATTAAAATAAAAAATGGGATGGTGAAAAATGGAAAAAGCCCCTTTCCTCCCACCACCCTCCAAAAAAGGAATAAGTGTAGGCTATAGACGAAATCTTGCCAAAAAATGTTAGAAACATATTTACTTTGAGGGATCCAACTCTACTAGCAACTCCTTTGCTTTCATCCGGCCGTCTAATTTGCTACAATGAGGGAAGATGGGTAAAAAGACAGAATAAAGAAAAAGTGAACTTAAAATTTTTCTACACATTAGTAAAACATGCAAAAACATCAATTGACTAAGGTATCTCTTAGGAAGCCAGGAAATTAACTAATCAGAGGCTATATGACATGCTTGAAAATTGATTTTTCAATAGAATTCAGTCTTTGTTAATGTCAATATTGCTGATAAGGAAGAGGACACTTACTTTTGATTATCTTGGGGACTTCTTTTGAAGCAGTATCTGGAGTGGCGTTACATTTGCATTTAGTTTATGCAAAGCAGAACTACAAATATACCTATGCAGGTAACTTTATCTCTTTCAGTGTTTTAATGTCTAATTCACTGTAATATCAGAAAACATCAAGAATATGACTATAAATATGAGTGTTTCCTAAGTGGAAAGCTCAGTCTTGACTAAATAAGGTTCAGCATCATTCTTGAGTATGTGACAGAGTGAAATTCCTCAACTTGCTGACCCAAACCAAGTAGAGGGTATTCAGCTGTCACTGAGATTCCCAATTAAACAACTGTGCTGCCCAACTAGAAAATTTTAATGCCAGACCAATATTATAAATATTCACTTCCTTAAAGATTTTTGAAAAGAAAGAAGGAAAATGAATAGTGAAACTGCTATTTTAGAAACTTGTTTCACATAAATTCAATACGGTGATTTTTTTTAGATGAAGTATAATAAAATAGAAATTACTTTGCTTTTTATTAAGCTATAATAAAAAACCAATCTTTTGGTTAAAAAAGGAAGGCAAAGAAAGAAAGAACACAAAAGGGGCTTCCAGGAAGTTTCAGATCAAGTGCTTTTACTTTACAGACTGCATTATCTTCAGAATGATGGTCTTTATTCAGACCACGTAGAGCTTAAGTTAAATGAGATGCTCCTTTTGTATTGGGCCATAGGAAAAGCATCAAAGTGATAGCAAGTTTCAGGTGTTTAAAAAAAAACCTCACGTAAAATAAAAAAATTGATCATATCGAAAAACTATTAATACCCAAGGCAGCCTTGAAATTGTTTTAACCCCTTTTAAGATAGCGATGATACCACTAGAGATACTTGGGAATAATACTTAAAAATTAATTTTTATCATTAAAATAAAGTTTTGATAAAAAAGAATCAACTTACTTAAATATAAGTTTTACAAAATTTTCATTATTAACAGAATACTAAGCCACCAAGATAATTAATACTTCTCAGCTGAACTGACTTTTCAAATTTGGAAATAAAGGATTGGCAACACTCAAGGGCAATTTTCCTGCTTTAAATGAGTTAGCATTATATAAATATATAAGGATAAAATAGGCATTTACCTAGAAAAAATTAGCCTAATGACTCATGTTATTTTCTGAGAATGTTGAGAAACTATGAAAACTTTAAAAATTTATATAAGTGAATATAATTTTTCTGACTTTTGCATTATATTCTAGAGTGCTTGAAATTCATCCAGCACATGACTAGCTTTTTGATGTTTACATAGTAAGTTAGTATACATCTAGGAACAATAGTTAGTTTCTAATTTCTAGCTTAAAGTTGTATTCTATAAAAGACTGGAAATATGGTTTGGAAAAATAGATGCCTATAATAAAATGTGTATGCATGGAAGCTGTCTCTTCAAACAAGAAAATGTTATTATTTTTATTTATGGAGAAATAGTTTTTAACCATTTTAGTTTCAAATGCTAATATAGAAACTGAAAGAATGAATATATGAAGAGATAGGCTACATTACTGATTACTGAAAACAGATTATGTTATCAGTTTAAACAATTATTTTGGGGACTACCAGCTCTTCTGTTAATTCATGGGTTCAATTTTCTTTTCTTTTCTTTTTTTTGGGTGTTTTTTTGTTTTGATTTTTGGGTCACACACCCGGTGGTGCTCAGGGGTTCATCCTGGCTTTGAGCTCAGAAATCGTTCCTGGCAGGCACGGGAGACCACATGGGATGCCGGGATTCAAACGACCATTCGTCCTGAATCGGCTGTGTGCAAGGCAAACGTCCTACTGCTGTGCTAACTCTTCAGCCCCAAAGCGTGGCTTCAATTTTCTGTCTAAAATGACCTTGTAAATTAAGAGGACTTTAGAAAAATCACCGTGGTAATCAAAGCCAGAGTGGCTGTGATTCAAAGGTTATGTGTGTGTATATGTGGGGGGGGGGTTCCTAAAATAGATAATACAAAAAAACATTAGAAATAATTTCTAATTAATCTATTCTATTCTAAAGTTATTTCTAAAAATTCATTTCATAAACTAAAATTTGAGCAGTTAAAAAGTTAAATCAATAGATTTAAAATACACCTATCATTTATTTTTCAGTATACCTAAAAAAATCAATATGCTGCAATAGTATAAAAGAAAATTATACTTAATCTAAATGCCTGATTTTCCTTCTTTGAAAATAATTTATACATACTTTTAATGAGATAAACATTATCAGTAACTAAGGTTAACTGCAAATATTTATATCACCCATAGGATCACTGCAATATAAATAAAGTTTGAAAATTGGACATCTAGAAATGTCAGGACTTGGTGGAAATGATTAGTTTATTTATATTAAAATTTTGATGTTCAGTGTGAGGCCCTGGGTTGAATTCCCAGCTCACCACACACACACACATAAACATACACACAAATACACACCATATACATAGCTGTAGCCTAGTAAAAAATTGGTATTACTTTTTCTACCCTGAATAACTCTTTTTACAGGTATTCACACAGATTATAAAAATATAAACCAGAGAAACAGAAGCATTTTAATAGATTTAACTTTCCGGTTATATTTTAAAAATATATATATATATCTATTAAATATAGTAAATTATTCTAATAATTTTTTGCAGCATTTTGGTCATGAATCAAACATTAAAAGTTAGTTATATAGATTAGAATCATGGCTAATATCTATTCTATTCTGATACTAACATACTGATAGCACAAGCTATTTATTTTGGGAGAGAAGGGGACCTCCCAAACATATTCAGGAGCCTTCGGGGGCCCCTATCAGCAACTAGGAATGCTCTTCAATGCAAGATCCTAAAGAATGTGAGTTGTTTTGATTGTATAATACAAGGGCCGTGTGGGCTAAACTGGCTCCAAACCAGTTTTTTTTTTTTTTTTTTTTTTTGGTTTTTGGGCCGCACCCAGTAACGCTCAGGGGTTACTCCTGGCTATGCACTCAGAAGTTGCTCCTGGCTTGGGGGACCATATGGGACACCGGGGGATCGAACCGCGGTCCATCCAAGGCTAGCGCAGGCAAGGCAGGCACCTTACCTTTAGCGCCACCGCCCGGCCCCATCCAAACCAGTTTTGATGGTACCTCCAGCACTCCAATTTGTTGACTATAGGGGACTATCTGTTGCAGAAATTGAACTCTTGTGTGGTACACACAATGCCCTAACCATTGTACTACCATCTGGCCCTTGTACAAGTTACTTGTATCAAGCTGTTTTGCACAAAACATGTCCAAATAACTTGTAAAATTTCATTTCATGTTATTATTTCTCTCTATCACTACATTGAGAACTATATTTATGTTGATGATATATCTCATGCTTTTGCATGCGACTGTGGTGGAATCAAGTAATATGAATAACTGCATTATCACTATGCATGAACAATTGAGAAGAAAAATGCTTTTATAAAAAGAAAAGCTAGTGTCACATTTTACTACATAAAAAGTAAATATTAATTTAATTAATAATTATTCTTTGAATGTGACAAAATGAAGAGTCGGAATACCTTCTACCTAAGAATGGTAGTTGCCTCAGGAATAGCACATATGGAAATACTTGAGCTGCAAGTTGAACTAGTAGGATTTTATACATAAAACACCATTTTTACTCAAAAAAATTAAAGAAAACCAATAAAGTAATTATTCAGACTTAGATGGCTTGTATAAACTTTCTAAAAATAAGAATAATAACATCAATCTGTCAGTTTAAGAACGTTAGAGACTTGTTGCCTCTGTATTTTTTTGACAATAATAAAATTCTAGTTTTTAAGCAAAGATCAAATTTGTGGAAAATGCACATTGTGGCCGTTTGACAAGATTTTAGATCCTATACTTCAATAAACTTTTTGTAGGCTATCAATTATAAATCTTTGGGTAGTATCAAGGAAAGTTACAAGTAACTGGATATTTAGAAAAAGAATGGGAAATGCCATCAATGCAGTTACTTTCTAATTTAATAATAGTATGAGGCAATATGTTTTTCATATTCTTAAACCAAAATATATATAGTAGATGTGAGAACCTGGTAAACTTTTACAAAGCCAGATATAAATATATTTGTTAACTTTTATAACAGTGTAAAGCTTTAATATTCTCACTTTAAGTAAATATTTAAACACTATTTTCCCTTTTTTTTGTTTTGTTTCTTTGGGGTCACAACTGGTTAAGCAGTGCAGGGGATGAATGAACCAAGGTCTTGTGACCAAGGTAAGAACTTTAACCCATCTTATCGCAAATAATTGTTTTAATTTATGCTAAAGAGTTTTATGCTATAAAATTAAAAAAATTAATTTAAATTTGCTCACATAGAAGCAATTTAAATGCTAAATTTTATGATCTTGAAATCTGACTCAGGAGGCAAAGAAAAAAAACATGTAAATGACACTAGATAAACTCATATAAACAGAAGCTATTTGAAGTTTCTTTTTAAATGAATGTAGAGGATTTTTAAATATATAGTGGGATTCAAGACCATGAGATTTGACAACTACTAGACTGAACAATCATTTTCAAATTATTGCCAAAATCCCCAATAGTTAATTTTATACCAACATACTTTTGTCTAGATGATCTTTTTTTATCTAATTTAGTGTTCTTTATTTCTTTTCAGTGTTTATAATTACATACGTAGAACTCATTTTTATTAACATGATGTACATATACCAATGTTGATAAATCAGAAAAAATAAAGTTTTATATTTAGTCTAATCTTACTGATAGTGGTTGGGAGCTGAAAAATAGTGGAACACTTGTAGACCCTGGTTAGTGCCCAATATAAGGTAGAATTTTAATCACTTCAGGATATTCTCCAAATATTATAGTATCTCAGATTTGGAACCAATGAAGTAGCATTTCACTTCTTTATTTTTTCACCATATAAGTGGTTAAAATAACTTTACTAGGAGGAAATTTCAGAGGGAACATTATTCTGAGACTTAAACAATAATGACATTTTTTAATGTAAAGGAAATAACATTTTTGGGCATACACATTAAATAATGTGAGTTAGTGAAGAAAATAGTTAAATTTTTTCTGGATTCTGATATTTTGTCCTGGCTATTGAATTTTCATCATATACCTAATGGATATAACAAATTACAAGATGGCATATTAAAAATCATCATATAACATAAAAAGGAAACAGTACTTTAAAGGAATTTGAATTCTGTAACTTAATTGAACTAACAAACTTAAGGAGAAGCTATCATTCTGCATTTAGAGCTAACATGAGCATATTTAATGAACTAGATTTTTTTCTTTTTTTGAGTCATTATTCTCATTCAAAATCTTGATGAACATATAAGTCTAGTGGTGAAAGTCAATGATGGTGGAAGTCAAGTGGTGAAAGTCAATACTCAATTGAAACTCATGCTCACTCTAAAATAAAATTCTCATGCCCACTCTAAAATAGAATTTGTTTATTACAGAATTAATATTTTTAACTAATGATTTTTTTGCAGGTTATGACCACTTTAGAACTTAAGTCTTCTAAATATTGCTTTTAAATTTAGATCACAGAATCTCTATTCTGTCTTACTTCCTTGGAAAGTGGATGGAATTATTTTATTTAGGATAATATAATTTTCAAAACCCAAATTTGTTATTAAAAGATACTTTACAGTCTTACCATAAAGTAAGAAAATAAAGACCACTCATCATTTCAGTTAGATTTTATCAAAAGAAAATATCTAAGAGACGACTGGGGGGTTAGTTCTGTGATGGAGCACATGCTTTTGCATGCAACAAGACCTCAATTTGATACCCAGCACATTCACTCAGACACACACACACACACACACACACACACACACACACACACACACACACAAATACACACACACACGAAAAGAGAAAAGAAAAGAGTTGCCTTCATTAAATTGTGTTGGCCATACCAAAAATGAACTTCAAACTTGGTATGATTTATAGCTCTTGTTCTCACCATATTTACAGAAAATCTTAAGGATTAGGGAACAATCTAGAATATTATATTGCAGTGAACATTCATATATAAAATGTGAATCCAAAATAACATAAATATCTATTCAGTTGCTGACTGAAGGAAAATAGATGCACAATGAAAATGGATAGGATGTCCACTACATAAATACTGTTCAAGAAAAAGCTATAGAGAAAGAGAAAGGAACCTTTGAATCATAATTTGGTTCTTTAATCCTTTTATTTTTTTCTCACAAAACTTTTGCTAAATGCTATTGAAAGTTATTAAAGTGTAGAGTGTAGTATGTACTTCTACTCATAAAATTAAAGCATTCATACTATATTTTATTTTGTAGCTGCCCATTTATAAAGGCAAAAGCAATATACCACTGTTTATCCAACATCAAAATAGCCAGATAAATCAATAAACTCTAGTGAGGAGCTAAGTGACCATTTTCATTATAGACACAAAGCTCAGAAAAGTTAAATAAATAAAAGCTTAATAATTTATAAAAATTAAGTAGGAAAGCCAGCATTTGAATCCATATCTGCTACTAGCATGTGTCTTTTTCTGGTTCTGATTTTTCAAAAACAGCATAGTGATTCTAACATAAAGAAAATGTATATTTCTGCATACTGACAGGTTGCAGTCTAATCTACGAGAAAATAAACTTCTATGGCATTTAGCTAGCACTTAAATATATAAATTAAGTTGTAAATATAACCAAGATGCAGTTTCAATATCATATATCAACCTGTTACAATTTTATACTAAATATGATTTTTTACCTATCTGATACATTAACTCACATGGAACATATTAAAAATGAAAATATATTATATCTCTCCATTCTCTTAGCTCTAGTACTTTCTTTTTCTCTTATGTTTTTTTTTGTTTTTTTTGGGGCCATACCCGGCGGTGCTCAGGGGTTACTCCTGGCTCTCAGCTCAGAAATTGCTCCTAGCAGGCACGGGGGACCATATGGGATGCCGAGATTTGAACCAGCGTTGGTCCTGGGTCATCTGCTTGCAAGGCAAATGCCCTTCTACTGTGCTAGCTCTCCAGCCCCTCTTTTTCTTTTTTATTCCTTAATACAGTTAATAATGTCTCAAAATAAGAATGTCTCAAATTAGAAATTTTGAGAATCATTTTCCCTTATTTGCTAAAGAGTTTTATGCTATAAAATTAAAAAAATTAATTTAAATTTGCTCACATAGAAGCAATTTAAATGCTAAATTTTATGATCTTGAAATCTGATTCAGGAGGCAAAGAAAAAAAACATTTAAAATAAAATCTGCAATTAGCTTTTTAAATTAGTGAAATAGATTTTTAATGTACTAATGAAAAGTTTTAGTCTAAGAATTCTTGACTGATCACAAGTGCATGAGAATCCTGCCTTTAAATTAGTTATCATCGTTGACCATCATTCTCAAAACCTTTATCAAGTTTAGAAGCTTATGCTTTGTTTTTATTTACCTTTCATCTCCCTGGTGAAATGTTACAATTTTAGAAAGGCTATCTAAGTGAGTTTCCCTTCTATTATTTTCATTATCACTATGACACTTTCATTTTTTCATAATATAAATTTCAATGTACATTTTAAATTATTGTGTAAATGTAAAAATTACTTATATAAATTCCAAGTGGGAGACTAAATTGCTCACTGACATAAAATCAGTATTTAAACTATTTTTATATCAGTAATTTGATTAATCACTAAAAGTTAAAGTTAAAATTTATATTGAAGTAATATTTTATCTTTGAGGTATATTATTAGTGCTACTAAAATAATCTGCAGAAAATAGAATCTTATTCCTAGATTAAATTACAGAAAACAATTCTAAAAATATATACTCAAATCTAATTCATTGGCAATGTAGTTTTTTTTAAGTGTTTTTAAGAAAAGCAGTCAAAGTAAGGTTAGGAATGTTGCTTAGAGGCAAAGAACATACCTTGCATGACTGAAACTTGATTTCAACCCCATTAGCTTGATAAAGGTTGACTTTTAAATCTTTAAGATTTTGGGTTAACAATTTTGGAAATACCAAAGATTTAAAAAAAAAACTTCATTTGATAGTCTAACTAAAATCATTAGGAAGTTTAAAAAAGGCTCAGAGCTATATATTTAATTTATATTAAAATAATTTCAACATATTAAATTTTGAGCATGATTGAATGTAAGGTGCAACACAGAATTAATGAAAAATTACTGTATTTTAGAAAGTTTTGCATTTCTAACATTTAGGTCTTACTCTACTTGATGAATTATTAAACATTTACAGTTGACTTAATTCAGTTGTGTGCCAGACTTTTTGAGTTTATTATGACTGAAGTAAAAAACAATGACCATACATTTGTAATATTCGGTAATACTTTACTGAGAAGATTACATCACAGAAGTTAAAAGCCATTGTATTATTCACATCAAAACTGTTAGAGATCATTTCTATTTAAATTCAATAATACTCATGGAACATAGAAAATTTGGAACTGATGGAAATAACTATATGTCTTTAAATTTTATATAGAAAAGAACGCATGTTGAATAATTGTCACAGACAAAATTTAGTGTATAGTCTCATATTTAACACCACATCTTATTAATAATCAAAAAAAATTACTCTTAACCCTTTGTTGACAACACTGAAACCACCACATATAATACTTGAACAAATGACTAACTTAGCCAGGAAACAAACATTTCAGGAGATAGCATAAGTTATAATTAATTTGATAGTTAATCTATCTCATATATAAGAAGAATGGTTGAATGTAGACATCTAAGGCTTTTTCTCTCCCAGATATGACTCAGTCCTTGAGGAAGATTAAAAAATAATAAAAAAGATCAAGAAACTTTCTCCCTCTCCCAAAGTTTGGCATTAAAACTTTCTAAAAAATTAAAAAAAAATTCCAAATCTTAGGCAGCAGCATTCCAAGTTGAATATACTTGAAAAAATTGGAATGATACTAGACTAGGGAACTACTCTAGCCTGAACAAGTTAAAACAACCAGTTTTTTTTTACAATACTTTATTAAATTGCTGTTCACTGGCCCATAATACATTTATCTTCTATACAAAGAGCTTAAAAATGACAAATATACAATAAAGAAATAGGAATTACAGAAAGTGATACCTATAGCTGTCACATGAGAATTGACATTTTTTATGAAATTTCTATTCTCCTGCTGTTGGCCTAATAATGATTACTTATGAAACAAGAGATAGTAACTATCTTAACATACTGATTTTTCACTATAATATTTTGCATGCAATCCCATCTTGGGAAGTAGAAGGAAATAATATTGGTTCATTTTTCCCAGGTTCACATAGCAGAGCAGGTATAAGGTGCCAAAGTATTTACTTACTTTTGGTGTTGGGCAGGATGCTGTTGAAAGGCGAGATGTGGCCTGAGCACGAGGAGATTCTGAAGGAGTAGTGCTGAGGGATGCTGTGTCTCGTGGGAGCACCTGAACACCACGAGAAATGATGGAGTCTGGAATCTGAACAAGGGGAACAACTATGGCTTAATTATTCTGAGAATATCAATAATGTGCAAAGTATATATCCACACCTAACTTTTATTTCTCTGTATTCCTCCTTATTCATCTCTCATTTATTTGTTTGATTTAGTAATGCAAAAATGCACTTAACAGTTTGGAATGAAATAGTGACCTGTGGATTTGAAATATTCTCCATGATCAAATCATACTTCACAAAGTTCTTTTAGATGAGATGCTGTATAGAATTATGAAAAGAAGTAGCATTTAGTATTATATACTGGTTAAGCCACCTAAAAGTTATTTAATTTCCAGATACTTTCCATTCCAGATTCATTTTCTTGGGCTTCTTTATCTTCTCTGTCCCAAGATAATATGTAGCTACAATAAACAAGATATTTCTTAACTCTGACTTCCAATTGGATTCATACAACTGTCAAGAGACTAAAGTGTTGGAGGAAGTTATGGTCTGAAATTTAGTACCTTGGCTTCATTTACACCACATCAAGAGTTGACTTAGATCATAGTACTTCCAGAAAGCTATTACTTATAGTTTCTTTCTGGATTCCATTAGCAGCTCCCACCCCTCACTCCCATTAGAGCTAGGAGTATTAAATATTTCCATAGTTATTAGTCCCAATATATTGAATTATGTCTTTTTTATAATATCTTAAACTCTATTAATCTTTTGGAAATATCAGGCCTTTTAAGGACTTCACAATATTCATGTAAATATATTAGGGATTTTGATGAATATATCATTTTAAATTAACACTTCCTTTATTTAAAAAATGAGAAAATTGACATTGGAAAGATAGAGTAGGGTGCTTGTCTTGCATGTACCAGACCCAGGGTTGATCTCCAGCATCCCATATGGTTCCATGAGCACTGTCAGGAGTGATCCCTGAGAACAGAGCCCTAAGTTAAGCCCTGAGTACCCTGGGTGTGAACTGAAAACCAAAATATTAAAACAAATTAAAGATGAAGAAAATAATAAACTCTACCTCACTGAATTATTACTGAGGGCCACATAATAGAATGTACATCTAATTCTAAATACTTAATAAATGCTGGGCATTATTATTACTAATGATCTACCGGTAAAGCTTGTTACATACTGTGTTATTACTAAAAAACATAAACGTGAAATAATATGGATATTAAGTTTGTAATGATTATGCTGAATATAATTTTATTATCTTGGGACAATCCATATCATGTTCTGAATAGGTGCTAATGGGCTAATAATATGAATAATATATCTTGTAATATCAAACTGAAAACTATAGGTTTTGTGTACAGGAGAAGAAATAAAAATGTTTGCTTGATAGTCCCAAGCAAACACAAGCATTAAACCAGGAGAGGTAGGATTTTTAGCAGCACGGGCGGGCAGCTGGCAGACCTCCGCATGTGCCAGCGGCCTTTTGGCCTGGCCTAGGGTGGGGGGCCCGGATCTGGGTCACCCGAACCCCCTCTCCCCCTTTCCTCCGGATCTCCAGGTGGGTTTCTGGGAGGAGCTGATGGGGCACCCTGGGTTTTCCCCACTCCCAGGCCGGGTCTGGGGACCGGCCTAGGTTGGGCTTAAATCCCTGTCCTTCGGGCTTGGGAGGGTCTCTCTCCCTTCCTGGAGCAGGATTTTTAGCAGCACGGGCGGGCAGCTGGCAGACCTCCGCATGTGCCAGCGGCCTTTTGGCCTGGCCTAGGGTGGGGGGCCCGGACCTGGGTCACCCGAACCCCCTCTCCCCCTTTCCTCCGGATCTCCAGGTGGGTTTCTGGGAGGAGCTGATGGGGCACCCTGGGTTTTCCCCACTCCCAGGCCGGGTCTGGGGACCAGCCTAGGTTGGGCTTAAATCCCTGTCCTTCGGGCTTGGGAGGGTCACTCTCCCTTCCTGGAGCAGGATTTTTAGCAGCACGGGCGGGCAGCTGGCAGACCTCCGCATGTGCCAGCGGCCTTTTGGCCTGGCCTAGGGTGGGGGGCCCGGACCTGGGTCACCCGAACCCCCTCTCCCCCTTTCCTCCGGATCTCCAGGTGGGTTTCTGGGAGGAGCTGATGGGGCACCCTGGGTTTTCCCCACTCCCAGGCCAGGTCTGGGGACCGGCCTAGGTTGGGCTTAAATCCCTGTCCTTCGGGCTTGGGAGGGTCTCTCTCCCTTCCTGGAGCAGGATTTTTAGCAGCACGGGCGGGCAGCTGGCAGACCTCCGCATGTGCCAGCGGCCTTTTCGCCTGGCCTAGGGTGGGGGGCCCGGACCTGGGTCACCCGAACCCCCCCTCCCCCTTTCCTCCGGATCTCCAGGTGGGTTTCTGGGAGGAGCTGATGGGGCACCCTGGGTTTTCCCCACTCCCAGGCCGGCTCCAGAGGTTGGATTAGGGGGTGGCGTTTGATCTGGGGGGTGGCAGATAATTGCTCAGCTATACACAGGCTGTCACTGGCAATTTCATACCAGTCTACATTTTGAAACCGCTCGGGGGCTAGCGCCCCCGCGCGATCATATGCTCCTCCCAACCATCAGTACCCCAGATTTACCCTTCTTAACTTCAGCAACACACAGCTTTAATCTCTGACCAAAGACATACAGTAGATCTTACAAATCCCAGAACTATTTAGAAGGACACAAATCGAACACATATTGAACACATATATCTTTTGAATATTTTATGATTATTTTCTTTAACTGCTGTAACTCTCTATATATTCTTCTACCATGATGTTTCTATCCACTTTTCATCTTGTCTTTTCTTTGTAAGCTGTTCAGTAAGGATTGTGGTGGAACTGTCCCTCAGTTTGATGCCTATGATTGAACTATGTCATGGAAATTGCTGGTCTTGTTCCTATTGCCTCCAGATGCACCAATAACGCTTCGTGGCATTGATCCTTGTTTGCATAGACACATTAAAATGGGAAAACACTATACATACAGATTAGTTATTATCTAATAAATCTCATTACAATGTACCTTACACCCTGAATATTGATATAATGACCTGGCACAGGCCTCAGATGAATGGGCATTCTCCATTCACGCTGGAACCAGGCAAGCTATCTACGAAACATCCAAGGTCTTTTATAGCAACAGTTGGAAGCAGTCCTCTACCAGGAAAGACACTACCAAGGGTGTGACATCGACCTCCTAAAAAGACACTTCCGTTTACACTGAGAAGACGTGACAACAACAATGACCTGTGAGAAGACATGACAACAACGATGACCTGCTCTACAGGACATGGTTCTCTCTATTGCCCCTTAAGTGTGAGGTGAAACGAGAGGATGCTCTGCACCATCCTGACTGCAATATGGGATATGCAGACTCCAGGATCTTTAATACAAAAGAATGATACCAACAACAGAGACTATGTGAGGAATGGAGGTGTATTGCCACTACAGACTATGACTTGAATTGGACAAACTAGTTTGCCTGGAGCCTAGAGTCAGTCCTGTGCCAGGAAACTTCAGGGGTAGGGTCTCCATGTATTTAGACCATAATTTGTCTTTCCATGTCCCTTATGTTTTGGTGGGCCTATGCAAACAAATGCCACTTTAATATCGTTTTTTACTATGTTCTCTTGACTCCAATCCTTAAGAAAAACAACCCATTAAAACTTTTGAGGTTAACTTAAACTAGTAAGCATGTGCATGGAACTAGATAAATGTACTTTGCCCTCAATGTTTAAAGAGTTACATAAGTCTAATATCTTTAGATTATATGGTGTGCTGCTAAGAAACAATATGTACTACAACTGGGGATTTGAGGGACAAAGTAATTGTATTGTACATGGGTTCAGTTTTGTTTTTCTTAATGTTCTTTGGCTGAAAGTTCAAGGCTGGGATATCATCGATGGGACTACTAAGAATCCTGTTTATGGGTGATTGGGCTTCCACTGTAACTTTACCCTGTCCTCTTTCTTTGCATCTTTGTTGTAATAATTAAAATGATAAAAAAATAAAAAAAAATTAAGTATCAACCACTCCAATACCAACAAACAATAAAAAAAAAAAAAACAAAAAAAAACCAGGAGAGGTTACCAGATACATCATATGGCCTAACCTCCCCCAAAATTAAGCAATTAATATTTGTTCAACACAAATTTTACTCTATAAAAATAAGCTAGACTTTATTAGAATTTATTACAATTAGATTAAAATTGTTCCTGATCATATGAAATCATCCTTTCTCACAAATGACAATGCTATTTCCATAGAAGCTCATTTATATAGTATCCATGATGATATTATCAATACCAATGATAATTCAACTATTTCAGGGCTTGAAATTTTGTGTTTTATTTAATAATTAGAATAAAAAGAGGGAGCTTCTGAAAAAAAATAGGGAAGCATTTGTTAGTATGAGTATTTAAACTGCAATATTTTCAGAAATAATGGCAGTATAGCCTAATTTTATCATTTACATCTAATACAAAGGTTACAGACTGGAAAGTCCAATGTCTATGTCTCACATTATATTTATAATCTCTTATTCACAGTAATAACTTTTAATGCAATAGTTTGATCATCTACCTCTAGTCTTTAATTCATCTCATAATGATAGAACTGTATTTTGCAACTATTCTATGCCCATTACCTACATAACACCTATATATATTTGTATATATTTGTAATAGATATCTATTCATATTCATACATATGTATATACTATACATCTTTCTGTAAAGACAAATATAATTTTATTCTATTATTTAAAATACATCACTAGTTACATTTTTATATTTATATTAAATTAGAATTAAAATATTTTAGTCTTCAAAAGACAAAGTGAGTATAAAGACAAACTAGGAATTAGTAATACTTTCACCTTACATAAAACTCATAAAAATTGTCCAGAAGATATACAAAAACTAAATAATGAAAAAGAACAGTTCAATGAGATAAAGTTGGGCAAAAGAATTAACAAGGACTTTACAGAAGAAAGTCATTTAAATGGTTTAAAGATGCTGACTCTAATAATCAGGGAAAATTTATACTAAGATATCATTACATATTAGATTTGAAAAAAGATTAGTGTTGATACTATGCAGAAGTAAGTTATGAGATAATGGTAATGGTTCTCTTTTGAGTTATAGAATAATTTAATTACTTTGAAAAAATTGGGGGGGGGCACATTTGCAAAACTCAGGGTTTACTCTTGGCTCTGCTTTTCAGGGATCACTTCTAGTGGGTTCAGTGAGCTATAAAGGGTACCAGAGATTGAACCTTGCAAAGAAAGCACCCCACCCACTGTATTATGGCTGCCTACTACTTTGAGAATCATAGTATCTGAACAAAATGTTTGTAATAACACTGTTCATAATATCTCTAAAATGGAAACACAACAAATGACTATGAACAAAATGCTCCATGTTCATTGCTTTCTTTAACTTCATTGTTTTCCTTCACTTCTTGAGATAATATTTTTATCTTCATTAAATAAATAGCTTTCTTTCAGCCTACAAAGAAACCTATCTTGAAAGTAGGGAAGGTGGAGGAACCTAGAATTAGTGGTGGCCTGGTGGTGAGTGCAATGTAGTAACAGTAAATGCATACACAAAACATCGCAATTAATAATATTACAAACCACAGTGCCTAAATTAAAAAAATTTTTTTAGAAAAATAAGAATCTGTTCTTCAGTGTCTGTAAGCCCCATTCCCAGGGCTTATGTAACATATGTTTTTCAGATGGTTTTTGTTTTCAGGATTCACTTCTTTCTGTGGATTCTACTATTATATCTCTGAAATTTTTCGAAGTCTCACTCTCTAGCACAGGTATACTTAATATAGGAGGAAAAAATTTTGGCTACATGATCAAATTGCAAATAAATGGATCCACAATGATGGATAATTAATTTGCCAGTACTTAGTTATCATCCTAATGTTACTGCAATATGTAGCTAACTGGGTGCTAGCCTTGCACAAGACTATTCCTGGTTTGACCCCTGGCACCTGAGTCCTACCAGGAATGATCTATCATTCAGAGCACCACTGATTGGGGTCCTAAAATAAAACAAAACATACAGAAAACAATCCTTCCTCAGGGCCTAAAGGTGAATAACTAGAAAATATTGAGGTAATAAACTTTTATCAGAATGTAATAATAAAAAGTTTACAGCAATCAGTTAAATGCTCAGTTAAGGAAAACATAAAAAATGAATATTACACAAGACAGTTCAGTAATAGCCTTAAAAACAATCCACATTCTAAACAAAGATCCTTAGCAACAGAAGAAAACAAAAACTCATTATTAAGAACTAGGGTGGATTGTATTAACAATCCAGCAGGTTACTGAAAGACAAAATTGAAAGGACTAGCCTCCATTTTTCTAATATGGGAATTCTTCCAGACCTCAGGGATCTAAATCTGGGAATATTTATCAAGACTTAAAAGCAAATATATTAGACACTACAGTCTAATTAATGATAGGAAATGATATTACAATTGTATAAATAATAATTTTAAATGCACAGGCTAAATAACTATAATGTGTTTTTTGGCATAAAGGCTTTAAAAAGCTTTCATTTTTTGGGAATTTTGATTATGTTCATCCTAGGCTCATCCTCAGAAAAGACTTTAGAAGATCTAACCTTTTCTCTTTTTGTTTAACTTTAAAATCAGTGCCGTATAGTTTACAACTAAATCTTATAAGGAATAAAAGGAATGAAGAAAGTATGGAACACATACAGAAGAGGAAGAAATTAGAAATCTCACACATTGCTATTGCTGAGTATGTAAAATGAATACAGCTCTGTGGAAAACTTGGTGTCTCCACAGTTAAATACAGAATTATCAGAATACGCTTTACCTCCTTCTATTTTGTTGCAAAAGACAAAAATCTCATTTTTTGCTCTTATAGCTAAATAGAATTCTATTGATTAAAATAACTTTTTTATTCCTCCATCTACAGAGGCATTTCGGTTGCTTCCATATTTTGACTTATAAATAACACTGCAACAAACATTGGGGATGATTATAATGCCACAATTCATATTCCTACCAGTAGTGCTTGAAAGCTCCTCTTTATGCTAGGTCTACAACATTTGTCCTTATTACTTTTACTCTTTTTTGGGGGTGGGAACCTTGTTTCATTTTGGGGCCACACTTGTTTGTGCACAGGGCTTAGTCATGACTATCTCAGGGATCTTTCCTGACAGAGCATGGGGATCCTATGTGGTGCCTGGGATTGAACCAGAGTTGGGTCAGGCACAGCAAGTGCCTAAATCCCTAGACTCTTCAGCTTCTATTATTTGATATAGATTTTCTCATAGTTTTAGCATAATATCTTAGACAATAGTTAATACTTAGTAATTTTCTTAATAAGAAAGCAGAAGCTGCCAACAGATGAGAATGAAAAGATAGAAATGAAAATAAAAGCTATAAATGAAAGAGAGAAATGAAAAGATAGAATGAATGGTATAAAGTAATACTTCAGAAAAAAGTAGTTTAAGCATAAAGGACAGCTTTCTTTTTTGTTGCTGTTGTTGTTGTTTGGGTGAGTTTTAGGCCACATTTGACAGTATTCAGGGCTTACTTCTGACTCTTTGCTCAGGGTTCACTTCTTGCAGGGTTGGAGGATGATATGAGGTGCTAGGGAATCAAACCCACATCACCTACAAGCAAGGCAAGCACCTTAATCACTATTCTCAGATCCCAGAAAAGACAGGTTTTCAGCCTTGATGTTCTTATACAAGAGTCAAGAGGAGAGAAATAAAATAATGAGGTGAAGAGTAAAATTCTGATAACCGACATTTGTCAATGTAACAGAAAAATCAGTAAGAGATTAATCAAAGGACTTGCCAAAAAATTGTGGAGATCTACCTAAAGTAATTTTAGGCACCAAGGAAAGAATTGAGCGGAAAACTGCTTTGGCTAGAAACCTTGACCAAAGAAAGAGTTAAGTGGAAAAGAATCTGGCTGGAAAATTGCCCATCAGCCAGCAGAATGCAAGTCAAAGTCTATGTTGCTCACTTGCAGTTATGAGAACAAACAAACGGACTTGGTCCCCAAATGCTTGGACTTTTTATCTTTTTAGAACATTGAAGACTTATGCTGACTTAGATATGCCTTTGATCTCAGGTGCTTAAAGAAGCACTACATTCAATAAATGAGGCTACACTTCAATGGTAGATATAAGGCTCTTTGCTCGTGTGCCCTCATTCTCCTCTTCAAAGGTACTGGGTAGTGGTGGGACAACCTCTGAATAAGCAGTGTTAGTATGAATGAAAAGGAAAAATTGCCAAACCACTTCCAAGAGAAGTAACATTTATATTTTTCAGAAATTAATCTTATTTTTTGGAACTGAAAATACAGGAAAAACAATTGGTCTTAGTTACTCTTGAATCTTCTGCAAGTTATTCAGTATAATTTCAGCTGCAAAATTTTCATTATTGAGGAAAATTAACTGGGATACATATTTTCTTAAGAATTGTGCTTGTTCTATCTTGCTTTTCTGTCCTAGAGATAATTTGCCTAGAAAATACTTTTTAAAGAATGGAAGGGTTTATTATTAAAATCACAACACAAAGTCAAAGAAACTCTTAAGTCTTTTGAAAAATTAATAATGCCAATAAATTACATAAAATTTTGTAATTTTTTTCTATGGGTCACCCCTGAAAGTGCTTGGAAGACTATGCATTTGTTAGTGGAGGAGCCTATAAAGATCTTTCTTTTCCTAAGAATTCTAAAATGCAGTTATTATCTGGATTTAAACTGTGCTAACAAGCGAACACATTTATATCAACTAGAGTAAGCCTCCCACTATAGTTATGTAGGCAGGAGTACCAATTACTTCATTAGCTATGATCTTGGTCACAGGAAGGTTTTTTTAAAATCCTTTTCCAGCTTAGCTCCAGTATGTATTTCCATTTGGAGACCTGTAAGTTAGACTGTGCTTTTTGAAAAATCTTAGTAAATATTCCTGCATAGTATAGAATCTGAACTATAAGAAAATGTTATTACCTATGCAGTGACGAATAAAATGGGCAAAACTAACACCCAATTCGAAACAAAAAAAAAAAAAGAAAATGTTATTACCTATGAATACTTATGATTCTTTGAAAAAACATGCGGGGCAGGGCGGTGGCGCAAGAGGTAAGGTGCCTGCCTTGCCTGCACTAGCCTTGGACGGACCACAGTTCGATCCCCCGGCGTCCCATATGGTCCCCCAAGCCAGGAGCAACTTCTGAGCACATAGCCAGGAGTAACCCCTGAGCGTCACCGGGTGTGGCCCCCCCCCAAAAAAAAATGGGGCCGGGCGGTGGCGCTGGAGGTAAGGTGCCTGCCTTGCCTGCGCTAGCCTAGGACGGACCGCGGTTCGATCCCCCGGCGTCCCATATGGTCCCCCAAGAAGCCAGGAGCAACTTCTGAGCGCATAGCCAGGAGTAACCCCTGAGCGTCACAGGGTGTGGCCCAAAAACCAAAAAAAAAAAAAAAGAAAAAAAAAGAAAAAACATCCAACATGTACCTTCCCAGAGGCTATGATTATGTGTTGGGAAAATTTTACTACAGAACTCATGTATCAATCTAGGGTATCATGAATTTAGTGAAATACTTGACAAATCATTCACAAAATTCTTGTAGATGAGAAAGACAAATTGAGTTCTGATGGGCAAAGAGAAATATGTGTTAGCTAATTAATTAAATCCAATGTGTCTGGCAGTATGTGAAATGGCCTAAAAATATTCTACTGGTGACTGAATTAATGCACAACTAATTGTCTGCATGTGAGAGTTAAAAATAGGATACTGAATGACTGCTTCATCTATTAGCTTCTTGAGTTGTGTGTAAAACTGAATTTTAGGGCAGAGAAGAAACCACCATGACAATGGTAGTTGGAAATGATCACTCTGGACAAGAACTGGGTGCTGAAAGAAGGTAAAGTGATACCCCTTCAGTAACAATATTGCAAACCACAGTGTCTAGAAGGGGAAGAGGGGAAAGAAAGTGAGAGGGAGAAGAGAAAGAGAGAGAGGAGAGAGGAGAGCAAGAGATCAGAGAGAGGGGGAGAGTGAGGAGAGAGACAGAGAGGAGAAAGAGAAGAAAAATCTGCACCCTGCCTTGTGTGCAATAGCTCTGGCCCTGAAAAAATATATATTTATATATTTTTTATTTTTTATGTGAGATATATGTATTTTATGTGAGGTAGGATCACTGTATCACATAAAAATAACTTTAATTTTCTAAGAAATTAACAAAAATATATTTTATATATAATATATATTATATAGCACACATCTGAAAGAATGAGAACAAGCAGTGCTGGTGGGGATGTGGAGAGAAAGGAACTCTTATTCACTGCTGGTAGGAATACCGTCTGGTCCAACCTTTGTGAAAATTTTGGAGATTTATATATATATATATATAAATAAAAATTTATATATATAAAAATATATATTATATATTTATATATTATATATATTTATATATATATAAAAAGATAAGGCCTCCCAATTCTTACCACAGGCTGTGTTCTTTATACTGACTAAATAGAAAGAGGAGGTACAGTAAATGCACCCCATATACACCTCAACCCAGGCCCTTTGCCTGGTCTGTATTGTGAATTGGGGGACAAAAAAATTTTATGCGAGGTATATGTATTTTATGTGAGGTCGGATCACTGTGTCACATAAAATAATTTTTTGTAGTCTTTTTTAATCTAAACATTGTGATTACAAATGATTGTAGTTGTATGATTTCAGTCTTTTAAAGAACAACCCCCTACACCAGTGAAACATTCCCACCACCAAGGTCCCAAATCTCCCTCCTCCCCACCCCCCACACTTGTACTTGAGACAGGCTTACTATTTCCCTCATTCATTCACATTGTTAGGATAGTTCTCAATGCACTTATTCCTCTAACTGCACTCATCACTCTTTGTGGTGAGCTTCATGTCGTGAGCTGCATCTTCCAACCCTCATCTCTTTTGTCTCTGAAAATTATTGCAAGAATGTCTTTCATTTTTCTTAAAACCCATAGATGAACATAAAAGTAATTCTTTAATTTTCTAAGAAAATTAACAAAAATTTAACAAAATTTATAATTTGTTATATAATACCAGCAGAGCTGGGAACTATTCTTGGGTGGTGCTTGGGGGACTGACTAGGTAATGTTTGGGTTTCAAACCCATGGCTTTGACATGCAAAATAGCACTCCAGCTCTTTGAATTTGCTGAATTACCACTCCAGTCCCTGTTTGACTCTTAATCGATGATTTGATAATCTTTTCATATACTTCTTGTCCTTAATATATTTTATAGACACTAGCCCAATATCTTTACCTTGGATCAATTTTTTGCATACAACTAACCAATTTTCTCAGTCCCATTTGTTGAAGAAACTTTTCTTGTTTTACTGAATGCACCTAGCTCTTTATCATAAATTAACTTTCTCTATATGAAGATTAACCTCTGAGATGTCAATTCTATTCCATTAGTATAAGACTCTAAACACAAAGTTTGATTATTGTAAAATGCCTCCTATTTTCTTTTTCTCAATACTGCTATGATTATTCTGGGAGTTTCAAGGTTCTCTACAAATCTTTACAAATCTTAGTAGTTATAATACGTCTTGAAAAAAAATTAGGGTGACTTAAATTTAAAACTATTTTGAAATTTCTCAGCAAGCTTCTAGAAATTACAAAAATTTGTTTTTACTATAGAAAAAAATAAACATAGACAACTAGGTTTAACGTATTATAACTGTAAATTTCAGTGGAAAATTAAATTAAATTCAGAAAAGAAGTATGGTAGTTGGGGTCATAATTTAATACCTAGGAGCACATGATTTTCAAGCAAGAGCCCAAAGTTCAGTTTCTAGCACCACTAGGAGCAACACAGGTATAATGGCAAACCCCAAACTACAAATCTCCATTCTCAAACAGGTGTGCTGATAATTGGGTTGAGACCTCTGGGTCTTCTCAAAGTGAAGGTGAGCAGTCAGTCTCTTCTTTGCCCTTCTGAACTTCTGGAAACTGCAGTCACAGATATGTCCTACAGGTGTCACCAAGTCACTTCATGTGATAGCTCTGTAGATTCATTTTATTCTCAAAAGAGAATTAAGCAATTCTGCAAAAATTTATGTGTACTAGTCTCACAATGGAAAACTCTGGAAACACTGAGGAAGTTGGGCAGGCCAATTTCCTTCTCTGCCAAAGCCTTTGCATCTGTGCCCAGACCCCTCAACACCATCATGTCTACCTCTCAATTTCACAACATTTCCTCTGATATCTGTGGAAACATCCAACTGACAAAAGATTCCAGGTATGCTGGTTTTAGGGCCAAGATCTCACTCTTGGAATGAGGCTGAGCAGCCTTTCTTTGCCCCTCTGGTTTCCAGCAGCCTGGTCGCTGCCATAGGGATGTTCCACAACAGCTGCCATGTCAGACCAGGATTCCAGAAGAGCTACGGACACATCTAAAGTTCTCAATACTGACACCCCAGTAGGAACACACCAAATTAGATGTCAAAGGAGCACAGAAGCTACCAAAGGTCAACAAACAAAGCCAGTAATGCTGAATACTCAACTACCAACAAAACAGCTTAGTAAACCTTCTGACAATGACTAAATGAGCCTATTGTAAGATATAATGATTTTCATAAATTTTCATTTACTGAATTTTTTCAACAATTTCATTCTCATTTAGTAATAACAAGCAATATAAAGTAAATTATTTCATGCCTGTCAAGGGGACAGGATTGGGGGTAGGCAATGAGGGAAGGAAATGATACACTAGTGGTAAGATTGATGTTGGAATATGGAATACCAGAAATAACTGTATTATGAGCAACTTTGTAAATTGTCTTTGTAAAACCACTTCACGTGCTGTATTTCCAAGCCCACGTATATAAGTCTAATGCAGGGTTGCTCTTGAAATAATCCAGACCAGGCTGAGGGTGAAACACGTATATTCTGGCAATTTTCTACCTTAAATATAGAGCCAGCTGCCTGCCAGAACTGTTGTTTTAATTGAGTACAGAGACCATGCCAAGTGGTGGAGTAAGGACAGAGTAAGGGCAGATAGCCTAGGATATCCTGAGCCTATCCTGCCCAGGTTACATACAAGACAATCTCTGTTTTGGGGTAAAACCAAGTTGTAAATAAACATATCCAAAGGAACCAGGAATGATCTTTGTTTTGGGTGAAACCAAGTTGTAAACAAACAGATAAAAAGAAAACAGGGATGATCTTTGTTTTGGGTAAAACAAGGTATAACACAACTTATTAAAAAATGTGTAAATAATGAAAAAAATGTTTAAAAAAGTACAAGCTGACATTTCTTACAAAAATTTCCAGAGTAAAGTTGATTTTGTACCTAAGTAGTATTTTAAAGGTAAACTCAAGAAGTGTATAGATTTAATCTCTTATTCCACATAAAGCAATAATCAAAGCCAAATTAATGAGACAATTCATTCTTGTGTGTATTCAAAATCACTGACTGAGATCAATAGGATCATTAAGGAGTGGTGAAGAAAGTTATTTTGGATGAGGACCAGGAGGATTGGTCCATGGTTGGGAGCTTGCCACAAAGAGCAGAGGAAATGATCACTGGACAAAAATTGAGTACTCAAAAGGGGATAAAGTGATATGCATGATTCATGTTATCCATTCAGCAACAATATTGCAACTCAGTATCTAAAGGATGGTGGAGGGCAGGAGAAAGAGAAGGAAAAAAGGAGGGCGAGAAGGAGAGGAAGGAGAGAGAGCGAGCGAGCTATGTCTACCATAGAGGCAGGTATCAGGAAGGCAGAGAAACTGGGGACATTGGTTGCAGGAAATGTACACTGGATAAGGAATAGGTGTTGGATATTGTATGACTGAAACTCAACCATGAATGACTTTGTATCTGTGCATCTACAGTGATTCAACTAAAAATTATATATATATGTATATATATACATATGTACACACATATAAAGTTGGCAGGAAAAAGATTAAATAGATGACCAAATGTTCTAATTTGTTCTTTGTCTTTCACTATTTTACAAAACTAAAAGTCACAGAAAATTGATTCTAATAAAGATTACTCTTGTCTACAAAAAATCTTTGTCTTAATAAGATTGTCCTGTAGGTACTGTTCTCTACTTAAAAATCCATCACAATCCTTGTGACTGTTGACAGATGTATGTGTCTTCAATTTTTTTAATTATCTTTATTTAAGCACCATGATTACAAACATGTTTGTAGTTGAGTTTTAGTTATAAAAAAGAACATCCCCCTTCACCAGTGTAACATTCCCACCACCAATGCCCTCTATCTCCCTCCTCTGAAATAGTTGTGACAGCTTACTATTTTTTTAAAATAAAATCTTTTATACAAATTTTGATGTTTTATTTATTTTATTTTTTATGTGTTCAGAACCAACCTTTCAAAAATTATCCTTTAACATTTAATAACATTTAATTCTCCAAATTATTTGGTTTTATGTACTTCTTTACTTTTGATTTTTGGGTCACACCCGGCAGCGCTCAGGGTTTACTCCTAGCTCTATTCCCAGAAATCGCTCCTGGCAGGCTTGGGGGACCATATGGGATGCCGGGATTCGAACCACTGTCCTTCTGCATGCAAAGTTAAATGCTCTACCTCCAAGCTATATCTCTGGCCCCTCATGAATTTATTTAAATACATTTTTTGGGGGGTTTTTGGGCCACACCCGGTGGTGCTCAAGGGTTACTCCTGGCTGTCTACTCAGAAATAGCTCCTGGCAGGCACAGAGGACCATATGGGACACCGGGATTCAAACCAACCACTTAGGTCCTGGATAGGCTGCTTGCAAAGCAAACAGCACTGTGCTATCTCTCTGGGCCCTATTTAAATACATTTCTAACTGGTTCTTAAAGTTCAGATCCTTGTTGCTTAGATCATTAAACTAGTGTAAACATTGTAGTTTATAATTCTCATGCTGTATTTCCAGTATTTCAAATCAATGCCTCAAATTCCACTCCCAAAATCCCCCTTCCCTTTTACTGTTTTTGTTATTGCTTCGATGTCTGAATGCTGGGGTTGTACATAGGTTTATAGTGCATCAAAGTCACACACTTATGATGGACATTACACTGGCAGTTTGAGGATAATACTCAGAGATAATACTGGTGATATTGGGAATTTAATTAGTGGCTTCACAAATGCAAGACAAGAGCTCAACAAATGAGTCATATCTCTGGGCATCGCAAATCTAATTTTTTGAGAAAATTTATAACTGGTCATCCCAGAGTATTGGTGGATTCTTTACTTTGTTTACTGGTTGATGCGATTCCAGAGTAGTGAAGAGTGTTGACAGGAGCTAGACTGTATGGACTCTAATAGCAGTTTAACTCACCACATCGTTATGCCCTTAATCTTTTTGCATTTCAATTCCATAAGTAAGTGAAATTGTATATAATGGTAACAGACACAAATGTTTATAAAGGTGTTTGTACTCAAAATTATTACATTAATATATCAAAATCCTTATGAATAAAAACAAACAACTGTACATGCATTATAATATGTGCATATGATAGTATATCCTATTTTTCAACTTTTTTCGAGGAGAGGGTTTGAGCCATGCCAGCATGTTCAGGTTCAGGGGCAACTCCTGGGTCTGTACTCAGGAGTCACCCTTGATGGTCAACTGTTCAACTTTTCTTTTTAAGTAAAAATAGGTTTTATTGAGAAATTCTGATAAAGAGGAGGACGAGGATAAGAGAGAGAGAAAAATAGTTAATAGAGAACTCAGATTTCTCCACAGGTAGGAAGTACAGCTTTCAGAAAGGGACTCAGACCAACACATGTGCTCAGGAGACACATGAATCCAGAGAGCACGTTTCTCAACTTCTGACCAAAATTTCAGTCTTTGGTCTTCTGTAATAGTTATTTATTTCTATATAAATCTGCAAGTGACAGGTGACTGATACTTCATATTTCTTTCTTAAATTAAAAATAAATGTGAGAGGACACTCCTCATCCTTACTTCAATGTAGGATATGCAGATTCCAGGACAGAAACATGATACCAACAACAGAGACTGTGTGAAAAGTAAAAGTGTGTTGGCACTACAGACAATGTCTTGGATTGGCCGATCTAGCTTGCCTGGAGCCTAGAGTTGGTCTTGTGCCAGGAAACTTCAGGGGTCAGGTCTCTTTGTATTTAGGCCAAGGTTATTCCTTTCCATGTCCCTCATATTTTGGTGGGCCTATGCAAACAACAATCGCCACTCTAACACCATTTTTACTGTGCTCCTTTGACTCTAATCCTTAAAAAAAAACCACTTAAAATTTGAGGTTAACTTAAGCTAATATGCATGTACATGGAAATGTAGAAAAATACTATGCGTGTAATGTTTAAGAAGTTACGTAAGTTTTATGGCTTTAGATTGCCTTGTGTGCTGTTAAGAAATATTATAATGTGTTACAATCTGGGGACTTGAGGGACAAAGTAATTGTACATGGATTCTGTCTTATTTATCTTAATGTTCTTTGGCTGAAAGTTCAAAGTTAAGATATCAGCAAGGGGGCTCCTGAGAATTATGTTATGGGTGATTGTCCTTCCACTGTAACTTTACCTTGTCCTCTTTCTTTGCATCTTTGTTCTCATAATTAAAAATAAAAAATTAAAAAAATAAATGTGAGGTCAGAGCAGTGGCACAAACGGTAGGGTGTTTGCCTTGCATGTGCTGACCTAGGATGGATCGCGCTTTGATCCCCCTGGCATTCCATATGTTCCCCCAAGCCAGGAGCAATTTTTGAGCAAGTAACCCTTGTGCATCACCGGGTGTGGCCCCAAACCAAAAATAAATAAAAATAAATGCACCAGAAATCAATATGATTATCTTTATATGGTTTCGATGTGTTATTTTATCTTTGTCCTTAATCAAGAGAAAACAGCAAGTATTTTTCTTTCTTTATTTTTTTTTTTATTAAGGAGGGGTTTGGAGGAGCACACCCAGAAGCACTCAGGAATTACTCCTGACTCTGCACTTAGAAATTACTCCTGGCAGACTTGGGAGAAAATATGGGATGTTGGGATAGAACCTGGGTGGCCGCATGCAAGGCACACATCCTATTCGCTAATGCGAATGGCACCCTATGTGCTAATGCTCTAGCCCCAGCAAATATTTTTCTTCATAAGGCAGCAGTAGGTTTTTTCCCCCATCCAATGAAGCTTTGGGAACATGAATATTGGATATCTCAAAAAAATTAATAATAAATAATACTTTCTCCCAGTGAGATAAAATTTCCTATAGAATTCTATTACCAAATTTGTCTCAGGATTTCTTAATTTATTATAATTATAATTACTTACATATTCCAGTAAAGAGAACATTGTGAATGGTTGGAACAAGACTATAGTGAATAGGATCTTTGCTTTATCCTATATGGTTCCCTGAGCCTGTCAGGAGGGATTCTAGAGCACAGAGCCAGGAGTAATCCCGGAACACACTGAGCATGGACCCCCAAACCAATCCCCAAACAATGAAAACCTTTCATCTTTTTCAAAGGACAATATCAAGATGGTTATTTTTTTTTTAACATCAATGGGTGAGTTAGAGAAGTAAAGGAATAATAAAAAAAACAGCTGTTTTTTTAAACTGTGAATTCTTTATGTATTGTAACTATTTATAGTTGTATTTTGAACACTAAGCACACTGTCACCAGGGCTTAATTTACAAACTAAGTATTTATCCTTATACATATTATCTCATTTGCTATAAAACATAACCTTTCACGAGATACAGGGTTACAGATAAAAAAACTAAACTTTATTTTTTTTTTAATTCTTATTGAAACCACTGTGAATTACCAGTCCTTCATAGTTGCATTTCAGGCATACAGTTACAGCACATTAGGGTTACTCCCACCACCAGTGTTGACCTCCTTCCGTCAACGTTCCCAGCTTGCATCCAATACCATCACCCTTAGGCCCCTGGCCTGCTAGTGTAACAGGCCCATTTTAAGTTTAGATTATTATAGTTTGAGTTTCTTGATTCCATTGTTGTTGACTTGGCTTGGGTATTTATTTCTGTCCTTTTTTATATCTACCAATAATGCACTGGAGACCACCTGAGACAACCAAAAAACTGAACTTTAAATCTTGAGTGTTTACCATAAATACTAATGTTATCATAACATTAAGTAGTTACCCTGATTTTAGGTTGTTTATTTCATATTGCTTCCTATGCTTTTATCTTACAAGCAGAAGGAACTGATGATTTTTTCCCTCTGGTTGAAGAGATTCTCTTTAATTCAATAAGCAAAACATCTTACTCTCCCTTAAAAATTAAACATTACTCTTAAGTTATAAAACCTGTTATGACAAAGCTTTCAGCTGATATACAAATATCCCAAATGACTGTAGAAATCAGAAACACAACAGACCAGGATAAAAACTGCTGATGAGGTTCAATAACAAATTAGTGCCAAATAAGTATTCATAGAGTTAATATATCTTCTTTTCATTAGTTCTGCTATCTCCTTTTCTTATACAATCTTTTCCATGAAAAGCTAGGTCTGAAGAACATTTACTCTTTGATATGTAACTCTAGCATTTGCCAAAAGAAACAAAAGCATAAATTTACTTATAAAACCAAGCATTTTTTCCCAAAGACTAATAATGCCATTTACAAAATAGCATCTGGGAAATTCCTGAATGTTGTCATATAAGAATATTACTTCAACACTTCTCAACCACTTCTCCCAGAGAATTCAATACAAGTAATTGAAGGAACCCACTGTATGCTATTATTTCTCTACTATGTATCTAGAATGGGATAACATTTGTAAACCTTGAGCAAATTAACAAACAGAAAAATTATAATCATTTTTACTGTGATAATATAAAACTCAGAGTATGACAATTAAAACTTAGTAACAAATATAAAACTTCCACATACTCTTTAGTTTAAAATCCAGAATGATTATTAAAGTTGTAATTTTTATGTAAGATGAAATTTAAACAAAGAACATTTTACTTAAGACTGGTACATTTTGTAATTTTTTACATTTAAAACAAATATCTGGAAAATTCACATAAGATGTCAAATGAATTCATTAAAAATTTTAATAATCAATATTTAAACACCTTGTTTGGTCTTTGACTTGACCGATTTCATTCACAACCAGACAATGCTTGTTGAATATAAGGGTTAAAGATTTTTGGTAGTGTATGTTCTAAGAAACTACAGCATAATTTTACAATTATTAAGTCCTCTCAGTAATGATTGATATATTTTTCAAATTTAGATATATCAGAACTATAATTTAAGTTATTGTTGCTTAGACAGATTATACATGTCAGTTTAATTTTTCTTAACCTGGCCATTTTTTGGCATACTATTGTTAAGCCAGAGACTAAAAGAATTAATAAGCATCCTTAAAATTTCTGTCTGAAAAAAAATTAAAAACAAACAAAAATAAATTCTATCTGAAAATCATCTCAGCATTTATATTGACTCAAAATTCTAAATGAATGAAATGAGAACGTAGCAAAGAAAAAGAGAAGCGAAATCATGAAGAAAAAAAGCAAGGTTAATGTAAATTAAATATTAACTTGACTAGTATTTTTAGATCTTAAAATTTAAAAAGATCTTTATAAGAGATACAGAAAGCCAGTTAATTTATCTAAAGGCTTAAATGATAAAGAAACTAAAGGAAAATATAACTTCTGAGCAATGAACATCTTGGAAGTCATGTAAAATGTAAGTATACTATAACATGCAACAGAAGCTTAATGATAGAGTACTTCAATTACAGAAGAAACTCTACTAAAATCAAACAAATCTTCCATAGTATGCTATAGCCTACCTCCAGTGACAGAGGTAAGGTACATGTCTGCAAACTGTGAATACAAAAGCCTCTTGTCTTACCCGTTCATCTGTACTGCCTGATGCATGATGGAAATAATTGATGACACCAGGGATGGGCTGCTCACCATGTGCCATGATAACAGCAGGACTGGTGTAGAATGGATGCTTCTAATGCACAACACATAACAACTATGAATACAGTGACAGGAGAACATAAAACTAGAGAAGCAAAATAACTGGGAAGAAAAAAGGTACAAACAAATGGAACAATGAAATGTCAAAAATATCCAAATGTAGAATTAACAAGAATTAGCTTAGATTTCAAATGCTCTCTACTTAAAAAAAAAACACTTGAGTAAAAGAAAAAGTAGACACAATGATAAAAAAAATGTATTTTACCATTCATTTTAATAAGACAAAAAACCCACACACACATAACTTAAGTACTTATTGGTCATAAGTAAGAGTTGAACGCATCACATCTGGAGACAGAATTAACAGTCCTCAAAAAGAGAAAAACCTATTAACTCTTCAAATGGAGATTCAAAAGCAGTTATATGGTCCTTTCTAATCTTTAATTTATATTAAAAAAAATCCCTCTTTATACCTGGCTCAAATAACTGGAAAGCTCTAAAACTTTAGGAATTACTTCATACAGCACTTAGATTTTTATCATTATGCATAAAACCAGTGAATACTCATTATTTTCAGAAGGGATACGTTGCTTTACAAAGATCTTAAAACAGTGGATTGATTGTAATAGGTATTGATAAAAATGTAAATCATATTTTGTGACATTCAAGTGGTTAAATTTACTCTACATGGTAGTTTATTTAAAGAATTTTTCAATGAGAATTTCTTATATACTATCTGAATACGTATTGTTTTATTAACTTAAAAATAAATATATCCATTTACCTTTGTTCTAGGAGGGTAATCTATGTCAGGTAATAATTCAATCAGTATTAATAGCTGAAAAAGCCTTTACCTATAAAAATTTATTAATCTGTCTAGATTACATTTTTGAATCATCTAAGATCTATAATCTTCAGCTTATTATTCCTTTAAGAATTTGATGCTTTGAATATGTGAACAATGTGTTTTAGTATGTCCAATGACATGTCACTGTTTATCACTGCTGCTATTATTCCAATAGGTAATAGCAATCATTTCTAATGCTTCAGAACATAGAATAAACTTTAATGCCTTAAGGGATTCTAGATTATGGGAGGGAATATATGTGTGGCGAGTCAAAAATATTACACTTCTATTTTAAGAATACTCTAAAGAAGTATTAAACTTAAGGAAAAGTAGGATGGTAACAGAGATGAAATCAGTACATTTACCTTTGGGTCCTTTAGATCTTTGGATCTCTTTCAGCAGGCTTACCTTGGCAGCAATAGCTGCTGCAGTTATATGTGATGAGGAACTGTCTTCTGTTGAAGCAACACCACTGTCTTTCTTCTCTTCTTCCTCTTCTTCACATTGAACCCCTTTGTCTTCTGTCTGTTTGTGGGGACTAGTTGTGGGAGGAGGGGAGAGAGGTGGTGGAGGGGAAGGTAAATCTTCAAGTTCATTATGTACTTCCTTTACTTTTACAATGGCATCACGTAAAAGGTCAATGGCATGAGGTAGAGCTGGCAGAATGAACTGAAAGCATTCCTGTATGCAAAAGGAAAAAAAAAAAAAAAGAAGCACTTTTACAGGTATAAAAAACAGGTAGTCAGATTTATTTGTTATTTTGTATCTGAATTTCCATCAATTTAAGTTTAAATCACAGCTAAATCATTGTCTTTATAATGTTAAATAACAAGCATGGCTTATATAACAATATTCTATGTATGTTAAGAGCCATAGTTTTTATAAGGACTATGCAATACTCTAAAAAGCACTTTATTTTAGGCATCATGATTTACAATACTGAAAATTACAATGTTTCATGCAAAAAAACAAAACAAAACAAAAAAAAATTCCAATACAGTCCCCCAGAGTGTCAGTTTTGTTCCACCACTGTCCCATTGTGATCTGTTTTATGCCCCCTACACTGATATGCTTCCTATGAAGATGATTTTTTGTTGCCTTTAAGTATTTGCTGGTAAACTAAGCATAATACTTTACAGAGAATTATAATACTCTATAGATTCATCCAAATAGCAGTAAATCACAGTACAATTAAAAAAATTGTTTTATTTTTGGGGGGGTGTCACACCTTGTAATACTCATGGTTTACCCCTGGTTCTGAATTCAGTAATTCCCCAGGAGGTAAAGATGCCAGACCTCAAACCTCAGTCAGCAATGTGCAAAGCAAGCACTACCTTACTTGCTGTACTATTTCTCTGAACTCCAAAGATTTGAACCAAATACACATTACTCATGGCTTATTCCTAGCTTTGCACTCAGGGATCACTGCTGGAGGACCATGTGGAGTCCTGGGGATTAAACCCATGTCGGCCACAAGCAAATCAAAAATCCTAATCACTGTACTATCTTTAAGGCCCCCTACAGTAAAATGACTACACAACTTTGGTGTTTAAGCATAAATTAGGAGATAGATAAGCTCCATTTTTTCAATTTTCTAGTTGAAACAGATTGCTACAACTAAGAAACGACTAATACCTGAACTATTTTATATAGAGAGTTAAAATTCTGAATTATGCAAAAGTACATCTAGGCAACACTGTAAAATATCAAAAATATATGCAGACATATAATTTGTGGATATCACTACATAAAGGTCAATACTATTTTATGCCTAGGTGCTCACTATTTAATAACATATTATCAAAAAATTGTAAGTGAAGGGCTAAGAAAAGACCCAAAGAGCTGGAGTGCTTGTTTTGCATGTCAAAGCCATGGGTTTGAAACCCAAACACTAACTAGTCAGTCCCCCAAGCACCAGCCAAGAATAGTTCCCAGCTCTGCTGGTATGGTGAACATGTCCCTCCACCCTAGCTCAAAAAAAGAGACACACACATACAAAAGAGAATAGGATAAAATTTCTGGGCATTGTCTTTTGCACAAATCTTTTTTACATTTAGGATAATTTTGCTTAAAATCTAAGATGTATACAAGTATTTTAAAATTATGATGGATCTGGACTAACTGAAAGTGTGCCTAATCTTTTGAGCTCTCTTTGCAAAGCTCAATCACGTTACTGATAATGAATACAGAGTTTACAGAGTTTAACTTTGATCAGTCAGATGGACCTAGAACTTGGGGAAGCCATTTAGTTCTCTGAAAAATTAAGCCTGGATTGAGTGATTTTGATTTCTGGGGGTTCTGGACGTTGGCTAATCAAACTGTGAGGTTTTTTTTTTTTTTATTATTGCTGTTTCAATAATGATTTTAGGAAACCAATTGTTTTATATCCAGAAGAAATAGGAAACTATAGGAACTAGTTTCTGGGAAGCTGAAACTGAAAATCAGTCAAGTCTCTAGTATAAGTCCTAATAAAAATTCTGTACCCTAAATTCTAAGGTGAGTATGTCAACATCACAATATGGTTATAGCAAGTTATAGTCAAGAGAGAGGTAATGATGTTCTATGACTCCATCTGAGAGTTGACCAGAAATCTCATTTGGTACTTTTAAATAATGCCTGTCAGATTCTTGACTGATTTCAATCTATAATATTTTTCTGTACTACATCATAGCCATATGTATAATATATTTTAGTAAGTTTTGTAGAAGGACAAATACGGAATATCACTTATATGTGGTATTTTGAATAACTCTATAAAGAAATGCAATGGTCTTAATGGGAATTGTCTTGAACATCCTTGGCCTCATAGTGAGGAGAAGGATAGAAACTGAGTGGAAGAGGATAAACATAAATATGAAAGGATGGGGGCTCGGGGCTAAGCGGTCTCAGGTGACTTGGTAGTACTAAGAAAGGACAGAACTAAATATATAAGCCAAAGGCAACAACTGAATCAAGAGACCCAAACTTTAACAATCTAAACATTAAATGGGTCTATTCTACTGGCAGACTGGAGGGCAAAGGGTGGTAGTACAGGATACACTCTGGGAATATGGTGGAAGGAGATAGATATTGCTGGTGGACTTAGTCCTGATTGCATGTCTAAAACCCATCAATGAAGGTTTTTGTAAGTCACAATGGTTTCAATAAAAAAGTTTCTTGTACATTTTTAAAACTGAGGATTTAGAGGTACCCAAATTTGTAACTGGTGTCAGAAATAAAGAAAATCTGTGGATATTCCATAAATATATTCAACTAATAGATTTGCTCCAAACTCTTCACAACTGGATTTCAAGAGTAGGATTCAATATGAAGATCCTAATATACTGAACTATATGGTTTAGAAAGTGGAAGGGAGGCTATGTTCCTTATCCGAATTATGAGAATTTGGATAAATAAATGGTGCACTACTAGCTGTGGGTCCATTCTTCTCCCTATACCTCAACTAAACAATAAGCAACAAAGAAATCTTACTTTGAATTGCCTTAACTGATGGTTCCATCATTCTAATTAAGGTAAAGACTGACAAAGGATTTTGGATACTCAATAGTTTGGTCCAATCAAGATATTCAAGACCATTCACACATATTATAAAGATGCATTTTTGGGATACTGCAATAACTGTACATCATAAAAATACTAACTATTAGCTATGTAACTTCATATCATAAGTAAAACACTAACATTATTAATCTAGACTATAACACTTTTTATTATATAATAAGGAGATAAAGAGACTTTTCTGAGACTCTTGACATTTGAGTCCCCATATATAGTTATTCTCAATCCCACTGAAGTTCTAATACTGGAACTGAAATAATCTTAGAATGCAATAGCTTGATGGAATTAAAATGAGTTTGGATGAAAGCTGGAATGTTTGGACAGTAAGTTTTATGTGAATTCATAAATATCCTATACCTGAATCATTATGGATATACTGCTTTTGATTTTGGGGGAGTTTTTCCTTACATGAACTGTAAAATGGAAAGAATATAAATCCTGTCTTCTATCAAAAATATTGGGCATGTTAAATGGGAAAACAGTAAATTTCCTCAGTTTAGCAGGTCACTCATTTGCTACACAAAAGCCCTGTGTGGAATGCAGATTTAGGCAGTGATCCAGCAATAACAACAGTTTAAATTTTTGATCAAAAATTTTCTATTTGGAGAAAATTATGGCTTACTACTAGAGAGTAATTGAGAACATCCTTCTGACTGAAAGACAGAATAAACTTTAACCCAGGTTTTGGCTACTGGCAAAAGAAAAAAAAAAGGTTTTAAAGGGGAAGGTAATTTGCAGGAAGGTAGGTAGTTACTCAAGAGCAAGGAGACTCTTTTCCCTCTGGCCAACTTTCGAGCCATTTAAGAATCTTTATGGATATAATATCCACCTGAATGGAGTACTAAAAACATCTTTCTATCAACAAAGAATTAATTATAGCAGTAATTCCAACATGAATGCATTACTATCTTTTTGAAAGGCTGCTGTTCTGACAAGCCAAAAAAAAAAGGAAAAAAAGAAAAAAGAAAAATCAATGAGCTGAATTGCTTAATGTCTGCATATTTACTAACATCCAAAGGATCCAAAGAAATGACTCTATAGTCAGGCAGAAGGGCAATGGATCACTGTTCTATTAGTGGGATCTCTGAATTGGACTTTATCCTTATTCCTCTAGGAATTTAAAGTAGAATGTATTAATGACCAGCACAGAAAAGAAGCTCTTTCAATAAGTGGAAATTGGTCGGGACTAGTAAACGATCATTTCTCTAGGCAGAAGAGATGAGTGTACTTCGGTGGGGCTGCAGCAAAAGTAGACAAGGACAGAATCTATACATGTTCAGGTTGAACTGTCTGAGACACGCATACACAAAAAAACATTAAGAACTATTATGTTTGCTAGCGAGAGAGATCGATAGCATAGGGATCATAGGCTGGTAAGGCCCTGCACACAGCTGCTAACTCAGACTGCTATCAGTAGCGCTGGGAGATACAGCCTAGTCTTAATAGCATTATGAACTAAGCTTGGTTACCCAGCAGATATTGTAATAAGATAATTTACTTTCATTTTCAGAGCACAGCTTTATAGAAGAATATAGTGGCAATTAATACGTTTGTTTTTTGAAATGGCAGGGGATGAAAGTATGAAAGGTAGTTTAAGTGTCTTCAAAGTATATGAATTACTAATTTGACTGCATTTTCTTCTTCATTTCTTTAAATCTTTCCTCCACATCTCCTAACTTTATTTTACTACACTTAATAATGTTCATAATTGTGGACTTAGTATAGGGATTATTTATTTATTTATTTTGGGGAGGACACAGCTGGCAACGCTCAGAGGTTATTCTGGGCTCTGCACTCAGGAATTACTTCTAGCAGTGCTTGGGGACCACAGAGGATGCCAGGGCTTGAATGTCAATCAGTCATATGCAAGGCAAATGCCCTATCCACTTTACTGTCTTTCCAGTCCAATAGCGATGATTTCTAAGAAGAATATATTCCTTTAAACCTTCATATCAAATACATATGAATTTAATGGGACAGATAAATCATTTACTTTATCTTGCCATGTAATATTTTACAGCTAATGCAGTTTTATACTTTATACTGTTTGATTACATGTGAGTTCTACACTTACATAATCCTACCTTATAAGTGGAAATGTACTGAACAAGAAGTACTTGCTTAGGTAGTCTTACTGATGACAATCTGGAACAGCACAGTAGCCAAACCAATGTTCTCAAAACTTCTCAAAGAATAAAGGATAAATTTGGATGTAATTGAGGAGGAGGAATGGCAGCTGAAAGTTAAGGAATGAACTGATGTCTCAAATGATTCTTAGAACAAGAATTATTGTTTCTCAATAGTAACATTGCTGGAAAGGGTAAACTCTATATTGAAATGAAGATTGTTTTGGCAAGCTTACAAACCTGAATAGCAGCAACCTATAAGACATTTTGGTTATATATCACACAATTTGATGATGAACTAAGATAACTGAACTAAGATAACTGTAATGTCTACAGAGTCCAGTAATGTACTTGAATCTTATGATTTCTTTTCCTACGGATATTTCCTATATGAATATGGTGAATAAAATAACAATAACAATGATACGAAAATATATTTGAAAATTGAGTTGAAGTGTTACTTTACACTGTTCATTGTTTTTTTAATATAAATGCTATCATACACAGATAGCCACTCAGATAATTCTGAAAATTTTGATGAAGAAAGCCTTAGCCAGAGGTTGGAGGTAGTTTGTATAATAAAAAAATAACCTTATTCTAGAAAAGCATGACCTCTGTTTTGACCTCACTGCTGTTTGCTTAGAGCACCAAACAATATCGTGATTTATGATGGCGACAAGATTTCTCCCTGTGAATACTATTGGAGATTGATTAGCCCAACATTTGGAAATTAGTGGCTAAAAGTTAAACACATGACTGTATAGAAGACCCAATGTAAATTATGAATTTTGGAAAATAGGTGCTTCTCCAATTGTCAATATTTCTTCCAGTTCACACACTGAAAGAGGAAAATGGAAGTTCTATATTTTCTATCCTTTTCACTACTCTTTCTTATGCAGTTCTTTCCCTTGGTTGATTTTAAACCTTCATATCTTCATTGTAATAAAACATCAACATAAGAATATCTTTCAGTGCATTCTTTCTAGTGAAGTTTTGAAATTGTGGTGGTTTTGGGAATGCACAGAACAGCAAATCATTTTAGAATTAAAGAAAATCCTGTGGAATGCTCCAACTATTTTTGATTGGCTTATTTTTTTTATATAGACCTAAACTCTTTATACTAAACTATATAAATTTAAGATTACTTACCTGAGATCCTTTCTTACTACCTGGTAGGTTAATTATGAGTGTTTTCCCTCTGATTCCACACACAGGCCTAAAAGCAAAGAGAAACAAAATGAAGAGTGGATTACAATGATCACTGGTTTAAGTATATTCAATAACAAATATAAGGTTTTTATATGTGACTGTTTTGAAAACAAAATAATTAAAGATTTACCAACTAAAATATAAAACCTGGCATTCTAGCTAAAATTTTTAGAATAGTGGCTTAGTGTGGTATACTAAAAATGCACTAAATGAAAAATCAAAATAATCACTTTAATACAATTTGACTATAAGTAAATCACATTCATTCTTTAGCTTTATTCTCATTTCAATGAGATAGTGCAAAAGTATGCTTAATACAGCAATTTTTGTTCTAAAGTCTAACTCTTAAAGAAATTGTTTGAATAATACTTAAACTTGAGATTCTGCTTCTCAGGAAATATAGAATTAAGTTAAATATATTTTTTCACGTGAATGCAACAAAGATTTGAGAGTTCAATTGTTAATACATTCTTTAATAGATATAAGCAATTCAAGTATATATGTCTTTCAAAGATTACTGTTGTTGTTTAAAATAATGAAGAAGGCCCTTATGATGGAGTTGGATGGAGATGGAGGCCTTTGTCCTTAGGCCCTGGCCACGGGCTCCATCCCCCATTAACGGGTGGGTCAGCAACTTCAGGTGGTCGCGGTGGGTAGAAAACTCATCCAGAGACAGGCATTAGGAAATATCAGTTTTATTTATGCCCTATCTACCACATGTGTGGTCTATCTTTATTTTTGTTTGTTTTGTTTTTTTGGGGCCACATCTGTTTGATCCTCAGGGGTTACTCCTGGCGAAGTGCTCAGAAATTGCCCCTGGCTTGGGGGGACCATATGGGACACCGGGGGATCAAACCGTGGTCCTTCCTTGGCTAGCACTTGCAAGGCAGACACCTTACCTCTAGCGCCACCTCACCAGCCCCATCTATCTTAACCATTTACACATGCCTGTGTCTTAGCCTTTTCCAGCCAAGTCTCCTCCTGTTCCCTCTCCATGCTGGCAAAGTTCTTAATCCTCTTCCCTATTGGTCAAAGGCCTTATCTAACCTTCCCAAGACCCCTCCCAAGAATGGGAGGGGCCTTGCAGGTAAGATCATGTTACACAGGAAGCATGGGGGGGATGGGGCCACATCAACTGTGAATGTCATCATTTTTAAAAAGGTATTAAATTAGTTTATTTTTAAAATTTTACAAGATCTTAAAACATACATAAGAATTGTTTCTTCAAAACTTCTTCCTATGACTAGACTTAATCATTGATAACTGTCATATGATAAAAAGACCCAAACTGACTTGCTCTGCTTTTATGTAGTCCTAATCATAAAGAGCATAGTTAATAGTTATTTATTCAAAACTAACCATATATTTTTATTTTACTTAAGATACAATTGATAAGGCATTCTATTAGTTTCCAGGGAACAATGATTTTTTTATATATATATTGAGAAATGACTGCCACAATAAATTTAATCTACCAATACAACCACACATTACAATTAAAAATAATATGGTCAGGGTCCAGAGCAATATTACAGTGGGCAGGGCCCCAGCATTTTATATCATCCCTTGTACACACTTGGAGTAATACTGGAGCTCAGAGTAATCTTGCACGTTTGATATGGCTCAAAAAACAAAACTACTTTTAGAATATTTCAAATGTATAGGGCCAAAACTATAGTGCAGTGGCAGGGCATTTGCCTTGCATGTGGTTGATGCAATATGGATCTGGGTTTTATCCCCAGCATCCCATATGGTCTCCCAAGCCAGGAGTGATTTCTGAGTGCATAGCCAGGAGTAACCCCTGAGCATCACTGGGCGTAGCCCAAAAATAAAAAAAAAATAGAATATTTCATATGTAAAGTACAACCCATGACTTACTTATTTTATATTCTGCTCTAGTCCCTGAATGTTATACTTTTTGGGGCATCTTCACTAGGTATCTCTTAGCTTTTTTTATATTAGTCACTTTAACAGTTGTGAGATGACACTTGTGAATCTGATTTGCATTATCCTGATAAAACATGATATTGAGCACTATAGCTAATCACTTAAGCACACACCCTGTTAAGCACACACACTCAGAACACCTACCCTGCTTTCCTTAATCCCCTTATCTTGTCTTCTTTAAACACAGAAGCATAAGAGTCCAATTCCAATTTACAATAAACAGAGTTACTCTCCCAAAGTGGCTGGTGGATGCTTCTTTGTAAGCATCTTGCCAAGATCTGACCTCACCAGTGACTAAGACCTCATCTGTGACTTCTACATCTTGGGATCTGACCTCACTAGCATCATTTACAGAGCGGCTTTTGGTATACACACAAATTTCTTTAGAAATTTATAAAGTCAAGTACAATAAAAAAGCAAAGAATGATATTTGCTGTGTATACTACTACTTACATGGTATATAATATAGCTAGCATGTGTATATTTTAACTTCCAAGTCTATGGCACAAAAATAATGAATTATTCCAACGTACTTAGTATCAGCTTCCACTTAGTTATCTACTCAGCAATCTAGTAATTATGCATATTCAAAAGATAGAGGATGGAAAATCCAGAAAATATTTTCAGTAGGACAAGAGCCAGTTATTTCTATGCTAGGTCAAGGATAGGCACAATTAAAAGAGTTATTTAGGGCCCCAAGCGATAGTACAGCAGTAGGGCATTTGCCTTGCACGTGACCAACACAGGACGAACAGTGGTTTGATCCCCAGCTTCCCATCTGGTCCCCAAGCCAGGAGCGATTTCTGAGTGCAGAGCCAGGAGTAACCCCTGAGCACCACCAGGTGTGACCCCCAAAACCAAAATAAATAAATAAATATTATTTAATAATTTCTAAGAACACTTCTCTAAGTAGATGGTGGGATTCTTTGTTTGAGGGCAGTATCCAGCAGTGCTCAGTCATAACTTCTGACTCTGAAACCAGGAATTACACTTGGCAGACCATATAGGATGGCAGGGATCAAACCTGGGTCAGGAGTGTGTAAAGCAAAGGTCCTATCCACTGTGCTATAGCTCTCACCTCAAATGGTGGGATTCTTGAGGTAAAGTCTCTATCTTCTTTCTCTTTCTATTCTTACTAGGCTCAATGTTTATACTGAGACTTAAAAAAAATAACATTACAGCCGCCGGAGAGATAGCATAGCGGTAGGATATTTGCCTTGCAGGCGGCCGTTGTGGAAGGGACCCAGTTCAAATCCCAGCATCCCATTCAGTCCCCAGAACCTGCCAGGAGCAATTTCTGAGTGCAGAGCCAAGAGGAACCCCTAAGCGCCGATTGGTGTGGCCTTAAAACCAACCAATCAATCAATCAATCAAAAAATAACATTACATTCACTGAACTATATATGATTAAAAATATGAAAGATATGAAGTTTAATTTATGACCTAATCAATTATCCTCATAACATACAGGGTAAAAGAACATACAAGAATGTGAGAAGTCCGAGCAATAGTATATGTAAGGTGCTTGCCTTGCATGTGGTGAAACTGGGTTCAATTCCTGGCACCCTATATGGTCCCTTGAGCCTACCAAGACTGATCCTTGAGTGCAAAGCCAGGAGTAAGCCCTGAGTACTGCCAGTGTGACTCCAAAACAAAAACAAAGCAAACAAAATCAATGTGAGTTCCTTAAAGGTCAGCATGGACTTTTCAATTTAATATCTCTAACATGATACTTTACATACTTTTATTTTTTTTTGGCTTCTGGGTCACATCTGGCAGCGCTCAGGGGTTACTTCTGGCTCTATACTCATAATTTGCTCCTGGAAGGCTCGGGGAACCATACGGTATGCCGGGTTTCGAACCACTGTCCTTCTGTATGCAAGGCAAACTTCCTACCTCCATGCTATCTCTCTGGCCCCATTACATACTTTTTTTTTAACAGTACAGAATAAAAGAAAATAAATAATGACGTGTTCATTTCTCAAGCTATGTGCTTCAAGTGGCTTAATGAGATAAGAACTTAGTCTAAAAAACTCACAAGGTATTCTGACCCATATTCCATGCGAAATGGTGATAACTTCCAGCAAATACAAAGTTGCCATATACTTTCGTTTTGCTCTGACATCAATTGTCTGTTAAATCCAAAGCTACCTAATCAACATTCTCAAAATATTATTCCTGAATTTAATTTAAATGATGTATACCTCAATAATGGCTTTTAATATAAAAAATTCTAAAATAAAGAAAAATCTAAGTCATCAAAATGAATTTTAACATTTATGTCAACAAAAATATAATTAAAAATACATTAATATATAGCAGGCACTCTAATAATGCTACTCCACTAAATTCACTCATATGTAGATGAGGAAAAAGAATTCCTGGCTGATGTTGAGTAAACAACAATCTATTTGATGAACTGACTTTATTATATTTAAAATTTTTATTTTATAACAACATATTGATGTTAAGTGAGGATTTACTGTACAAATACAGTATTAATTTAGCATAATAAATATGCTATGCTGTGAAAAAGTAAAAGTTTACCTGAATAAACTAAGAATTACTATTATTTGGGGGGCATAACTGGCAGCATTCAGGACTTACTCATGGAACTATGCTCAAAGTTCACTCCACTCTTAGCAGTGCTCAGGTTAAACTCAAGTTGGCTGTGTGCAAGGCAAGCGTCCTACTTGCTGGACTATCTATGAAGGCCCTTGTTTTTATTTAAGGGCCACACATTGTACTGCACAGAGTTTAATCCAATTCTGTGGTCAGGGATCACTCTTGGTGGAGTTCACTAACCATATGTGGTGGCAGTGATGAAACCAGGGTCAGTTGCACATAAGGCAAGTACTTTAATCGCTGTGCTTTATATCTGGCTTCTGAATAAACTCAACATTTTTCATGGCTACATTTTATATAGCTACACATCTATTTATAAATTGGCAGAAAAAACCCCCAAATTCTCAATAGTTGGATAAGAGTATTAGCACAGTGGTAGGCTTTTGCCTTGTACACGGCCAACCCAGGATGGACACAGGTTTGATTCCCGGCATCCCATATGGTCCCCCAACCTGCCAGAAATGTTTTCTGAGCACAGAGCCAGGAATAATCCCTGAGTGCTACCAGGTGTGTCCCCAAAACAAAAAACAAACAAAAAACCTTTAATAGTCTACTTAAAAATTGTTTTGTTGGGGCCAGCGAGGTGGCGCTAGAGGTAAGGTGTCTGCCTTGCAAGCGCTAGCCAAGGAAAGATCGCGACCGTGGTTCAAATCCCCGGTGTCCCATATGGTCCCCCCAAGCCAGGGGCGATTCCTGAGTGCTTAGTCAGGAGTAACCCCTGAGCATCAAATGGGTGTGGTCTGAAAAACCAAAAAAAAAAAAAGTTTGTTTTTATTAAACTAATATTTAATAATACAGCATATTAATTATTAAAATAATTATGAATCAATATCTCAGTAGCTGGACTCTTCTCTAGGTTAGAATTGACAACTTTTAGCAATAAAATTTTCGGAAATCTTTAAACACACACATAACTTTAAAGGAAGCTGGAACAAAATTAGCCTAATTGAAGTTACTAGAGTCTTAACTCTGAGTAAGGTAGGAGACAAAATTAAGTGTTCTATCTAAATTTTCTTCTGTCTACTAGGTATTGGAATGGTATGGGATTAAGTTTATGTGCAATATGTTGTGGGCTTTCTTACCTAGAGAGCATGCCCAGAGGTGTAACATTAAGTGATCCCATCAACATTGCTAGGGCCATTCCTGGTGCTTCCCGTTCTATTACTTCTTTTGTGGCCTGTAATTAAAAATTGAAGAGCAGATTAAGTGCAATTATTCAGAAGTAAAAAAAGTATAAAATGAACTTTAAAATAATAATAAATCACATTTATATAAAGCATTTGTATTTCCCCAAGATTTTTTACAATGCCTTGGGAGGTTTGGGTGATAACTTACTTTTTTATTCATATTGAATACAAGATCAATAATGACTATAAATAATCCTATAATTGTGAAATCCAGCAATTATAAAGTTGCCTGTGTGGTTATTTTTAGCAGGAGGCCATGCTAGAGTAGTCTATGATATGCAAAGCCATATGTAAAGTTCATGTGTAAAAATTCTTAAATGGATGACTGAAAAATTCATGTAAACAGTACTTTTACTAATATCTTTTATTCTTAATACTTTCATTTATTATTATTAAAAACTCTATTAATGAGTTTCTAATAATTAACCACCACAAACTTCCTTAAAAACATATCCCTTCTCTAAATGATATACAAGTTGCTTTTCTCTCTAATAATTTCCAAAGACTTTAATTAATGGAGTACTTCCAAATGCAAATGTATATTTAGAGAATATACCCAACACAAATAGGTCTACTGATATTGATTACATATAGCCATTGATAGGTAGGCAATATTAATATAGAGAGATATACCTCTCCTTACCAATTCTTGTACAATTGAATAGAATACAAAATGCAGACAATCCATTCTGTATTTTTAAAAAATAGTAAAATTTTGATGTAATTTGTTAACAAAGCATAATTTGCATGTTAATTCTTACATGCCTACTAGCTGACTATGTAGAGTTATTTAGAATTTCTTTCTAATAATTACTATAGTGACCATCATTGATTAAATAATCCTAAGTAGTAAAGTCTATCACGGCAATACTTCAATGGATACTAAAAACATGGCTGAACTGTTCGGATGACAATAATTAAAGCACTGTATATCTTTGTTCTGCAAAGAATGTTCAATACTTATATTCTGAGTGAGAGAAAGAGATAAATAGAATGACAGCACTCATTTGAGGACTATTAAAAATATATAGTATGATAATAATACCCAAAGACAATAGAGATGAGGGCCAGGAGGACTATTCTGTGGTAGGAAGCCTGGGAGGAGAGGGGTACAGTTCGAGCAGAGAAGGGATGACTATGAAAATGACAGTCGAAGAGTATCATTCTGGACAAAGTTGGGTGCTGAAAGAAGGTAAGGTAAAGTGATATGCATAATATCCCTTCAATTATAATGCTACAAGCCACGTGTCATAAATAATGAAAGAAAAGAGAAAGGAAGAGTGGGGGGATTCTGTCATGGAGGCAGGTAGGAGGGTAAATGTATATTGGTGAAGGGATGGGTGTCGGAACATTGTATGACTGAAACTCAATCAAAATTTTGCAATTGTGTATTTGTAATTGTGTCTCATGGTGATTCAATTAAAATTAATTAAAAAATAAAATAAATAAAAAACTGTCAATGTAAAGTCAGTTAAATTCTAACACTAGTTGTGTCCTATTTAGAGATTTTGAGACAGCAAATTAGTCTAATTCAGAATATATAGAATGGGCATACGAATTTTTCATTTCTAACAGGTCTCCAGATTATGTTAGACTGCTTAGAGAACCACACTTCTATTAATTGCTGTGGGGAGGAATGAGGTAGATTAATGATGTTGTGTACCACTTGATCTAACCTTCATAATCATTATATAGTCAACTTAAAGTATATTTGAAAAAAATCTGAAGACTTAGTAAAATACAGACCTAATGAAGGGATAAATTGAGTAAAATACAGACAGTTTAATGCAAGGCAACTAATATCTCCGGTCTCCTCACCAAAGAAGGTAAACACATTATTTTAAACTTTTAAAATGGTTAAAATAAACTAACACTTCAGAGCCTGTAATCATAAATATCCTGCAGTCCAGAGCTGTGATTTTTAATACAGTTCTCTTCTAGGACAATACATGATGAATCAAATTTACATACACCTCTAACTGCTAGGAGTACCAGCTACAAATTTATTCCTTTATATTCTCATTTATGAACAGAATAGAGTAACAGTCACATTATTATCATGGCAGTCCTCCATGCTCCTAGATAATTAAAAACATTCACTAGCAGATTCTGTTAATTTTGTCTTAATGGCAAACACCCCTGAACCAACCATAAATATATCAGTGTCACATATAACGGGAGTAATTTATTTAATCTACACTACAATGAAGGAGAATTCTGCAATCAAGAAATGAAGGTAGCTTGAAATGGTATCTGTCCCTCTACTTGTGAGATATGAGCTTATTGCTGTGTTGGTTTTCTAACTCCTCTATTCCTGGAAGCAGCAAGGTTTAAAAGTGAAGATACTTCATTTTGTCTTTTTGCTCAAGTTTTATACTTTTTAAATAAGACCAGGCTTGATAAAAAATCAAATTTACAGAAAGAAAAAATAGGCAATTATCATTTTTCATTCCATTCAACGAATAGATTTGTTTCAATGTTCGAGCAAAAAAAAATCAGTTGTTAAATGACTGAAACTGTGTGTTGTTTTTTTTTTACTACATATCATGAATGTTTGAAAGATGTCCAAGTATAACCCCACCCCCAAAAAAAAGAACTCCTGGGGCTGGTGCAGTGGCACAAGCAGTAAGGCTTCTACCGTGTGCATGCTAACCTATTGGACCTAGGTTCCATCTCCCGACGTCCCCCAAGCCAGGAGCAATTTCTGAGCGCATAGCCAGGAGTAACCCCTGAGCATTACCGGGTGTGGCCCCCCCCCAAAAAAAAACCCAACTTTTTCACTAACATTTAGATAAAATCATACTAAATGACCAATTTGAATATACAGTAGTGAAAAGCTGTTTTAGACATTACACAGTGATATTTTTCACTTGTATCCTCTATACAGACTTCAATTTTTTTGTTTGTTTTTTGGGCCACACCCAGTGACGCTCAGGGATTACTCCTGGCTCTGCACTCAGAAATCGCTCCTGGCAGGCACGGGGAACCATATGGGATGCCGGGGATCAAGCCCAGGCCCGTCCTGGCTCAGCTGCGTTCAAGGTAAACGTCATACCACTGCGCTATTGCTCCAGCCCCTAGATTTCGATTTTAATTAAATCATCAAGTAAAACCTCAGAATACTCGTAATTATTTCACATGAGATATTCACAAGTATACTTATATTCATAGCCCACTAATTTTAATAGTATAACTTTATATCTCATTCATGAAAGATAAAGTGAAATTTCTTTGGATTACTAATTTTTAATATTCAAAATATTTTTATTGAAAAAATTAAGTTTTTCATTAATGTTAGGTATTAATTATATATGTATTTTAACAATACAGAAAATATAACATTCCCTTAACAGTTCAAATGACCATATTCAGGGATTACTCCTGGCTCTTTATTAAGGAATTACTCCTGGCAGATCTCAGGGGACCATATGAGACTGGGGATCAAACCAGTAAGGCTACATGCAAGGCAAATGCCCTACCCACTGTACATTCTCTCTGGCCACTGAAATATCTTGTTTCTTAAATTTGAAGAAAGATGAAATTAAAAGATGGTCCAACTTAAAATTGTACTGAAAGGTTGCAGTCTGTTCATTGAACTGGAATATATAAACAATAAACAGTCTTCCTTTCTATAGTCAGTCTCTTAAGTTTTTTTTTTTAAATATGATTAGTAAAGACTAACGTAAGTTAAGACAAGTAATATATTAATACATAGATTTTATATTTTATTTATGTTCACACACAATTATTTGGTTTTAAAGATATAAAAATTTTTGAGTATTTGTATAACAATACAATTTAGGCTATATTTCAACATTTTTATTTCTTTGGTTTTTGGTCCACACCCGACAGTGCTCAGGGCTTACTCCTGACTCTGCACTGAGATATCACTCCTTGTAAATTTAGCAACCATATGGGAACAAGGGAATTGAATCCAGGTTGACCATGTAAAAGGCAAATGCCTGGTCTCTGTATTACTGCTCCAGCCTAGATATACCTAAACATTTTAATTTAGGCTTTAACAACTATTTGCAAAAGGCTCATTGCAAACAGATTTGAAAGTGCCTTACAGAGGGAGATGGAACCATTATCTCTGGTGATCTCTTTAAAATGTATTTACCTTAGGAATGTTACTATTATAACAAAGAATTTTCCTTTTGGATAATTAGATTATCACCTAAGCAGTCATATGTAAAGAAGTTGGAAGAACATTAGGTGATGTAAAAGAGGTGGAATGTGTGGAAAAACTGCTTTCATTAAAAATTATTATCAAAAGGTGTTGCTTTCTATTTTAATTATTTTTCTTTTTTTATTAATTTTTTATTTTTAATTATGAGAACAAAGATGCAAAAAAAGAGGACAATCTAAAGTTACAGTGGGAGGACAATCACCCATAAACAGAATTCTCAGTAGTCCCATTGCTGATTCTATTTTAATTATTATAAGATGTTACATTTTGTCATCACACCACTATCAGTTTTAAAATTAGCTGTCAATTGGAACATGAGGGAGATGAGTGCAATATGTCATAAGAGCAAAGAAATTCAATATTTCTGCTATGAATAAATATAATAAAGTAAAAATTCTGAAAGTAAGATTAGAAAAAATAACTTTAACACATAGTATTTGAAAGTTGTGACATACTGTTATTTGAATTAAGTAATCCATTTTCAGTAGTAATTGATTTTAAAGTTGCTAAGCTCTTATTTTATGATCACTTTTTATTCACTTATAATCACAGCCCTTATGTTTCCCATATTAAAAGATTATCACCTATAGTTTTCTAATTATCACCAGAAATTTATCCTTTAGTTTTCTATTTATAAGGAAGTGTAATAATATCTATTATTCTTATAAATTGAAATTTAAAAATAAGGGAATTTTAATTAACAAAAATTCAGTATTATTATAATTATAATATTATAATATATAATATATAATATAATATATTATAATTATAATAACATTATATATACCACATAATTGTATAAGGCTGTGAAAATCATTTAGATCTCCTGTTCACTAGAACAAAGCACTATAAACACTATAAGTATATAGTTCAATAATAGAAGAAATATTTAAATGAGAAGTTTTTATTCATAATATCTTTTTTACAATGCACCTATGGATATTCTCTAGTTAAATAACATTCCTTTGTAGACCATTGGCAAAATTCACAAAGAGAGAGAGAGACACCTGATAACCCATATAAGAAGTGAAAAGGGGGAGATCACGACAGATACTGCAGAGACCCAAAGGATAATCAGAGACTACTTTGAGAAACTTTATGCTACTAAACATGAGAACCTAGAAGAAATGGATAAATTCCTGGATACTTATAACCTTCCATGGTTAAGTAAGGAGGATGTAGCACATCTAAATACCCCCATCACTATGGAAGAAATTGAAACTGTAATCAAACAGCTGCCTAAAAAGAAAAGCCCAGGCCCAGATGGATTTACTAATGAATTCTTTCAAGCCTTTCAAGAGGAGCTACTACCAATTCTAGCCAGGCTCTTCCATGAAATTGAAAAAACGGGAACACTCCCAAAGAGCATTTATGAAGCTAACATCACCTTGATACCAAAACCAGACAGAGATGCTGCCAAAAAAGAAAATTACAGACCAATATCCCTGATGAATGCAGATACAAAGATCTTCAACATAATCCTGGCAAATAGGATCCAATGCATCATCAAGAAGATCATACACTACGACCAAGTAGGTTTCATCCCAGGAATGCAAGGATGGTTTAACATCCGTAAATCTATCAACATAATACAAAACATCAACAACAAAAAAAATAAAAATCACATGATCATATCAATAGATGCAGAGAAAGCATTTGATAAGGTCCAACACCTATTCTTGATCAAACTCTCAGCAAGATGGGAATGAAGGAACCTTTCTCAATCTAGTTGAAGCCATCTACCACAAGCCAATGGCAAATATTATCCTCAATGAAGAAAAACTAAAAGACTTTCCTCTAAATTCTGGTACAAGACAAGGCTGTCCACTCTCACCACTCCTCTTTAACATAGTACTGGAAGTACTTGCTATAGCGATCAGGTAAGAAAAAAGGTATTAAGGGCATCCAGATAGGAAAGGAAATCAAGCTCTCACTGTTTGCAGATGACATGATACTGTACTTAGAAAACCCTAAAGACTCTACCAAAAAGCTTCTAGAAACAATAGATGCATATAGCAAGGTGGCAGGATACAAAATTAACACACAGAAATCAATGGCCTTTTTATACACCAATAATGATAGGGAAGAGATGGACGTTAAGAAGGCAATCTGATTCACGTTAGTGCCACACAAACTCAAATATCTTAGAGTCAACTTGACCAAAGATGTGAAGGACCTATACAAAGAAAACTATAAAGCCCTGCTCCAAGAAATAAGAGAGGACACACAGTAATGGAAAAACATTCCTTTGTAACAGAACACTGAAATGCCATTTTTTATTTCACATTTTTTAAGTAAAAGAAATGTTGGTCAATAAATCTGAATATTAATCCAAAGTCACAGAATACATCAGTAAAAGATTCCAGGTGGGAACTCAATTCTATAGATTCAATTTTTTTCTTTGATATTTGACCACACCCAGCAGTGCTCAGGGGTTACATTGGCTCTGTGCTCAGAAATCGTTCTTGGCAGGCTCAGGGGACCATATGGCATGCCAGAAATCGAACCAGGTTCTGTCCTGGGTTGGCCGTTTGCAAGACAAACACCTTACTGCTGTGCTATGGTTCCAGCCCCTAAATGAATCCCTTAATCCAGTATTAAATACATTCCTATTATAAGGCACTGTCTACATTATTCAAACAAAGAAAATATTTCTGTATGTTGCTTTCTGAGATAGAAAATATAAAATGCTCAAGGCAGCATTATTAACACATAGGAGTGTTTAGAACAAATGATACTATTACTTGTATTAAAGGCACTGATTTATCAAAATTTCATTTGGGGCTATCGTCAAAGAAACTATAAAAAGAATAGTTCTATTAGAAATAATATAACATGGGGCCAGAGCGGTGGTGCAAGTGGTAGGACATTTGCCTTACATGCACTAACTTAGGACTGATCTTGGTTCCATCCCCTGGTGTTTCAGATGGCCCCCCAAGCCAGGAGCAATTTCTGAGTGCATCGCCAGGAGCAACCCCTGAGTGTCACCGGGTCTGGCTAACTAAAAAGCAAAATAAATAAATAAATAAATAAATAAAAAAACCTCTGTGTGTGTATATATATGTAATTATATATATATTACCTAATATATATGTGTGTATATGTATTTTATGTGTGAATTATCAGAAAATGTATGAGGAATGAAACATTCCAGAAATAATCTTGAAAACTTGGCAAAGACTTTCAATAGGCAGAACTTTTAGAGATACCAATAATGAGGAATTTAAGTCTTAGACATTAAAATAAAACCTTTGAAGTTTTCTATTGTAAAGATATTTATGTTAAGAATTATGCTCAAAGCTGGAGAGATAGCATGGAGGTAAGGCATTTGCCTTTCATGCAGAAGGTCAATGGTTTGAATCCCAGCGTCCCAGATGGTCCCCTGAGCCTGCCAGGAGCGATTTCTGAGCATAGAGCCAGGAGTAACCCCTGAGCGCCGCCGGGTGTGACCCAAAAACCAAAATCCAAACCCACCCCCCCACACACACAAAAAAAGAATTATGCTCAAAGTTTTTTTGAAGTTTTTCAATTTAGCAAAATAATACTTAGGAGATCAAATAAGATCCTTAATTTAAGGGGCTTGAGATAGGGCGCTTCCCTTGCTGTAGCTAACTTGGGTTCACCCTAGTGGTCAGTCCCCTGAGCCCTTGAGGGTGATCCCTGAGCAAAGAGCCAGGAGTAAGTCTTGAGCTAGTGAGTATAAACCCTCCCCCCACCAAAACCAAAACCAAAACTATTCCTTATCTTAATTAAAATAGTGCATTAACAGAACTATTATTTAAATATAAGGAAAGTCAAACTTTTTTGTTTGTTTTTTTCAGCCACATTGGCAGAGTTCAGTGGTTACTCCTGGGTCTGTGCACAGGGATCTCTTCTGAGCATACATATAAATGGGACCATATGGCATGAAAAGAAATGGAATCCAGATTGGCTTCATGAAAAGCAAGTGTTCTACCTTTATAGTATGATTCTGGCTCAATTCAGACTTTGTCAGATTGAAGATTATTCTCTTTTCAAAGTTAACTACTGTCTTCATTTACGAAAAGTCCTATGTTAAAATAACCATGAAAAACTGCATCAAGATTACATTTTTGAGTTTACTTATCTCTTCAGTACCACTAAGGAAGCCAAGGCTGAAGAAAGCATGTGACTAATTACAGAATATTTTTAATGTTAATTTTGTAGACTGACTTTTAACTGAATTTTAATGAACTGAAATTACTATTTCCATTATATATATATATATATATGTATATATATATATATATATATTGGTTTTGGGGTCACACCTGGTGATGCTCAGGGGTTACACCTGGCTATGCACTCAGAAATTGGCCTGGAGGACCATATGGGATGCCAGGAGAATGAACTGTGGTCATTCCGGCCCCACCATACTAATTTTTAGATGGTCTAACTTACATTTACCATGGCTCTAATTTAATACCCTAAGTTGCTTCTCACTATTCTTCCCAGTAGCATTTTAATTTTACTTTTCATTTTAAGACAAAGATTATACATTAATATTTTGCACAACCAATAATTACTTGAATTTCAATCCACTACATTATTTATTCAATGATCCTTCTAGCATCTCAGGCTATTCTGAGCATGATTTTTCTTTTTGAAGTACGCCACATAAAATTTATACAAAAAGCCTGTTGATACAATTATCTATAAATGGTCTAATGTTTTCAGGACTACTAAAATTGCACTTATCCTTCAGTACTTGGAGAGGATTTTTAATAGTCTGTCTTCACCAGTGTTATGTAAAGCCTGCTGCTATTCTTGTGTACATCCTTTCTGGCTACTTTGGTTGGGAGAAGGGAGATGGTATGGTAGGCCATAAATATTTACACCTTTGTAAACCATTAATACCTCAACGAGAGTTTTTCTGCTTTATTTTGTTTCTTTGGTTTTACTTTTGTATGCACTAGCACATTTCTTTTAATTATTCTCTTAGAATTACATATACTAATGGGACCAGAGAAAACATTTTCAAAAAGCAGTTCTATTAATAGCCGTTACCTCCCTTTCTTCCATTGTCTTTCCTTACTTCTTGAGGCGTTAATATAATATTTTTGACCCTCTCATTCATTCATCATACATTAATTACATCTACTATATTTCTAACATACCACCTCTCTAAATAATTATTCCAATAAGGTAATTTCTTCAGATAAATATTTCAGTATGCTAATTCTTTGAGTTGCTCTAATCTGCTATTTCACTTGTTCACAATTTAATTTTAAAATTATTTTATCATTAGTTTATAAAGCTATAGAATTTCAGGAGTTTAGCTTCACACTTCAATATATGTGTAAACTCACTGTACTTACAACAAAAAATTTAAGGTATTTTTATTCTATAAGATTCCCATTTTACCCAATATTTGCTATACTTAAGTTATGTTTTAATTATATATATCTTTTGAACATTTTGTAACATAAGGTTAAAATATGTATATTGCTCTGCTGCAATTTTTAAGCCCATGGCCAGGAGAAAGGCTGAACATAGCTAATGTGGCCCCAAAACAAAAACCAAAAATAATTATGTCTGAGCTGTATCATTTTTATTGCTTTTGTATTTATCTTCACATATGATTAAATCAACACTCACTATCCTTACTACCTTATTCACTTTGTTATAAAAGTTTGTCTATATTTATAAAAAGATCTGAAATGTTCACTTTATCTGTATAATAGTTAAAAAAGGAAAAAGATATAAAAAACTTTGCTCCGTGCTATTTGTTTGAATTTACTCAGAATAGCCTATACTTCTTTCTTTCTACTCCATCTCCTCTTTTGTTCTGTAATTCTGCAGAAGTGGGCTAGGGATGTAGCTCAGTGCTAGAGCAGTTGCTCTGAATGTAAGAGGCCATGAATTTAGTCCCTAGTAAAGTAAAAAGCAAGCTAAGAATATTTTTTTCCAACAAGAGACAATAAGATATATTTACTATCAATGCAAGGTTCATTACTTAAGCAAATGCTAGAGTTTTTCATTTCAAAGACATTGATATGTAGTGTTGTGCTAAAAGCTAAAGGAACCTACTACCAAGTGACAACTACAGTTTCAGAAAAAAAAATCAAGACATTTTTGAAGTGATAATATTGCCTTGGGGCTACAGAACTTTCTAACTCACTACTTTTATTCTCTTTAAAAATGCGAGTATAAACAAAATTAATAGAAAGAAGTATTTTATTTTTTATTTAGTTGGGTCTGGGAGCTACACCTGGCAATGCTCAGGGCATACTCCTAAATGCACTCAGAGATCACTCCAGGTGGGATTAGGGGATTTTATGGGCTCATGGGATAAAATCTGGGTCTTCCACATGCAAGGCAAGTGTCCTTACTGTTATATTATCTTACTAACTCTCTGGACCCAAAATAAAGTCATCTTAACATAAACTGGAATAAATTTTGTTAATTTCACTTTAACCATTTTCTTCCCACTCACACAAATGTAAATATTGTTTGTTTGCTTCTGTGCAACACCTCATAGTGCTCAGGACTTCCTGGATTTGTGCTCAGAAAATTACTTCTAGTTTGGCTTGGGGTCTGGTGTGTAAAATTGAACCAGAATCTGGCTTGTGCAAGACAAACAAGAGCCTTAATCCTCTTGCAGCACCCTAATTGCAATTTTTAATCTCCTTCTTTTCCAACTCTTGCTTTTAGTATAATTACACACAGGAATATAAATGCCCTTTCTTTCTCCTTCCTACTTTCTGAATCAAACTGCACCTTTGGTTATATCTAAAATGTATAAATTCTAAAACTGTAAAACAACAAATAAAAAGCCATAGTTTTAAATTAAAACAACAAATTAAGGCCTTTCTAGACTGTTAACTAAGATTCCTACACGTTTACAATAGAGATACCCACTGAATCATTAAATTTTGACTAATGATTTTTAAAACAACTTCAAAATTTAAACATAAATTTGGATGTCAATTGAATTCAATTTCAAATACTAACACTGAATATTTTTCTTTATTTTACAGACTCTATATTTCAGGAGTCAATACATTTCCAGGATAAGTTCAGCTAACTTCCATACCTAAGTAGCAAAAAAAATTTTTTTTTCTACTTAGAGAGTCAGTTCTCCCATCTCTCCTTTCTTATAATCACCTACATCTATTTTTTTTTGTTTTTATTTCTTCCCAATTTTTACTAAGGTACCATGACTTACAATACAGTTCATTCAAACAATATACTATCACCATGCTCACCAGAAGAATATCAGTTTCCCCTCTACCAAATGCCCTGAAAAACTTTCCCATCTGTCTCTCATCTCCACTCTCAGTAAGTTCAGTTCTTTTGGTCAACTCTCAGGCTTTGTTGCTTTTGGCCAGTGTTTTTCCCTTTATGGTATCTCTTTATAGCCCCACATATGAAGGAAACTGTATTTGTTTGGACTATTCCAAAAACCTGATTGGTTAAGTTCCCTCCCATGCAACCTCTATTCTGCTGCAAAAATAGTTATCTTAACATATGTTTAATTTCTTTATGTAAACATGTAATTTAATTTCTTCAACTATAAATAGACACATATTCTCCAAAATTGATAATATGGGACCAGGGATGTGACTGTATGTAGCTCCAGTGATAGAGCACATTCCTTGTATATGTGAGGTTCAGGCTTTGATTCCTGGCACCACACAGCTTTCTGAGCACCGCCCGGAGATCACTCGTGGCACCAAGAAAGTCCTGAGCATGTCCATTAATGATTCAAAACAACAAACAAACAAACAAACAAAAATCTACGCATAAGAATATAGAAGTTTGTACATTTATTCTGGAGGGCATGTGGCAGTATGTAGAATCAAAATTCTGATTCACTTATTCTATTTTAAGGGCTATTTAAAATATTCCTAGATATACATAATTGATACAAAGAAAATATTTACATCTTAAATAAGAAAGAACCTAGAGGCCTGGATGGCTCAGGCATAGAGCATCTACTATGCACATGTAAGGTTAATGAAATTCTGAGTTCAATCCCAATCATCACCCAACATGCACAAGTGCAATCTTAGTGGTTTTGCTATTTGAGGTCCTTAGTTAGCAACACTAGCAACTGCCAAACACTACAAACAATATTGTGCAACTTCTGTAATCAAAATGTGTAACACCCAGCAAATACTAAAATAATGTGTGCAAGCACAACTAAAGAGTATGCTGATTTCAAATATGCAACCTACAAAAAGCATCACAACCAAGTATGAGAGCATTACAATCAAATGTTTGTGTCCCAACCATTGTACAAGCAACAACAGAAACGGAAGAAAAAAAGGACCCAAATGATTCATGAAAGGAGAGGCGATTTAATCATTACATCTTTGTATTCTGTAGTGATCGGTAAATCTAATCATTTGGCATAGTAATTAAATATAAAAAGATTACTATTTCAGGAGGCCTCCCACATGATGCTCAGGGGGCCTTAGAGGTTCTTCCAGGCTGGTGTTCAATGAAAGTTGTAAGGATATAGTATTGTTTATATTCAGTGGTGCCAGGAATTATCAAGACCATCACTGGGATACTCGGGCAATTACTAGTGGTTGCTGAAGACATGCCTCACTGTAACAAATGAAGCCTGGGGAACCATATGGCACTGGAAGAAAACTAGAGTATACAGTATTCAAAGCTTTCGTTTTAATTTCTCTACTAGCTCTCTGACTTCCTAAGCTTAGTTTTTATGCAAAGGAAGAGTGATTAGTAACAAATTCTTAAACAGCACGGTTTAAATTTTGGTTTTATTAGTCTATTACCTCTGTCATATAGATTAATAATTTAATTATTTCATCTTTCAAATTTTCTTATTCAATATTTGCTATGTAGTTTTGGTGTGAAGAATATACAATTATTATATAAAGTACTTCTCACAACACATATAAAAACTTTAGTACCTATAGTCCTTGAGTTGAAATCCAAGATAAGAACCTAAGATAGGAATCCACATGGGTGGGGTTTTATTACAAAAATTAATCTACTCATTAATTTGAGACTCAAAAATTTGCATTTTATTGATTTTTAATTTACTCTAGTTTTTTCTCTTTCTTTCTTTTTGGGCACACCTGGCTCTGTGCTCAGGGATCACTACTGAGGAGATAAGAGGGACCATATTAGATTGTGGAGGATCGAATCTGTATGCAAGGCAAGCAGCCTACCTTCCATATTTTTTCTCTGACCCCATCCCCATTTATTTTTATTAAAAACATGTAATTAGAAATATATATTTAGAAATATATATTCAGAAAAAAGAAGTCTTAAAAACTATATTAAAAGGTAAATAAAGGCAAGAAGTAAAACACATTTCCTGTCCTCTTTTCCTAAACTGTTTTACAGAAAAATTTCCATCCTTAATATCTGTGACTCAATAAAAAGATCACTATTTTATGCTTTGATTGAACACCTACTTTTTTTTTTTTACAAATTTCTTGTGATTCTAATATTACCAGCACTAATAACAAAGAATGAAAATTTAAAGGCAAGGTTTTTATTTATTTGTTTAACTTTCATTTCTACCTAATCTCTATGAGAACCAGGAAACTAATATCATCTTTCATAAAATCTATCTCACTTTGTGTGTATGTGTTGTTTGTTTGTGGGCCACATCTGTGTGTACCCAAGGCTTACTCCTTGCTCTCTGCTCAGGAAACACTCCTGATGGTTCTCTGAAGAAAATATGTGGTGCCAGGGTTCAAATTGGGGTTAGCCACAATGCAATGAAAGCACATAACCCTTCTAATCTCTGCAGATCTATCTTTTTTTTTTTTTTTTTTTTTTTTTTAAGGAGAGTTGTTTGAAGTTTGAAGTGGTTACACTACTCTCAACTATTCTCAGGGCTTATTCCTGGCTCATTCAGGGATCATTCAGCAAACCATATGTGGAGCTGAATGAAGAGCAAACCAGGATTAGCAACATGCAAGGCAAGCACCTTATCCCCCCCTAAGAAATAATTCTACAGACCTATTTCTTTTGTGTGCTTGTGTAAGTGTGTGTATGTGTGGGGGCATTCCTGCTGTGCTTAGGGTTTACTTCTGGATCTGAGCTCAGGTGTCATTTCTGACAGTCCTGGAGGATCATGTGGGATGCCAGGGATAGAACCAAAGTCAGCCACGTATGAGGCAAGCACCGTACCCACTGTATTATTTTTCTGGTCCCAAGAGATAATACTGTGTCTTCATTTTGACAGGAAGGCACTGGGTGGTTCACGAGAAAATAAACTTTTATATATTTATAAGAGCTTACTAAAGAAATTTTTACATTGCAAAGTAAATACTACTATAATATAATTGAGCAAAAACCAAAGAAACCATTTTATGCTGCTAATGTGGCATGAATAACACTTCTTTCAGTTTTATTTACTGAATGTTTACATACTAAACATTTGATTGCAATAGATCTAAACACCTTTAGAAAGAAAGAAAAAAATGGGAGTGTTTTATATTTTGTAAACATGTAAAATATTTTTTCAGTGGCCTCCTATGTAATGCTCCAGTGTCCTGGAGACCATTATCAGTCATACTGAGTAAACTGAATTAGATTCAAAGCTAGGATCCAGTGATCTAGAGCTGACTGGTTCTAGCAGTACTGGGACCACAGCCATCTAGGCTATCCTAAATCTATGCAGAGACTGCCTGGGACATACCTGGCAAACTCTGTGAGTCATGTATTGCTAAGGATTGAACTTAAAGCCGTTTACATACAAAGCAAGATTTTGGAACCCTTAGTACAAACACAAATTTTAAAATAGTGAACTTTTGAAGATTAATTTTGATGTTTATGAAATTAAAGACTTAAATATATAGGAAGTTTGTACCACATTTTTCTGCATCTATAAAAATTAATTTTATTCAAAGATATCTCTCTCTGTCTGTCTCTCTCTTACCCACCTTTGAGCCTTAGGTGTAATGTATTAGCATTGCAAACAACACTAAAATATTGATGGCTAGAAGAGTCTTTAGTGCAGGGAAAAGAGAGCTGGACAAATATATCCCAGTGCCTGCAATTGCCATTGTTTATTTTCAAAACTGAAAGAGTGAAACTACAACCCACAAATGTTCATGTGAAGAACTTATACTTCCTATGAAAGGCTTCTTAGATCTTTAAGAGGGAATAAGGATTAAGACAATTTACATGATAATCTTTTGTTAGTGAGTAGATTCCTACAATGAATCTACTGTTTCAGGGAAATTTAGAGAAACATTTAAAAACATTCATAAGTATAAAAATATCTAAAGTCCAATAAGTGTTGGAAGAGATAATGAATGAATGAATTTTCTCAGGAATAAAATATAATATATAATTTTATTTTCAATATAGTTTTTCAAAAATAAAAACACAATTTTAGAGGAGCCAGAGTAATAATTCAGTAAGTGGGACACCTGCTTTGCAGGTGGCTGACCTGGGTTTCATATCTGGCACCTCAAATGATCCCCAGAATCCTGATGGGAGTGATTCCTGAGACGATTGGTGTGATCCCAGAATATACAGCCAAGAGCCCAGAGCATAGCTAGGTATGGTCCCCAAAACAATACAAAAATACTTAGAGATTCCAAGAAAATTTTATTATTAATAAGCTTAATAAATTGTCATTTTTATATTTTATTTTATTCTCAACCTTAAACTAAAAAAATGTTTGCTTCAAAATGTTTTTCAATATAAAGGTGAGTAAATTAAAATATTTAAAAACCCTTATTGATTTGGGTGAACTCCAAGTAACTAGGGATAGTAGTGCAAGGTCCTTGGCACTTTGGTGTTAGGTAACTAAATAAACTAAATGAAAATAATAAATGTTAATAATACAGTAATATTTGACCTAAATTGTAACAATAATAAATTATTCATTATTAAGATAGTAAGTTAAATCTGGAGGCAATTTTTATTTTAATGCTCCTCTAACATGAAAGTTTTGATTTTCCCATAGTCACAATATTCAAGAAAAGAGCTTTAGTAAATATAAGGAAATGAAAGGAAAATGGGTTACTGAAACTTATCTTAAAGGTAGGACTTTAACTCTTCAATAAAAATATTTAAATAAATAAGTATAAAGAAGTGACTTATAGGGATGAAGCTACTTAATCTTAAATTTGAAGATCCACATAAGTATGAAGACAAATTCAGTCTCAAACAATAAAGTAAAAAAACAACAAAATCAAAACCCCTAAAACCTAATGAATCTGAATAAATTTTCTAATTCAAGTGAACTCCAGTTACTGAAACTAATTAAATTCATAGATATTTTCAGTTTTAGTAGGAAATTCTATCTCATTGTGTTAACATTAAGGACAAATTCCTGAACATTAATTATATACTCTAATCATTTTCTTTTATTTTACTATAAATATTACAATGGCTTTAGCAATAATCATTATTAATAAATTACCAATGAAATATGCCACAGATAACCATAAGCCTTAAAGATAATTCATCATATTGGTTTTTGAATTATCAGATGTATGTAAACTATGATGAAGCATTAATACCCAACATAGTTGTGTTCACAAATCAATGATGCTTGGTTATTTATATATAAAATAAAATACTCTCACTTATCATTTTCCATTAAAAACGAAAGAATTACCTCGTGTATAGTATTAGAATAAATTTTTGGTTAAGTTTCTTTTTCTTGTCTTGAAATGTAAGATCCTTTAGTACAAGGCCTTTTGGGGTTTGTGTGTATGGGCATATGGTCACAACTTTTGTGCTCATGAGGTCACTTCTGGCGGTAATAAGGCAAAGTGGTCCCATGCACAAAGCAAGTGGGTTAGTCACATGAAAGGCAGGTGCCTTACCTGCTGTACTATCTCTCTAGCCAAGAGCAAGGTCTTGTCATTGTATCACATACTCCTAAGATACTACCTGACATAAAACAAGCCTCTAATAGATGCTTAAAGAAATGTTATACTCATGAATTAACTTCTTTTCTACATAAAATATTCTAACCTAGATAATATCTTTGATATTATGAACTGAGAACAGTCACTCAAATAATTTTTAACATTTGATAGTTTACATTAGGAAATGAGTAAAACAAAATACTTCTAAACAAGTGAGCATATTACAACACAATGGATCAAAATCTTAATCCCTATATCCACAATGATTGCATACTTGGCTACCCCATTTTAAAACTCTTTGAAGAAATGATAAACTATTTTTGACTTTGCTAATGCAATGTCTACTTTTGACCAACTATTCTTGACTTTGATAGTGTAAGGTAAGGGACACTATAATATAAAATTCCATTGATCTCACTGTGCTTTATTAGTAGATTAAAATAATCATAATGAATTTCCAACCTACTGAGTCAGTATCTCTGATGGCTGAGTCTAGAAATCTTTTCAGAAAAAAACTCTGTAGATAGTAATTTACAGAGTAAATCTGAGTAGGATTGAAGGAAAGTAAACTGAAATGAATTCCAGTTCCAGTTTCTTGTTCCTTTAAACATCCTATTTCTATTTAAATCTTGCTTTTCAATGTCTCCTCTTTTTCTTCTTTTTTGTTTGTTTTGGGTCACATTAGGCAGCGATCCGGGGTCATTCCTGGCTCTATGCTGAGAAACCGCTCTTGGCAGGCTTGGGGGACCATATGGAATGACAGGATTTAAACCACTGTCCTTCTGCATGCAAGGCAAACTCACTACTTCCATGCCATCTCTCCGGACCCTTCAAATACCTACTCTTTAAAGTTCACATTATATATTCCATCTCTATGACATTCCAGTTTCTCTAAAGTTAATATACATATATATGTTACTTATGTATATATACCAAAACAATATAAAAACTGATATGTGGGTATCATTGTTCAGCATTATTAATAATTTCCAAAAAGGGAAAATATATTGTTTTCCATCAACAGATCAAGAGATAAATTGTGGTTAATCATGTCAGTGCAATAGTAGTTTTAAAAAGGAATAAAATTGTAACATGATTTACATGGAAGACCCCTAAAATATTATGCCAAGTAAGTCAGTCATAAACAAAACTATAATTACACCTACACTGGGTAGCTAGAAGAGGCAAAAATCAAAGACAGAAAGTAAAGTTTACCAAAAGAGGATTAAAAGAATGGGGACTTAGTGTTTAATTTGTTTCTATTTGTGATGATAAAAGTCGTAAAATACAGGGATGGTTACACAAATTTGTAAATATACTGTCACTAAGTACACTTAAAATGGCAAAACAGAATTTCATATTTTGTCACCAAAAATAAAAGTACTACAATGGTGGTTTGTTTTCTTGACTTTCCTTAGTCTTTTTGTACTAATTTTATCTCTATTATTTAAAAAGGGGAAAACCTTGTCCATATTTTTTATTATCCCTAAATTTATCATTATTGTTTTATTTTTCCTTTTTCCTCAGTAAAAATGAAATTTAGTTATGAATGCTCAGCTTTTTCCACACATAAGCACATGATGTTGGGGAGACAACAAAAAACATTTCAAATCTATACACACACACTCCTGCATGTTCAACTACATATCTCACTATAAGTATTTTTAGATCCTTGAGATTGTAAATTGCAACAAAATTTTGTTTTTCCTTTGATCTTTCACTCATTTAAATATTGCAGAAAAGACAAAAAGACTTACAGTACAAATAACTTTATATTTCAAGCTCTTTTCTATGCTAAGTATTTATCCAATAATGGGAAAATTTCCATTTTAAAAGTTAATCACACATAAGAATAGATTGTTTAAAAAGAAAAAAATAAATCATCAAAAAGCTCTCTAAAGAACTAATGTTATACAAATTATGGGGTAACTGATAAATGATATGCTCAAAGGAAAAAATGAAACAGAGCAGAAAATTATTTTTATTTGAACTATAATAAAATATAAAATAAGTAAGTTTATTATTTTTAGATATGATACTTTAAAGTTTTCAAAAATTATTCTGTTATTACTAAAGAATAGAATGGGAATAATTTATTGATATAAAGTGTTGGGAAATTAATTAGAAAAAATAGTACATAAAATTATTGAAAGATCCTATATCAAAGAACAGAAGTTTATAATAAATGACATGAAAAGGCAACAGAAGAAAATATGATAAATTAATTAGAAAAACTATTCTAAATAAAAAATATGGAATATAAATAAGCTGAAAGGAAGGGTGATAATAAATTTTGAAGTTAACTTGGAGTAAACTAGAATGTATTGTTAAATAGTGAAGCACTTTTATATATCTAAGATATGTTTGGATAATAAGTAGACAATTCTTTCCTTGGAAATAAAATCTTATCAGTTATAAGACAACAGGGAAAATATGCCAGTGTTTATAAGATGCAGAGAAATATAAAAGAGGCAATATGGGTCAATAAGTAAATTGCAAGGCAGAGTACACAGGAGACAATGCAATGCCTCAAGTTAATTAATAGGACAGCCATATGCAGCAAATAAGTAGAAAGGAGAGGTACAAGCAAAATCAGTCAGCAATGTAATTTTGTGACACAAGGCAAGTCGAGAAAATACAAATGCTAAACATTCTGACCCTATTTACTGTATTACAAGCAAGATCAGGCAAGCAGATGGCAAAGTGCTTAGAAGGCCATGGTATTGGAGGACGGTAAAATTACAATTCTGGGTAGTTTTAAATGCTGATCAGCAGATGGATATAGCAAAACTAGGCCATTTGCTGATTGACAAAGCAGCAGTGAATGAAGAATGCAAATCATTCAGCAGATGAGTAAAGTAGAGCAAAAAGGAGTGGCAAAAATCAAAGCCAATCAAAGCAAGAAGACAGGACAGCAGAAAAGCAATATCAGAAGCATTTGGTAGGATAGTAAAAAGATGTCAGCAGGGGAATAAAACATCATTCTGCAAGATACGAGGTTGAGAGTGAAGCAATCCCTTAATTTGGGTTTCTTCCATCTAGAAAACAGTCATCAATAAACTGCATATGAGAATCCACAAGAGAACAGCACACAAATGGTAATAGCAGATGGATCTGAACTCTATTGCTTAGGGATACGGAATGACCCTAGAACATAGATACATAACAATTCACAAGGAAATTAAACAAATGAGAAAAATGGGTCCAAGCATTTCTTTATGATGATAAAATAAACCAAAACACTAAAAAATTATTAATTTGGAAATGATTGGCTGGGATTGAAGTCTTCGCTTACCCCTTTCTGGAGCCCACAAAATGGGAATGTTGGGAATTTCTGCAGCAGAAAAACAGAAGAGAAAAGGGATTTCTGACTCCCAGTTTGAGGAAAGCAGGTCAAATTTAGGGCTCTATGAACTGGTTCAGGGGAATAAGAACCAGCCTGAACCTTCTCCGTTCCTCGGAATTTAAGACATTTCTGAGGTTTGGGAAAGGTTTAGGAAGCCCTCAACCCATAATTTCCCACAACCTCCCCTTTCACACTTACCTCCAGTGCAAACAGTTTCCAGCAAGGAGGTACTTGGGAAAATTCAGTCCCGGGTTTACACCATAGCAAAATTTGAGGATAGCCAAATAATTGGCAATCCTTTTGTAAGATTTCTGATTAATTAGAATCTTTCCCACCCTTTTAGAGTGAGTAGAGGATAAGAGGCAGTAACTAGCTTCCTCTTCAAAAGTGGATGAGAAATCTAAATACCTGAGTACTTATTTAATCTAAATAAACACAAGGCCTTAGTGATCTCATCAATTTTCATGGGTTTTAATTACATTAAGATGTTAGTAATTCCCAATAAATAATTCCACTAGTCCAAACTTCTCTAAGCTCCAGCTGTGTAATTGCCAATTTATCACCTCTACTTGGATATCTAAAGGTAGTTAAAATTTCTAAGACCAACATAAAACTCATTTTCATTCTCTACCTGGTCTTTCTCAGATGTCTCCATATCAATAAAAAGCACTTTTCTAATCAATTACCTAAATAAAAATTACTCCATTGCCAATATTTTAAAAATGCTCAATAATGAATGCTTTTTTTAAATCACTGCAATCTTCATCTTTGATTTAAGTCCCTATCAATTTCCATCAGAATTATTTCAATAGTTTAAAAGTTTTCTTGTTACACATATCAAATATATTCATATCTTTGCTCAAAACTCTCCATTATACTAAAGGTAATGTTGCTGCACGATTCATGGCATGTTTTCTGGCACATTAGGGTGTCTACTCCGATGTTATTTATTTACTAATGAGCTATTCTTTAATGGCTCTATTTAAAATTACAACTTTCTTTTACTATCAGCACTATGCACATCCTTAGTTAATTTTTATCTTCTAGTTTTTATTTTGTTTTGCTTATGTTTGCATTGCCTCAATAAAATACAAAGTCTATTAAGAAAGGGACTTTTGGGGCCAGAGATAGCATGGAGGAAGGGAGTTTGCCTTGCATGCAGAAGGACAGTGGTTCGAATCCTGGCATACCATATGGTCCCCTGAGCCTGCCAGGAGTGATTTCAGAGTGTAGAGCCAGGAGTAACCCCTGAACGCTGCTGGGTGTGACCCCCCCAAGAAAAAGAGAGAGAGAGATAGAGAGAGAGAGAGAGAGTAAGGGACTTTTAATGTATCTGTTCATTGCTGTGTTCCCAGTAACATTTTTGGGTGGGAAATACCTGACTGTGCACAGGATAGGCAGTCAGGAATTACTCCTTGCAGATTTCAAGGTATCATATGGGACTTCAGGAATCAAACCTGGGATGGTCATGTGCAAGGCAAGTGCCCTACCCACTGAACTATCATTCCAGGCCTGTTTCCTCAATAACTTGATCAATGCATATGAACTGTAGGCACGTGGGACCTATCTTAATTTATAAAATGTCTTTCTTCTGGTGGTGCCTCCTATATAGTCTTAAAATTTCAGAATATTTTTCTGAAAACTCACATACCCACACACTTTTATTTTGGGAGGAGGAGAGGGAACCCACACTGGTGGTACTCCTGGCTTACTCCTGGCTTTGAGCTTAGGGATAAGCCCTGGTGGCACTTAAGGCATCATATATGGTGGCAAGGCTGTCTGCATTCAAGGCAAGCTCTAAACTTGCTGTCCTATTTCTCCAGGATCTCCATGAAGTTTTGATTACCAAAATAGATGCAAGTAGATTACAGAATTAAAATGCTCTATCATTGGGGTTGGCAAAACACATAACCAGAGGGATATGTACTGCCTACTGTTTTCTACACAACATAAAATCTATTGACTTGATAATTTTGAAAAATATTAAGAGCAGATTTATTTCATGACATGATCATTATATTAAACCCAATTTCAGTATCTATAAATAAGCTTTTATCTGCGCATAGCAAGGTTCATTCATTTAAACTATCTTAAAGTGGACTTTGTTATACAGAGCTTCTGCACAGACTCTGTACTAAAAAATTTATAATTTTATATGAAAAATAGCCCCTAAATTCTAAATATTCTTTTTTTTTTTAAAATATGGAACGATTCACGAATTTGCGTGTCATCCTTGCACAGGGGCCATGCTAATCTTCTCTGTATCGTTCCAATTTTAGTATATGTGCTGCCGAAGCGAGCACTAAATATTCTTTTTGTTTTTGTTTTTGGGCCACACCTGGTGACGCTCAGGGGTTACTCCTGGCTATGTGCTCAGAAGTCGTTCCTGGCTTGGGGGACCATTTGGGACGCCAGGGGATTGAACCGAGGTCTGTCCTAGGCAGAGCTAGCAAGACAGACACCTTACCTCTAGTGCCACCGCGGCAGCCTAAATTCTAAATATTCTTTATCAGAACATGTAAATAATATAATAATAATAATAAGTTTGCTTATCCTTGTCCCATAAAATATTTTCATGCTTAGAAGAAAGAATAACTAAGTTTATCTTAAGTTTGAACAAATATAAACTATATTATGTTGATATTGTTTTTGTCCAATATACTGCAATGGAGAAATGTGATATAAACTAGAATTTGCACTTAATATTATATGAGTAGTTTTTTCATCTTTTATTATTTAAAATCTAAGGGGAGAATTATTTGCCTAGTACACAGGAAAAAGCATATTGTAAGACATGGGATAAATTTTGAAAACAGTAGAGACTAAGAGAATGAGGAAAAGTAAACAGTGTCAACAAACAGAACACACATTCAAAATATCACAATTAGCCAAATTCAAAATACCCTGCTTAGCAATCTTGGAGTAAAGACTGTCTCTTCTAAACCATAATAATGGGGACTATACTAAAGTAACTTCATGGTGGAAGTATAGTAGTAGAAGACTCATAGTAGAAGAATACTATAAACTTGCACTCCTAACATACAGCAAGCAACACTATAGTAAGACTCCATTATTACAATATTTAAACTTTTATTTTGTAGAAATCATTTTCTAAAAGTATGCAAAACCCAATTCAAAATCATCTGCTAATCAAAACTGTACCATCTTCTCCTTAATGTTTCACCTTGAGAATTATTACATGCAAACATGTAATATTGTGCTTTACTCCAATATGGTAAGAGATAAAAATCCTAAGAGGAAAACACATTATCCAACACAATTAAGCGCTATAATGCCATCTTTGAGAATTATATTTCTTATATGTCAATCATCTCCAGTAAAATCAACCTTTCTGCATTGTTGCCTTTGTCATTTAGTCTTTTTCAATAAAACTGACAATAGCTTGTTTTCAAGCTTCATGTTTCTAACAATTTTATTTCTTTCTGTTATCACATATGGCAGTCAATTTTACTCAGTATTTTATTTAGTAAGAGTATTACTCAGTTTTATATGAATGAACTTGATTCTTTCTGTATTTTCTCATTTGTAATGATTATATTTAATGTTTATTTGAAATATTTATCCTTTTCTTTAGATATTTTCTCACCTTTTGTGTGTGTGTGTGTGTGTGTGTGTGTGTGTGTGTGTGTGTGTGTTGTTTTTATTACAGGAGTTCAAGAAAGCCCAGGAGTCCTTCCTAATGGTTCTCAGCCAACTAAATTGGTGGTTTAATCTAAGGTTGAGGAGCTATCGCTCCAGAGATGCTCAGACACCATATGGTACTAGGGTATAAACTAGAATCAACCATATACAAAACACTGTCCTTATGCCCCTTTTATTTCAATCTGTAGGAAATTTTTCTAATTACCAATAGGAGAAAAATAGTATAGGCAGAATTATCAGAATAATGCCTAGAACAGTAATTTGAATTTTGTTATCTGAATATATTTTCTTATATCCTATATCTTGAGGGCACGAATTCAGGGCTTACTCCTGAATCTACTCAGGGATCTACTCAGGGCTCACTCCTACTGGTACTCAGGGAATCATATATGATGACAGAAACTGCACGAGGGTTGGCTCCATGTAAGTCAAGCATTCTATTCTACCTGATGTACTATCTCTACTGCACCTATCAGCAATCTTTTATGGGAAACAATAACAAAGTCACAGATAGTCTGCTTCTGTAATACAGTGATAACTTTTTAAGAACTATAGAGAACTTGGCAGACATTAATCCATTAGTTGTCATTTTATTCTAGTTTGTGTGAAAAATCAATGTTGTGTCTATTTTTTTTTTTTTTTTTTTTTTGGTTTTTGGGCCACACCCGTTTGATGCTCAGGGATTACTCCTGGCTATGTGCTCAGAAGTTGCTCCTGGCTTGGGGGGACCATATGGGACGCCGGGGGATCGAACCGTGGTCTGTCCTACGCTAGCGCTTGCAAGGCAGACACCTTACCTCTAGCGCCACCTTCCCGGCCCCAATGTTGTGTCTATTTTATCAATATAATATACAAAGATAAATTTACATTTGTAATTTCAGACAAGAATTTAAAATAATATAATTAATTTATTTCCTGCAACTGTGTAAACAGGCTTCACAATATTTACTATTGCACATTTCAGTGACAAGATTTTACTACTTAATGATATTTTACCTTCAATATTGCACATATTTAAAAAAATAAAATTATTCTGATATTCTAGCCTCTGTATTTTAGAATGTATACTCATAATACAAAATAAGACATACACTCTAGGTATAAGTACACTATTACTGCAAAACTTTCCTTAATATTACTAACTGAATCATTTCAAGTCATATTCTATGAGGTTTATATTGTGGGTTGGAAACTCAAAACAAAATAATTTTTGGAAGAATTTTAAGAGGTAGTTCATGCAAGCTCACTAATAATTCATATTTATTATATTACATAGAACATAGAAATTCCACTTTCTTCTTTTGCCCAATGCTTTGCTGAAAGAGTGAAGAAAATTATTTACTTTAAGATCTATACACTAGGACTGGAATGATAGTACAGCAGGTAGGGAGTTTGCCTTGCATGCAGACAACCCAGATTCAATTTCCCAGCATCCTCTATGGTTCCCCACAACCTGATGAGTAATTTCTGAATTCAAAGTCAGGAATAACCCTTGAGTATCACTGGGTGTGACCTACCAACAAATATAAACATACTAAAGCCCTAATAGGGGAGGGGAGAAAGAAAAAAAAATATACTAGGTGTGCTGGCAAGTAACAACAGATAGCAGAAATACAATTATTATTAGAATAATTATATGGAGCTATAATAGATATTGACTAAATGAGGATGAAAAAGGTAATAACAAAGATAAACATTTACCAAGTACCTTTGTACAAGTATCATACTTAATCAAATTTAATATGTATAAATGTCAATAACTAGCTTAAGTCAATCTGTATTTAAGTTTAAAAGTTTTCTTACCCTTCAGACTAAAATATTTTTTTAAATTTTTTAGAATTTAAAAAATGTTTAAAGTACTTTCATCTTTAACACAGATATAATACGTGCATCATGTGGTTTTTGATATGCTTGTTTTTGGTATTTTATGCTACAGCTTGAAGATAGCTATATATGTATTTTGTTATTACTATTAATTACTTTAGGTCTCTTGATTATTAGCATCCCTGAGAAGTAGAAAAGTGAGGCTTGAAAGGTTAATTTGCCTAATTTTGTAGTATGTAGTACAACTGGAATATAATTCAGATCTATCTCTAAAATACAAGTTTTCACTATTTCACTATTATTTCACTTTTAGACAATTATTTCACTATTATTTTCATCCTATATGCTAATAGTATGTATAGACAATAAGACATCATTCCTAGGTGTATGAATATTTTCTAAAAATTATAGGAAGTATAGCTTAAAAAGCATAATATAACCTTGACTTTAAAGGGATGATATAATTTATTCAATTTACTTTTGAACATTTTTACCATTCTGCTTTATAAAGAATTCTGCATCTCTGAATTTTCCTATAGTTTATGCAAAATCCTAGTTCAATAGAGCTATTGTTTTAATATTACCATGACCAACACATTTTATTGCAGATAAAAACAATATTAGAATTACAAAAACAATCACAAGCTTCTCAAGATTTGCCATATAAAATTTTGCCAAGGATAAGTATTTTGCAGAAAATATCGAAAAACATTGATATACACTTAAAAATACTATAATTTAAAAGTCCTATGTTAGTCTACATGAAGTAGCCTGTTCAAATTTGCTGTAGCAGCCATAAATAAAAATAAATGAATGTGTATCTGTGTTTCAATAAAAGTTCATCAACACTGAAATATAAATTTGAAATATTTTTCATTTGGCACTAAGTGACATGTTGCACCAGCACTAAGTTTTGGTCAAAATAAGTTATAGTTGATCTAATCTTTTAAAAAAATTTCATTCATCTTTTATTTTAAACCATTTTAAAAAGCAAATATTTCTTTTAACCTCACAAGCCTTATAGTTCAAGGATAACAGCATTGATATGGCCTATTAGCAATAGTAAGTCAAAATCTGCAACTGATTTCTTGAGAGAAATAATAGCATACTCAGTTTTAATTCTGCCTTTTTTTTTTTTTTTGGTTTTTTGGTCACACCCGACAATATTCAGGGGTTCCTCCTTGCTCTATGCTCAGAAATTGCTCCTGGCAGGCTCAGGGGACCATAAGGGATGCTGAGATTCAACCACCGTCCTTCTACATGCAAGGCAAATGCCTTATCTCCATGCTATCTCTCTGGCCCTTAATTCTCCTTTAAACTTTGCACTGCATTTCGTACTTTTATAAGTCTAAGAAATTAAATGCTTGATGAATGAATAAATAGATGAGTCCTAAGTATATTGTTTTAAATAAAACTCTAATTCATTGGGGTCAGAGAGAAAGCACAGTGGTAGGGCATTTGCCATGCACACACGGCTGACCCAGGACCAATGTTGGTTAGATTCCCGACATCCCACATGGTCCTCCCGAGCCTCAAGGAGCAATTTCTGAGTGTAGAGCCAGGAGTAACCACTGAGCGTTGCCGGGTGTTACACAGCCTCCCCCAAAAAACCTTTAATTCATGATCAGAAATATTACATACATCCATTTTTCCTCTGGCATAGCCCAGTATCCTAAAGTGCTGGAAGTTGTTTTACCATATAAATAGTAGAAAGTTCAATATTTTCTAATTCATTTTAACAGTATCATACAATTCTTTACAAGTAAATAGATTTTTAAAAAATACTTAGTATTTTTATTTCCTCTGAACTTGTATCACCTATTCAATTATGTTCTTAGTAATAATTATTTTCGGGGAATCCCCACACCTATCTCTTAGGAGTTGCTCCTGTGGGACTTGAGAGACCATATGGAGTGTCAGGGATCAAATTCGGGTCAGTCGCATGCAAGGCAAGGGATCAGCTTGCTATAACATCTCTCTAGCCCCTATACTTAATTTTTAAGAATAAAAATTTACTTTTATAATTATTTTTGGATGAACATAATTTTTTTTTGGTTTTTGGGTCACACATCTGGCAGCACTCAGGGGTTCCTCCTGGCTCTATGCTCAGAAATTGCTCCTGGCAGGCTTGGGGGACCATATGGGATGCTGGGATTTGAACCACTGACCTTCTGCATGCAAGGCAAACTCTTTACCTCCATGCTATCTCTCCAGCCCCTAGATGTACATAATTTTAAGTGATAATAATGCATAAGTGTTATTACCTGAGGCATAATATCTTGTATAACAAATTATTTTATAAATGTAATTACTAGTATTTTTGCCAACATATATAGCATGACCCTTATAAGATTGAAGAAAATACATATTATTCTAAAAAATAAAGGTTTCATATCAAACACAATTTTAACAGAATGAATAGTATATATTAGTATGCGATTATGTAGAAATTTAATGGAATCGCATGTTTATGTAACTCCCAGGGAAAAATACCATCTGCAGGAGACTATTAGATAAACAAACAACATTTTAAGATAAAAATAGGAACAAATTCTAAATTCAGAAAAATCAATTGTCTTATTTCTATTAAATATGCAACATTACACATGTTACTAAACTTACTATATTTTTCTTAATAGACAAGTTTGTCCTTTAATAAATAGAAAGAAAATAGTATAAGTCAAGTATATTTGTATTCCAATAAATATTAATTGAGTCTCTATATTCCCTTATTTTCAAATAAAGCTTCTGCCTGTGGGTTATTCATTGTCTATGAGAATGTCAGATAAAAAATTGCATCTTCAAGATATAATTTTTCAAATAAACAACACTGGAGATGAGCGGCATTGCATTCAGTGTAGGAAATATGTATTCCTTACTGCTTAAACATTTATTACAGGGACGAGCATTCATTTTACACATATATGACCTAAGGCTAAGCTGATATAAACAGCTCTTAAGAGAAGAATATTTAAAGTAGGAATGTTGAATTTATTTTGCAAATATAAAATGGCATAAATTATTATTGGGGTAGTTGACAGTATAGCTTAGTAATGAAGATTCTAAAATATGCTGTATCTGTATTCATTTACAGATTTTCATATTTACTACTTTTAAATTTTGGTTTTGGGTCATATACAGAAGTATGAGTTATCCTGGCTCTGCACTCAGTTATCACACTAAGGTGCCAGAAATTGAATCCAGATCTACTTACTAAGTGCAAGGCAAGTGCCCTGGAACTACTGTCCAGTTTCTACTATTACGCTGAATTTTGACAAACTGCTCAACGTTTTCTAGCCTTTTGTAAAATTCTGTGAACACAAACTTCAGTTTTGGTCATGATAAGTTACTATTATCTTTTGAATGCCTAAGAAGAAATTCAACTCTACCAGACATTTCATTTTTCTCTCGAGTTCAGACCTTTTGAATGAAAATAACTTTAGATGTACTTTATGTCATTCATTCTTTCTATTATTTGTTCCTTCAATTTTTCCAATAACACACATCCCACAATTGTCCTTGGTGTTAGTAGATTAAACTATTGATAATTATTAACTGTATAATATTAGAATGGAAAGAAAATTTTATATAATTTAGGTTCATCATTAATATTAACATTTTATCATTAACTTCTAGTACTATTAAAATACTTGTAAAACTCACGCTGCAAAAATTAACAACTTCATGTGTATATATATATATATATGCAATTTTTATATAAAAAATAAAATATAAGCTACCTCTTTAAGAAAATGGCTTCTCTTCAATTTAGGCTAGCCAAATGGTTCAAAAGAAATGTAAAAATTAGCAAAGAACTCTTATTTATTTCCAAATATGATCTTCTGATTTTTACTTATATACCATAATATTATATATATATTTTAGGGGGGATTTTTGGTCACACCTGGTGATGCTCAGGGTTACTCCTGGCTTTGCACTCAGAAATCGCTCCTGGCTTGGGGGACCATATGGGACATCGGGGATCGAAACCAGGTCTGTCCTGGGTCAGCCAAGTGCAAGGCAAATGCCCTACCGCTGTGCTATTGCTCCAGCCTCCGTAACATTTTTTTTGGGGGGGGGGCATACTCGGTAACGCTCAGGGGTTACTCCTGGCTATGTGCTCAAAAATTTTCCTGGCTCAGGGGACCATATGGGATCCTGGAGATCAAACCAAGGTCCATTCTGGATCTGCTGCATACAAGACAAACATCCTACTGCTGTGCTATCACTCTGGCCCACAATATAATATTTTTAATAAATAATCTCTGGAATAGAAGGGTTTTTTGTTTTTTGGAAATAGAGTCTATGGCCAGCAACATCGGAACTACCAAGAATCTAGTTATAAATACAAATTTTCTGTATCAACTGCAGATTTATTGAATCTGAAACTCTGGACTAGAAACCAATAATACGTTTTAACAAGCTCTCTTTATGGTACAGTCTAAAATTAGCAAATTACTTACTAGATAAGCAGAACAGTAATTATTTAATAAAGATGAGTAAATATTTACTCTTAATAAGACAAATACAATTGTAGACTGATTAAAATAGAAAAGTAGGGTTATCACTAAATTGAGATTCAGCCCCAAAGAACTTTTTGGAAGACAATGGAAATAATGTTACAAGGGCAACATTAGTTTACAAAGGAATGCCTAAATTTACAATTTCTTTAAAAAGAAATTCTTTCTATTTCAATGAACACTACCTACTCTTCATTCTTTTGCTAGTAATTATTTTTTGTGCAAAAATTTAATATGATTATTTGTGGCCTTTAGCCTACATTTAAAATTTTTACTTATTAAATTACTGATTTTATTCTTTATTACATTCTACATTTAAATTCACAGTTATATTGGTATAAGAAAAAAATTAATCAGAGACATTAACTGAACATAACAGACAAGATGTCTTCCTAGTGGAGCATAGTAATAGCACAGCCCTTAGGGTGTTTGTCTTGCATGTTCCAACCTGGGTTCGATTTCTGCCATCCCATATGGTCCCCTGAGCCTGCCAGGAGTTATTTCTGGAACAGAGCCATAAGTAATCCACAAGTGCTGCCAGGTGTGGCCCAAATAACAAAAAAAGAAAAGTCATGTTAAGATAGCTATTATGGAGTTTTCTTGATAGCATGATTTTAGCAAGTTAAGATGTTCCCTTATCAATCTTGAAATAGACATAAAGTTAGTTTGTACTACAGATCACTGAGCAAATGGGAAAGTTAAAATTTTCATCATATTAGATGTCATTTCTTGCTGAAATACAGAGAAAATGTCAAGAAAAATTTTTATATAATAATTGATCCACAGCAAAAATTTTTCATTCTGAGAACTGTAAGTCACTTGTTCTGCTTAGCATAACTAAAAAGTACTTTGGAAAATAATTTTTAAATTTAAATTAAATGAATAATTTACTTCAAGAGTATGAGAAAGGCAAGTGCTATCTCACCTCCGGAGTGACATCTCGTGGTGCAAACCCTGTTCCTCCAGTTGTTAATATCAAATTGAGTTCTTTTTCATCACACCAATCTATGAGGGTTTCCTAAAAGAAAACAATATGCTGTCACATGCAGAAGAACTTGGATACCTACTATAAAAGTAATCTAAGCTAAGAAGTCAAATATTTCACTTAAGTCTTAAAACACATTTTTCAACAGTCAACAAGAAAATATTAAGCACAATTTTTGTAGTACTTTTACTGGTGGATAACACATTTAGGTATTTTAATAGAAAATGAGCACACATCAATTTCTGGGAAGTAAATGAAACTGGAAATACAATAGTTTACGATTAATGCTAATCTAATAAGATACATGATTATATTTGAAGTTATTTTCAGGCATTTATATTTTTATATAATATATAATAATAAATATTTATTTATATTATATTCACCAATCTTATATCAACCATATCATGTGAAAGTCATACTTCAATTTAAGTATTAAGATAATTCCATCATTTTTCTATTGATAGATTCAATCTCCAGAATTTCAGACAGTACTAGACATAATGAAGAAAGGGAAGAATTCATCCATACTGATGTATGAAGACAAAAGCCTGGGGGAATTCTGCAAACAGTTCTTGATGCTAACCTCAAAACAAGAGTCCTAATGAAGTTCGCTGAAATCAGAAAATCAGCAGAAGTGGCTTTCAACAAGGAGAGGAGATAGAACGGAAATCTAGACAAAATTAGTGAGCTTAAAAATATTGTAGCTTGGAGCCAGAGCAGTGGTGCGAGCTGTAAAGGCATCTGCTTTGTGCATGCCAGCCTAGGACGGATCACAGTTCCATCCCCCAGTGTCCCATATGGTCTCCCAAACCAGGAGTGATTTCTGAGCGCATAGCCAGGAGTAACACCTGAGTGTCACTGTCACTAGGTGTGGCCCGAAAAAATATATATGTATATATATATTTGTATGTATATATATACACACATATAGTAGCTTATTTGCAGATCACAATAGTCTCATAAAATAAAAATTAAAAAATTTATAGTAGATTAAATTAGTGAGATCATGGGTAAGGCAGGAATATCTATTTAAAAAAAGAACAAAAAAACTCTTATAAATAAAAAAGCATAAAATTTGTAGAAGAGCACAAATCTTAAAAATTATTTCCATTGGATTCATCTTATTTTTAAGCACAAAAATTTACTCAGGGTGTTATTGTTGTTCATTGAGTTTGGCGGGATTCTGCACAGCATTAGGTACTGTTAAATTGGGAGGTGTTGTTCCAGAAGTGGTGGAACTGGAATAATTAATGGTTTATCTTTTCAAGATTAGTTGGGGAGCTGTGCTGTTTATATACCCAGAGGGTGTTAGATGTGGTTAGTGGTTGCTGGCCTTTCTGACAGAGAAAAAACAGCCCACCTCCATTTTGAGAGACCCCAGAGTTCTCAGCCTTGGCATTCTTTCAAGAAAGTTTTTAATTTTTCACTAGAGTATGATGCCATTTTGGGTTTGTCACACATAACCTTTACATCATGTTTAGTTATATTCACTCCGTATCAATTTTCCTGATATTTTTGATTTCATATTTTCAATGCCTTTTGTTTATTGAATGTTTATTGAAATGTTCATTAATTTTGTATTTCCTTTTGTTGAAGAGTTTGTTTTTTTAAATTGGTTTTGGTTTTTGACACAGGTTTTTCCACTGATGGTTAAAGGCCAGATATGTCACTCTAGTATAAACTTAACTCTTCCCATCAAAGAAAAAAAATAACTGATTTATAAAACCACATTCCCTGAAAATAGACCACCATGAATCACCTTAAGCACAGACCATTTTAACCTCCAGAGCACACATATATCCTATTTTCCCTAATCCCATACTGTCTTCCCTAAGCACAGAAGCACACACCCTGTTTAAATCCCCTCTATTATAAATATCCATTTCCCACCTACAATAAACTGAGTTATTCTTCCAAAGTGGTTGGTGGATACTTCTTTGTGAATGCTTTACTCGCCTGATATTTATCCTCATCAGTGTCTCTGACCTCTTGAGTCAGTGACTTCTACATCTTGAGATCTGACCTTAACAGTCTCATTTACAGATCATGTCACAGAAGAAGCAGAATTTTCTCAGAAAGACATGACAAGGAACATGGGAGAGGGAGGAGTGAATATGTCTTTCTTTAAAAACAGCTCAAGCTCATTTGGGATATTTGGTACCTAGGAATACATTTATGTGAGTACACAAAAATAATTGTGAGAAAAAAAAAAAAGGGCTTTTGCCATGACAGGTAAATGTAGAGCAGCTTGTTTGTCCTACGTGTGGAATCGACATCAGAAACAATTATGGAATATGGAAAGATTTTCTCTAGGGAATACTGAGATAATTGGGAGCAGAAATATATTTTGCTGAATTTAGAGTAGACAGATGCTAGCTAGGGCAGATACTATACTGCTAAGAAAGTGCCAAAAAGTCAATCCTGAAGGGTAAAATACACAGCTATCATGGGCACCTTGAGGCCTCTAGACAGTTTTTGTGATTATCAGTACAGAGACCAGCCAAATTAGAGAGACAATTTAAGGTACCAAGATGCAAGCATCTGGAATTGAAGACTTTGCAGGAAGACCTAATTAGTGTAGTTTGTTGGGAGTTGAAATCTTCATAGGTGGCTTTTATATTATTGTAAGTACTATCTATCACTTCTATCTGGAAATATTGCTGAGATTATCTTCATATATGGAGCTTATTCCTCTAGTCAGAGCAGGCATAAGCTCTAATATGCAAGTCTTGGCATAATAGAGTCTTCTGAAAATTAGTAGAAATAGACCACTGGAGCAGACCAAACCCTCCTCTGAGAGAAGCTCCCTCCAAGGACCAAACTTGAAAAACAGAATTCAAGTGATATGTAAGGGAGGCAATTTTTTCATGGACAGAAGCCAAAGACTTAAGGAAACACAACCTCTTTCACCATCTTCATTTGTTTATGCCATTTTGGGTCAATGGGTTAATCAAAGCCCAATTCTACAGCTCTCAGATGCTTCCCTCCAGTCTGTTTCCATGAAAGATTTGGGTGGTAATACAATCAAGAGGTGATACCCTCTATGTTACATTCCAGTCTTTCACAATATTTACTTGCTCTCATAAAATAATTAGAAAATATTATTTTATATTGTTCATCATTTAATGACAATTAAAATAGATTATATTTTTCCAGTTTTAAGAATACAGTTGCTTTTGAAATGATATAACATCTATTAACAAATAAATAACATGAACAATCACTAATATCTAAGTTTCTTCATTTAAACATGTTTTTCTATTTTAGAAAAATTTTCCCAATATCTTCTTAATATGCCTTTTCCTCCAAAATACTTCTAATGAGTTAGCTAAATTATATTTCTAGGCAGATTTTCCCATTACTTATTTAATAGTTTCATCATTCCTTATTCAATAGTTCCATCACAGTACACACATATACACACATACATTATCTGTATAGATATCTGTCTCTCTTGTCCTCTGTGGACTTCAATTTTCTCCATATTACTTTGAAATATAAATTCTAAAAATACATTAATTAATACTTTTGAACTACTTTTAAAGCCATTTCAGAAACTCAATACAATAAAATATTTTTAAGGGGCCGGGCGGTGGCGCTAAAGGTAAGGTGCCTGCCTTGCCTGCGCTAACCTTGGACGGACCGCGGTTCGATCCCCCGGTGTCCCATATGGTCCCCCAAGCCAGGAGCAACTTCTGAGCACATAGCCAGGAGTAACCCCTGAGCGTTACTGGGTGTGGCCCAAAAACCAAAAAAAAAAAAAAAAAAAAAAAAAAAAAAAAAAAATAAAATATTTTTAAAATGTATTTGAAGCTTTCACTAAATTCTTAATAAAGTAATTGAATTCTGTACAGTAGTGTATAACAATTCATTTTTTTTCCACATCTACTACTAGTACGTTTGTTTCTCACTTTTTGAGAAGGACATTTTCTCAAGTGTGATATCTCTTCATTGTAATTTTGATTTGTACAGATACTCCTTGCTTAACGACCTACCTTTTTAGTGAGTGCTTGCACTTATGACCGTCTCTTCACTGGACCTACTTTATTAACTTTATGTTCTGTAACACATTGCAGTACTGTGTTTAAATGACACAACCTATGCAAATTAAAACAAGTGGAAGTTTTCAGTTTGATATTTCTCATTATTTTACTTATTCAGAATACTGTATTGTCAAGTACTATGCATATACTGTACTATAAGCAGTTCCTCACTTAATGACCAAACGACCAATTCACTTAACAACCAAGTCGTTGAAACAAAACTTGGTCCTTAAGTGAGGAATATCTCATTTCCTTTAGAAATGACGGAGAGCTTTTTGATGTTTTTCCATGTGCTTATGGCCATACGTATATCTTCCTTGGCAAAGTGTCTAAGACTCAGCCCTTTTTCCTGTTTTTGGATGGAATTATTTTATTATTTTTGACTTTTGTGAGTTCCTTATATATTTTTGCTATTACTCCTTTGTCATGTTGTGTGATATGTGAAAACATTTTTTTCATTAAGTAGGAGTGTCTTTTTCTTGTAATGGTATTATATTTTCTGTGCATAAATCTTTTACTTTGATGCTTTTTAATTTTTGCTTTCAGTTCTCCTGATGTTGGATTCAAACTCCCAAAGACATCACAAAAGTAAATACCCAGTCACTTCAGAAAGAAAAGTGAGATATCTCAAAAAAGGTAAAACCAATGTTACTACTGCCACATAAACTAGTAGTTCCATTCTGAGGCATCTATCTGAAGAACACAAAAACATTAATTTGAAAAGATATATGTATATATATATATATATATATGTTCACCAATAGCCAACATTGGAAATAAGCCAAATCTCAATAACAGATGAATAGATTCTTTTAAAAAAAAAAAAGAGTGCTATATTGGCTAGGATCTCCCCAGATTAAAGGGCTAGATCTCATGCGCTCTATAAAAAAATTCCTGACTCAAGTTCTGTTCCCGGCATTGCATGGTGGTATCCAAGCTCTGCAAAGAGTGGTCCCTAAACAATGAGCTGGAACAAGCCCTGGGAAATACCAGTTGTCACTCAAAATGAAGATATTTAAATATACTCAATAGAATACTCAGTTATTTGGAAATCATTCCTTTTGGAACAACATAGGTGTAATTGAAATGGGGCATGCTGAGTGAAATAAATCAGAAGGAGAAAATTAAGGACCAGATGATCTTTCTCATCAAAAGAAATATAACAAGCAACAAAGTTCAATAAACTAAAATCTTTGATTCTGACAACAGAATGAAGTTATCAAAGGGTGGGTGAAAGATAATGGAGGCCCAACAGCTTGTGAAGTGCTATAGCACTATGATGGTCAATGTGGTGTGATAACTCCTTCATCACAAACCTTCATTGTATTGTAAACCAATTATTAGCTTAATAATTTTTAGTTTATTATAATTTTAGTAAAATGGTTAAATGGTATTAGAATTTATTGTGATTATTACAACTTATCACATTACCCTCACCAAAATATGCAACTATCATCTATCAATGATAATTATCATCTATGAAAGTATATAGAATCTGACAGAAGTAGAAGAGTTCAGAATATCTGAAGGACTAAAGGGACAGTCATTTTTATTCAGTATTACTTATGCATTTATTTTCACTATATATTAATTTTCATGTATACAGATCAGTGATGGCTAACCTTTTGGGGCTCGAGTGCCCAAACTGCCCCACAAAACCGCACAAAATTTCCTCAAAGTGCCAGCACGTCAATTAAAACTTAATAACAAGATTTTAGTATCACACACGCCTCCCGTAAATTGCAGACCTTCCCGTGTGCCAGCTGCAAGGCCTTCGCGTGCCACAGGTTCACCGTCAATGATATAGATATAGGAACTCATAACATACGTAAAGCATGTCATATTAAAATAAATTACATATTTTAATTATATTTGTGTTACAATAGAAAAATCTTCAAACTAGAGAAGTCCCAGAATCAAATTTGGTTGTATTTCAAATGGATTTATTAGTCTTACACACATATCACAAATATCAATTGAAGGGACCATTGAAGGCTAACTGTCCTTTTACCTTCAGAGAAATAAGTTTTTTCCTTGTACTTAATCCATGGACCAAGTCCATTTTAATTCTATCCATTTAAACACGGTAATAGTCTGTTATAGTATTCAAACACCAATTAAAACTATATGCACTACTGGTAAGACTGTAAATAATTACCAATCTATTCTCTAAACTAATGCATTGCGATCACATAATAATTAGATGAATTTATTGAGGGAATAAAATTGATTTAATTATATTTATTGTTTATAAATGCTTTTTATTAAAATCATTTTTCCAACTTTATTATATAACAAAAGTTACCCATTAAACTGAAATAAATAGATACGAGTAACTATATCACATTTAATTATTCTTCTATAGCTATTTCACAGTAGGGTCTACCAAGTATAATTTGGGATTTGGACTACAAAGTGATGTTTAGGAATTTAGTGAGCACTTCTGGTGCCATCTGAGTCAGTGGAAGATACTAAGGCTCAAAGACGAATTGATCATTGGTCCTGGTGGTACTGGGAATTGTATGACCTATCCATGATCTGTTTGAGAACCTCTAGGGTCGCATCTGGCTGGTGTGCTGAAGAACAAAACTGCAATGTATCTTAACACCTGTACAATTCCCAAGTCCTTCCTGTAAGTATATATTTTAAAGGTGACCCGTGTCCATATTATTTAACTGGAGTAGTAGTTATAATAGCATTATATTATGATAAAGAATTAATAACTTCATTATCTGTACTAAAATAGTAAGTATTTGCTCCTACTTCTGGAATCTGATTCAAATTTAGTACTTGACAGAGTACTTACCACCTAGTAAGGGCTGAATCAACAATTACTTCTGATATATTAAAATATTATTCATGGAGTGCTGGAGCAACAGCACAGCGGATAGGATGTTTGCCTTGCATGAGGCCAACTCAAGTTCAATCCCTGACACCCCATATGGTCCCTGTGTTGATATGTTTCCAAACAAGAAAGAGAAAAAGTAACAATATTTCTCTATTACATTACATTGGTTTCCCTCTATCCTTCCTCCTTCTAAGTAATTACAGCTCTGTGGTCTGAGCCCATGGCTTTGTTTTCATTTGGCTTTCTCTGTTTCACTTGCTTTGTTTTATTACATATCATCCCTGTAGTTATTTACATGGAAGTAATAGCAAAAAGTAAGACTTCAACATTTCTCTAGAGCTGTGTCATATTCCATATACCCACACACTATAAAATTATTAAGGAAACCAAAATATTTTTAAAGTATATTATCAATTTCTCACTCTGTATATACCCAAACTTCAATCATTTTAATATTACAGTTATCTAAGTCATGTGAAATAAAGTTCCTGTTATAGTTACCTAACTTTATCTCAAATATCAATGATATACTTAGATTATGATAAAATCCTTTAATCATCTTTCAGGATATATTCTGTAGACAGATAATAGGGCATAGATAAAACATTTTATAATTCACTGAATTCTGCCTACAAATATCATTAATAAAAACCTATTAGAAACTGTTTTATTCACTGATGTTATTCCTATTTGGAATATAAAAGGCCTGATTTTCAGCAATTTTTATTGTAATAGCTGTCACTGTGATTTAATTTTCCATCAGAGTATCATGTAAATATTTAAATTTTACCATATAATTTATATGTCTAGCAGAATCAATTTTAGTACAGTTTAAAAAAGTATAGTATTGTAATATAACTTTAGACAAGACTTCCAAATAAAGATATTACATAATAATTAGCAAGCAAAACAATAGAATAGTCTATAAGTAGCAAAAATTGGTAGAAAGACAGGTAGGCTTAACTATCTTTTCAAAGAGAGCCAAGAACTATACTTTTTAACTATTAGAATGTTCTAATGTTGAGAGGAAAATTACCTATCTCCTAATTATATATGGTAATGCTACCTCTCAGTAGCAATATTGAAACCACAGTGTGTAAAAAGAAAAATAAAGGAGAGAAAGAAATGTCTACTATAGAGGCAGGCAGGGGGAAGGGTAGGAGTGTAATCAGTGACATTGGTGGCAGGAAATGTGCACTGGTGAACAGATGGGTACTGGGCATTGTATGTCTGAAACCCAATCATGAACAACTCTGTAACTACCTTACAGAGATTCAATTAAAAATTTAAAAAATTACTAGTGACCTCACAAAAATACTTTAAGATAGATAAATTATTTGGTTGGGATGTCAAATAAATTTCCAGTTTTAGTAAGTATCTTTACATGCCCCTCAGACTACTTATGTGCCAAAACATCCTTATTTGCCTCAAATAATATATCTTTTTAATTGAAAGGTCATGGATTGGCAATAATTTCCATGAAATTGTTCAACTTAAGTACCTAAGTTTCTATTTATAGCAATTCCTCACTTTTCAAGTCTATTTAGATTTTATCAGTTATCAAATTACTAAGTTATACTATATATCAGATAATATGCTAAGTATTTCGTATGCAATCCTCACAATAATAATGTTTGTAATCCAGCAAAAGTAGGTTTTTATTACCCTATTTTTAAGAAAAGCATGATTAAGAGACGTCATTATCCAATTATGCTACATAAACCCTTTGCTTGGTTTTGTTTGGAAGCCATACTCAGCAGTGCTCAGGTTTTCCTCCTGGCTCTGCAGCAGAAAGTATTCGTGGAGATGCTCCATGAATATACAGACCATATAGGTGCTGCAGATCAAACCTAGGTCAACCATAAGCAAGGCAAACACTATACCAACTGCTGTACTATTGCTTTAGCCCAGTGGTCCTCAAACTACGGCTTGCGGGCCACATATTGTATTTGTTCCTGTTTTGTTTCTTCACTTAAAAATAAGATATATGCAATGTGCATAAGAATTTGTTCATAATTTTTGTTTTTACTATAGGCCAGCCCTCCAACCATCTGAGCGACAGTGAACTGGCCCCTGTTTACAAAGTTTGAGGACCACTGCTTTAGCCCCTACAGAAATCTTTTTAAACTATTTTGCTGAACCATACATAACAATATTGTTAATACTGGTAAAAGCCCTGTCTTCACTTTTTATATAAATTAACATAAAACATTCTAAATTGTTTTCAAGAATGAGCATACATAGAAATAAAAGAAGAAAACTTTTAAGTAAATTTCACCCAAAATAGGAATCTATAAAACAAAATATAAAAGTCAACTGAACTCATATTAGGCCATAAAATTATAATACTTGAAACTCAGATATAAATGGATAGAATTATTAGTATTAAACGCTGTAAAAAGGATTAAAAAAAAAAAACAAAAAATGTTGAGGCCAAAGTGATAGCACAGCGGTAGGGCGTTTCCCTTGCATGCAGCTGACACAGGATGAACCTTGGTTTGATCCCCCGGCGTCCCTTATGGTTCCCTAAGCCAGGAGCGATTTCTGAGCTCAGGGCCAGGAGTAACCCTGAGAGTCACCAGGTGTGGCCCAAAAGCCAAAAAAAAAGGGGGGGGCAATGTTGTAAAACATATAAATGTTAAACTTAAAGACAAATTAACTGAAAAAGTACTAATTTCCTAGAGAAAGCAGAAAGAATGAGTAATGAATGTCTAAAACCAATTCATGAGAAACCCTCATATATATCTAACCTAGAGTCTACAAAAGAAAATCACTAAATAAATGGCAGGCAGTTCTAACTAAAAAGTAAAATTACTTCCCAGTTAGATTGCCAATTACTTCATAACTATGCAAAAAAAATTCAGAACACACTGAAAGTAAAACCTCTAACAAGAAGAAACACAACTAATATAAACATAAAAAAGAATGAAAAGAGTGAATACCACTATATGATTTATATAAAAGACAAAAAATGAAATAAAAACTTAAAGATCAAATAGGAAAGAGTAAGAGCTATATTAACAATTATAATAAATATAAATGAACTAATCTCTAGGAGAAAAAGAAAATACTAAAATGGTTATAATTTAAATTTTAAATACAAAAATATGGTTAGAATTAAATGATAAAAAATGTTAAATGCAGAAACTCCTCAGTTTGATATAATCCCATTGGTTAGCTCTGTTTCCACTTGTTTGGAGAGTGGTGTTTCCTCCTTGAACATGCCTTTAGCCTCAATGTCATGGAGTGTTTTGCCTATGTTTTCTTCTATTTACCTTATAGTTTTCAGGTCTGATATCGAGGCTTTTAATCTTTTTTAATTTGACCTTTGTGCATGGTGTTAGAGGTCTGTATTTGATTCTTTGTATGTGGCTGATGCAGCTGTCCAGCAGACAGTTGACCACTGTCCCAGCACCACTAGTTAAAGAGGCTTTCCTTGCTCCATTTTGCATTTCTTGCCCCTTTGTCAGATTAATTGATTGTATGTCTTGGGTCATTCTCTGAATAATCACGTCTTTTCCATTGATCGGAGGGTCTGTTTTTATTCCAGTACCATGATATTTTAATGATAATTGCTTTGTAGTACAATTTAAAGTTGGGGAAAGCGATGCCTCCCACCACCACCCCCTCCCAAGAGTTGCTTAGCTATTCCTGGGAATTTATTGTTACAAATGAATTTAAAATTAGGGATAGTGATGTCTCCCCCCACTCTCTAGAGTTGCTTTAGCTATTCTTGTGCATTTATTGTTACAGATGTATTTCAGGAAATATTTAATCCACTTCTTTGAAGAATGTCATAGGTATCTTTAGAGGAATTGCAGTAAGTCTGTATAATGCTTTGAGGGATATTGCCATTTTAATTATGTTAATCCTCCCAATCTATAAACTGAGTATGTATCTCTATTTCCTCCTGTCCTCTTTTATTTCTTGAAGCAGTTTTTATAGTTGTTAATATATACCTATATAGGTCCTTCACTTCTTTAATTAAGTTGACTCCAAAGTATTTGATTTTCTGTGGCACTATTGTGAATAGGATTGATTTTTAATGTCTATTTTTTTCTCTATCATCATTATTTGTGTATTGATTTTTGTTTTCTAGGAGCTTTTTGGTAGAGTCTTTAGGATTTAGTATCATGTCATCTGCAAAGAGTGAGACCTTGACTTCTTCCTTTCCTTTCTGGATGCCCTTGATAACTTTTTCTTGCCCAATTCCTATGGCAAGTACTTCTAGTACTATGTTAAATAGGAGTGGCGAAAGGGGGCAGCCTTGCCTTGTGTCAAGTATTAGGGGAAAGGCTTTCATTTTATCTCCATTGAATACATTTACCATGGTATTATGATAAATGGCCTTGACTATATTGTGAAAAGTTCCTTCCATTCCCATCTTGTTGAAGTTATTTATTTATTTATTTTTTATCATGAATGGGTGTTTGACCTTATTAAAGAAAACCGTGACTAGGGTAAAAAAAAAGTCACTCATAGAATGGGAGAAACTATTCTACAACACCCATCAGATAAGGGTCTAATATCTAAGATATATAAAGTATTGACAGAACTTAACAAGAAAAAAAATCTAACCCCATCAAAAAATGTGGAGAAGAAATGAACAGACATCTCCTCAAAGAATAGAGATGACCAAAAGGCACATGGAAAAATGTTCTACAACACTAATCATCAGAGAGTTGCAAATCAAAACAATAATGAGGTACCATCTCACGCCATAGAGCAGGGGTCTCAAATTTGTGGCCCGCGGGCCACAAACAGCCCTCCGTACAACATTTTGTGGCCCTGCCCTAGAGGAATCTTTTTTGTTTTGTTTTGTTTTAGTTGTTTGGGTCATACCCCCCAATGTTCAAGGCTTACTACTGACTTTGCACTCAAGGATCACCCCGACTTTGCCTCCTGCGGCCCGCAGGTAAATTGAGCTTGAGACCCCTGCCATAGAGACTCATACACATCACAAAGAATAAGAACAATCAGTGCTGGTGGGGATGTGGGGAGAAAGGAACTCTCATTCACTGCTGGTGAGAATGCCTTCTAGTACAACCTTTACGAAAAGCAATATATTCTTTAAAAAACTAGACATTGAGCTACCATATGATCCATCAATACCATTCCCAGGGATGTACCCTAGGATCAGAAAAACACAGTACAATAATCCCCTCTGCAATTCTATGTTCATAGCAGCACTATTTACAATAGCAAGAATCTGGAAATAATCCAGATGCTTGATAACAAACGAGTGGCTAAAGAAACTGTGGTAGATCTACACAATGGAATACTATGCAGCTGTTAAAAAATGAAGTGATGAAATCTGTATATATGTCGATGGATATGGGAATTATTATGTTGAGTGAAATAAGTCAGAGGAAATGAGGTAACACAGAATAGTCTCACTACTCTGTGAGATTTAGGAAAAATAAAGATGGTATAGTACTAATATCCAGAAACAATAGAGATGAGGAATGGAAGGACCAGCCCAGGATGAAGCTTATCACAAAGAGTGATAAGTGCAGTGAGAGAAATAACCACACTTACAACTACCATGACAATTACCATATTTTCTAGTGTATAAGATGATTCCCTATTTTTTCTGCTAAAATATAGGGTTTGTGCTATATTCACCATATAAGATTACCTCTCTTAAAGGCACACCAAATGGAAATTAAAAAATGTAAGAAAAAGAGTAGAACCCTCAAAGGTTAACAGTATATGTTTAATAAAGCTAAACTTTGGAGTACCAACAATCATTTTACATTTGTCATTTGTAGTGAGTGACTGTGATTTTTTAATTGTGATGTACATTGAGAGCAGGGACAGGGGGCTCCTCCAAGAGCAGCTGGCTGATTCCCATAAAAGCTGAACAGAGGACTGAGTACTGGAAAGCCGCATACCTGTGATGACACTGGGGGCTGGATGGGATGCAGCGCTTGGTAACTCAACTTCTCTGTGTGCCCTGAAAGATTAATCAGGACAAGCAGAGAACTGAGTGATGATGCCTGACAGCTGGATGGGATGTGGCAGTAAGAGGGGAGAGGATCCCTCGTCCCTGAAGCTGGAGTAAGTTTCAGCATGCCTGGGGCTGGAGCAATGGCACTAGAGGTAAGGTGTCTGCCTTGCAAGTGCTAGCCTAAGATAGACCACAGTTCAGTCCCCCAGCGTCTCATCTGGTCCCCCCAAGCCAGGTGCGATTTCTGAGCGCATAGCCAGGAGTAACCCTGAGTGTTAAGTCGGTGCCCCCCCAAAAAAGTTTCAAAACTTTTAAGAAGTTTTTCATGAGTTAAAAAGTTGTCTAATACGCCAGAAAATATGGCATCTAGAGAGAAATACAATGCCTTTCTCGAGACAAGCAGGAGATGGGAAATGAGAGAAATGGGGGAAAACATTGGTGGTGGGAAAGTTGCACTGGTGAGGGGGGTCTGCATTTTATGGTTGAAACCCAATTACAAACATGTTTGTCACCATGGTGCTTAAATTATTTTCATCCCCCCAAAAAGAAAAAGTGGTATTTTATATCAAATAAAATATACATATCACTAAATATTAAATACATAATTGTAAATATTCAATAAGCAAATATGAAATAATTTAGAAATAACCAATAGTGGGGCCAGAGAGATAGAAAGAAGATAGGGTGTTTGCCTTGCATGCAGTAAGTCGGTGGTTCAAATCCTGGCATCCCACATGGTCCCCTGAGCCTGCCAGGAGCAATTTCTGAGCGTAGAGCCAGGAGTAACCTGAGTGCTACCAGGTGTGACCCAAAAACCAAAAAAAAAAAAAAAAAGAAAGAAAGAAAGAAATAACAAATAGTAAACCTACAAAACATTCAATATGATACAACACGACTAAATTAGAAATAAATATACATTTCATGAGTTTCACAAGGAACATTGGATGTGATATATATATCTATCATATATATATGGTTTCTGGAACACACCCAGGGGCACGCAGGGGTAGATGTAACTCCTGTATCTGCACTTAGAAATTACCCCAGCAGGGGGGCCGGAGAGATAGCATGGAGGTAAGGCGTTTGCCTCTCATGCAGGAGGTCATCGGTTCGAATCCCGGCGTCCCATATATGGTCCTCCCGTGCCTGCCAGGAGCAATTTCTGAGCCTGGAGCCAGGAATAACCCCTGAGCACTGCCGGGTGTGACACAAAAAAAAAAAAAAAAAAAAAAAATTAAAAAAAAAAAAAAAAAAAAAAAAAAGAAATTACCCCAGCAGGCTTTGTGGACCATGTGGGATACCTGGGATAAAAACCAGGTTGGTCATACGCAAGGTAAATGTCCCACCCACTGTGCGATTGCTCCAGCCCATACATTACATGTTTAATAAACTGTAGAATGTAAATTTAAAAATGGTTTTTATGCTATTGAACTTTGTGACTTTGTACATCATGAATAATTTTATCTGATACCTTTATTAGAATATTTTCCAGGGTGTTTGTTTATTTATTTTTTTACTTTGGCCTGAGTTTCTCTTGATATGTAAAATCTTTTTAACTTGATGTAATCCTATTTGCTTAGTTTTGATTTTGTCATCATTACCACTGATGTCAATTCACTGAGGTTCATATTCTGGAGAATCCTGTCTACGTTTTCTTCAAAAAATTTTTTTTAAATTGTTTTTTTGGGTCACACTTGGTAGCACTCAGGGGTTACCCCTGGCTTTACACTCAGAAATTGCTCCTGGCAGGTTCGGGGGACCCTATGGGGTGCCGGGATTCAAATCGCTGACCTTCTATCTCTCCGGCCCCTCTTCAATATATTTTTATTAATTTTTGTCTAATCATGAGGTATTTCATCCACGCCAAATTAACTATTATGGTTTGAGATTTGGTTCCAGTTTCTTTGGGAGCGAAGGAGTGTGAGGGATGTTGATAGCCAGTTTTTCCAGCCCCAGTTACTGGAATGCTTTTCTTGTTACCTTTCATGCACCGATTCCTGTATTAGATATTAAGTATTCATATTTTGTGTTTGTTTTTGCTGTTACCGAAGCAAAGCTGCTTTTAACGATAGAAACAACCTGCGAAAGATGCGAGGGGAAAGAAAAAGAGGACGTGCATGCCAAAGAAGAACAGGAGTAGCTCCAGACTGGAAGAAAAAAATATAAAACAAGAAAAGAAAAACAGAAAACAAGAGGCAGCAATGGAGATACATGTTCAAGAAAGAACATGGGCTTGAAGAGCGAGTCCCAAATGTTTTTTTAGGAGCTTTTACACAATTCTTCCAAGTATTCTTTTTTGGAGATTAACAGACATGTCATGTCAAAGAAAAGCCTTGCACTGTTAATAGTCGTATCATAATCTCATCTCTTGCTCTGTTGATGGTTTCTTAATAATCTCAGATTCTTCTGTAGTTTTTCCTTTTCTCAAAAGTCCACCCTCTCTAGATGAGGCCTTGCATTGTCTGCATCTGAGTGGTGCCTTTTTTTTTTTTTTTTTTTTTTTTTTTGGTGTTTGGTTTTTGGGCCACACCCGGCAGTGCTCAGGGGTTCCTCCTGGCTGTCTGCTCAGAAATAGCTCCTGGCAGGCACGGGGGACCCTATGGGACACCGGGATTTGAACCAACCACCTTTGGTCCTGGATCGGCTGCTTGCAAGGCAAACGCTGCTGTGCTATCTCTCCGGGCCCTGAGTGGTGCCTTTTCTTCTCTCCAAATACCCTATGATTTGTATGTCAACAGGTTGTGGTCCTCATAATTTGACTCCTTCAGGGTTAACAAATCTATTCCTTAGACTTAATTGTTATTATTATTATTATTATTATTATTACTTCTCAACAGTACATTACCAGAAGTCCTTCTGTCTACATACAACATTTTTAAATGGCCCATGTAAAATGGGGGGAGAGGTTGGTAGACTCAAGCAAAGAGTATCTCTTTTATACCTATCTTAGTCTATCTATCTCACTGCTCAATCACTTTAACTACCAATGTTCAGCGAAATGCCTGGCTTGATTCAGGACTAAGCAATGTCTATTGTAACCTCATCATGGGTGTTTTGTGTTCAATATCTTTCCCTCAGAAAAGAATTTCAGGAGGAGGTAAAATAGTGAAGCAAAATAGTTGCTTTTGATTGTTTTGGGGCCACAAGTGGCAGTGCTTGGGTCATTCCTGGCTCTGCATTCATTTCTGTTGGTGCTCAGGTGACCATATTGTCCTCTTCCGATTGTAGTATCGATGTAACACTAGTAAGGTTGAAGATAAATGGTGGGCAATGCTTTTTACTCTCTAATACTAAGTAAGTGTGATTCTTTTGAATGCTCTGTAAAGTTCCTCACTGAAAAAACATGTTTCTTATAAATTTTTAGAAGCTATTTTAATACAAATTTATTTTCATTAATGATCTGGAATGAATTAAAATATAATTCCATATAATGAAAATATAGTGATTATTTCACCTTGCTGATTTTTAAAATTCATTATCTTGAGGAATAAATCTAATCTGCCTAAAATTATAAGTATGAATACAAATTTTTCATAGTATTCTCAAAATATCTTTTTAGCAGTGGAAGACCTATAGTGGCTGTCATTAAATCCTGATATTGCCTATGTGTCTTCTACACATGAAACAATATAGATGGTAAATCAATTTGGGGAGGGGTTGGGTCACATCCGGTGACGCTCAGGGGTTACTCCTGACTATGCACTCAGAAATCGCTCCTGGCTTGGGGGACTAGATGGGACTCTGGGGATCGAACCACTGTCCGTCCTAGGCTAGTGCAGGAAAGGCAGATGCCTTACCGCTTACGCCACAGCTCAGACCCCTGTAATTTAATTCAATTTTACTCTTTAGGAAATTTAAAATTACTCAGATATATTCAAGTAAAATGAACACTACATACAGATATTCCTTTCAACTTCTTTTAACTAAAAAAAAAAATCTTATCTAATTTCAGTTTAAAATAATATGGTGAAAATAATATGATGAAATATCTTAAGTTTTTTAGCCAATACTTTTAAAAACAAGAATACCAAAATTGTTAATGTATCTGAAATTGTTTTAGACATAATACCATTAACATATGGGAATAAAACACAAATTACATATCATCTATACATCATGTTTTTATGTAATTTTCATCATAGTTTACAATTTCAAACAATGAAAGAAAAGGCTATTAGAGAAAAGTCACTATTAAAACAGGTAGTATTTCTACTTACTAATTAAACTAGTAAAATAATATATTTATCTTTTCTTTTTAGAAACTTCCCTTTTCTAAGGCAACAATTTTGATACACTGTTGCTTCAACTTTTTTGCTTTTAAAGAAAGCAAGAAAGAAAAAAGGAGAGATGAAGAGAGAAAAAAGCGATGAGAAAGGACAGTTTGTTCATTCCTAAAAATAATAACTAAGTGATTCAATTCTTTATGGAAATTATTTAAACTAGTATCAACAAACTCTTACATGACAAATACCAGCATTAATCAATGGAATGTGTCTTTATTTTGAACTGCAGACTGATTTATTCAAAGATTTGGTGGATATTTAGTTACCTAGGACTTCATATTCAATGAGTCCAAACTATCCTCTTTTTATCTTATATCACCTCTTTAGGTCATCAACACAATTATTTTAATGTCTCACACTAGAAACCAGATTTAATGTTTTTTTTTCTTTTCCTTTATACATAAAACATATCAGCTAATACTGTTAACTTTAATAGTATTTATAATAATTTATATAATCAACTAACAATATTCCTCAAATATTTTTTTCTATATGGGCTCACATGTGCTTTCAAAGAGTTACCCCCAAGAATATAGCATTGCTAAGTATAACTCCCAATTCAAAAATAAATAAAATAGAAAAATACTTTGGGCTAAAGAGACAGTACAGCAGAGAAGGAACTTGCTTTGGATGCAGACTACCCAGGTTCAGTACCAGGTACTCCATTATCCCCCCAAACACCCCAAGATTAATCACAGAATGCAGATCCGAGAGTCTTGAGCATAGTTTGTGTGGCTCAAACCCCCAAAACATTCATATATATGAGCTAACAGAATCTAACTACACATAAAAAAAATCACAGATCATGACAAAGTAGGATTCATCCTGGGCATGCAAATATGTCTTAGAATAAACAAGTCAATTAATAATACAACATATCAATACAAGAAAAAATATAAATCATAGGCTCATAGGAACAGATGAAGTGAGTTTTTTTTAGAACAATTTCATGGTATTAAATTCTGATGTTGACTATACAAAAATCTGTCATACTAAAGCTGATATATTATATGAAAACAAATGAAATGGCTGACTTAAAAATATCATAAACAAATATAAAAATTTAGTAAGGTCTGAATTTACTAAAAATAACTTCTTGAAAGTTTGGTCAAAGAGGAGGTGGAGGTAGGTACAGTTTAAACACACATGGCTGACCCCGATTTGATCCCTGGCATTCCATATGGTACCCCAAACACTGCCAGAAATATTTATTTTGATTTGTTTTGGAGTCACACTCAATGGTTGTTCAGGATTACTCCTTGTTCTGCACTCAGAAATTACACATGGCAGGCTCAGGGAACCATATGAGATGCTGGGTATAGAAGCTGGGTTGGCCGCATGCAAGGCAAATATCCTACACACTTTGCTATTTGCGCGGTCCTAACAGCAGTAATTCCTGAGTATAGAGTCAAGCATATAAGCCACCATCACCCAAAAAAGTCTGATCAAATCAAGGTTGTCTATTGAGTTCTTTACATAGACCTGTTAATTTCATTCTAAATAGCTTATATATGACTGTTCTTTTCCAACTGGAGGGAGAGTGCAATATGTAGGGCACTTTGCTTTGTATCTCGCTGACTTGGGTTTAACCCTTGGAACCAATAGGATCTCTTGAGCAGTCAGAAGTGATCCCTGAAAACTGCCAGATGTGGCCCCCAAACAATCAAAAACAAAATCTGTGAAATAAAGAAAATTATCTTTCATTAAATTGTTTCATTTCCTGAGAACATCATTAGGTAAGAAAACTATTACTTTGCTGGACTTTAGATTTTCAAAGAGTATGGTCAACTTTTCATTTATTACATAATAAGTTATACAGTTTTCATAGGAACTAGGAAGTATTTATTATGTGAGTGATAATAGTCATTATTGGCAAAAGTATATAAGGAGAAGAAAGTAACACAAAAGTTATTATTATACACATTAGTGTTTATATACAATACTTTGGGGGGGGTTGGTTCACACCTGGAAGTACTCAGGTACTCCTATATTTGTGCTCAAAGATTATTACTAGAGAGGCTCAGGACCTATATTGGGTACTGGGGTTTGAACATGGATCTGTGGTATGCGAGGCATGCATGCTACTAATGGTACTATCTCTCTGGTCCCATGATATTTTAATTTTCAATAACATTTATAAGAGTTACTTCTGATTATTTTAAAATTCAATTAACTCAATCAATACTCAGATAATAGAAACCTGGCATAAAAGTATATTCATATACCTCTATATAAATCTGATATATATACTTACAGCTTAATTAAAATGTGATAATTTGAAATTAATACATTTAAAAATTTAAAGATATGACAGTATAAAAGTCAACTTTTAACCCAACTTTATGCAAGATACTAAATTGGTCAAGTTAAAAAATGCAATACTATACCTTGATTTCTTCTATTTCATCTGGTACTATCTTGTATGCGGATATAGTCCCACCCAATCTGAAATTAGGAGAAGAAAATAATTTCAAAATTGTCAACACTATATAAAAATGGACTATTTCTACCATTAGTAGCAGAATACCAGCAATATTTTCCCATAGGTCCTCCCAATAACCATGGAAGAAAAATATTACCATTTTCTGCTTATATTTTCAAAGTACGAATTAAAAGACGTAGATAATGACTGACTGCTGAAAAGATAAAGTAGATTCCTCATCTGATGACAGTGAAATTACCATCTTTACTCCTGGATTCAGTTACAACTAAGATATATTAAGAAAGAATCAACAACATCGTATTGTTTTGTTTTCTATTCTCCTCCACCTCCACCCTTACTCTCTACAAACTGCCAATTGTTCGGAATCATGGATGTGGGCTATCAGACATACCTTGGTACATATGGCAAGAGATCCTGAATATCTCCCTCCCTCCACACACACGTGTTACTTTAAGTCACTCATCTATCTCCCAGACATTTTAGAGTAGTTTTAGGCTTAGAGAAGTTGAGCAGAGCAAAAAGCTATCATAACTTCTCCCATTTTTTTAATATTATAATGTGTACTTATAAGTGATGAACCAATATTGATGTTTTTAATTTTTAAATATAATTTAAAATAGGACTCAGAGACAAAATGTTCAAGGGCAAGTAATGAGCATTTGAAGCTCCAAATTTAATCTGATATGACTTTTAACTTGAATATGGATGCCAGTGAATATCGTGTTCATCTGTATGAAATATTTTTTAGAAGTCAACTAAGTTTATATAATACCATTTGTTATGTTATACAAGTTATTTCTTTTTTTTTCTTTTTTTTTTTCTTTTTGGTTTTTGGGCCACACCCGTTTGACGCTCAGGGGTTACTCCTGGCTATGCGCTCAGAAATCGCCCCTGGCTTGGGGGGACCATATGGGATGCCGGGGGATCGAACCGTGGTCCGTCCTACGCTAGCGCTAGCACTTGTAAGGTAGACACCTTACCTCTAGCGCCACCTTCCCGGCCCCACAAGTTATTTCTTATAACTGCACTTTAAAAATGTGAACTTGAGAACAAAAAACAATAACTTTAGGGGCCGGAGAGATAGCACAGTAGTAGGCCGTTTGCCTTGTAAGCGACCAACCCAGGACTGATAGTGGTTCGAATCCCAGCATCCCATATGTCTACCAGAAGCAATTTCTGAGCACAGAGCCAGGAGTAACCCCTGAGCGTGCTGCCGGTGTGGATCCCCTTCCCCCCTAAAAAAAATCCAGAAACTTTAGCAACTAAAACAAGTTAAATGAAGTTTATTGAATTGTATATTAAGTATAAAATTTGAACTTAGCATTAAAAGAATAATCTCAAAACACTGATAGAGGATTACCCCTGGCATTAGGTGCTGATACCCTGGCATGGGTGTAGTATTCCATTGTGTATATGTACCATATCTTCATGATCCACTCGTCTGTTGTTGGACATCAAGGTTGATTTCAACTCTTAGTACTGAACTGAGTGCCGTGATGAATAGCAATGTACATACAACTTTTTGGATGAGTGTTTAACCATGAATAGCTTTAAACCTTTATAATTCATGTTGATTCAGTAAAAAATAAATAAAAGCAATAAAAAATTGGCAGAGATAAGTTTATTAGCTCAATTTCAAGGTAAATGTGGGGAAAAAGTGATGCCTAGATCATCCCTGACCTCAGAGTACAGGGCAGAGAATGACAGAGAAGAAATACTTAGGACAGAAGTATGTAAAGGACAGAAGTAAAAAGATGAGGAAGGGGTTGGGGGGCCTCAGGTACATCATTAATAAGGGAGAGTGGTATACTATATTACTAAACCACAGTCAACAAAATTGAAAGCATGAAATTCAAACCACAACCACTAAACTTTAAAATGTTATCGGTCGAGGTAGGAGAGTGGAAGGGAACTTGGGAACACTAATGAAGGATAGTTGACACTGGTGCTGGTATTAGTGCTAAAAAATTTCTGTCTAAAACTCAACAATAAATAACTTTGTAAATACAGTAAACCAATTTCTAAATAGCTCATTTCTTTAATGAGTTAATTCTAAAATTTATTTAAAAATTCAAAAGACATTTCCACTTCCTAATTTTAATTTCTATAAAACCAGTTACCAAGAAAAAGAGATATAGGCATAAGGAAAGAAATAAATAAAAAAGCTACATTTGAAAGTCTAGAATGTATATTATTTAGTTAAATAACTTTTATTTTCCTTTAACTTACAGTGGCAATATATTAAAAACATTTTTATTTTACGGCCAGAGAGATAGCACAGCAGTAGGGCATTTGCCATGCATGTAGTGGACTCGGGATGGACCTAGGTTCAATTCCTGCATCCCATATGGTCCCCCTAGCTTGCCAGCAGTGATTTCTTAGTACAGAGCCAGAATAATCCCTGAGCACTGCTGAGTGAGGCCTCCCAAAAGAAAAACAAAAACATTATTTTTAATAATTTTAAATGTATAATTCAGTGCCATTAAATATGTTTTCAATCTACAATGACCATTGCTATCTATTTCCAAGATATGCATCACTCCCAAAGAAACTGCTTTCATTGTAACTTTATCCTAGCACTTGGCAAAGCTATAAATAATCTTTATAAACTTACCTACTTATAAAACCACATATGTTGGGGCTGGAGCAGTGGCAGAAGCAGTAAGGAGTCTGTCTGCCTTGCCCATGATAGCCTAGGACAAACCGCAGTTCAATCCCCCGGCATCCCATATGATCCCTCCAAGCCAGGGGACCTCACATATCTATTTATTCTTTTCTCTCTCAATTACTCCCTCTCCTGCATACTTTCTTCTTTTGTGTTTCTTTTCCTCCCTTTTATTTTTGTTAATACATTTTTTAAAAACTAGTTTGTTTATTTGTTGGGGGCCATACCAAGCTATGTTCATGGCTTACTCTAAACCTTTTACTCAGAGTGGGCTTCTGGTAGACACAGGGACAATAAGAGGTGCCATGTTTTGAACCTAGGTCATCCACATATAAGTCAAGTGTCCTATACTCTCTCTCTGGCCCCCTTACTCATTTTTACAGCTTTACTTTTTTCCTTTACTTAAGTTTAGGTATTTTATTCTTTTTTTTTTTTTTTGGCCTATATTTGGCTATGTTCAGGGTTTATTCCTGATCTGTCTTGGCAGAAGACCATATGGGGGGATATCAGGGATTGAAGCAGGTTGGCCATATGCAGTGCAAGTGCCTAACCAACTGTACTATCTCTTTGGCCCAAGTTTAAATATTTTCTTTGTAGTATTCATGAGGAATACATTCACCATACTGAATTTAGGGAAAAAGTACATACTTTTTTCTCTGACAATAGCAAATATTGCTAAGACAAATTTGGAAGTGGGGGGTTGGGCTACACGTACTTCAAGCGCTCAGTGTCTAGTCTTGATCATGTGCTCAGGATGACTCCTGCTCAAGACCATAGTGCCATGGCTTCAAACTATAGTGCATGCAAGATATTATCTTATGTCTTGTACGCTCTCTTTAGCTCGGAAACAAAAATTTTAAAGATACAAATAGATACTCTGTTTATGAACTGAAATATTTAATATTACTAAAATGTTAATTCAACAGACAACCAAGATAGTCAATGTAATTCATTAAAATTAGAGTTTTAAGAACTACGAGTTTTAAGAAAAATAAAAGACATTTTTGAAATAATTCTCAAAGACAATAGAGATGAGGGCTGGAAGGTCCAGCTCACGATATGAAGCTCACCACAAAGAGTGATGAGTGCAGTTAGAGAAATAATGACACTGACAACTATGATATCAATGTGAATGAAATGAGAGAAATTGAAAGCCTTTCTCAAATACAGGTGGGGTGGGGTAGGGAAATGGTGATAGAAATGTTGCACTGGTGAAGGGGCGTGTTCTTTATATGACTAAAACCCAACTACAATCATGTTTGTAATTTAAGTGTTTAAATAAAGATATAAAAAATAAAAATAAAATTAGAGTGTAAATTTTTATAGAAATAGAAACAACCCAAAAATGAATCATAGAAAACTTCAATACGGGCCCGGAGAGATAGCACAGTGGCGTTTGCCTTGCAAGCAGCCGATCCAGGACCAAAGGTGGTTGGTTCGAATCCCAGTGTCCCATATGGTCCCCCGTGCCTGCCAGGAGCTATTTCTGAGCAGACAGCCAGGAGTAACCCCTGAGCAACACCGGGTGTGGTCCAAAAACAAAGAAAGAAGGGCCCAGAGAGATAGCACAGCGGTGTTTGCCTTGCAAGCAGCCGATCCAGGACCAAAGGTGGTTGGTTCGAATCCTGGTGTCCCATATGGTCCCCGAGCCTGCCAGGAGCTATTTCTGAGCAGACAGCCAGGAGTAACCCCTGAGCACTGCCGGATGTGGCCCAAAAACCAAAAAAAAAAAAAAAAAAAAAAAAGAAAAAAAGAAAACTTCAATACTCAGTGCCAGAGCGGTAGTGCAGCTGTAGGACATTTGCCTTGCATGCGGCTGATCCAGGAAGGACTGCAGTTAGATCCCTGGCATCCCATATGGTCTCCTAATTTAGGATAGATTTCTGAGCCCATAGCCAGGAGTAACACCTGAGTGTCACTAGGTGTGGCCCAAAAACAAAACAAACAGACAAAATAAAAAACAAAAAGAAAAAAGAAAACTTCAATACTCAAAACAATATTAGGAAAAAATAAACTAAAGGCAACATGCTTGATTATCAGTAAGATTTGAAGGAATGATACACATTTTTATGGATAAGTAACAATTTAAGAACTTTATACCCATGAAACTAGCTTTGCAGGAAACATTAAAAGATCTTCTTTAAAAGACAGAAAAAACCTAATAAAAGTAACTGCTACAAAATTATGGCAATAAATTCCTTCATAATCTCAGGCAGAAATAATAAAATTAAATTTAAATGCTCAGTAATAAGGAACTAAAACTAAAGCACCTGGAAATTAAGCAACTTAATACTGAATAAGTGGAAATCAGAAGAGGAAATCAAAAGAAATCAAAAGACGTAATAGAAACAAACAAGAATGAAGACACAGGGCCAGTGAGAGCAAAGTGGGTAGGGCATTTGCCTTGCACGTGACTGACTTGAGTACAATCTGGGGCATCCCAAATGGCCCGCCGAGCCTGCAAGGAATAATTTCTGAGTGTAGAACCAGGAGTAATCCTTGAGCAATATGGGTTGTGGCCCAAACAAACAAACAAACGAACAAACCAAAAAAATGAAGACACAAGTTACTGGAACATCTGGGACACAAGCAAAAGTGAAGTTCATAGTAATGCAAATGTTCATTAAGAAGAAAAAGAGGACCTAAATATATAATCTAACAACATAGCTTAAATATCTAAGCAAAATGACAAGAAAGTAAGCAACCACAAAAATAATAAAATGAAAAGAAATAAAACTTCAAAGTAGAAACCAATGAAATAAAATTGAATAAACAAAACATTAATGAAATCAACAATGATACTTTGAAAAATAAACAAAACTGACAAATCCTTAGCTAGACTCAAAAGAAATAGAGAAAACTTTAATACACAGAATTAGAAATGGGGGCCACAGAAATAGCACAGCAGTAGGGTGTTTGCCTTGCAAGCGGCTGACCCAGGAGGAATCTGGGTTCGATTCCTGGCATTCCCTATGGTAACCTGAGCCAGGAGCAATTTCTGAGCACCCAAGAGTAACCCCTGAGCGCCGCCATGTGGCAAAAAGAAAAAAAAAAAGAATTAGAAATGCAAAGGGAGACATCACAAAAAATATCACAAAAATGCAAAGTATTATCTGGGTCTACTATGAAAATCTTATGGCATAATATTTAGAAACAGAAGAAATGGTTAAACATATTAACTCATAAGGTTGCTTATTCATAACCTTGATTCTAAGGTTGAATCACGACGAAACAGAGCATCTTAGTAGACGGATTAACAATCGAGAAAATTACAATGGTAACCAAATGTCTTCCCATCCAAACAAAAGCCCAGGCACAGGCAGATTTACAAGTTTTTCCAAAAATTTATATATATATATATATATAATATTATATTTTAATTGAGATTCTCTGGTTTCCAACACTATTAATGTTTTCTCATGCACATAATTTCAACTCCACATCCATCACCAGTGTACACCCTTCCTCTCCCAAGAGCCCCAAGACAACCCACAACTCAATTATGTGAATCAGTTTTCCTGTTATGATGCCTTTAGCGCTCTCTCGCTTTAGCTCTCTCTCTCTTTAGCTCTCTCTTTCTCTCTCTCTCTCCCCCCCTTCCCCCCCCCCTGCCTTTTTTCACACCAGGTGATATCAGCTCAGGAGTGTTAGTCCTGGCTATGGGCTCAGAAATCACACCTGGCTTGGGGGACAATATGAGACACTGGGGGATTGAATCATGGTCCAACCTAGGCTAGTGCACACAAGGCAGATGCTTTATGGCTTGTGCCACTACTCTGGCCTCATTCTCTTACTACCTTGCAATGTATCTTTAAGTCCCATACATAAGAGAGATCATTCTGTATCTGTCCCTTCTTTCCTTTTGACTGACTTCACTCATTTGCAAATAATGACATCCTTTAGTTTCATTCAGATTGCTGAAGATTACATGATTTTTCTTTCTTAGAGTTGCATAGTATTCCATGGTTTATATATATTACAACATTTTTGTTTGGTTGGTTTTTGGCAATAACCGGTGGTGCTCAGGAATCACTCCTGGCAGGCTCAAGGGACCTGCCAGGGATGAACCTGGGTCCAACCCAGGTCTATTGTGTTCAGGGCAAACCCCCTACCACTGAGCTATTATTGCTCGGCCCCTACCACAACTTCTAGATCCATTTTGGCATTTGATTTGTTTTAGTATCTTGGCTATTGTACTCAGTGTGGCAATGAACATAGGTGTGCATTTTTCTTTCAAACTTGTTTTTTCTTTCAAAATTTAAAGAGTTACTTCCCAATCCTTTTCTATTTCAAAAAGTCAAAGAAACAGAAACCCTCCCAACAGTTTAAAAGACAAACATTACACTAATACCAGAAGCAAAAAGTAAAAAACACAAGAAGTATACCACTAAAAAAGAACATTATAGACTACACACCTGATGAATACATACACAAAGATCCTTAACAAAATATTAGAACACCAAGTCTTAAAGAAAAAAATAAAAAAGTTCATACCCGAACGTCTTATTATGGGGATGAGCAAAAGCACAGCCATAGGACATTTGCCTTGCATGCTGCCGACCCGGGATGGACCTGAGTTTGAACTCGAACATCCCAGGTGGGACCCCATGCCTATAAGGAGCGACTTCTGAGTTCAGAGTCAGGAGGAACCCCTGAGAGACACCAGGTGTAACCCCAAAAAACAAACAAAAACAAAAAACAAAAAACAACCAAAAAAAGCTCATACCCTCTGACAAAGGATTTATCCCAGCGATAAAAGGAAGATTTAATATACATAAATATAAGAAAAAATCAAAACCTTTATGACTATATCAATGTTGGCAAGATCCAACACTCATTTATTCATAAAAATATCAATACAATGGGGAAAGAAAGCACCTTCCTCAATGTTGTTAAAGCCATTTACCACAAATACACAGATAAAATCAGACATAACGGTATAAATTAAAAGCTTTTTCTCTAAGATCAGGAGCAAGGCAAATATTATTCAATATTGTATTGTAATTCCTTGTCATAACAATTAGGCAAGAAAGATACGAATGGCATCCAAATTAAAAAAGAAAAAGTCAAATTATTATTTGCAGATGGCATACTATTCTTAGAAAACCTTAGACTATAAAAAAGAACAAACTCCTACAAACAATACACTTAAACAGTAAAGCAGCAGGCTACAAACCAATGCACAGAAGTTCATTTCTATATAAAAATAAAAAGATGAATTAAAAAACAGCCAATTTACAATTTTGTTCAAAAATGAACTACCTGGAAATAAGATCAATAAAAGATGTGAAAGCTTTATATACATAAGATTACAAATTACTACAGAAATAAAATAGCTCAAGAAATGTAGAACACCTCTTGTTCATGTATTGAAAGAATACTGTCAAAATAACAGTCCTTCTCAAAGCACTACAGATTCCATGTAGTCTCTAAAAAAATAACCAAGACATTTTTCAAAGACATGAGCCAAATGCTGTGCGAATTTATGGAGGAGTAATAAGGTCCCCAAACAGCCAAAGCAATCCAAGGAAAACAGAAGAGGGGAAAATTCTCTTTCCTCAGCTATAAATTACTCTATAATGCCATAGTAGTCAAAACAATGTGGTATTGGAATAAAGATAAGTCTCTTGGACCAAAAGAATATAACAGAAAACCCAGAGACAGATCCTCAGGAATACAGTCACCTAATTTTTGATAAAGGAGCTATGAGTCAGGGCCAGAGCGGTGGCGCAAGTGGTAGGGCGTATGCCCTGCCAGGGATAGCCTAGGACAGACCGTGGTTCGATCCCCTGGTGTCCCATATGGTCCCCCGAGCCCTGAGCATCACCAGGTGTGGCTCCAAAACCAAAACCAAAAAAAAAAAAAAGAGAGAGAGCTATGAGTATAAAGTAGAACAAGAAATTCTTCAGCAAATGGTGATGGGAAAATTGATCAGTCACTTGTAACTTAAAAACCCTTCTCTAGCCATGCATAAACATCAATTCAAAACAGATAAAAGACATTGATGTCAAATCTAAATTGAAAAATCATCTTCAGGAAAACTTAAGAATTCTTCATGACACAGAATCTAGAAGTATCTTCAATGATTCAATGCTATAGACCAAGCAAATTGAAGCAAAGATAAATGGAACTATATCAATTAAGAAGCTTCTACATTAGGGGCCAGAGAGATAACATGCAGGTTGGGCATTTGCCTTGCATGCAGAAGGACAGTGGTTTGAATCCCGGCATCCCATATGGTCCCTGGAGCCTGCTAGGAGTGATCTCTGAGTATAGAGCCAGGAGTAACCCCTGACCACTGCCGGGTGTGACCCAAACCAAAAAAAAAAAAAAAAAAAAAAGCTTCTACATCAATAAGAAACAATAAATAGAACAAAATGATGCCTGCAGAGGAGAACATAGTATTTTACTAACATACATTTTAAAAGCCATATTATTTCAAATATTCATAACTATATATGGATATAGATATGAATATATATATCTTATATATAGAATATATATATGAGAACACAAAAAAATCAACCCATCAAAAATAAGAAGAGATGAATAGGAAACCTCATTCATTGCAGATAGGTAGATAGCCTACAGTTATGTTAAAAGAATATTCTGCATCTCTTAATTCTAAAGGAAAAGAAATCAAAACAATAAGATTGCACATAAATGGGGGGCAGAGAGATAGCATGGAGGTAAAGCATTTGCCTTGCATGCAGAAGGTCGGTGGTTCAAATCCCGGCATCCCATATGGTCCCCAGAGCCTGCCAGGAGTGATTTCTGAGCATAAAGCCAGGAGTAACCTCTGAGAGCTTCCAGGTGTGACCCAAAAACCAAAAACCAAAAACCAAAAAAAAAAAAAAAAAAAAAAGAAAAGAAAAGATTGCACATAAACAACCACTGTTGGATGCAAGGCAAAAGGAACCCTCATCTACTGCTGGTGGGAAGTCAACAGGTCCAGTATATTTGGGAAAAAAACTAAGAACATTCTCAAAACACCATGAAGTAAACATCCATATTAATCAGCAATTTTAGTTCTAGACATTTACTTTAAGGGCCCAAAAGGGCTACCTATCATATTTTTGTAGATCTGTGTGTTCCACTTTAAAATTACAAAAACTATTAAGTCATGTCCACTTTTATATTTTTATTGCTAGCTTGCTTTTGTTCCATTTTGTGAATGCAATTTCATATTTATTTTATTCTATGTTTGATCTCTAAACAAGCCTATTATAATCATTGTTATATATCAAGTTAATGAATTTTTAATTTTATTCAGTAAATATATACAAAATGTACACAATGCACTTGCCATGATGAACATACAATTAATAGCCAATTAAAAAAATAAACTCGGGGCCGGGCAGTGGCGCTAGAGGTAAGGTGCCTGCCTTGCCTGCGCTAGCCTTGGATGGACCACGGTTCGATCCCCCGGTGTCCCATATGGTCCCCCAAGCCAGGAGCGACTTCTGAGCGCATAGCCAGGAGTAACCCCTGAGCGTCACGGGTGTGGCCCCAAAACAAACAAACAAAAACAACAACAAAAAAAAACCAAACAAATAAAAAAATAAACTCAGAAAATTTAACTGACACATACAGACCACAAGTCCAGTTTTCAACATATAGAAAATATATATTTATTTTATGAAAGTATTTTTATTTTATCTAAATTTATTTTGTGATAAGTAATATAATATGGTAAAATTAAAAATTATCAATATAAAACAACTGAGGTACTGGAGAGGTAGTAGTGTTTAAGGTGCCTGAATTGCATGCAATCAACTCTGGTTCAAATCTCTGGCCCCACATATGGTCCCTAGCAACTTGAGTGATTCCTGAGGACAGCGTCAGGAATAAGTTCTCCATAAATACTTTTAAAATTAACATAAGGTAAATATTTACATTCATAAATATGTTCAACAAATACTTTTAGCATTTACTAACAAGTATCAGATAAAATGTTGACATTTGGAATAAATGATATACTAGGGAAGACAAGTCTTATCACACTATACACACAAATATAGATGATCTATATGAAGATATTAATTAAAAATTAAAAATATTAATAAATTATAACTGTGCTATGTAGTTTTAAAATTCTTGAAATTCAGCTCTATGGTGAGCTTTGGTATGCTAAACATTGACCAGTCCAAATAAAAAAATTTTTTTTTTGGTTTTGTGACGTTCAAGGGCTACTCCTGGCTATGCGCTTAGAAATTGCTCCTGGCACTCCAGGACATTGAGACTAAAGGCATCTTCAAGGAAGAAACTGCACTCTCCAAGCAAGTGAAAGCAGAGATTAACAGATGGGAATATATTAAGCTGAGAAGCTTCTGCACCTCAAAGGAAATAGTGCCCAAGATACAAGAGCCACCCACTGAGTGGGAGAAACTATTCACCCAATACCCATCAGATAAGAGGCTAATCTCCAAAACATACAAGGCACTGACAGAACTTTACAAGAAAAAAACATCTAATCCCATCAAAAAATGGGGAGAAGAAATGAACACTTTGACAAAGAAGAAATACAAATGGCCAAAAGACACATGAAAAAGTGCTCCACATCACTAATCATCAGGGAGATGCAAATCAAAATAATGATGAGATACCACCTCACACCACAGAGAATGGCACACATCACAAAGAATGAGAAATTGCTCCTGGCTTGGGGGACCATATGGGATGCTGGGGATCGAACCAAGGTCCATCCTAGGGTGGCTGCATGCAAGGCAAATGCCCTACTGCTGTGCTATCGCTCTGGCCCCACAAATATTTTTTCAGTATTATGCTAGAGAATTTCTTTCAAAACTATTATTTTCATTTCAGAGACTATTATCAGCCTGTACTTAAATTAGTACCTTTTAAATCATGACTCACACTTAAAATATAAGAAAGGCATTTTAGTGGGTAGGGATTTTTATATTATAGTATTGGTTGATAATATTCATGTGTAATAAAGACTATTTAGAATTTTAAAATATTTCTTAAATACATTATTAAATAATTATAGCAACACAAAAAGCAAAATTTTATAGAACCATAAGTTATAGGGAAAGAAATCTTAGAGATTTTCCAAAAGAAATAGTTACAATAGTTCTACAAGGCCTCTTACTCAAAGGGCAAAGGACCTTTGGCAGTTTTGCCAATATGCATGCATTCTAAACAGCTTTTTAGAAAAATGTCTATTATTTGTGAGGCACACACTTACTTCTGTAATGTTTAAGAACTGAGACTAACTTGAATAATTTCTTAAGCCAGAAAAGTGATGGAACTTTAGATCAATGGAAAACGTCATTTAAAATTCATGCCATGCAGTTGTCATCTAATGTATCAATATAGTAAACAAAAACAATCAGCAATGTCAAACTCGTAAGTTTATATCATTCCTATTAGAAAATACCACTTAAGTTTTAATAATATTTTTCTTGTGGGGCTGGAGCGGTGGCACAAGTGGCTTACTTGCCTTTCCTGTGCTAGCCTAGGACAGACAGCGGTTCAATCCCCTGGTATCCCATATGGTCCCCCAAGCCAGGAGTGATTTCTGAGCGCATAGCTAGGGGTAACCCCTGAGTGTCACGGGATGTGGCCCAACAACCCCCACCCCCAAAAAGTATTTTTCTCGTATGACACTCCCTGATATTCTAATCATCTAATGTCATTATCAAGCATATACAAAATTTATGTATATAAATAGACTAATAAAATCGATTAGAGTAAGTCAAACTGTTGTGAACACTAATAACTCTCTAGTAAAAGGAAAAGTTATATATAAATGCTGATTTACAGTCCCATATTTTAAAACCAAGAACAGCTTATTTCTGATTACTGTCAATTATAATTATTATGTTATTCTTGTGTTATGACATTAACATATCTTAGAGCACAACTTAACATTATCAACAGTTTTCCATCAGAAAGTTCTGGTAGGTACGTAAAATGGTGTAGTTATTCGAAAAACTGTGAGAGTTAGCAGATTTAACTCTGTAATTCATCAGTATTTCTATTCCTTGGTTTTTACTTAAGAAAAAATAAAAAAAAAATAAGTCCATGTTATGCAGAAGCATTACTGATTAATGATGAAAATGTGGAAATTACCCAAACATGAACTCATTCAATGTCTAAATTAAATGCAGCATATTTATAACAGAATAATAACCAGAACAGAAAGAAAATATGTACTGTTACAATATGCTGAAAAGAAACTCAACACTACACACAAATCACATAGGATTTTACTAATATAATTCCAGAATAGGAAAATCATTAGACATTTGGGGGTTTGTGTGAAGAGGAACCACCTGATAGTATTCAGGTCTGGCTCCTGACTCTGAACTTGTGAATAATGTCTATTGGTACTTAGAGGACAATTATGGGTACTGGGCATCGAAAATGATTCAGATCATATGAGACAAGTGCCTTACCTGCTTTATATTTCTCAGTCCAAGAAAAAGTATAGAAATAATAGACAGAACTGTGGTTGCCTGGGTGGGTGCTAAATGGGCACTGAGAAGATATAGGCGAGAATGTCCAGTAAAAAGCAAAGATTACTTTTGGGGATAAGGGATACTTAAAATTAGACTATGATGAAGGCAACAGACTTTTACTAAAAGCCAATTAATTACATGTTTAAATGGATCAATTTTATTATATAATATATATATTAATAACATTAAAATAATCATTTTGTTGTTTCCTTTTCTAGTTATGATTCCTTTTGCTGGTAGTCTCAGAAATAAAACTGATAATGCATATAATTTGATTTCCTATTTAATGTATTTATAATAGAACTTCTTTACCTACATTTTTAGTAAATTAGAAATTATTTGTTTTAGTTACTACTATCAATCTAAAACTCAGAAGCTTAAAAGAAGCATAATTTATTATTTCTACTAATCTGGAACTGGCTGAAGAATATAATTTATAGGCTGTGCTCAACTGTGTTCATTAATAAATATGTAGCTAAAGTGGGATATTATTTGATTCTTAAAAATAATTGGCTCTTATCTAGGGGTATCTTCCTACTACTCCCATGTCCTTCCCTGATAGGCTACTTAGTACAGCCAGGTAGACTGAGGCGGGGTCTATGGAAATAGGCTCACAACATATGGTCCTTACAAAATGGTGTTTCTCACTGCTCAGAACCTAAAGAAGCATGCCATGTGGCTTTTACAAAATGGCGTCCCTCCTTATTCAGAATTCAGGTTCCAACAAAGAGAACTTCTTATAATGTTAAACTAATTTGGAGAGATGAAAAAATATACTAGAAAATTTTACTCAACTGAGGAATATAGAGAGACTGAACAAGATAACAATGAACAAAATTTGTTCTTGGATTAGAAAACCGATTACTATGGGGTTTGGGCAATAGTACAGCAGGTCAAATACTTGCCTTACACGGCTGGATTTGATTTCCCAGTACCCCATATAGTGCCCTGAATTCAACACGAATGATTCCTCACTACAGGGCCAGGAGTCAGTACTGAGTTCTGATGGGTATGACCCTCACCTTTCTTACCACCCCCAAATAAGTAAAGAAAAGTAAACCAATTACCAAACTGCAGGTTTGAAGGTGGAGAGAAGGGAGGGGGTCTAGAGATGAAAAAATAATACATTGGGGTATCATGACCTGGTAATGGGATTTATAACCTACATCAATACCATACATTTTAGCTATTAGAATAATCATACCTAAAATACAACAAAATAAAAGTTTTAAAAAATAGTAGCAAAATTAGGGGTTGGAGAGATAGCTCAATGGGCTTAATGCATGCTTTGCACTTAGGAAGTCAAGATCCAAGACTTGGGGCCAGAGCGGTAGCACAGCAGTAGGGTGCTTGCCTTGCACACAGCTGATCTAGGATGGTTCCCTGGCATCCCATGTGGTCCCCTGATCCAGGAGTAATTTCTGAGCACAAAGCCAGGAGTAACCCCTAAGCATCACAAGTTGTGGCCCAACAAGCAAATTAAAAAAAAAGATTCAAGACCCAACACTACATGACTCCTGAGCATTGGGCCAGGAGTAACTCTCAAGAATCACTAAGTATGGAGCTGGAGAAATAGCATGGAGGTAGGCATTTGCCTTGCATGCAGAAGGATGGTGGTTCGAATCCCGGCATTCCATATGGTCCCTCAAGCCTGCCAGGAGGGATCTCTGAGCATAGAGCCAGGAGTGACCCCTGAGTGCTGCCGGGTGTGATCACCCCCCTCCCCCCAAAAAAACCAAAAATGAAACACTAAGTATGACTTAAAAGTCAAAAATTTAAAATTACATATATGTGATAATAAAACACTGTAAGTTAGGACTGGAGAGAGTACTGTAGTAAATTGCTTGCCTTTCATTGCACATGATCCCCTAAGTACTATCAAGAATTATTTATTACTCAACACAGAGCAGGTATAAGCACTGATCACAGCTGTGTAGCCTTAAAAACAAAGAACAATCATAATTATCAAAAGTGAGATGGGAAAATGTCAGATATGAAGACATCCAAGAAATTAATATATTTAGCTAGAGTTGAAAGTCTGAGGAGAGGGGGCAGAAAAAGGTGATCTAATGGCTCCTAATTTCTAAATTACCTGAGCCAGAACCCACAGGGAATGCCCTACAGGTGAGTGGGGATGCTGTGTTCATTCTTTTGTCCTCCAACTTCTACCTGAGGAAGACAATCCACAGAGAGGTTACATGAGCTTCCTCTCCCATAAACATCCCTTCTGAGATGTAAAGACCCACTTGGGCTTGATTAACATTAGGAAGGTAGATGCCATTAAAGTCTGCCCGGTTCCCCTGTAGACTGGCCCTGAACAATAAATATTGTACATAGAGGGCAGTCAGATTTCTCAATTCAAGAGGCTAAAAGCCTCCTAACCCCATGCTCCTCTTGTATATCTGTCTTGTTTTCTTAATTCTTGCTGTGCCACTGCTTCAGGTCCATTCACTTGGGGCCTTTCCATGGCAAGAACAGAGGCAAGAGAGGTATAAATTAATTCCTCATGTTTTATAGCAGGTAGCCATATATTCTCTGTATTTTGACAGATTTACAAAGGAATATGACTATTAGTTTTTAGTTATAGAAAGTAATTATTAAAGCAACAAATTAAAAGTTAAATAAATAAATAAGTAAAAATAAATGGGAATGAGTAAATGATGAGATGTGGGAAGATTAACACCTTTTATATAGTTTTCTTCTGTAGAAATTATTTTGCTATTTTGTTAAAAAGAAAAAAAAAGAGATTTATTTGGGGGGTTGATTTTTTTGGCCACACATGAGAGTGTTATGTGTTTCACTGAAGTCATCATTAATTCTAATGATTTTTTAGTGGAGTCCAGTTTTCTTTGAAATTGTCATCCCAAAAAAGCTTTCATATGCAAAGTGAAATTTTATTTTTTTCAATTTGATTCTTTATATCTTGATTAATTGGTCTTGAAGGATTTCAGAAATTGTATTCAAAGTATGTAGTAAGAGGAACACACTCATTTTATACAAAGGAAATGCACTCAGTTTTTCACCCCAATACATAAAATTAGTTGTTGTCTTGTAATTGTTGTGTATGTAAACATTTTAATGGGATTATTATGTTACTGACCCTACCCTGATCAGTGATTGTGCCCTACCCTAGGGTGTGACCTGGCATTCTGCTCCCACCATTGGGGGGTACCTGATCCCACCATTGGGTGATACCTGATTCTGGGTCATAAAAACAAGGGTCTGTGGAAGGCGAGAGGCTTTTTTGTCCTGGACCTATTCTTAGGCCTTTTGGCTTCGGCCTCTTCACGAAATAAAGAGCTGTTTTCTTCGGAAGCCTGACTGCCTGTTGGCTTTCTTCCCGCCGCATTCACCTCAGAACCAGGGTGACAGACGCGTGGTCCGAGCTGGAGGAGAAAGGCCTCATCCTTGATCCCTCCATCAGTCAACCTCTTCAGGGGCTGACTTGCAACAGTAATATATAATTTATTTATATATGGTTGATTTGTGATGTATGGTTTATGCTGGGGTATGTTTCCTCTATTTCTGGTAAATTTAACATTTTAATAATTAAATAATTAGAAACTTTGTTACATATTTTTCAGTATCTTGATATGATCATGTGCTTTTAATCTTTCTGTGGATGTGAAATGTTACATACATTGATCTTTTATTTCTGGGCTGGTATAAGTTGCACTTAGTAATGATATACTAGGAATGATTCTTTAGATATAATATTGGATTTGAGTTGCCAAATTTAATTGAGAGGCTTTACAAAGAGTGATGAGTGCAGTTAGAGTAGAGAAAGGTCTACTAAAATAATGATGGCTGTAACTGATTGCTGAGGACAAAAACTCATTGCTAAAAGGGGAAAGTGACAAGCAAAGCACCCTCCATTAAGAATAGCACAGATTACCTTGTCAAAAAAGAGGAGGGAGAGATGGTGGGAGATGGGAGAGGAGAGATACAGAGAGTGGGAGATGGGAGGAGGGAGGGAGGGAAGGAGAGAGAGAGAGGGAGGGAGAGAGAGAGAAAAAGAGAGAGAGAGAGAGAGAGAGAGAGAGAGAGAGAGAGAGAGAGAGAGAGAGAGAGAGAGAGAGAGAGAGAGAGAGAGAGAGAATCAAATTGCCTGCCCTACAGACAGGAAGTGGGGAATGGAAGGAAAATTGAAAATTGAAGACAGTGGCAGGAAGGGTTCTCTGGTGAAGGATGGTGTAACTGTATGACTGAAACCCAACAATGAACAGTTTTGTAACAATTGTGCTGAAATAAAGCAATTTTTAAAAATTGAGATATTTGAATCTATTGCTTCACTTTTTATGCTGAGTCTGTTTATCATTATATCTGACATGAGATACTTATTTGTATAATATAAAAAAATTCTGCTTTATTCTTGAAGCACTGTCTTTTCATAGGTCAGACCATTGATTTATGATAATTAATGATTACTGCCATGTGTCACTCCCATTCTATTTTGTTTTCTTGTTCTTTATTTAACATTTTTCTCTTACATCTTTTCACATGAATGATCTTTAAAAAAAGTTTTGGTTTTTGCAGATTTTCTCTTTCAGTAATGTAATGCAATTCCATTTTCTTCTAATATTTAGAATTTCTTCTGAAAAGTGTAATAAAAACCTGATGGGTGATTCTTTATGTTGCTTGTTTAATTTTCCTAGCAGTCATTAATATGTTTTATCACTGAAATGAATCTTTAACAATGTGTTTGGGAAGGTGATCTTAATTCAAGAAATCTGAACATTCTCTCAGCTTTCTGAATATCTATAAAGAGTTCTTAGGTTTGTAAACTACTCAGCTATTTTTTTTTCCTTTAAAAATGGTCTCCACTTCTTTCTCTCCTTCAAGTTCTGGTACTCTGAAAGTATTGATGTTTTTCCTTTTTTAATGGAACTTGGATGTTTCTTGTATATTTTCTTTATTTTTCTAATCCGTTTCTCTCCTATTTGATTCACTGCTAAGATTTTTTTTTTTATCTTCTATTTCTAATAATGTTTCTCCTGTAAGGTTTTAGGCTGAATTTCATTCAATGTGCTTTTCAAATGTAACATCTGTTTGCATTTAATAGCATCCTAAATCTCTTCACTAAAGAACTCATGATCTGGTAGCTGTTTTGTTTTGATATGATATACTGAATATCCTCCTCTGTATTCAGTTGAGATTCTTTCTGTTCATTTTGAAGTGATGGATCTTCTCTATCTTTGATGATTACCTCCTTTCTCTCTGTGTCCTTAAGTATGCCCTCTGGAAATTTACTTTTTTTTTTGTTTGTTTTCTTTTCTTGTTTTTGGTTTTCGGTTTTGGGGCTACAACTGATGACACTCAGGGGTTACTCCTGGCTGTGAGCTCAGAAATCGCTCCTGGCTTGGTGGACCATATGGGATGGTGGAGATTGAACTGAGTTTTGTTCTGGGTCAGCCGCGTGCAAGGCAAACACCCCACTGCTGCGCTATAGGTCTGGCCCCTGGAAATTTAATTTTTAATTGAATCACCATGACGTATGAGATAGTTACAAAGTTGTTCATGACTGAGTTTTCAGTCAGACCATGTCTAGCAATCATTCCTTTATCAGTGCACATTTCCTGCTACCAATGTCCCCAATTTCCTTCCTGCCTTCCCCACTGACCTGTCCTGTGTGAGTGTCTCTCTCTCTCTCTTCCCTCTCCTCTCTTTTCCCTTCTCTCTCTCTCTCTCTCTCTCTCTCTCTCTCTCTCTCTCTCTCTGTCTCTGTCTCTGTCTCTCTCAATACAGTGGTTCCTTCTCTGCCCTAATTACACTACCTTGCTATAGTGGCAAGTCTCCTTTCATAGATTGCTCCTCCTGGTCTCTTCTCTATTGTGCCTGCATATTAATACCATATTATTTTTTTATTTTTAATGTCCCACAAATGACTGCAAAATTCTGTATCTATCTCTTTCCCTGGGACTCATTTCACTCAGCAAAGTATTGTCCATATACATTCATGTGTAAGCAAATTTCATGAATTCATTTTTCCTAACAGTTGCATAGCATTCTATTAGGAAAATATTGTGTAAAAGTACCATAGTTTTTTTATCCACTTAACTGTTTTCTGACATTTGGGTTGTTTCCAGATTCTGGCTATTATAAATAGCATTGCAATGAACATAGGAGTGCAGGTGCCTTTTCTGCATTGTGTTTTAGGGCTCCTAGGTTATATTCCTATGAATGATATAGCTGGGTCAAAAAGGAGCTCAATTTCTATTTTTTGAAGAATATCTCTATTATTTTCCCCAAAAGGCTGGTCAAATCTGCATTCCCACTAGTAGTGAATAGGGTCCCTTTCTGCATCAGGGTCAGCACTGATTGTTCTTATTCTTTGTGACATGTGCCAGTCTCTGTGGTGTGAAATAGTACCTCATTGTTGTTTTGATTTGCATCTATCTGTTAATGACTTGGCACATTATTTCATGTGCCTTTTGGCCATCTATATTTCTTCTTTGAGAAAGTTTCTGTTCATCTCTTCTCCCCATTTTTTGATAGGGTAGATACTCTTTTTCTTTTTCAGCTTTACTAGTGCTTTATAAATCTTAAATATTAACCCTTTATTAGCTAGGTATTGGGTGTATATTTTCTCTCATTCCATGTACAGTCTTTATATCCTTGTCACTAGTCTCTTGGAGGTGCATAAGTATCTCAATTTACTGTAGACACACTTGTTTACTTGTGCTTCCACTTGTTCCGTCAGTAGTTTTTCATCTACGAAGATGCCTACATCTTCCTCTATGAATCTTATAGCTTTAGATGCCTACATCTTTCTCTATGAACCTTACGGTTTCAGATATTATATCAATATATTTAATCCATTTTGATTGACTTTTGTGCATGACGTTAAACAGAGATGTGAGTTCACGTTTTTGCATGTAGTTGGCCAGTTTTTCCAACACCTCTTGTTGAAGAGGCTTTATTTGCCCCACTTCATATTTCTTGTACTTTGGCACAATTATCAAAGACTAATTGATCATATACATTCTTATCAAAGATTGGTCATATACATGAGGATCAGTCTCAGGATATTCAAGTCTATTGATCTGAGGGTCTGTCTGTCTGTCTGTTCTTCTCAGTTCTTGGGACTGTGTGGCTGGGCAGTGCCCAGCTGGGGTGACTGGAAGACCCCTCCTCTTGTCCGGGTGTTTCTCTTTCCCTTAGGGTATACAGACTTGGGGTGAAAATGGTTCTTCTGAGTCAAACAAGACCCTGCTCTGATGGCCAGCCTGTCTACCTCAGTTTCTTGGGACCTTTATTTTTTTTTAATTTTTTAGAAAGTTAGCTCATTTTTTTCAGATGTTGCCTGCAGAAATTTCTTCTATGTATCTTGGTGGTTTAATTTTGGATCTCTTCTTTGTTCTATGGCTATATGAATAAAAGTGCTGTTGATAAAGAAGAAATTGAAAACCTCAATTGAGCTAGCTTAGTGTTGCCAGTGGTGGGGATAAAAATCTAACTCAGAGAGCCCCAGATTGCCTCCCTGGCATCTCCAGCAACTATGCCAATTCTGGCTATATATAGGTCTCCATCTTTGGAAGATAACTTAATGACTGCACTATGCCTTGAAAGAGAGATTAGGGAACATTGCGGGTCCGCCTTCTGCTAATATCAAATAGTAGAACTTAGTTTCCCATACCTTCTTACCCCCAAACCTTGTTTTGTCAGCAACACAATCTTCTACCTCTAATTGAATAGTTAATGAAATTTTATAATAACGAATTAGGTCTGCCCATGGTAACAGTAATAGTGACAGCTGGTAGCAAGACACTTGGGAAACTCTTCATCACTCCATAAAGATTAAAACCTTCAGCTCCAATATTTCCCAAAGATTGTATTAGCAGTCCATAATGTGGAGAGCACTTTCTAGTTGTTTGAATCTTAAACAAAAATTTCCAGGAAAGGGACCGGAGAGATAGCATGGAGGTAGGGTGTTTGCCTCGCATGCAGAAGGACGATGGTTCGAATCCCGGCATCCCATATGGTCCCCCGAGCCTGCCAGGAGCAATTTCTGAATGTAGAGCCAGGAGTAGCCCCTGAGTGCTGCCGGATGTGACCCAAACCGCCTGCCCCCCCAAAAAAGCCCCAAAATTTCTAGAATGGCACTGAGTGACATTTTTTTCTTGGGGGAAAAAACTCAGAAGGCCAAATAAGTCTGCTGTTATCTGAGATATATGGAATCTGTGTCTTTCAGAAAAATCATGATATGAGTAAATAAGGATTTCTCTATCATGCAAATTAAAAACTTAGGGTAGAGGCTTGATTCTGAGTATCTATTTTGATATTTCACAAGAATGACTCATACTATTTTTGTGTGCTTAAAATATTGTAGATTACTCATTAAACCCACCAACTAAAATATCTAATTACCCCATTCATAAATGGAGCAAGGAGATGAACAGACTATTCCCCAAACAAGACAAATGACCAACAGGCATATTAAAAAGTACTGTACCACTTATAAGCAGGAATAGGCAAATAAGAACAACAAAGAGATATTATGTCATACTTGTGAGAATAGCACATATCAAAAAATATGGAAATAGTATTAATGGAATTGTCTAAAAGGTGAATCCTTATTTACTGCTAATGGGAATGTCATCTGGTTTAACCTCTATTAAAAGTAATATGAAGATTTCTTTAAAAAAAAAAAGACAAGAATGAAACACCCATATAACCCTGTGACACTACTTCTTGGCATCTTTCCCCCAAACACAAAATGTTAATTTGAAAGGATATATTAATTCTTATGTTCATTGCTATATTTACTACATAGTCAAGATATAGAAACAACCCAAATACATAACTATAGATCAAGGTGTATATACACAATGAAATACTATACATTCTAAGAAAAATAAAATCATGCAATTTGAAGCAGCATGGATGGATGGAAGTGAGGCTCGTATGCTGAATTAAGTCAGTTAAAGAAAAGAAACAGGTACAATATGATCTCTCTCATATGTGGGGCTTTTAAAGATACATAGCAAGGTAGCAACCACTTCCAAAGGAAACATAATGGGAGATTATCTTTCCATCATTTCCAAACAGATACAACTGAATTTGTGGGGTGGGTTGTCAATGAGAAGGAGAGGTGTTAAGGTCCTTGGAGGAAAAAGATGGGCATATTGGTAATGGATGTGGTGTTGAAATTATGTGCACGATACTGTTACTTATAGTATTGTAAACTAAAAAAAATAGACTTAAACTTGGATGAAACTGTAAGATAACATGTTGAGTGAAGGACAAACAGCAGATGACAAAAAGGACAAACACCAGATGACAAAGATGAGAAGATGACAAATACACTTATGGTATGCTGGGGTCTTCAAACTACGGCCCGAGGGCCACATATTGTATTTATTCCCATTTTGTTTCTTCACTTCTAAATAAGATATATGCAGTGTGCATAGAAATTTGTTCATATTTTTTGTTTTTACTATAATCTGGTCCTCCAACAGTCTGAAGGACAGTAAACTGGTCCCCTGTTTAAAAAGTTTGAGGACCCCTGGTAAACTGAATGAGAAATTTCAATGTAGTAAAAGGGAATATCTATATAACCCTTGATTCCATAGTATAGGGAAAAGAAGGACAAAAAAAAGAAATTGAGGGTGTAAGAAAGGTGAGAAAGGGAAGTAATTGGGACGTAGGAGAGAGGGACCATGGGTATATTGATAATATAGGGGAATTGTATAGCTAGATATCCAAACCACAGAGTCAACAACACTAAAAACATAAGATTCAAATTACACCACCAAACTTTACAATGTGCCTGTCAAGCTGTTGACTACAGGAACTAAAGGAAACCTAAAAACAATGATGGAGAAAAACTGAAATTGGTGGTGTGATTGGTGCATCAACAGTAAAAGTCTTAAACATCAATTATCACTAACTTTGTAAATTGTGATTTTTAAAATACAATTTTAAGTTAAAATACAATAAATTAAATATTGTAGATTTAAATGATAAAAAATGTGAAGGTTGCCATGCAATTCATACATAGTATTGAAAAGGGCAATAAAGTCATCTGACTACTTATATTTTGACATTTATAATGTATCCTTATTATATATCTAATTCTTAGCATAGAGACTACTATTAGCTCTGTATCAGTTTTTTTTTTTTGAGCTCTGGAACTAAATGATGAATTAAAGACTGATAATTTTTTAATTTACAAAGAAACAACTTCTCTAAAAGTTTTTAAATTAGAAAGCAAGTACAGCAGGTAAGGAAACTGCCCAGAGCCAACCCAAATTTAATCACAGGTATAACATATGGTTCTTAGAGCCCTGTTGGCAGTATTCCCTGAACAAAGAGCTATGAGTAAATCTTGATCACAGTGCACTCCTCCATTTAGAAAACACAAATTATTAAATAGTGCCACTAAGTTAAAAATCTTTCTGGAAGATTAATACATGCTATTTACTCTGTTACACAAATTAAAAATACTATAATGAACATAAGCAAAATTACTTTTTCTTTCTTGAAGAAAAACTAGGATAATTAAGATATGTTCAAGATGGTATCTGTTTTAAGGAGTTTAAAAACAAAAAAAGTAAAAATATTCTGAAAACTCATGCAAGACAAAAGTTAATTTAAGTTTTAATTAATTCTAATTGGAAGACAGTGGTATAAAAATGAACTCTGATACATCAAGTATATTTTGCACTATGAACAAGGAGCAAGTCAACTTAGCTATTTTATATTCATTTAAAAATATTAGTTCAAACAACATAAAATTTATGATAGAAATACACTGCTAATTGTATTTATTGTTTTATTTAGGAATGTAAAAAATAAACCATTTGTTTTTTCTACCACAAAATGTTTCGTAAAAACAATCTGTTGTCACAGAAGTCATTATATTGCAGTAACTTTATTATAATGGGTACAGACTATTTAAACTTTTGAACTACAAATATTTATATGTCGAAGCCATCTGGTATGCTAAATAAATACCTATTAATACTTTAAATTAAAATCTGAAAATGGAAATACTTAAAACCTTTGTTTTGTAGACTCCAACTTTTTAAAAGTATGTGTCTTCCTCTGATTAGTAGAAAAGACTGAAAACAGAAAGCTTATCTACAATAGCAAATTACCCTCAAAGTGTAAAACCCATCCTGGGTTGGCTGTGTGCAAGGAAAAAGTCCTACCACTATGCTAAAATCTTGGTAGAAGAAATCTATATCTTCATGAACTACTTTACATGAACTACTTTAATTAATGTGCCTTATTATTATAAGTGACTGTTGTTATACACATGTAAAATCACTTCATATTTTCCTTTCATCTTTTCTGAATTAATTAGCAAAAGTACCCTTAATTAAGTCAACTCTGACCCTCAGGGTCATAATATTGCTAATAAAAAGTGGCAGGGAAGCAGCAGAAAAAGAAACTTGACTAGCTCTGTAGGATCCAAGAAGCTGTTAAACAACTTCTGACAGAAAATAGACTTTTTCCATGACTGTCTGATTTCGTGCGAAACTGCAATCTGAGACCCCACATATAACATACTGGCACTTGAACAGGGAAATGAAAACTTGAGAACAATTCGTGCTACGAGAGAAGGAGAGTCACCACTTGCAACCGAACTGTTCACATGAAGCAGCTTCTCTGAGTGAATCTTTGATTGGTGATTCTGATAAACTGAGAAGATCATCATCATCCTGATGCTCTTCACTGTCAAATTACTTTTTCAGCCTGTCACTATCTGATATTATCCCCATCCAAGGATCTTTTTAACAAATAGAAGATGGGGAACTGTTGTCATACGCATGTAAAATTACCTTATTTTTTCCTTCCATCTTTTCTAAGTTAATTAGCACAAGTACCCTTAATTATGTCAACCCTGACTGACCCTTAGATAATTTGTGTGAAACTCTGACTAATAAAAGTGGCAGGGGAAAGCAGCCGAAGTTTGGCTGTCTTAATAAGACCCAAAAAACTGCTCAACACCCTTGGCTGCAAAAATGCACTTTTGACTTTGTCTGATTTCTCCTGAGAATCTGCAAGCTGAGACAGACACAGAATTCCCCCACAAAAATGAGTTGACTATCACTAAAGACTTTTTACTTAATATGTTCCATCCCATCATAATATAATGAATTTAAGTTTTAAATTTTATTAACAGAAATTTAAGTATGCTATATTTAAATTCTATTAGAAAAAAATGTTTAACATTGCTTTCTCAGTCTCTAAACAAGGAATGTCCTACTGAAAGGATAACAGGAAATTTTTCTCCCCATCTCCTTCTATTAATTTTTGGAGGGGTTTTCAGACCACATCTTTGGAGTTCTCAGGGGTTATTTCTGGCTCTGTGTTCAGAAATTAGCAATAACGAAGCGGTAGGGCGTTGCCTTGCATGTGGCGGATCCAGGACAGATCTCGGTTCAATCCCTGGCATCCAATGGTACTTTGGATAAGACATACTTTGCATGTGGCCAACCTGGGTTCTATTCTCAGCATCCATATTATTCTCTGAACATCACCAGGAGAGATTTGAGTACAGAGCCACCTCTGTACTCTTTTTTTTTTTTTTGCCCCACCTCCAAAAAAATAATAAGAGAAAAATCCAAATAGGGATATAAAAGTACAAAAGTGTGTGTTATCTTAGAAAGGAAATATAAACTTTGTTAAAAAATATTATATTAGAAATAAAGCTTAAGTATCTACATTGGTAAGTAAAGATTATAATAAAAATCTCTAGAGATACGACAAAATTACCCGCGTAAACAGAAAATTCAATATAAATGAAACATTACTTAAAAGGTAAAAACAATATAAATATCCACTAGCAAGGTAGGAATAAACAGATCTTCCTTTATCTTATAATCATAAGACAATTATAAGACATCATCTCTTAATTAAAATTTTTGTTTAATTAAAGATCTGTGATTTAAAAAGTTAGTGATACTTGGGTTTTAGGGATAAAATATTTCAGCATCAATTTTCTCCACCAGTGGTTCTCATGTTCCCACTTGTCCTCTCCTGCTCCCCATGACACTTTGACAGGCACATCTCAAAGTTCTGTGGCTGTAATTTAGATCTCATGTTTTTGGCATTGTTGAATATGTGCTTTGGATATATAGCCATATATTCCCCCAACATCACTGGTATGCCATCATTATTTCTCTTTCTCTGGCTCTTACTTCCCCTCTTGGTTCTTTCCTTCTCTGTCCTTTTCTTACCTATATAATCTAGAACAGCGATGGCTAACCTTTTGAGCCCGAGTGCCCAAACTGCCGCACAATGCCCGGTCCTCCCAACGGCCAGTCCGGATCAGTTGTCAGGTGAGCTGCAAAGCAGACACCGGCACACTCGCCTTCCGCCATGCCACATATCTTAATTGTAGACCTTCCCATGTACCAGCTGCAAGGCTTTCGCATGCCACTGCTGGCATGCGTGCCATAGGTTTGCCATCGAGGCTCTAGAATAAAGGCTGATATAAGTACCCCTATATTACATTTCCTTATCCAGTTAGTCTATGTACTACAGATAAATAACTGGTTTTCGATGTTACTGTCTAAAAACTTAAAATTTTCTTACTAAAAACATAAGATTAAAAATATTTGCACAATAACATCAGACAAGATGCAAAATAATGAACTGAATAACACTCTGCTTATACCTTACAGAAGAGTTAAAAATATATATAGATCTTAAAATTATAAAGTCACAAAAGTGAAAAATAAAGTAAAAGCTTCATGGCATTTGATTTGTCAAGTGATTTCTTAGATATGACAACAAAGGCACAGGAAACAAACAAAAAAAAACACAATGAACGCCTGTAAAATTTTTTTAAGTATACATCAAAAAAAATAATGTGAATAGAGTTTAAGGGCAATCCACAGTGAATGTTTGTGTGTGTGTGTGTGTGTGTGTGTGTGTGTGAGAGAGAGAGAGAGAGAGAGAGAGAGAGAGAGAGAGAGAGAGAGAAAGAGAGAGAGAGAGACTGTGTAGGGATATTTACAATCATCTATGTAGTAAGGAATCTAGAATAAGAAGAACTTCTAAAACACTTCTAAAACAGATTGTTTAAAAATAGACAAAGTTGAGTGGACATATATTTAAAGAAAATACTGAATATAAATATATGAAAAGATGTTTAACATTACCAAATCTCAGAAAATTGCAAATCAACTATCAATAATAACAATTCACATACACTTAAAAGGGTTATTACTTTAAAAAAAAAAGAACTTGACTTGCATGTGGCCAATACTAGTTCAAATTCATGGCAACAACTATAGTCTCCTGAGCACTGTCAGGAGTGATCCCTGAAAACAGAACCAGGTGTAAGCCCTGTGAATCACCATATGTTGCTAGGGGGGAAAAATAAGCTATTTAAAAATAAAAATGGATATGGTAATAATAAACATAGGATTTGGTTTCCAGAATCATATACTCCTCCTAGGACGATGATGGGGAGAGACAAGGGTAACTGCTGACACTGAAGGACTGAGCAACATCACATCCTCTCAACCTTACATTGAATTTCTTGCCCAGCTTTCCATAAGTCATTGGTGGGGCCCATGAACCTTTTGAGTGCTGCTTAAGAGGCTCCCCAAAACAGTAATAATAAAGAAAACTAACTAAAGATGTTGGAATGTGTGAAAAATTCAAGACTTGTACACCACTTGTGCAAATTTAAAATAATATGAACAGGCACTGTGGAACACAGCATACAGTTCCTCACAAAATCAAAAATAAAATTACTCTAGAATTAAGCAATTTCACTTCTGAATACTCCTTCAAAATAATTAAAATGTAAGCTCAGAGATATATGTGTACCAGAATTCAAAACATTATCCAAAATAGCTTAAAAAGGGTAGAAATGAACTGTCCAGTTGTTCATCAATAGATGAACTAATAAAATATGACATATTTACATCATGGAATAGTATACAGTCTTTTTGGGGGATCTGTCTTGCCTTAAGAAAACTTTAAAAAAAGTTCTTTTAGGGGCCGGAGCAGTGGCGCAAGCAGTAAGGAGTCTGCCTTGCCAGCGCTAGCCTAGGACGGACTGAGGTTCGATCCCTCAGCGTCCCATATGGTCTTCCAAGCTAGGAACAATTTCTGAGCTCATAGCCAGGAGTAACTCGAGTGTCACTGGGTGTGGCCCAAAAACCAAAAAAACTTCTTCTTTTAATGTTGGCTTTGAGTTTGTAAAGTTCCTGAGCTAAGACTATACTTTCAGGGATCATTGCTATAGTATGTGACTAGAGAAGTTTCTCTGATCGTGTAGAGCACCCGAAGCCACGAAGAGGAGCCATAGCATCCTCCCCTGAGCATGAAGCCTACTCTAGGTATCTCTTCTTCGACTGCCTTTGGCCACTGATGATCGTTCTTTTCTTCCCTGCCTTTGGAAGGGGTAGAGGAAGAGGAAGCAGTCTGGGTGGTAAATTAAATTAAAAAAAAAAAAGTTCCTGAGCTGTTTTTTATACATACTTTCTTCAAATCTGAATGTAAATCTGGCTGGGTGAAATATTCTTGGTGAGGCATTCATTTCATTGAGTATTTTTTTTTTTTCTTTAGTAAATCCCACTACTGCATTCAGGCCTGGATGGTTGATTGTGATAAGTCTACTGTGATTTTTTTTTTTCTACTGTGACTTTTAAGGATGCTTTTTTGTATGTAATGTCCCTTTTTGGTCTTGCTGCTTTCAGTATTCTATTTCTGTCCGCGGTTTTCATCCTTGTGACTAAGATGTGCCTTGCAGTGCTTTTATTTGGGTCTCTTAACTGGTATTCTTCGGATGATCAGGTTGTAGATGCATGCACTTTTCAGTTCTGGGAACTTAGCAATGATATCTTTGACTGTTGCTTCTTCACAGGGGTTGTCTTACTGCTTTTCTAGGCACCCAATGAGTCTTAGTTGTTTCTGTTGAATTTGTCTTAGCTATTGCTGTCTGTTTGCTTATTTTGAGGATATTTCCCATCTTCTGTTCATTTATTTTAAGGTTCTTTTCCAATTTCTGTTGTATGGAGGTGATTTGCAGCTCATCTCCCAGCTCACCAGTTCTAAGCAACTGTACTCTGCTGGTGTGCAGACATATATACATATACATGTTTTTGATTCTAACTATTATTTTCCAATAGAGATTTCCATTGCAGGTGCTCAATACTCAAACTTTCTATTCTCACTATTCTGAACAAGATAAACCAAAACAAAGGTAACAAATATTCTATTTTTCCTCTTCTCAACAAAAAATTATATGCAATTTATAATTAAGAGTACAATTAAATTATCAAAAATTGAATACCTACAAACTATACAAAATTTTTCAATATCACTGAAATTATTCACCCAATACCCATCAGATAAGGGGCTAATATCCAAAATATACAAGGCAATGACAGTATTTCACATGAAAAAAAATCTAATCCCACCAAAAAATGGGGAGAAGAAATGAACAGACACTTTGGCAATAAAAAAATACAAATGGCCAAAAGACACATGAAAAAAATGCTCCACATCACTAATCATCAGGGAGATGCAAATCAAAACAACAATGAGGGGGCCAGAGATAGATAGCATAGAGGTATGGCATTTGCCTTGCATGCAGAAAACAGTAGTTCCAATCCCGGCATCCCATATGGTACCCCGAGCCTGCCAGGAGCAATTTCTGAGTATAGAGCCAGGAGTAACCCCTGAGCACTGCTGGGTGTAACCCAAAAAAACTCCCAAACAAACAAACAAACAAACGAAACAATGAGGTATCATCTCACACCACAGAGACTGGCACATATCACAAAGAACAAGAACAATCAGTGCTAGAGGGGATGTGGAGAGATAGGAACTCTCGTTCACTGCTGGTGGGAAAGCTGTCTAATCCAACCTTTATGGAAAACAATATGGAGATTCCTCAAAAACCTGGAAATTGAGCTCCCATACAATCCAGCTATACCACTCCTCCCTAGGAACATGAAAATATAATTCAAAAATCCCTTCCTCACACCCATATTCATTATAGTGCTATTTACAATAGCCAGACTCTGGAAACAATCAAGATGCCCTTCAACTGATGAATGGCTAAAGAAACTGTGGTACATATACACAATGGAATATTATGCAGCTGTCAGGAAAGATGAAGTCATGAAATTTTCTTATACATGGATGTACATGGAATCTATTATGCTGAGTGAAATAAGTCAGAGGGAGAGAAACAGATACAGAATAGTATCACTTATCTGTGGGTTTTAAGAAAAATAAGACATTTTTGTAACAATTCTCAGAGACAATAGAGGTAAGGGCTGGAAGGTCCAGCTCAAGATATGAAGCTCAGCACAAAGAGCAGTGAGTAGTTAAGAGAATAACCACACTGACAACTAACATAACAATGTGAATGAATGAGGGAAGTAAAAGCCTGTCTCAAATACAAGGAGGGTAGTGATGTGGGAGATTTGGGGCACTCATGATGGGAATATTGCACTGGTGAAGGGGGGGATATTCTTTATATGACTGAAACCCAACTAAAATGATGTTTGTAATCAAATTGTATAAATAACAATATTAAAAATTGTAAAAAAAAATTAAATACAGCCAAAGAAAAATGTTCAGTATCACTGCCTAGGTAGACAGTGTTTACATATAGTAGTTGATATGCTTTTTATATAAAATAACACTGGGAACTGGAGAAATAGGACAGGGATTTAAGCATTTGCCTTACACAAGGTGAACTAACCAAGGTTAGATCTCTATGATATAAAAGGGTTAAAATGTAATTTTTTTACTTTGCTCTCTCTCTCTCATTCACCACTTGCTCATTTACTCACTCCTTTGAGTAGAAGTACCTTATCTTGATGTACTGTATTGATGGAAAAGCTGGACATATATATTATATATAAATATATTATATAATATATATAAATATATTATATATATATAAATAAAAGCTAAGTACAGGTAACTGGGGAGTAAGCCAGAGCTAGAGGCTCTGAGTAGCCCATCTGGGTAATGAGCAGAGGTGAACTGGTCATAAATCCTAAAGCTACAGGGCCGGAGAGATAGCATGGAGGTAAGGTGTTTGCCTTGCATGCAGAAGGACAGTGGTTCGAATCCCGGCATCCCATATAGTCCCCCGAGCATGACAGGAGCGATTTCTGAGCATAGAGCCAGGAGGAGCCGCTGAGAGCTGCCAGGTGTGACCCAAAAACCAAAAAAAAAAAAAAAAAAAAAATCCTAAAGCTACTAGAAGAGAACAGAAGGATCCAAATCCAGCCATTACCTAGGACGGTAAGGGGAGTGGGGCCACAGAAACAATTAAATGAATTCCACTATAAGACCTAAAACAGAATGTATCCACCACAAAGATTCCCAGCAATAAGGGCTCTCTTCTAAGTCCCATGTGGTGCACTCATACATCCTGTCTCAATGTACCTCAGTGTATTGTCGTGATGCAACCAATCAAGAAACTTCATTCATTTCTTTGTTCCACAATTTGCTACACTGCTAGAGAAACTGCTATAAAAATTGTACTGTACTCCTTCCTATTCAGGGCCACAATTTCAGGTAATAACCTAACTGTAGTCTATCTTAATATTAAATAAATAACTCCTTGGTTTCTGACCTAAAGATATTTTGGTATGATTAATTCAGTAAATTCTATGACAACACCGTAGCATCATATATGGTCTCCTGAACACTGTCAAAAATGATCCCGTTTAGAGGCTCCATGCACCCAATCCCCAGCAAAAAAAAAAAAAAATCACACCAATTAAAAAGCATATATAAAATCACTTCATTGTGCTGTATACACTATATGTATTCAAAATTCAAATGGGAATGGGATCAATGTAGTGCATCGATTATCAACTGTCCTATCATGATGTAGTTTTTTTAAATTGATTTCTATCTATTAAACATTTGTGAATTGTTTATTATAACACCACAATTTACCGAGTTGTTCATATTACAGTAATTTCAGGCATTAAATGTTCAAACACTAATCTCATCACCACTGTGACTTTTTCCCCTCACAGTGTCCCCAATTTCCTTCTCACCACCATAGCCTGCCTCCGTGCAGAAACAAATTCACTTCCTTCCTTCCTTTCTTCCTTCCTTCCTTCCTTCCTTCCTTCCTTCCTTCCTTCCTTCCTTCCTTCCTTCCTTCCTTCCTTCTTTCTTCATTCATTCATTCACTTTTGTTTTCTGGGCCACACCCAGTGACACTTAGGGATTACTCCTGGCTATGCGCTCAGAAATCATTCCTGGGTTGGTGGATCATATGGGATGCCAGGGATCGAACTGTGGTCTGTCCTGGGTCAGCTGCGTGCACAGCAAATGTCCTACCACTGTGCTATCGCTCCAGTCCCACAAATTCACTTTATATTGTTTTTCACAATATAAGGGCAAGTGGAATTTTCAAGACTTAGATCAGCAAGGGTCAAATAATTATTATATCTATTTTGAGATGTCCAGGATAATGAACTGAAATACATTTGATGGTTTGGCATTTTGATAAGGTTAAGTCACAGAGCTGAGCCATTTCTGTCAGAGGGTGTAGGATGTCATGATGGCTGCTGTTATTCATACAGAATGGGTAATCTAACACCCCTCACACCTCTATTCTGAGAACTAGCTGAAACTAGACTACCTGGGAAATACCAGTGGCTATTATTTTCTTTAGGAGCTTCATAGCAGTGTTGGTGTCGGGTAGTTCTTATGCAGAAAGAGATGGTGGAGTGAGGGCAAAGCTGCTGCGCTTTCCAGTGGAAGAGCTTAGCCAACCCCATTCTGAAAATAGTCCCAGTTTTTCAGCCCTGTAGTCCGGTTTCACCTGAAACAATTAAGTTGCTCATATTATTTTATTGACTTCATTCTGTCCAAGAGTATAAGTTTTGGCATTGGGCTGCTGTAGTTCAATGAGGAAAGGGGAGTCTCCCCCCACCCTTGCCATTCTGAGAATGCCACAGAGGGATCAGCCTAGATTAGACTGAACTTCCAAGGAAGTATCAGAGACCACTATTTTCTTTCAAAACTTGATAGAGGACCTGGGCCATTTTACTCTTACAGTGTAATTTTATAACCTTTGATAAATCATAACTTCATAGAGCTTCAGTTTTTAATATATCCACATTGACAGAATTAAACAGGCTGAGATAATTTATATATAAAAGAAAATTTCAAAAGAAATGCGGCCCACAGACCCAAGAAAATCTCCAATGATTACTATATTAGTACTTATTCTTTTATGTAATAATATTTGAGTATGAGAAGAACCTCTAACTTGCTTCTAACCAAAAGTATAAAGTAATGGGGATGTATGGTACTTTAATAACTAGGTAATATTATATGGCAAAAAGGCTGAGAGTTGCAGATGCAAATTTTTCATAGATATCAGGGAATATTCTGTCAGACAACAAGGCTATGAAGTCTGTCAATAATCTGAATGACCAATAGAATTCCAACTGAAGTCTTAGACAAAAGTATTACCCAGCTAACAACTACATTATAATCTTAACAAACTCTAAGTAAAAGAGCCAATTAAACTGTACTCAAAATTCTAACTCATGATAAAATAATAAATGGGTTTCTTTTAACCAATGAGTCTGTAGTAACATTATACAGCAGTATTAAACTAAAATAAGTGCGTGGGGAATATAGCACAAAGGTTAGAGATGCATGCAGACTTTACAAACATGGATCCCAAACTGGTTCAAATCTGGCATCAAATGCCCTTCACAAATCTCAACATCTCTATAGCCCTAAGAGATCTCCAAACATTAAGGGTTGTCTCTGCCATAGCAGAGTTCAAGTGATATTGCATTTGGTCATAAGCATTGAGTCAATCAATTCAGTTGGATTAATATCACTGGGAATAACCCCTTAGCCTAATCAGCACACACTCTTGATAGTCCCAACCTCTTCCTCCAAACCAAACCAAAACAAACAAACAAACAAACAAAAAAACCCTAAAAATATTCCTCTATTTGTTCACTCTCAGTAGCAGAAGTCAATGTGTTCTGGATAAATGAGATATACAAATATCAAAACTCTGCTTTAGTCATATCAGTTTAAACTTCCTAGACTCTCATTCATGCTCCTTTTCTGGGAATATCTTCTCCTTCATTTTTGATGATTTTACACCATTCTGAATACAAGCAACTTTCTTATATATGACTGGTTGATTGAAACAGCAAAATAACCTCGCCACAAATTGCATGAGTATAGGAGCATATGATCAGTCCGATTCCGCTCAAACTTTGTCACAGGATTTTAAATTAAAGGCTTAAAGTGGGCCGGAGTGATAGATAGTATAGCAGGTAGAGCACTTGTCTTGAAAGTAACCCACCAGGGCTCTGCACAAAATATTGTCTCCAGGTGTGATCCCAGGTGTAAGTTCAGAGTCAGGAGTAAGCCCTGAGCACTGCCAAATGTGGCCAAATCAAAAGTTGGAAGTATACAGCGACTCAAACTAAGAAGAGGGAAAGAATTAAGTGTAACTAGTAGCCATTTTGTTGATTTGATAAAGGTGCAAAACTTAAAGCACGAAAGTACAGATATGACGGCAAAAGGTGAAACAAATCCAGCTCTACTCTTGTAAATTCTATTTTCTGAGGTTACATAAGCCTAGTCCTTAGTTACATAAGTCAATTAATTCTAATTTTGCTTTAGAAGCTGTTTTAGGTTTTTTTTTTTTTTTTTTTCAAAAACCATTTATTAAAAATGGTAAAAATTAGACTGGCTATCTAGATGCCTCAGGAGAACAATTTAAATGTTATCCATCTTCAACTATATGGTACTTTATTTAAAGAAATCAATGTCTGTTCAATAAAACTGTTGAATTGTTAAAGCTTCTACTACTATTTTTGAATTAGATTTTAAAATGAATAAACTTATCAAAAATTAAACATATATTTAAGAATATATGGAATGACAAAATGTAGGAAAATCTAAAAGTAATGAGCAAGAATTTGTAGTTCTGGCATAACAAAATACCATTACAGCACCATCCTTGATTTAACTGTATTGTTCACATATATACTTTAAAGATCAATAAATATATAACTCTTAAAGAAAACTAATCTAAAATGGTAACTTACATGTATTGTTACAAACAAGACAACGCTGGCAGCTTAGATTTAGAAGAACTATGGGCAGAAGAATAAAATGAATAATCAACAATGTTTAAAACACTGTTATTGGAAAAAATACATTTTCACAGCAGAAGGAAATTTATCACAGAGAAACATAGAACTCTCCTACTATGCTTTATTGAGAGTAATCTGAAAGTTACTAAAATTAGAAATTTAATAGATTACAAAAATTAAATTTATCTATCTAAAAATGCAGTACAAGAATGTACAGCCTGATAAGGCATAAACCACTTCAAAAACAACTGTTTATCCTCTGCTGTCATTTTAAAGAAACTCAATTCTCCATAGCAACCTTTCTCAACATCAGCAGATAAGTACAGGTTATATTTAGAGATGATTGCTTTCTAGATGACAACCCTGCCTTTTCTTCATATTTAATGCCATGATTCAAGGGACCAAAATATCATTTCATCATACTGTAAAGTGAGAACAAGTAAACTATATACTGTGTTTTAGAACCATAAGAAGATGATTTTTTTCCACTATAGGTGGTAAAACATGTAAACACATGCATAAATGTAAAACAAATTATATCTAAGAGATTTACAATCAGATACAACTATTTTTTCTAATTTTATTTGTATTCTTAAACATGAAGTGCTAGTATCAACCACTAACAATCTGTAAAATAAAAATAAATTTTAACTAGCAAGTTGTATTATCTTTAAATTAGTAAAATGAATTCTACTTCAAATTGATTCTTTACAGAAGGTACAATGAGAGAAATAGAAACAAAATATAAGGATGTAATACAAAACAAAAATGCTAAACTGATTAAAATACTAGTACAAAAGTGTTATATGTACTTTACAGTATTTTTACTATGAATATATTCAATTACTTCATACAATTACTCCACAATATATAAAGGTTTCATAAAAATGATAATATTAATATTTTTACTTTATAATGAAGTGCATCAAAATCATTAAAAAAAAAAAAAGATAGTTTTCTCCAATTCTAAATGTCCCTGGAACTGGCATCCCAATTGGATGAGAAAAGTGTTCCCAGACCCAGAAAAGTCAGCTTACCTGGGCTCCTATGCTGACAGCTAACTACAGATTGAACATGCAGAGCCTTTACCTTGCTCCCTGACAGAGAGCTAACCTTACCATAAAGGGCCCCAGATTTGGAGACACCAGCAAGCAGGAACCCTGACAAGGAAGACATCATATTGACAGCATGGAGATTCTGTCCTACAACCCAGATCCTGGAAGAGAGCCAAGCATGACTGCAGAGGTCTCTAGACCCAGCAATGTTAGAGCAGGCTGTCTCTCCATCCAAACAAATGCAGATTTACTACGCATGACCAATGGTCTTTCTTCAAAACCCAGAAGGGAGTGCCAAATAAGACCACAGATGTAAGTCTAGACCTGGAGATGGCTTAAGTCTATATCCACAAAAATAGCAAGGTAAGCATTGAATGGATGCTTGAGAACAGTTTAATCTTGATCTTTAGCTTCCACAGAGTATTAAGAACAATGGAAAATAAAGGAATTAAGCCTCATGGATGAATGGTGACAAAAGAATAGAAAGTTCCTCAACTACATCAGATCTTTCTATAAAACCTGAAGACATGAGAACAACAATCCTCTTGATCTAAATAAAAAACCAAAATTATTAGAATCAATGGAATACTACCAGAGTGGTGGTAGTACAGCAGGCAGCAGGCCTACAGTGCCTTGTGAGCCACTGATCCAGGTTTCAGAAGAAACAACATTAGATAAATTTTATAATTTAAAGTAATAAGCATTATTTACTTAAAGAATTATACCATGCTAAAATTATCTGTGTATAAATGTTAACTATCGCAGTTACTGCAAGAACAAAACTAAAATGAGGTCTTATAACACAACTCAGTGGAAGAATTACACAAACAGCAGAGGAAATCAATGTTAAAATACTTACAAACTTAAATAGGAAATAAGCTCTTAAAATATATATATAACTTATTCCAAAATTTTACATGTATTAAAACTTCTAATTCAAGTAAGTATTGAGGCGTATTCCTCAGCAAAAGTGAATGAAAGTTACTATCTCACATTTACTTTCTATTGGATGCTGATAGTAACAAGTTTGATAGAAGCAAACATGGTAACAACTAGAGAGGAGAGCTACTCTGGTAGCCCCTTCACCAAGACTGATTCCCGTTCATATTACCAAACTTTACGTTCCACCTTCATTAGTAGAACAAATAAAAGATCTGTAGCATGATTAGAAAGCCTTACGACACTTATGATACTATCATCTTTATTATCTCCAATGGCATCCCTCCTTAATCATGTTCACACAATATAGCTCACTCAGTTTAATCAAGCTCAATAACCAGTTTTATCACAATGCAAAAAGATGTGAGGTGTTTATTAAACAAAATTTAGAGAAATTAAAGAGGCTATATCATGTTATTTAATTAGTTTGTAAAATACTATGCATCAACTACTTTTGATTCTGACTTTCATTCTTCTTTGAGATAGTAAACCCATCAAACTTCAAATTGTACTTCACCCTTTCTCTGCCTCTCTCTTTTACGCAGACACATGACAAACAATTCAGTTTCTTTTTTTCATGCATTGTCCACAGTGTATACCATACATTGGTAAGCTATAACCTATAGTAAAAAGATAGTCTGGACTTTGTTCAGTTAGCTTTCCTTCACTTTTTATTTTGTCTTAGATTCCCTTTAGTTCGGGGGCTATACTAGTTGGTACACAGGGACTAATCCTTATTCTTTGTTCAGGGACAAATCCTGGTAGGTTCAGGGAACCACATGGGGTCTCAGGAATCAAGCACAGGATAAAAGCAAGTGACCTACCCACTTCATTATTGGTATGACTCCAATTCTGTGTTACTTTCTAAAATTATTGGTTATTGGGGCTGGAGAGATAGCACAACGGTAGGGCATTTGCCTTGTAGTCAACCCAGTCAACCCAGGACGGATAGTGGTTCAATTCCCGCCATCCCATATAGTCCCCTGAGTCTGCCGGGTGTGACTCCAAATCCAAAAAATAAATAAATAAAAGTATTGGTTATTGAGAGATATTTAATCTCAGCATGGGCAGTTCAAGTCATTAAATCACAATAAGAATAAAAATATGCATGGTATATATAATAATGCATAAAATATTCAGTTAATATGTTTTTATTCTAACACTATTTTTCTTGATTAAAATAACATGTTTATGCAATTTTAGCAACCTTTACTGTAATCTTGAATACTTATCAAATGCTAGTGATTTTTTAAATTTAATGTACTTTATTTAAAGAGCATATGTCACATAAAATTGATCATACATTTGTTTCTAGGCAACTGGGATCAAAATTAGTTAAAAAAGAAAAAGGGAAAAAAGGAGAAAAAGGAAAAAAGAAAGAGTACAATCACTAATATGTGAAAATTATTGTCATTCCATGTATTTTAAGTATATGTTTAATTTTTGATAGGTTTATTCATTTTAAAATTAATTCAAAAATATTAGTAGAAGCTTTAATAATTCAACAATTTTATTGAACAGACATTGATTTCTTTAAATAAAGTACCATATAGTTGAAGATGAATAATATTTAAATTTTGTTGTTATTGTTTCGTTTTTGGGCCACACCTGGTGACATTCAGGGGTTACTCCTGGCTATGTGCTCAGAAATCGCTCCTGGCTTGGGGGACCATATGGGATACTGGGGGATCGAACCTCAGTCCATCCTAGGTTAGCACGTGCAAGGCAAATGACTTACAGCTTGTGCCACTGCTCTGGCCCTGCATGTCATGATTAATTTTTAAAGGTGATACTTTTTATTTTTTTTAAATCTTTGCCATATTCCCTACTCAATAGAATAGAAACTATTCAGCAACAGAAACTATTAAACTCCCAATAGTTAATATATGCAAATCAATAAATCAGTAATATGAATTATATCAAGAATTTTAGAGATAGATAACACAGCAGGTAGGACACTTGCTTTACATGTGGTTGACTTGGGTTTGATCCCTGAGCATAAAACCAAGAAAAAGCCCTGAGCATCTTAAAAGTATAAGGGGCCGGAGAGATAGCATGGAGGCAAGGCATTCGCCTTGCATGCAGAAGGTCAGTGGTTTGAATCCCGGCATCCCATATGGTCCTCTGTGCCTGCCAGGGGTGATTTCTGAGCACAGAGCCAGTAGTAACCCCTGAGCGCTGCCGGTGTGACCCAGAAAAAAATGTATGCCCTTTTCTGGCCCAAAAAGCAGTAGCTGACTGAAAAAAATTTTGCCCTTAAGGTATGTACTAAGTGAATACTTCTATAGAAAAGTAGAAAGGTTATTCAAAGTAAAATGTCATATTAACCACTGAAAACACACATTCATTTTTTTTCATACTCAGGATAGTTCTTCCCAAAATTTATTTACCAAAATCATATACCTAGGGGAAGAGAAATAGTAAGAAGTTAAAGCACTTGCCCTGCATATATTAGACCCAAGTATGATCTCCAGCACCACAAGTAGTACACAGAGCATTACCAGAAGTGAACTTGAGCACAAGGAAAGGAGAAGTTCTAAGTGCATTCACCTGAGACTCACCTCTTCCTCTCCAAGAAAAGATTCTTATCTCTAAAATACGAAACAATTTGTCAATTAATCTGATAACCTATTGAGTGGAAGGGGCTCTCCCAGTGAAGTAATGCTGAGAAATGCAAGGATCACCCTGGTAGTGTTCATGATCCACCAGGGCTATACAAGGTGGTGATCATGGAGCCAATCAGTATGACCTGAAGTAAAGACCTTATGCATACACTCACCCCAGATCCTAATTTGACAACTATTATAAAAAAATGCATTCCAAATCCAAGTGTCAAGCATAACAACAAATTCTTCCTCAGTAAATTCTTATATTCTAGTCAAATGCCAAGAGACTGAAGCTTTCAGCAGTTAATAGAATCATGCTGAATTAAGATTCCTGGTGAGTTTAAAACAGATGCTCAACTGTGACCACGTCATATAGTAGAGGCATTAGATAGAGTTTTCTAAAAATACTAAGATTAAATTTAAAATTTAGACTGCATGATGAATAGTACTTATTCTATTTTCTAGGAAAGAGTACTAAATTTTCTTAAAGCAGAAATCATTATTATAATCATTACTCAAGTACTTTTCTCCAAAGCTTTTATACCATAAAGGTCACAATGAACACATTTTATCATAGACTGTCTTAATACAAATGGTCAGAAAGAGACAAAATGCTCAATCAGTTGTCAGCTACAGCTCTTTCATAAAAATCCACAGCAAATAAGTTATAAATTATACATTGCATAAAAAACAAAATACTCACAAAGATGGATCTTGTACGAGATCTTTGAGATTTATCCCACTGCGATCTTCTGCAAGATTCCTGAAGCAACTATCACTCACTAAACAGGAAAGGAAGGAAAGAAAAATAAAATCTATTTTAGTCTAGCTTTTATTTAAGTTACTATTGATCAAGATAAATTTTGAGGAGCCAGGGCGATGGCACAGCTTAGAGGGCCTTTGCTTGCATCTGGTTGGCCCAGATTCAATCCCTGACATTTCATATGGTCCCCTGAGTCTACAAAGAGCAATTTCTGAACACAGAGCCAGAAGTAACCCGAGTGTCAACGGCTGTGGCCCATAAACCATTAATTAATTAATTAATTAATTAATTTTGGGACTAAATCTGGGAAGAGTAGCAATACTGGCCAGGTTTTGGTGCTCACAGAAAATACAAATCAATAACCTAAGAACACGCTTTAAAGAAATATAGTAAATAAAAGAGTAAACATGTGAGTCTAAATTTTTGTCCAATTTTAGAAGACCAGTGTACCAAGAAATCAAACTGCTCTGATGACAACTAGAAAAAACTAATAAATTATTCCACAAATTTTTTATTTTTAAAGATACTGTAGAACAGGGAAGTATAAAAATGTAAATTAAAACAAATTTTCTATTTCTTTGAGCCAAACTAGAAGAAATTTGCTATTTCTTCTAAGCCTTCTTATTTTTCCCTTTTCTCAAAGGATCTCTGTCCATCATTCAAGACACATGCCTATGCTTTATGTGGAAGGCCTGGTTTTGGTCCCCAGAATCACTTGGTCCATGTACTGCTCTTGAACTGCCAGGTTTGACCAAATACCACTCCTGCCTCCCACCCAAATAAAAAGAATATAAATCAGAAAAAAGAATACTACTATGTAAAATAAATCCGCAAAGCTCTTGACAATAATGTGCTCGCATAAAGTGTTTGTACCTTTAATTTTTTTTCCCTCTTTTGGGACATACCCAGCTGTAGTCAGGTCTTACTCTTGGTTTTTGCACTCATAGATCATTCCTGGTGGTGCTGGGAAACCAATAGGTTCATGATATCATGAACTGGATTGGCAAGTCAAACATTCTACCCCCTATACTATCTTTTCCAGTGCCTATTGAAATCCTATAGAATCCCACATATAAAAATTTTATTTGGGAGGACTGCTGGTACGGTGAAAAAGCAAAGGAACATGAAAGAAAGAGGCAGATTGTTTTCTGTAGTACAATGGAAATTACTGTTGAAATCTCTACAATAAAAACCTACAAATTTCAATGCAGAACTTCAGCAGGTTTTAACTCAAAACACTGAGGGTGTTTTTTGTTTGTTTTTGGGCCACACCTGGTGATGCTCAGAGGTTACTCCTGGCTATGCACTCAGAAATCACTCCTGGGTTGGGGTACCAATATGGGATGTTGGGGGATCGAACCATGGTCCGTCCTAGGTTAGCATGTGCAAGGCAGATGCCTTACCACTTGCGCCACCGCTCCGGCCCCAAAACATTGAATTTTAATTAAAACTACGTTGCCTTGACAGGGAAAATAAGCCAAAATAGACAAGGCAAAAAAGGTAGCAAAAACAATCTCAAAATAAAGTATTTCAAAAAATACTAAGTTATAAATGAACAGAAATACCTGTAATACAACAGGTTTTTAAAACCACAAGTAGATTATATATATGCAATATATAATTATATAATATATATTGGATATACATCCAAATACCTAGTTCGATTCCTGGTTGATGTGATGGGATTACTACTTCTTTATTTCTAATACATAATTAAAATAAAAATAAGTAACATACACAAAAAATTTCCACTGTTCCCTAATAACATTAGTTAATATCAATAAGTACTACAAAGCATAGGAAGGAATACAAAATGTGATTAACAAGAGAAGAATAATACAAATGTGTTAAGCTCACATGGCAGACTTAGAAAAGCTTTTTTGTTTTGTTTTGTTTTGTTTTGGGGACACACCTCACATGGTCAAAAGTTACTCCTAGCTCTAGACTCAGGAATTTCTCCTGGTGGACTCTGGTCAGCTGCATGTAAAGTAAATGCCCTATTATCTAAGTTCTGGCTCTGGCTGCAAGACTTAGAAACGTTTTAAGAAACTTATTTAGGTTAAAAAATATATAGAAAAATGTTCACAACAAAAAATATTTTAATCAAAATATTTTAAGAATCAAGAATATTTAAAAAATATTAAGATTTTTTAAAGAAAATTTTATGACTTCATTTTTCCTAATAGTTTTGTACTATTACTATTACATATCCATGCATCTGTTCTTGGGCACTTCAGTTGTTTCTAGATTCTAGCTATTGTGAACAGTGCTGTAGTGAACATAAGAGTGCCAAGGGCATTTCTGTATTGTGTTTTGGGAATTTGGGTATACTCCAAGGAGTGGTATTGCTGGATCATAAAGTAGCTCAATTTCTAGATTTTTTTGAGGACTATCTGTATTTCAAAACTGTCTCTTACACTAAGATAACATGTAGGATTTAATTATTATTCATAAATTGTTTTATTTTAGTGATTCAACTACTTAGAATTAGAAATTATTTTAGAGGATGGTCTTAAAAACATTGTTTCATTTTTGGGTTACACCAGCTGTGCTCAGAGCTTACTTCTGGGTCTTTGCTCAAGGATCACTCCTGGCGAGCTCAGCGGACCATATGGGATGACAGGGATCAAACTTGGGTCATCCACATGCAAGGCAAATATATTTGCTTACTTATACTTGGTAATACTCACTGTATTACCACTCTACCCCTTTAGGGTTGTCTAATTAACATCTTTATACATGAATTAGAAAGGGAAATATCTGCAGTGAAATTCCCAAATGTGTCAATGATCCTAACTCTCATTGTTAATAGAATAACAAGTACGGATGAGGATAAGCTGCAATAAGAACTAATGCAGCTATGTTAGTGGACAAAAAAAAAATTGATATATAATCCTTAGTGTTAGTGGACCCTATTGCTCCAAAGTAAGTGTCTGGTATCCTAAGGTGCATAGTAGTCACAATGAAGGATACTCAAATAGGGATAGAATACTGAATGCAGCAAGATCAAAAAGGTAAATTGCTTAAGATTTACATTAGTTTTTCCACAAACAACCCTCAAGTCTGAAGGCAGTGGTGAGATACAGTGGCAAAACTCAACAAAGTGAATTCTTTGCCAAGGATACTTCACCCAGGCAAACTTATATTCAGGTTTGAAGAAAAGACACACAGTTTAATAGATAAACAACAGCTCAAAAATTTTACAGACACAAAACCAACCTTAAAAGAACTAAATGGTCTACTTAAGGCAAGGAAGATCTAACAAACACATCAAACTCCTACTAAAAGATGACACTAATCCCATGACAATTATATCTCTCAATGTCAATGGATTAAATGCATCTGTTAAGAGATGCAGAATTGGAAAATGGATCAAAAAATTGAATCCAACATTTTTCTGCCTACAAAAAACACAGTGTTAAGTCAGAGTAAAGTTAGACTAAAAGTCAAAGGCTGGAGAACAATCATTCAAGCAAACTATGTCCTTAAAAAGGCTGGGTGGCCATACTAATATCAGATGACTCAAATTTAAAATTAAAAAGGTTGTAAGTTTGTTTTTTTGAGTCACATCTGGCAGCGCTCAGGGGTTACTCCTGGCTCTACGCTCAGAAATCGCCGGGAACCATATGGGATGACGGGATTCAAACCACTGTCCTTCTGCATGAAAGGCAAACACCTTACCTCTATGCTATCTCTCCGGCCCCAGAGATGAGCATTTCTTACTAATCAAAGTATGTGTACACTAAGAATAAAAGTCACACTTCTAAACATATATGTAACCAATGATGGGCTAACAAAATACTTAAAACATCTGCTGATAAACTTGTAGATAAACATCAGTAACAATACAATAGTCAAGACTTCAACACTGCCTTGTCCCTCTTGACAGCTCAATTAGGCTAAAATTTAAAAAAGATATACTGACTCTAAAGGAATAAATAGACGATAATGGTTTAGTAGATATGTATGTATGTATGTGTATGAATTAATGAATAGGGCTGTTCATCCCCAGAAAACTGGATACATATTCTTCTCCAATGCACATGAGTCATTCTCCAAGATAGACCACATGTTGGCCCATAAAACATACCTCCATAAAATCAAGAGGACAGAAATTGTTTCTGCCATCTTCTCAGAGAGACATGAACTAAAGGCATCTTCAAAAAGGAAACACCAATGTCTAAACAAGTAAAAAATAGGGCCGGAGAGATAGCATGGAGGTAGGGTGTTAGCCTTGCATGCAGAAAAACTGGTTCAAATCTCAGCATCCCATATGGTCCCCCGAGTCTGCCAGGAGGGACTTCTGAGCGTAGGACCAGGAGTAATCCCCAAGTGCTGCTGGGTGTGATCCCCCCCCAAAAAAAAACAAAGAAGTGGATGCACAGATAAACATACAGACTACATTAAACTGAGAAGCTTCTGCACCTCAAAGGAAACAGTGACTAGGATACAAAGGCCATCCACAGAATAGAAAAAAAAACACAAAACTATTCCCCCAATACCCATTATATAAGGGGCTGATATCTAAGATATACAAAGTACTGGCAGAACTTAACAAGAAAAAAACTCTAACTTCATCAAAATATAGAGAAGAAAAAATGAACAGGCACTTCCTCAAACAAGAAATACAGATGGCCAAAAGGCAGATGAAAAAAATGTGCCATATCACTGATCATCAGGGAGATGCAAATCAAAACAATGAGGTACCATCTCACACCATAGAGTTGGCACACATCACAAAGAACAAGAATAATCAATGCGGGATGTGGGGAGAAAGAAACTCTCATTACTGCTGGTGGGAATGCTGTCTTGATTTAAAGATATTGTCATGATAGCTATAAATTATAGTTATAAAAACTGACATCTATGACCAAAGAAAAATACAACAAAAATGTGTGACATCTGAAGTTTTAATGAGGTCTGAAAATGAATGCTTTAGTTATGATATAGGAACAATTCTTGGTCTACTTTCAGAAATATGAACCAATTAAAGGCTGTACTCTTATGTCCATATCTTTATCTGCTAAAAGTTAATTAAGAATAAAAGTAATAGTAAATGTAAAGTCTTAAATATTAGGAAGGATATAACCAGCTCTTTACATTCATCAATGGCCATACAAAATAATCTTATGAGGTTTTCCTAGAGATGGAACAATACACTAAAGAGGAAGATAGCAAAACTGAGGACTGGAACCATGATAAATATTATAGAAAGATTGTTTCAGGCATCCCAGTTATTAGAAAAAGCTGAGAGAAAAATAGGATTCACAAAAAGCAAGTTATGCAGCAAAGATAATAAATGGCTACAAATAATACAGGGAATTATGCAAACTGTGCGCAAAAACAAACTTTGGGCAATTTTTTAAAAACTGGAACTAATCAAGTTGCAATAACGACTCTACCGCCATAAAGACCACTATTACTCTGCAAAAAAAATCCTGAGGAAACACAAAGTCATTCAACAATTCTTTTTTTTTTTTTCTAATAATTTTTATTTTGACCAAAGTGGATTACAAATCATTCACAATAGTATTTCAGGTACATAGTGACATTGAATCAGGGGCATTCCCTCCACCAATGCTATTCTCCCTCACCCCTGTTCTCAGCATGCATCCCATATTGCCCATCCTTGGCCCCCCCAGGCTGCTAGTATAAGTGGTCCCTTCTGTGTCTAGCTTGTTGTATATTGGTTATCGATTCTGTTGTAGTTGGCTTTGGATTTGGTGTTTAAGTCTGATTATTTTTTATTTCTAATCAATATTCCTACAACTGTTTTGTCTTGTTACCCTCCATTATTTCCCCCTCAATTTGTGAGGCAGAACAAGATGGTTCAAGTTATGTGGTTCTGTTTGAAGGTAAGAAAAAAAAAAGAAAAAAGAAAAAGGGGGGGGGGTAAAAATTCAAACAAGCAAAAAACGGGAGGAGTCCTTCTAGAGACTAGACTATAAATATCAGTTTAAGAAAAGAAAGGGAAAAAGGAAGGAAAACATAAAAATAATACAAGAAAAATCAACCCCTCCAAAAAACAAAACAAAAACAAACAAAAAATAATTCTTGTAAGAAACCCATTTTCATCTTTTGTAATGATAATAACCAAACTGCTTCTCTGCCCTTAAGAGATTCAGGACCCAGGCTCACCTTTATCTACTATCCAAAATTATATTTATTTTCTAATAATATCTTATTTAAACACCATGGTTACAAATATTTTCATAGCAGGGTTTCAATCATAAAGTGTAAACACCACTTCACTTGTACAACCTTCCCGCCATCAATGCCCCCCCTACCTCCCCCCCGACCCCTGCCTCTATTTCTCTCATTCACTATCATTGTCATGAGTATTGTTAGTATAGTTATTTCTCTAACTGAACTCACCACTCTCTGTGATGAGGATCATGGACTGGTCCTTCCAGCATTCATCTCTATTGTCTCTGGTTATTATTAGCACACTGTCATTTCTTCTCCCCACTTTATGATTGAGTTGGGTGCTTTTTTCTTGAGTTCTGTCAGTAACTTGTATATCTTGGGTATTAGCCTCTTATCTGATGGGTATTGGGGGAATAGTTTCAAACATTTGTTGGTGGCCTTGTGTCCTAGTCACTGTTTGTTTTGCGGTGCAGAAGCTTCTCAGTTTAATGTAGTCCCATTTGTTTATCACTGCTTTGTCTTGTTTAGACAGTGGTGTTTCCTCCTTGAAGATGCCTTTAGTCTCAATGTCATGGAGCGTTTTGCCTACGTTTTCTTCTATATATCTTTCTTTTTTTTTGGCCACACCCGGCGGTGCTCAGGGGTTACTCCTGGCTGTCTGCTCAGAAATAGCTCCTGGCAGGCACGGGGGACCATGTGGGCCACCGGGATTCGAACCAACCACCTTTGGTTCTGGATTGGCTGCTTGCAAGGCAAACGCCACTGTGCTATCTCTCCGGGCCCTCTTCTATATATCTTATGGTTTCAGGCCAGATATAAATCTCTGTAATCCATTTTGATTTGGCATATCTGCATAGTGTTAGATGGAGGTCTACATTTGCATTTTTGCATCTGGGTGACCAGTTGTCCCAACACCACTTGTTGAAGAGGCTTTCTCTGTTCCATTTTCCATTTTTTGCCCCGTTAATAAAGATTAATTGATTATATGTCTGGGGAACATCATCTGAATATTCAAGTCAATTCCATTGATTTGAAGGTCTGTCTTTATTCCAACCAATACCAATAACTTTGCAATACAATTTAAGTTCAGAAAGTGATGCTTCCCTTCATTTTTAGTAAGGGCTGCTTTAGCTATGTGTGGGTGTTTATTGTTCCAAATGAATTTCAGGAGTGGTTGATCCACTTCTTTGAAGAATGTCATGGATATCCTTAGAGAAATTGCATTAAATCTGTACAGTGCTTTGGGGAGTATTGCCATGATAATAATGATTGCCATTTTAATTTCCTCAATAGCAATGAGTCTGTTTAGATATGCTAGATCATCTTTGTTGAAGCTTGGATGGTTATGAGTCCAAAAATTTATCCATTTTTCCAGATTCTCTTGTTTTGTGGCATAGATTTTTTCAAAGTTATCTCTGATTACCCTGTGAATATCTGTGGTTACCTGTAGTGATATCCCCATTTTCATTTCTAACTGGGTTTATTAAGTTTCTCTCGCCCTTTCTGAGTTTTGCTAGTGGTTTATCAATCTTGTTTATTTTTTTATTTTTATCTTTTCAAAAAAAATCTCTTACTTTCATTGATCATTTGAATTGCTTTTTGGATTTCCAATTTATTATTTTCTGCTCTAAGCTTTGTTATTTCTTGTCTACTTTTGGTTCATTTTGTTGATAACTTTCTAATATTATAAGCTGTGTCATTATTTATGTAGGCCTTTCTTCCTTCCTAGTGAGTGCTTGCAAAGCTATAAATTTGCTCTTAGTACCACTTTTGCTGTGTTCCACAAATTCTGATAATTTGTGTCTTTGTTCACATTGTTTCCAGGAACCTTTTTATTTCCTCTTTGATTTTGTCTCTGGCCCACTGGTTGTTTAGTACTGAGCTGTTAAATTTCCAGGTGTTAAAGTTTTACCTCTGTGTATGTAATTAACTTATAATTTCAGTGAATTATGATCCGAGAAGGTTGTTCATACAATTTCTATCCTCTTGGTTTAATGAAGGCATGTTCTTTTGAGCCAGCATGTAGTCTTTCCTGGAGAATACCTATATATATTGGAAAAGAAAGTATGTCCAGTATTCTGTGGATGGAGAGTCCTATATATATGTACTAGGCCACTTTCTTCCATTTCTCCTTTCAGAACTAGTATATTGTTAAATTTCAGCCTGGTTGACCTATCAAGTGGTAACAGGGCAGTGTTGCAGTCTCTCACTATTATTGTGTGGCTATTTATGTCTACATTCAGTTTTGTCAACAACTATTTTAATATTTTGCTGGTCCCTCATTGGGTACATAAATGTTTAGGAATGTGATTTCTTCCCATTGTACATAGCCCTTGATTATAAACAAATATTCATCTCTTTCCCTTATAAGTGTTTTAAGTCTAACATGTGTGTCATCTGATATTAATATGCTCACTCCAGCTCTTTTATGGGAGTTGTTTGCTTAAGTAATTGTCCTCAATCTTTGATTTTGAGTGGTTTTGTGTGTGTGTGTATATGTGTGTGTGTGTGTGTGTGTGTGTTCTGACTATTCAGATGTGTTTCTTGTATGCAGCAGAATGTTGGATTTAGCTTTTTGTTAAATTTTGCTACTGTGTCTCTGAACTGGTGCATTTAATCCATTGATGTTGAGAGAGATAATTGTTATGGGCTTTAGTGTCATCTTTCTGTAGGAGTTTGGTGTCTGCTGGTCTGTCTTATCTTAAAGGAGACCTTTCAGTTTGTCTTTTAAGGCTCGTTTTCAGTCTGTAAAGTTTCTGAACTGTTGTTTATCCATGAATCTATGTATCCTTCCTTCAAACCTGAATTTGAGTCTGGCTGGGTGAAGTACTCTTGGCAAAGCTTTCATTTTGTTGTCACTATAACACAACATTACCTTCATGCCTTGAGGGCTTCTTGTGATAGATCTGCTGTAAATGTTAAGAATGCTCCTTTGAATATAATTTCCCTTTTGATCTTGCTGCTTTCAGTATTCTGTTCCTATCTGTGGGATTCATCATTGTGACTATGATGTGTCCTGGGATGTACTTCTTTGGATCACTTTTAGCTGTTACTCTTCAGGCATGCATGATTTGTTTGCATGGACACTTTAACTCTGGGGTTTTCTCTCCAATGATGTCCTTGATGACTGATTCTTCATGAGGACTTTCTTCATGGGTCTCTGGGACTCTAATGATTCTGACATGGTTGCTGCTGAGTTTATCAAAGTGTTCTGTTGTCATCTGTTTACATTCTTTGAGGATTTTTTCCCACTAATCATTTGTTTTAAGGCTCTCTTCCAATCTCTTCTATTGTATAGAGTTGGTATGTATTTCATCTTCCAGCTCATTGATTCTGTTCTCAGCTGCTATTACTCTGGTGGAGAGGCTTTCAGTGAGGTTTTTATTTCACCAACCAAGTTTTTCAGTTCTGTTATTTCAGTTTGGACTTTTCTCATTTCTACTTTTTATCCATTAATTCTTATTTGTGGTTCATGCAGTTTCTGTCCATGCTTTGTGTTCTATGAAAATCCTCTGTATTTCTTCTCTAAAGCCCTTATCTTAGATGCTAAATAGATGGTTGGCACTTTTTGGGTCTTCAGAGCTGTCATCATTATTCTCTATGCATGGTGGCAGTCTGAGTTGTTTTTCCATCTTCACGCTTATAGTGTAGTGCTTTCTATGTGTTGTGTTGGGGTTCATGGACTAGAAGTATGTGGCTGTGGAGCTGAGTAGCCAGGCTCCTCTGGTCTGCCTTTCAGATGTGGGGGTTAGCTCACCTCTGTTGACAAGGATTCTGTGGGTTCTTCAATATGATGTATGTTCTAGAGCAGGTGGCAGGTTGAGATGGCATTGTGCAGGCAACTGTGGTGAGCAGACTCCACCCTTCAGGAGCAGGGTCAACTCACCTCCATTATTGTGCGTTTGTAAGCTCTGCTCTTTTGGGCAGTGTAGCACCGCAGGGCAAGCAATTCAGGTTGGCATCCATGTTTATGTGCAAGCAATTGGTGGAACCCCCAGAATGATAATGAAGAAGCCTCACTCTCCATACCCCCATAACATTTTTCTCAATTTGCAAAAAAAAAAAAAGTAGTAATAAATAATATACACATGTCTTTGTGTGCTCAAAGTTTACTCTTGGGCCACAACCAGTGACATTCAGAGGTTACTCCTGCCTATGTGCTCAGAAATCGCTCCTGGCTTTGGCGGGGGGGGGGGGGCATATGCGACACCAGGGGATCAAACCGAGGTCCAGCGTCCTAGGTTAGCATGTGCAAGGCAAATGCCCTACCACTTGCACCACCACTCTAGCCCTAAAATTGATTTCTTGATACTTACTGTAAGAAATTAATATAATTTTCATTCTGTATTTAACAATTATCTAAAACTGTTTATCTAAAATAAATATTCTGAGGCCAAAATGATAGTACAATGGTTATGTAGCTTGCTTTGAATTTAGTCAACCTGGATTCTATCTGCAACACCCCAAATTGTATCTATTCCTAATAAATACAATTGGCTCTACCCCTTATAGAGCCAAGAGTAAGCATTGTGCATTACTGGGTATTTTCCTACCTCACCCCCCAAAAAAAATCCCCCACATTTTCTACATTTTTTTTCCAGAAATATAAGTGCTTTTATTATACCATCTCCTAAACTGAGCTAAGAGAAAAATAAATGTTGGAACAAACTAAGAAAAGTTGATTTCCAGCTGAAGTGGACTAAAAATGCAGGTATTATATATTGGATCATAAAAAATTCCCATAAAGTTTCTTGCCCAATTTGGCAAGTATGAAAGCTTAGTTATAAACCTCAAGAGCCCAACATTTTGTAGGCTTAATTGAAATGGAATAAACCTTTGCTCCCTTAAACACTTGCTGGTCAGCTATCTGTGAAATGAGTTCTTCTTTAAAAAAAAGACTCTTTTCTAATTTTCATGCCAAATTCAAATTTTAAGTTGAATTTCTGATTACAAAGCCAGGAGTAACCCTGAGCATTGTTTGATGTTCCCCAGAAACTAAAAAAAAGAAAACTATTTTTTGATTTTTTTGTTTTTGTTTCTGTTTTTTTCGGTTTTTGGGTCACACCTGGCAGAGCTCAGGGGTTACTCCTGGCTCTAATCTCAGAAATCGCTCCTGGCAGGCTGGGGGAACCATATGGGATGCTGGGATTCAAACCACCATCCTTCTGCATACTAGGCAAAAGCCTTACCTCCATGCTATCTCTCCGACCCCATTTTTTCATTTTTAATTACAAATATTAAGTAACATTTTAATAAATTGGGAAACACTTTTCGCAAACATAAATCAATCAGCTTTGTCATCTATTTCCGTAATTTTTCCCTACATAAGACTTATTATGACCTTTACCTATTTATCAACAAGCTCAAGATATCGGAGGCCAGAGAGATAGCATAGTGGTAGGGCATTTGCCTGATTCAGGCATGGATGGTGGTTCAAATCCCAGCATCCCATCACCCATGGTCCCCTGTGCCTGCCAGGAGCGATTTCTGAGCACACAGCCAGTAGTAACCCCTGAACCCACCAGGTGTGACTCAAAATAAAAAAAAATAAAAATAAATAAAAAAAAACACACACACACAAAATAGTTCAAGATATTATCATCTTGAGAAGTCAAATAAAACAGAAAAAAATTATAACAGAAATATATTTTCTAGGGGTTAAGCAGAGGAGTAAAAATAAAAAAAATATATTTTCTAACCTATGGTACAAAAAACATAAAAATTAAACTTGTGCCTCAATTTACTTAAAACCTATATATTAGTAAAATGGACACTAATAGAATTCTTACCCAATCCTATTAAACATCCCTATGGATCAGATAAGCAAGGTAATTTAAATTATTTGAGCATTTAATATTCATTTACTCTTGTTTAATAATCATCCAATAATAGGCCTAATGTTTGGATAGCAATTTAACTGGAAACTAAGGCATGGGCATTTAATATTCTGCTAGTATGAAAATAATAAACAGAAAATTCAGACAGACCTACAATTTCAGAACCTGTACTCTTAACTGTGTAAGACTGTCCATAATTCTCACTGAGTTCCCATAACTCTGAATATTTTCATAAATATCTTCCATAATTTTAAATAGTTATAAAATTAAAATTTATCAGGAGAAAATGAATTCTAACTCAAGGTATCATAGAAAATTCATTTTTAAAAAAAGTTTATACAAGGGCCCGGAGAAATAGCACAGTGGCATTTGCCTTGCAAGCAGCTAATCCAGGACCTAAGGTGGTAGGTTCGAATCCCGGTGTCCCATATGGTCCCCCGTGCCTGCCAGGAGTTATTTCTGAGCAGACAGCCAGGAGTAACCCCTGAGCACCACCGGGTGTGGCCCCCCCCCAAAAAAAAGTTTAAACAATATTTGTTTACTTAAGTACCTCATATCATAACTTTTACAAAAGTAACTTAGATCAATAACCTGATTTTCTCCCTCTCAGTTAAAGAGTACTATTTTTGTTTTATATATTAGTTTTTTTCAAAAACAATTATTCTGAAAATTTTTTCTGAAGAAAAATATCTTTTGATTTTTTTTGAGACCATACCCAGCTGTGGTCAGGATTTTTACTCCTAGATCTCAGTTCAGGGATTACTCCTGGCAGTGCTCAATGGGCCATAGAAACAAGGTCAACTTCGTTCAAGTCAATCACTTTAACCCCTGTACTATCTCTCTGACCCCTTAAGAAATTTTTATAGGCACTGAAGAATGTATACATATAAATAAATTACATTCAAAACAGATCCGTTTTCACCCTCCCATCATTATTTTATAAATGACAATCATGACTTATCAGTGACACTAAATCAGTAAACTTCTCACATATTTAGAAATACTCAAAAAATTGTATCCTTATCTAGGATTTTAGCTAACCCCAAGTACTTATTCTAATTATGTTTTTCTGGTACATAGTAAATATAGTAATTTATATTAATAAATATTACAGAGTGCATGTAAATATAGTAATGTAGTATTATATATGATCAACATGATCTTTATTAAAAGCTTACAATTTATTTTCTAAATCCTATTATAATTCCATCTAATTGTGATAAACTATATTATAAAGGACAAAAGTATTTCTTCTAGTATCACAATTGTTCTGGTCAGAAAAATATTCTTGTAACAAGTTTAATCCTCAGAAATCCATGTTTATAATTAGAGTATGGGAGAAATTAGTATACACTAAAAACTGCCTCAGCTAAAAAAACATAAAAAGAGGTCACATTCAAAAACTATTAAGAATACAATAAAATCACATGCAATGCAAAATGCATTCTTTTTCATTTCAAAATATTCAATATATAATTTACAAAGAAATGGCATAACTACATAAAAACTACATAAAACAAATTCAAAATGAAATATAAAAATTTAAAGGATAGCAATAAGCACAACTATTCATTGCCGCACCCTTAATCCCTTTACAATATTGGACAAAAATGCTTCAATTTTTTTTTCTTTTTTCTTTTCTTTTCTTTCTTTTTTTTTTTTTTTGGTTTTTGGGTCACACCCGGCAGTGCTCAGGGGTTACTCCTGGCTCTATGCTCAGAAATCGCTCCTGGCAGGCACGGGGGACCATATGGGACACTGGGATTTGAACCACGGAACTTCTGCATGAAAGGCAAACGCCTTACCTCCATGCTATCTCTCCGGCCTCAAATGCTTCAATTTTTAAGTATTATAAATGATAAATTATTGTCCCAAATTCAGAACTCTCCTTGTTTTATTCTATTCTGAAAATATAACAGATAGCTTCACATTAAATATAAGAAAATTTTCATACACAAATTTCATGTTTATGTTTTCTTTTTCATTGTTATTAGGTGAAATTCATGTAATAGGATGAAGAAGTGCACAATTTAGCGACATTTAGTATATTCACAATGTTGTATAAATAATAACTCTATATCTAAAACTTTCTTTTGTGGCCCCAACTGTTGGTGTTCAGGAGTTATTCTTGGCTCTGTACCCAGGGGTCACCCCAAGTAGTGTTTGTGGGGGCCATATGAAGTGTTAGGTATTAAACCAGGGTTAGCATTGTATTAGGAAGTACAATCTCTCTAAATAAGACATTTTCAGGGCCAGAGAGATAGCACAGAGGTAGGGCATTTGCCTGGCAAGTGGCTGACCTAAGACAGATCTTGGTTTGATCCCCCGGCATCCCCTGACTCCCAAGCCAGGAGCCATTTCTGAGCGTATAGTCAGGAGTAACTCCTGAGCATTACATGGTGTGCCCCCCCCCCAAAAAAAAATTCTTCATACCAAAAAACAACAAACCAAACCATAATTTGATTCAGCAAGAAATTTTTATTCCTCATTTGTAACCAATAATCTGCCTTTCTGCCTTCAATCAATATGGATTTTTTAAATAGCCTGAATCAATATTGTTTTATCTCAGGAAATGGGGAGACTGAGAGAGAGAGAGAGAGAGAGAGAGAGAGAGAGAGAGAGAGAGAGAGAGAGAGAGAGAGAGATGGCAAAATGGTCATTTGGAAGAGTAGTAAGAACACTTTGATATTTTACAACTGATCTCCTCTGTCTCCTGGCACCACAAGCATTATTAGTAATATCAACCATTCACCCAAAGGTCACCATAATAGATATGATAGTACTGAAAAAAGAAAAGTGTGAGAATTAACAAAATACAATAGACAGCAAATGAGCATGTTTTATTGAAAAGTTTGATATTCAGACTTGCTAAGTGCAGGACATTCATAAACCTTCAATTTCTATTTTGAAAACTGAAGTAGCTGTGAACCTATCAACTCCATAAAAGAATTACAAATGTGATAACAAAATGTGGTATTCCTATTAAAGTTTCAGTGATCTTTATTTTTGTGGCACCTGGTGACACTTAGGGGTTACTTCTGGCTTGGGAGATCATATGGAACACTATGCTTAAGGGTTTAACACTTAAGGATTATTTTTAATGGGGCTTGGGATCAAACCCATGTCAACCACATGCAAGGCAAGTGTCCAACCTACTGCACTACCAATCTGGCCCCAAAGTCAATTTTATTTTTATATGCCAGAAACTAAAAATCTAAAATTAAATTAGGATCATGAACCTGGGGCTGGTGAGGTGGCGCTAGAGGTAAGGTAAGCCTTGTAAGCGGGTAGGCAAGGAAGGACCACGGTTCGATCCCCCGACGTCCCATATGGTCCCCCCCAAGCCAGGGACAATTTCTGAGCATTTAGCCAGGAGTAACCCCTGAGCATCAAATGGGTGTGGCCACAAAAAAAAAAGATCATGAACCTATTTAAAACATCACAAAAAAATATTTGAGAAATGTGTGAGACATTCAATAAAACCTAATATATATAGAATACAAGGTAAAAACCCATTTTTATAACTACTGTTAAGATGACATTGTTCGGGCCAGAGAGATAGCATGGAGGTATGGCATTTGCCTTTCATGCAGAAGGACGGTGGTTCGAATCCCGGCATCCCATATGGTCCCCTGAGCGTGTGACCCAAAAACCAAAAACCAAAACAAAAACAAAAAAAGATGACATCGTTCTCCAAATTGATATAGTTGTATAATCCTACCAAAATACCAGCATAAAAGAAATTGTTAAATTGATCCTGAAATTCACATTAAATTTAGGAGCTCAATTTCCAAATAAATCCTGAAAAATATCTTGCAATGAGTTCAAATTTCCCAATTTTACAACTTATTATAAAGTTATGGAAAATTAAATACTATGGTACTACCATAAGGACACACATGTATATATGGATTCATGTATATTATACATATATAGATGCATAGTGATTTAATTGAAGGTTAAGAAACAAACCCTAATAATCTATAATTCTCAATATATAATAATTAATAAAATAAAATTAATAAAATATAATGATCTAATAATAAGAATCTAGTAATTCTCAAAAAAGATGCTAAGATGATTCAAAGGCAAGAAAATGGTTTTCCAACAAATATGACCATGACTTCCACAGCAAAAGGTTAGATTCCTATATAATAATATATAAGATTTAATTCAAATGTATTTTAAATCCTAAATATCAGATAACACAGCGGAAGATTATTTTCCTTTTGTTGTTATAGTTCTCCTCTCCCCACTTTTAGATATTGTAGTTTGCAATGTTGTTGCTGTAAGTGTATCCTGCATGTTACTTTAAGTACTTTTAGCATCCTGAATGAACATTTCAATACCACAACCTCTCTATGTCACCCTTCCTACCATAGACCGCTTATCCTGGCTCTTGTTTCTATTGTGTTTGGGTATTATTGCCGTACTCTTATTTTTTATTTTTTAATATCCCACAAATGAGTACCGTCATTCTGTTTGTACCTCTTCCTATGATTCATTTCACTCAGCAATATATTCGCCATGTCCACCAAAATATAAATACATTTCATAACTTCATTTTTTTCTAATAACTGCATAGTTTTCCATTGTGTAGACATAAAATAGTTTCAAAGATTTTTTATTGTTTAGTACTTTTAAGAGTTTAATAGCGGGCCCGGAGAGATAGCACAGCTGCGTTTGCCTTGCAAGCAGCTGATCCAGGACCAAAAACACACCGCCGGGTGTGGCCCAAAAACAAAAACAAAACAAAACAAAACAAAAAAAGAGTTTAATAGCTTTGTTATCTGTGGCAAGAAATGTCCACAGGTGAATGGATGGGTGTTAGAACACTGACTGAAATTCAATCATGAACTAGCAATATGATACCTATAGGTGTGTTTGTAGATGTTTGTATTAAAAAAAAATACAAGAGAAAAATTACATACAACAAAAATTTTTGTGAATGTTTTCTATTTCTTATTTTTTTTTTGTTTTTTTTTGGGGGGGGCCACAACCGGCAGTACTCAGGGGTTACTCCTGGCTGTCTGCTCAAAAATAGCTCCTGGCAGGCACGGGGGACCATATGGGACACCGGGATTCGAACCAACCACCTTTGGTCCTGGATTGGCTGCTTGCAAGGCAAACGCCGCTGTGCTATCTCTCCGGGCCCTATTTCTTATTATTTTTAAATATCCTAGGTAACATGTTCACAACAGTGTTAACTTCCAAGGTTTTGATGAAGTACCTTCACATTCATCAAAATGTGCCCAGATACTCAATCTCTGTCAGTATGTCACCTCTAGTCCACTCTTTCTTCCTCCCCTCATCTCCATTACACATATTTGCAGAGCACGATTATTTGTAATAATCAAAAAACAGAAATCAAGTCTAATGTTCAAAACTGGTGAATGACAAAGCAAGAAAGACACGAAATACTAATACATTAACAGGGATGAAAACCTTGAATGGATTATACTAAATAAATGACACTTGACACTAAAGACCACATATTATATTGATTACTTTTATATTCAAAAATAAGCATAGGTCAATGTAGAGAGACAATGGAAACAAAAGAATAACTATGGGCTAATAGTGGTAAAGGGCTTCTCAGAGAAATTAAAAATATTCTAAAACTGTGGGAATGCTATCACTACTCTTGGTATGTTGGAATGAATATTTTTGACATAGTATGTTCTTAAGTAATTTTATAATGCTTCTCAAGTAGTTTTTTAATAAGAATAGTGATTTCTTAGTAATAGATGGGATTCCAAATTTATCATAGGCTGCAATTTCCGGTAAGAAAGACTAGGCCCAAGGAGTCAGCTGATTCCTGGAACCAGGCTGTAAATCACAAGAACATTTCAATGCAAGGACATCTTGCTTTTCATCCTAGAGACACCTTGAAGGGGAGTTGGAACCAACTGACTATCATTCCAACATCACATTCCAACATAGAGACGTCTTGATCCCCATGGGCAGATGGTCCTTGAAGGTTAAGGAGGAATAATTAATTGCACACAGTCACTATAAAAAGAATAACACATCGGTACAGAATAAGGTGAAATCTAGTTTAATGTTATTCTCGCTTCTGTCACTGGTTTGCCTGAGGTAGAAACATGGAACCCCAGACTCTCTCCTCCCAACAGCCCAGTACCTCCACCCTGGTCACATGGGGCACCTCCACCAGGCTAGCATGGTGCCCTCCCAGGCCGAATCAGTACATACCTAACAACCACCTGGAGGTCCTACCCATATCACAAAAATACCATCAGGATGAGGTCCTACCCATAATATCACAAAAAAATACCATTAGGATGAGGGCTGGAATTAATGATGTCACAAAAAAGATGGAACCACGGCTTTTCCTGAGATTTGTATTGGTGATTTCAAACTGTAATACTTATATGTAACCTATAAAATGTTTTTATTTGTGTGCTCATTACCCTATGATTTCCTTTAAATATTTGTATGTTTGAATGCTCGGGGTCTCACCATAGACCGAAAACCCTGCTGCGTCAGGAATCTATGGTGGATCCAGAGCACTCTGTGATTCAATAAACCTGCATTGCCGTTTGCATCCCTGAAGTTTGTAGTCTCTGATTCAGGTATTGGGCTTCTCTGGACCCCAGGCATCCCCAGGCCACAGTCCCTTGGGAACCTCTTCCCCCATCCCCCCGGAGTCTGGGCATCCCCAACCTTGAACCTTCCTTGGTGGAAGGCTTTCTTTCACTTTTAACAGGTAAATAGTGAACTTTGAATATATTAAAAACAACAACAACAACAACAACTGTATGCAGTAAAACATACTCCAAATGGATAAAGTTTGAGATATATACATTGTATTAATAATTGCTTTAAGTATGATTAAATTATTAAAATTCTCTGAAACTCTAATGATGTTGCAAAATCCAGTAACAATAGCATCAATATACTGGGAAAATAGTGTAGATCACATCTGGCAATGCTTACTCCTGTCTTTGTGCTCAGAAGTTACATCTAGAAATAGTCAGGAGACGAGATTTGGTGTTGAAAACCCAATAGGGCTATGGAGTGCTAGGGACCAAGTGGGGGTAATCCATGTACAAGGCAAGTGCATTGACTACTATAGTACCTCTTGGGTCTTGTTATTTAACTGATATTTTAAAAAATAGAAACAGGATTATAGACATAGGTCAACTGAGTGCGTGCTTCATATGAAGTAGGCGCAGGTCCATTCATCACTGATCACTACTGAGTGACCCCTGAGCACATCAAGTAAATCCCAAACTCTGCTGGGTCCTCTGAGCACCACTGGGACTGACCCCAAGTTACTTTAAGTAACTCCGTAAGTATGGACCATAATTTGCCCCCAGAGAAAAAACAGGCACCAAAAAGAAATTTCAAAGGACTAGTAGGTATGCTTTGCATGTATAAATTCCCCACCCCAATTTTATCCCTGTAATCCATTGTGAGATTACATCCTGCTTTGACTTTCACTAGCTTCCTCTTTGACCCACCCATTTTTTTGAAAGGCCCACCTAGACTTGATTAGCTGGAGTTAGGTCTTTTGTCTGTCACTTTCTACCTTTCCCCACCCAGTTGTGGATTGAGCTGGTCAATGAACAGGTCAATTTGACTGCCACAGAACCTCCTAAGGTTGGAAGCCCTCTGACTCTATGCCTTTCAACCTTATACTTAGTTTGTTTTATTTCTCCTGGAGACAGACCCTGCTTGAGATCCATTCTCCAGGGGTTGGATTACCACGAGTGGATCCTTACATTTCATGGACTCCAAACCTCCAAGCACTACCCAATTGCCAGACACTCTGGTTGCCCCAGCATCTCTGGGCTTGAACAGCACCATCTAACCAGGTTCCAAGCATTTAATTATCTGACATTTTTGGCCAGATATCCTGGAACAACCCCAGAACTCCTGAACAATGTATTGGTGGCCCCACTCCCGCAACTCTACAAAAACACTACGATAGACGCATTTGCAAGTCTAGTATATTCCAGCAACTATTTAAAAAGACAAATTAAAAACAGTACTTTAAACATGTCATATATTAAGGACTACCCTCAAAAGATATTACCTTTATAAATCCAAATAAAAATTAAAACACACCAGTATTCAGAATATTGGTTTTATGTAACATCTTAATATTCAAGTAGCATCAGTATACTGGCACAGTGTCCTACTTAATTCATAAAACATAAATAAAAATTAAAAATAAATTGAAATTCACCAAATTTGAAAAACTGTAACACTTGAAACTGTTATCTTGCCCCCAAAGCTGCACAGAAACACAATCATAGGTTGTTAAAACTAATTAAATGCAATAAAGAAATCACTACAGTTATTCAGGGTGGTAATGGTAGAAGGAAGAAGAGAGAAGAAGAAAGCAGGGGAAGAATATTGACTGGTAGGTCTATGTGTTTTCATAGAATTCCAGATATATTTCTAAAGTTTTGGAGTTTATCAATTATGTTTTCCATATTAAAAGTATATAAAATTAAGAGAAAGTATCAGTAAAAACAGACAATCCAACATAACATCAAATAAACTAATATGACATATTTATACAATGAAATACTACATTACAAATAAAATGAATAAAACATAAAAACTCTTTAAAAATAGGGGTGGATGAAACTTTTCTCACGATAGTAACAGCCAGTTCTAACAAACCCACTACTAATATCATTCTTCATGGTAAAAAGCTGAAAGCACCCCTCTGAGATCAAGTGGCAGGAGAGGATGGAGTATTAAAAGGAATTCCATACTAACAGGAGTTGACACTGATGGTGGGAGTAGTATGGTCCTCAAACTTTTTAAATAGGGGGCCAGTTCACTATCCTTCAGACTGTTGGAGGGCCATACTATAATGAAAACAGAAATGATGAACAAATTCCTATACACACTGCAAATATCTTATTTTGAAGTAAAAAATCAACACAGGAACAAATACAATATGTGGCCTGTGGGCTGTAGTTTGAGGACCACTGATAGAAATAGAATATGCCTAGAACTCAACTACCATTGCAAATCATGGTTCTTTAATGAAATAAAAATTTAAATGAATAAAATACAAAGCTAATGAACCTAAAAAAGAAAACTGAACGAAAGAGATAAACACAGTAATAAATATTAAATATTTTGGTTTGTTGGTTTGTTTGTTTTTTGGTTTTTGGGCCATGCCCGGTGTTGCTCAGGGGTTACTCCTGGCTGTCTGTTCAGAAATAGCTCTTGGCAGGCACGGGGGACCATATGGGACACCGGGATTCGAACCAACGACCTTAGGTTCTGGATCAGCTGCTTGCAAGGCAAACACCGCTGTGCTATCTCTCCGGGCCCTAAATAAATATTTTGTTTGGGATTAAACACAAGCCTATTTCGATTTATCCATATATAGTTTTTTTAAAACAAAATTTTTAAAACAAAATGTTATAAAACAAAATGACAGGGAAAAGTCAAATTTATGTAAGTCATACTTTCTATACTCAATTTTATTAATATAGTAAATTTTTACATGCACCAAATCATAATCAGAAATGCTTGACGAAGGCTGGAGTGGTGGCACAAGTGGTAGGACGTTTGCCTTGCACGTGTCGACCTAGGACGAACCCCGGTTCTGATCTCCTGGTGTCCCATATGGTCCCCAGGCCAGGAGCGATTTCTGAGTGTATAGCCAAGAGTAACCCCTGAGCGTCTCAGGGTGTGGTCAACCCCCCCCCCAAAAAAAAAGCCTGACAAGCTATGTTGTTCTGTTATGTGTGTGTGTGTGTGTGTGTGTGTGTGTGTGTGTGTGTGTTTGGAAAATACATAATCAGAAACCTTATCTGGGGCAGGCGTGATAGTGCAGCAGTAGGGCATTTGCCTTGCACATGGCAGACCCAGGACAGACCTGGTTAGATCCCCGGCGTCCCATATGGTCCCCTGAGCCAGGAGCAATTTCTGAGCACATAGCCAGGAGTAACCCCTGAGCTCCACTGAGTGTGGCCCAAAAACCAAAGAAAACAAAACAAAACAACAACAACAAAAAACAAACCTTATCTGTAGAACCAACAATTATGAGTAAGATTGTATAGTTTAGTAAGTTTTAAAATCAATAAAAATGTGGACCTGAGCTTGTACTAGGAAAATGAATTTGTCCTAATGAATTCCTCTTGAAGATTTACCAAAGGGAAATAAAAATATATCCCCAAAAGAGTTATATAAGAATACTCGATCACATAACCACAATCTGGAAACATACCAGATGTCCACTAATAGAACAAAAAAGTAGCAATATCTCATATAATGAAATCCTATTCAGCAATAAAAATATCAAAGTATATTACATAAACAATATGGACAAATCTCAAAGACATGATGACTGAATAATGCCTAAAGGACTGGCTTACGCATATATCACACTAACGAAATTCTAAAACAGACAACTCTAACCTATTCAAGAGAATAATAGCTGCCTTTAGAAAGCAGGAGTTAGGAATGATAAGGAAGGGACATGAAAGACCTTTTTGGCATAGTAATAACCTTCAGTATCTTTATGTCTTATATTGAACTGATAGAACTAAAATATAACACAGACTAAGTGCCTCATTAGTAAAGGGAAATTTATTTATCACACTTGTGGGAAACTAGCAAGTCCAAGATTTAAGGTCTGGCCAATACATGATTCCTACTTTACCAACTGCTGTCTTCTTGCTGTGCTCTCAAATGGTGAGAGAAATATAAGGGAGCTCTCTGAAGTCTGTTTTATAAAAGCACTAATTCCTTGAAAGTACTTTTTTCATGTCGTAATCACCTCCCAAAGCCCCAACTTCAAGTGATTTCACATTATGAATTAAATTTTTTAATTTTTAAAAAATCAGAAGTTATTTATAGCAATAGAAATTACCTCTCAGAAAGTAAATGAGATTTTTTATTATAAATTTCAGAACAAAATTTTTAAGAAAACTGAAAACTAATGCTTAACTCTAATAATACGAATCTGTGGTAAATGTATATGGGTGTCCACAATTTACTGTCAATGCACTAAAAATAAGAAGGATCAATAACAGAATGAGGGATAAAGGGCTAATATATAAAATAAAATAAGAAGTAAAATCTAGGGATAACTGTATAAAATTCTATGTAAAAATTCACCTTTTGATATGTGGATGGGGGGAGGGGCCCACATATGGTAATTGTACTCCTGGCTCTGCACTCAGGAATTTCTCCACATGTTGTAAGAGGGACAATATGGGAGGCCTGAAAAGAAGTCTGGGTCAGCTTCAAAGCAAACTGTCCTTGTGCCATTACTCCATCCCCAGCAATTATTTTTCAGCCCCAGCAACTTCTTTTTCTGCCACACCCAGCAGTTCTCAGGGCTTACTTAATCTTGCCTCAGTGCTCAGGGATCACTGAGCAAGCTCAGAGTACAATACGGAAAGCTGAAAATTAAACTTGGGTAAGACAAGTGCATGGCAAGTGCCCTAGCCTTGGTGCTAATACTTCAGCAACATATATTAGAAAAGATTTCATAAGAAAATGCTGGTAAAAGCACAGGACTTGCATTTTTAAATTCTCATAGTAATTACCGAATAAAACTGCCTTTCCTTTTTAGAAGACAGCATGGCCCTAAATAATCAACCTGTCCCTAAGCCCGTGATGTGATGAAGATTCAAAGTACCTAGAGTACTGTATTTTATCCAAAATGTTGTTTCACTAATACTCAGTTATTCATGAAAAAAAATATATATTTCTTATTAATGTGATCTAAATATGTCATTTCTTAGTCTTTGGTAATAAGACACAGTAAGGAATAAATGAAACTTGAGTTATTCATTTCTAAACAGCATCCAGAAGTGAGATTTAGCGAGAAACAGAAGTATTAGCAGCAGCCTTCTACAGACATATCCATTAGCTATTCTTTGCGATCCCACTCCAAAGTGTTTGAAAGGACTGGCTTCTCATATGCCATTGTAGACTCCACTTTGTCCACCCACGTCAGTGTCTCAGAAAAGGTTATTAGTAATTTTTCTCTACAATCCAACTCCCTCTCTCAGTTTTTACTTCCCAATTTCTTCCACAATAGTGCAAAATTTTATATCTAAAATAAATTTTGATTTCATAAAATTCATAGTGATTCTGCTTCCCTGACTAAAATCTAAGTAATTACATAAGCATATTTCACTTACCCTATACTTGGGTTTCTACAACTTACAATTTAAAATATTGAAAATTATTTTTTACAAAGGACTATAAATTATAATGACTTCTAGAGTAACAAATTATTTTATAAAATGAATGCTTAGCTTTTCTATCTTACAACGAAGATAGATCATTTTTACAGGAGACATAGTATAACATAAAAGAACACAATAAATGATTCTCAAATATGAACCATACCTTTACCAATTATTAGTGCAAAGATTTCAGCCAATTTACAAAAACCCTCCGCAATCTGCTTCATATCTCAAAAATGTGAAGTGTTATACAAATAATGTATCTAATATGAGTTTCAGGAGAATAAACTATCTGGAAGAACACAACGCTAAAAGATTTGTCTTAAATGTTGATGGTAGGGAAAACTTCTGTGAACAACTAAGTTTATTTGGAGGATTCGGTGAGGGTGGGGATTTTTTAGGAAATAACAGGAAGAATTAAAATACCCTCATGTCAATCCCTTAGTACTGCAACTGAATAAAACATTAATGTAATTAAGACTAGTGTATTCTTAATAAATGCCAACTATTATCTATTCTTCAGTATTAAATTTCTTTGGTATGAACTATTTTTAAACTCTTCTTTTATACCACAAATCCAGTCTAAGCATTAAAAGTACACCTAAATGAAATAGCATTGTTCAGTAGTTGTTCTTTATTCTACTTTTTAAGTTGTATTTTTTTGAAAACTGCAATATATTGCGTAAAGTGAACAGTACTTACTTTTCTACATTTATATAATCACATAATTTATATATTGTAATATAATTGTCAGTGCAGAAATATTTATCATAGTTCATAATTACAGCACAATCTCAATGTCCTGCTTACCTTTTATTATAAATTTGCAGAACATCACTCTAATCTTTACCCATCATCTCCTGGTAATCATGATTTTGCTGCTTTTTTCACAGGGTTATTTTCTATTTCACACATAATTGATATTTTATAGATCTCAGTTGTTCTCTGTTTTATTTCACTTAGCACAGTGTGCTCAGGTCCATTCATGCTGTCATAAACAGAACATGATCGTCTTTTAAATGAATACTGTTTCAACTTATATGCATAATATGCGTCATGTGTGCCACTGTGTTTTATTTCCTCATCTCCTGATGTGCATTTGAGCTATATCTGTTTCTTGAATATGAAAATAATGCTTTAATAAACATGGAGAGTGTGGAAGACCAATAACTTTTTATTAAGGTATATATATATTGGTATAAAAGTAAGTTTAGAGGTAAAAACCCACTACTATGATGCCCATATCCATTACCACAGTCCACCCAACCATTTCAATTCAATTTTTCCCAACCCATTGGTAAATTCAATTCTGTGGTCTGAGTTTAAGAGTTTATTTTCTTTGAATACTGCTTATTACCTTATCTTGTTTTTATATATCATAATCAAGTGGGATCATCCAGCTTTTTCCTTCTTTGTACTTATTTTGCCTAGCATGACCTCATCCAGGTCTATAGTAGTAAAAAGCAAGTAAAAAGCTGTAGTAAAAAGCAAGATTTCACTCATGTTACTAGCTGAGTACTATTCCAGTATTGGAGTGTGCATGCGCAAGCATTTACCGTATTTGCAGTTAAAACATAGGTTTAGGCCTATATTCGCTGTATCAGACAGAACATTCCTGTGCTGCAACTGTATGTACCACAGTGAGCCAATCACAACAAGCAAAGGTTCAAAGGTTCGACTGTCATAGACTTCCTCTCTGACTCTGGCCCATCTGAGCAGGCTTTTGACAGTGTAGATTCGGGTCCAGAACATTGTCTAATTTGCAAGCATAAAAAGCCTGGTTGGATTGGCTGAGTCAGAGAGGCAGTCCGAGCAGCCTTGCAGTGATTGGTGCAGGATCGAATTGGAAAATTCGTTTTGTGGCAATATTCAGACAATTTTCATTTAGCAGCATATTGAAACATTTTTCGGGATATACTCGGCGTATAAGACGACCCCCGACTTTCGGTTGACTTTTTTTTGTTTCAAAAGTCATCTTATATGCCGGAAAATACGGTATGTATATAAAATACTTATTTAGGGACCAGAGAGATAGCATGTAGGCAAGGCATTTGCCTTGCATGCAGAAGGACAGTGGTTCAAATCCCGGCATCCCATATGGTCCCCCGAGCCTGCCAGGCGCGATTTCTGAAGGTAGAGCCAGGAGTCACCCTTGAGTGCTGCTGGGTGTGACCCCAAAACAAACAAACAAGAAAACAAAAATACTTATTTCTTTTATAGTTATCATCTATAACTGGATACTGGGTCATTTCTAGATCTTGGCAGTGCAATGAATATAGGTGTGAATATATCTTTTCAAACCAGTGTCTGTATAATTTGCACAGATACCTAGAACTGGAAAAACTAAAAAATCTGGTAGTTCCATTTAATATTTTTCAGAATCTTCAGAGTTTTTCCATAAAGGTGGACTAATTTATAGACTCACCAGCACTGAATGAGTTTCTTTTGTTCTACATCTCTGTCAGTATTGTGTTGTTTCTGGCCTTTTTAATATCTCTTTCTCATAGTTGGGCTGTAATGTGAGATTATTTACCATTCAATAAGATGTCTTAGTTGTTACACACCAGAACTTGCTCAGTGACTACTGGGCCTCTTGCATGCAAAGCATGTATCCCGTTCATTGAGTTTTATCACTGGTCATCGCGTATGTGTGTGTTTGTGTGTGTGGAGAGAAGGAGAGAGAGAGAGAGAGAGAGAGAGAGAGAGAGAGAGAGAGAGAGAGAGAGACAGACAGACAGAGAGAGAGAGAGACAGAGAGAGAGAGACAGAGACAGAGGCAGAGACAGAGAGACAGAGACAGAGATGGAGACAGAGAGACAAAGACAAAGAGAGACAGAGAGTGAGAGAGAGAGTTGAGGAGAGGAACAGAGATGTTTGTAATACAGAAGCTCTTTAGTTTAATGCATCTCATTTATCTTTTGTTGCTGTTTTGTAAAAGTTACACAGGGACCGAAGGAAAAAGAAATAGAGAAACTAATTAGGAGTATTTTGAAACCACAAGTTACCCTAAAAGCATATGTAAGTGTATTCAACTCAGAGCATCAGAATTGAAGGATTCGTCTCTAAAACTGAACTTACAAAGGAGGAGGTTGCTGGAAGAGACCTTGAAATGTAAAGAGACTGGAAGTGGGCACTCTGGTGATAGGTGGGGTGTTTAAATAATCTGTGTATGGAAAATAGAATTCATATATTGTAAATCTCAATACCTCCATAAAAATGACATAAAATCAAAAACTTTAAAGCTCATCATTTTCATTTAAAAAAATAAAGCCACTCATCATAAGGCAGAAACCTAAATCAACCAAAAATACAATATAATTACAAGCTGCTTACATCTTTATTAGCTCAGTGGCACAGAGACTCAAAGTGAAAATATATGATATATATTATAAGTAAATGCAATACAAAATTGAGGGCAAATAAATCCATACAGAAGTCAGCGAAAATAAATTTCAATCCAAAAGAATAACAAGTGCCAAGAATGTTCATCATAGAACACATGGGAAGGTTCCTAAGTTCAATTCCCAATATCACAAAATAAGAGGAGGAGCAAAGGGAAATGGAGTCTTAGCAATGTATTTATTGTATTTATAAAAATCACAAATATATAAAAAGAATAGATCATAAGATCTTCAGAAACAGAAATACAAAAATTATAAGGGTATTCAATACCCCACTATGAGCAACAGATTGACATAATAGCTAAAGGAAAACTACAACTGCAACTTAACCACCTTTTATAACAAAAGAACATAATAGGTTATATTTAATATTCCACTGCACAACAGAGTACATATTCTTCTCAATGGCAGAAGTATGACTTCACGTATAGATTATGGTAGAAGACTTAGTCGTCTTAGTAATACTGGAATCATATCATCAATCTTATCTGATAATAATGGCAGAAAACTAAAAATTACAAAGAGGAAAGTAAGAGAATCTAAAATTATGTGGAATGTAAACAACACATTCAGACAAACCACTAGGTCAAAAATTACCTGGATAATATAAATTAATGTATCAAATACTATTAAATTAAATAGCAATTATAAAAGAAAAATGCATAGCAGTATGCATATATATTAAGAAATCAAGAAATATTACAAATAAAAACAATTTTATACCTTAAGAAAATAGACAATGAATTGAACAACATGTTAGCAGATGAAAGGAAAAGACTTAAGACTAGAGAACAAACATACAAGGAAAAAAGCATAGGAAAAAAAATAAACAAGAACACTACCAAACCTGGCCCTCTAGAATTTGGAAGAAATAAAAAGACTAAGAATGGGGTTATTGCCCTATTGTAGGGTACTGCCTTTAGTCTTTTTATTTCTTCCTAATTCTGTAACATTAGTTTTTGACAGTTTTACAATGTCTTTGAGATCTTTTTACAGTGAGATACTAAGATGCTCTATTGTCTTCAATGATTTGTATAACCAGTCTCAAATCCCAAATTTGAGATGTTCTCAACTATTAAAAAAATAATTTCTAGGAGCTGGAGAGGTGGCGCTAGAGATAAGGCATGTGCCTTGCAGGCGCCCGAGTCCCATATGGTCCCCCCAAGCCGAGAGCGATTTCTGAACGCATAGCCAGGAGTAACCCCTGAGCGTCAAACGGCTGTGGCCCCCCCAAAATTTTCTATATCCCTTCTCTTCTTCTGAAATACTCATTTTAGTGGGGTTCAAAATTTTTTTCAGGATTTATTTCTTGTTAACATTTTAGCTCTTTCTCCTCTGAAAAGATTTTATACCTATCTTTTGTAGTGAATATGTATTTTTTCCCAACTGATCTGCTCTGTGTTCAATATTTTCTACTGAATTCTTGATGCTACTGAGCCTTCAGTTCCACAACAATTAATTTCTGTAATGTCAATAAACGTGTTTTGTCTTTGGAAAATTACCTTCTGTTCACTAATTTTATTCCTAAGACCATACAATTTTTCCAAGTTTTCTTACAAGTTAATTAATATTATGAAGTTTTTGCACTATTACATGTTTTGAGCCAATTGTAGAAAGTGTCTTTCCCCCCCCCCCCCGCCCCCATAACCAGCAATGCCCAGCGGTATCTCTTGGCTCTGAACTCAGGTGGTGCTGGGGGAACTTTATGAGACGCCTAGGGCTAATCATGGTTCGACCATATGCAAGGCAAGCACCCTACCCGCAGTACTATCTCTCCAGCCCCTGTCTTTTCATTTTTATTATATAAATGTGCCATTTTATATGAATTTGATTTTTAAAATGAATGCTTTTGTGATCATACTCTAAGTACTGAACACCTGTCTTATTTAGCGAGGCTTTGTTTACCTTGACTATAGGTTAATTTGGAGAGTTCCTTTGGTTTCCCAGAAGATGGCACTAAAGCACAAGTTTCTAAGTGCTAGCCAGTGAAGTTGGGTGCACTGATTTAAAAAGTAATCTAAAGGAGCTTGAGAGATAGCATGGAGGTAGGCCGTTTGCCTTGCATGCAGGATGGTGATTCGAATCCCAGCATCCCATGTGGTCCCCCGAGCCTGCCAGGAGTGACTTCTGAACGTAGAGCCAGAGTAACCCCTGAGCACTGCTGGGTGTGACCCCAAAACCAAAAAAATAAATAAAAATAAAAAGTAACCTAAAGAATGGTACCAGAGGCAAGGAATGTGTCTATTTAGCACTTACAATATGGGTACCCATGACCCAATTTGTGGGTTGAAATCCTGGGACATATACATTCCCTCAGATCCCTTGCTATCCTCACAGCACCATCAAAGAAATATATTCAGAGAAAACACAGGATCACCTCAACCATGATGTGCAGCCACTGGCTTTACCCTCCACTTCCTCTGCAAGAAAGTTTATGCTGTTCACTGCTAAACTCACTACGAGGTCTGCCACTCGTCTTGTTCGCTGTCTTCCCCATTGGTTATAAATCCACACATTTTTCAGGTATGCAGCTTGAGTTCCCTAATATTCTACAGAACATGACTTTTTATTAGCATGGTTACTTGTTTATGTAATGACTGTGTAATTAGTTTTAAGTTAAAGAAGAAAAAGAGAAAATCACTCATGCTGCCATTCTTCATACCAATTTAAAAAACCATGAATCACATTTTCCCTTTTCTAAAATCAATTCCTTTATCTTATAATATACTTTTATCTTCATTCTAATCCTAATAATACACTTTCACCTTTGTTCTAATGAGCAACTGATATTTAAGTAACATCTGAAGTTGTCTATAGTATACGTCTCAAACTCTCAATTACATGCAGTCACCTTATAATCTTGTTAAGTGCAGGTTCTGATTTAATAGGTCTGTGGTAGAACTCTGTAGCAGAGCTGTGGTCTGAGACTACATTTCTAATTTTCATATTATGCTGTTACGAGTACACAAACTGCAAAGTACCCAGGAATTTAAAATAGGGTGTGTAATGATAAATTATTATAGTTTTAGAGCAGGAAAGGATTTTACAAAATACAAAATTCATTTTAATATAAAAATATCCTCCTGGTTATAGATTACTTGAAAATCTTGGACATGATCACTATACAGTACTCTATCATGAATTTTTTTTCCTAATTAATGTTTCACAATGCCAGTGCTCCTCAAATGTCATTTACATGTAATTATGGGAAAATATCAAAGTAAATCTAAAAGAGACACTAAAATTCCTAGAATGTGTCATGATACAACTGTTAATTTTGTGAGTGCACAAAAGTATTACTAAATTATGGCAAGGTTTTCCAAAGTCTAATAGTAGTTATGCATTAATATCATGGGAAAATAAAGAGTATGGCACAAATCCTCTGCCTGAAATTAATTAATTCTATTATCTGTTATTGTTCAACTGGTCTCATTCTAAGTATCTTAAAGAGAGTGTTTTTGATTATCAATGAAAAGAAAAAACTAAAGTTATTTTACCTGTGGAAAGGTTTGATGAAATTCCACTGTAATAGAATTATGACTAAACATCACCAATCACCATAAGATTCTCTGCCCCAATCACTGAAAAGACCAATATTATATATTAAATCAACCAAGGCTTCAAAGTAAGGCATGGAAATACATCCAGGACACTGATATTGATAAGGAATAAAAGAATAATGAATTTTATAACCTTTCTCAAAATGTATATTTCTGTATGTTTAAAGAAATTAAAACTTTCCAAAAGAGAAGACATTTATCAACTCTGAAAGATCTAAAAAAAAAAAAAAATTTTCGTGGTTAGTCTAGCTAACTAAAACTTTTCTATCACCAATGGGAAACATGAACTGCCATAAATAAAAAGATAATAGGAAATACAGTGCATTAAAAAAAGTGAAGAAATTTGCCCACAGAATGTTACGAACCCATTTGTTAAAGAAAAGATGCAGATAGTATATTTACAAGAGGTTCTGAGAACTTGCATTTATAGATAATGAAAATTAAAAGATAAGATAAAAATATAGGCGCTTATAATCCGATATTTCATTCTATCCCCAATATCCCTAATATCATTTCATGTATATAAATGTTACCTAGTGGGAAGCAATATACCACTCTACATAGCTTCCTACTTGATATTTTTCTTAAATAATTCCCACAACAACTTAAAATCTGATTGATAAATAAATTTAACCTCCAAACCAGAATTTTCCATCTTTTTCACACCTACAGACTTGGCAATGGATAACAACTGAATAGATCAGTGATTTCAACTTTTTCAAACCTTTGAACTGGAAAACCACTGTTATAAAGTACTTCAAATAACCAATACATCATAGGCACTTAATGATATGTGTAAGTGCAATGATGGATCAGTTACTACACCAAGGAATCATAGAATTGTTGAATACTTAGAGTTGAAAAAATTTATGAGAACACCCACCCACTAGTCAGATTCACTCATTAAAAATATAAGCACTAGGACAAAAGACAATAACATAACATTTCTACTTATTTTTACTGATAAGAGATTTAGTAGTTCTCAATTGAATAGCTCTGTGAAAGTTAAAGTTAAATGAATGTAAGGCAAATAAATCCTGATGACGTTTTCTCCCCCACCAACTTTATTTATATATAACTTTGATTTACAAAGTTGTTTATACTAGCTGTTTTGGACATTCAATGTTCAAACATCAATTCTACCACCAGTGTTAACTTTCCTTCAACACTGTCACCTGTATCCCATCCACTCCCCTAGACTATCCCCTTAGCAGACACAAAATAATTTTACACTGCTTTGTTACAATAAAATGGAAAATAAAGTTTTCAAAAAAAAAAATAGGTCAGGAAAAGAAAATTTGTGAAAATTTTTATATTTCACAGTGGTATTATAAAGTCATTGAAGAGTTACTGCACTGTTCGTTGCTAGTTGAGCCTTCTGTGTTACTGTTTTCATTTGTTGCATTCTGTGGGCTTCTATGCTACTTTCCCAGATAATTTGCTGTGCTCAACTCGGCTGTCAGCACAGTCATACATACAGCTGTGCACTTCAGAAGCTGTAGAACTACGTTGATTCTCTGGTTTGACATCTCTTGAGATTAGTTGTGAAGTCGTGAAACAGGGCTGTTTATGTGCCTGAGGATGCAGGATGTGGGGTGGATGTTGGGGCTTTGGCAGAGTAGAATTCAGCAATCCCCCATCCCCCATTACCAAGAAGGCCCCAGAGTTTTTAACCCAAACACCAGTGAGCATACTTAGGAGTTTCATCAGCTTGGTCTCTCTCCTGATGAAATTTTCTTTTAGGGTCAGAAGGACAAGATTGGTAAAGAGAGAGAAGAGAAGAAGCACAGACATTAGAAAACATGCCTAAAATATTCTACAAATAGAAGTCATATATATATATATATATTTGGTTTTTGGGTCACACCTGGCAGCGCTCAGGGGTTACTCCTGGCTCCATGCTCAGAAATTGCCCCTGGCAGGCACAGGGGGCCATATGGGATGCCGGGAATCGAACCACCGTCCTTCTGCATGAAAGGCAAATGCCTTACCTCCATGCTATCTCTCCGTCCCCCGCCACATATATTTCTAATCTTCAAGCTTAAAATATAGAGGAACAAAAAAATAAATAAATAAATAAATAAAATATAGAGGAAGAGAATTCTTTCAGGAATATGGCTGTATCTAATATCTGTCAGAAGAATAATTTTCTAACCTCTTTTAATCACTAAAAATTTATTCAATAACTGCAATCTCAAATGTCTGCTGCTTTTACTGATTTCCTCCCAACTCTACACCTCCCTCATTCCAGAGCCAACTAGAAGTATATGTTCACGTTCAAGAGTTCAAGACTGCAAAAAAGAGTAGCAATATAAGAAAAAGTGCAAGTAATCCTAGAACTCTTTTTTTCTAAATCCAAATTAATGTTGAAATATAAGATCATTTCCAACTAATAAAGGATTAAATTGAGGACTAAGGTTGAGACAGATTCCACAGTAGATGAGCTTAAAAAATGAGCTATGGTCCAGAGTAATAATACAGTAGGTAGGGTGCTTGGCTTGCATGCAGAGGATCCAGATTCAAAAGCTGGCAACCCAAATGATTCTAGGAGCCCACCAGGAGTGACCACTGAGTGAACACTGAGTGCAGAGCCAGGAGTAAGCCCTGAGCACTGCCAGATATGTTTCCCTCCCTCCCCAAAAATGAACAGACAACAGAACCATGAACATATAAAACGGAAATATTTTGATGGCTAATTCTCTAAACTTTAGTTTTAAAAAAGGAGATAGATCAAATTATTAAAAGATAAAGTATGGGGCCAGAGTGATAGCACAGCTGTAGGGTATTTGTTTTGCACTCAGCTGCCCAGGACAGACAGACCTGGGTTCAATCCCCAGTGTCCCATATGGTTCCCCAAGCTAGGAGCAATTTCTGAGCGCATAGCCAGGAGTAACCCCTGAGCATCACTGAGTGTGGCCCAAAAACCAAAAAAAAAAAAAAAAAGGAAGGAAGGAAGGAAGGAAGGAAGGAAGGAAGGAAGAAAGAAAGAAAGAAAGAAAGAAAGAAAGAAAGAAAGAAAGAAAGAAAGAAAGAAAGAAAGAAAGAAAGAAAGAAAGAAAGAAAGAAAGAAAGAAAGAAAGAGGAGGGAGGGAGGGAGCGAGGGAGGGAGAAAGGGGAGGGAGGGAGGGAGCGAGGGAGGAAGGGAGGGAGGAAGGGAGGGAGGGAGGGAGAAAGGGGAGGGAGGGAGGGAGAAAGGGAGGGAGGGAGGAAGGAAGGGAAAAAGGGAGGAAGGAAGGGAGGAAGGGAGGAAGAAAGGGAGGGAGGGAGGAAGGAAGGAAGGAAGGAAGGAAGGAAGAAGAGAAAGAAAGAAAGATAGAAAGAAAGAAAGAAAGAAGAAAGAAAGAAGAAAGAAAGAAAGAAAGAAAAGAAAGAAAGAAAAGAAAGAAAGAGAAAGAGAAAGAAGAAAGGAAAGAAAGAAAGAAAGAAAGATAGGAAGGAAGGAAGGAAGGAAGGAAGGAAGGAAGGAGGGAGGGAAGGAAGGAAAGGAAAGGAAGAAGAGAAAGAAAGAAAGATAGAAGAGGAAAGAAAGAAAGAAGAAAGAAAGAAGAAAGAAAGAAAGAAAGAAAGAAAGAAAGAAAGAAAGAAAGAAAGAATAGAAAGAAAGAAAGAACGAAAGAAAAAGAAAGGAGAAAGAGTAAGAAAGAAAGATAATAAAGAAAGAAAAAGAAAGAAAGAAAGAGAGAGAGAGAAAAAGGAAGAAAGAAAGATAGAGAAAAAGAAAGAAAGAAAGAAAGAGAGAAAGAAAGAAGAAAGAAAGAGAAAGAAAGAAAGAAAGAAAGAAAGAAAGAAAGAGAGAAAGAAAGAAAGAGAGAAAGAAAGAAAGAAAGAAAGAAAGAAAGAAAGAAAGAAAGAAAGAAAGAAAGTAAGAAAGAAGAGAGAAAGAAAGAAAGAAAGAAAGAAAGAAAGAAAGAAAGAAAGAAAGAAAGAAAGAAAGAAAGAAAGAAAGAAAGAAAGAAAGAAAGAAAGAAAGAAAGAAAGAAAGAAAGAAAGAGAGAAAGAAAGAGAGAGAGAAAGAGAGAAAGAGAAAGAGAGAAAGAAAGAAGAAAGAAAGAAAGAAAGAAAGAAAGAAAGAAAGAAAGAAAGAAAGAAAGAAAGAAAGAAAGAAAGAAAGAAAGAAAGAAAGAAAGAAAGAAAGAAAGAAAGAAAGAAAGAAAGAAAGAAAGAAAGAAAGAAAGAAAGAAAGAAAGAAAGAAAGAAAGAAAGAAAAAAATAATGTAGGCATCTTAGAAAGCATCAGTGCTGACCTGATTTAGGGTCATTTCATGGATAAGGAGGAATAGAACCTGGGAGGTTTCCACACAATCAGGATTCTTTCTAAAGTTTTTTGGTCTCTGTGATCATGAGTAGATCACATTCTCTCCTAGATAAGTTATCTAGCTATATGGTATGGTAATCTGAGGGTAGGCAAGACCTTTCAGAAGACTGAAACCCCTGTGAACCCCTGGAATACCACTACAGATAAAGAGACTGAGCATTATTGTTATATCTGTTTATGTAGTCAGTCAATAAATAACCAAAAGTACAATATTATGTTTGGTTACGCCATTAAAATATAATCATGTGTTGGAGGAAAAAGGTCTGTTAATGGAAATAAGAAAAGTACTATGGGCAGAAAAAAAGCATCTCCTATATTTAGTTCAATTCTCCAATGCAAGAGAGAATTTTCTCTTTAATTGTATATAATTAATTCCCAAAGATATCTAGGGATTAACTTGGTTAATAATGGAGCGATGGGGCCAGAGAGATAGCATGAAGGCAGAACATTTGCCTTGCATGCAGAAGGATGGTGGTTCGAATCCTGGCATCCCATATGGTCCCCTGAGCCTGCCAGGAGCAATTTCTGACTATAGAGCCAGAACTACCAGTAACCCTGAACACTGCTGGGTGTGACCCCAACCCCCCCCCCACCAAATAATAATGAAGAGATACCTTTTTCATCAGTAAGGCATACAAATATCAAAAGAAGTTAGACAGTCCATCACTCAGTATTAATAAAGAATACCAACTACAAATATACATGTATACAAATACTTTATCATGAACTTAATGAAATATGAATTTAACAGATCTTTTCTTAACATGTACTTTAATTCCTGAAAATATATTTCCTATACAAGATTTTTTCAAACTGAAACCATATGTTTATAAATATGCTACAAGTACATAAAAAGTATAGTGAAATAATTTTACAGTCTACACTACTGAGTTGAAAATAATTCAGTCTATTATTAAAAAGGTTTTGAATTAGGAAGCAAAAAATATGATTGCAGCACAGGAAATCTGAAAGTAGGAAAGCATGGAATGATGGTATATAGTCATGTGTAAGCAATTCAAGTAGATCACTCAAAAGTATTCAATCTGTCTAATGAACTAGAAAGAAAATGTAAAGTTCAAATTCAATTACTATTTACAACCAAGAGTTTTTTCCCTTAGAAGCTGGAGAAATTGTACAGCAGGCAATATGCTTTTCTTGCACACAGCTGACCCAGGTTTGATCCTTGACATCCACCTGATGCTCCCAAGTACTACTAGGAGTGATCCCAGAGCTCAGAGCCAGGAATAAGTCCTGAGAACCAAGAGGTGGCTCAAAAAAACAAAAATTTTCAAGAAGGGTTTTTCTAATCGAAACATATGTTTAATTATGTTTTTCTTTTTTTTTTCTTTTCTTTTTTTTTTTTTTTTGGTTTTTGGGCCACACCCAGTAACGCTCAGGGGTTACTCCTGGCTATGTGCTCAGAAGTTGCTCCTGGCTTGGGGGACCATATGGGACACCGGGGGATCGAACCGCGGTCCGTCCAAGGTTAGTGCAGGCAAGGCAGGCACCTTACCTTTAGCGCCACCGCCCGGCCCCTAATTATGTTTTTCAATAAAAATTATTTTGAAGGCTCAAAGCAATAGTACAGAAGGCAGATAGCATGTCTTACATGTGGATGACCTGGGTTCATTCTCTGGCATCCCATATGTCCCCCAAGCACTGCCAGACGTAATTTCTGAGATTAGAGCCAGAAGTAAACCCTGAGCACCACTGGGTATGGCCCAAAGAGAAAAACATTATTTTGAGATTGAATAAACAATTTATTAAAATAAAATTAAAAAATAACCAAATAAAGGTATCACCTGTTCCCCCCACTTTCACACAAAAACAAATATTATAATTTTGCTTACTTATTAGATGGCACTGATGCATTAAATCTAACAGAATCCATCTAAAATCTGGCTTGAAATATCTTTACAAGAAAAAGGGCACATAAACTTTAAACTAATACAAAACTGTGGTTTTGCCCAAAAACATGTTACAATACCTTGAACATCTTTATTACTGAAATAGATATCTCCACAAGCAGTGAATAATGAGTTCATTTACACCGCATCCCAACCAGCACTCTTTGTTTTCACTAATTTTACTTACTTGTGTAGATTACTTTTCTTTCTTACTTGTGTAGATTATTTTTTGATATCTTGTTTTGTATACCCCTAACAATAAGTGATGATGGGCATTTTCATATTTTGTTTGATTCAACTCCAGTGGAAACAGTGTAGAAGGTTCTCAGTAAATTTAGAATTGAGCTACCAAATGACTCAGCAATTCCACTTTTAGGTATTTAAAATATTTATTCAAGACAAAATATTTATTCAAGACAAAAATATTTATTCAAAAGGTAATGTGCCTACTATTATTCATTGTAGCATTTAAGTAATATAGCTAAAATTTGTAACCAAACATATTTCCAATAATAGATAAGTGGATCTTGAATATGTGGCATATATACTGTAATACTATACAGTTGTAAGGAATGATGAAAAGCAATTTGCTGCAGCATGGATGGAACTGGAAGATATTATATTAAATAAAGTAGGCCAGAAAAAGGAGGATAATGATAGATGATCTCACTAACATGTGATATTAAGAGTAGCTGGATAAGGGAATGCTTGAAATGAGGGATGCCTAGATCATCCATGACCCCAAAGTACAGGGAGGAGAAAGAAAGGGGTAGGAGAAAAAGAGACAAATAGGAAGCAACTGGGGAGGGCAGAGTCAAGAGGACTCAAGTACATAGGTGGTATAGAGGATTGGTATAGCCAAATATCCAGAACACAGAGTCAATAACTTATGAGACCCAAACTTTAACAACCAAAGTCAAGAAGGTGCCTATCAAGATGCATTCTGGGAGAGGATGAGGGAGGGAACTGGGTGAAATGAAATTGACACTGGTGATGGGATTAGTGCTGGACCACTCTGTCCAAAACTCTTCTATGAATAACTCTAACAGTGCTTTAAGATAATTTTTAAAATAAATAATATTTAAAAAGGAAGAAAATTGGAAAAGCTAAGAAGAAAGGAAAAGAGAAAGAAAGAGGGAGACAAAAGGAAGTGTAGGGAAGTAAGGAAAGGCAAGTGGAGATTATAAGAAGTGTACAAGGGGGATAGTAGCAGATAAAAGCAAATTTCAGTCCTGTAATTATTCTTTCTGTTAAATTAATTCCTAGGTACTTGATTTTTTTAAACATTATTTTAATGTGATAGACACTTTGATCCCATTATCTAATTATCTGAATATAAGAATGCAACCAATTTTGGTATATTTTGTAGTCAGCCACTTTGCTACATTGGTTTACTTCTTTCAGAAATTTTTTGTGAACTTGTTAGGATTTTCAATGCAGAATGTCATTTCATCTACAAATAAAAATAATTTGACTTCCTCTCATCCAATTTGAATTCCTTTGATTTCCTTCTCTTTGGACTTCTTGCAGATATAGTGGACATCCTTGCCTTGTGCCTAATCTCAACGGGCATGGTTTTTCTCCAAGAATAGTATCAGCTGTGGGTATTTTATAGATAGTCATTACTATCTTGAGGAAAGTTCTTTCAAACCCCTATTATATTGAGTATTTTTTCATGAATGAGCTTTCATCAAAGGCTTTCTCTACATAATGGATATCATCACTTTTATCATTCCTTAATTGCTCTGCATATATTAAATCATCCATGGACCCCTGGGATAAATACAGCTTGATCAGAATATATGATTTTGTTGATTCCACTTGCAATGATCTTGTTGAGGATTTGTGCATCAATGTTAATCAAGGAGACTTATTGGAAATTTTCTTACTTTGTAGTATTCTCTGTCAGCTTTGGCTGTCATTTCAATGTTAGCTTCTTATAAAGTCTTATAAAAAGATTCCTATTTGGGGCTGGATAGTATACTGGTTAGTGATGAACATTTATTCATGTGCCATTTAGCCATCTATATTTCTTTCTTGATAAAATGTTTGTGCACAGCTTCTCCCCATTTTGGGGTGGGCTAATTTTTTTTTCTTTTGCTGAGTTCTACCAGTGCCTATATGTCTTAGATATTAAACCTTATCACATGGGCAGTGTTAACCATGGGCTTTCATGGCTCACATGGCTTTCATGGCTTTACATCTTATTTGAGAAAAGATTAAGTAAGTCTATAGAGCTGGCCCAGTTAGAAAACAGTAACTACATTTTTGGGTAGGTTATGCTTCCAAGCTTCACAGAAGAGGAAGTTATGGATGCAGATTCCTTCACTCACTCCATAAAGACCTGGTGATAGAAGCCTCCAAACTGGTGTACCTAAAGTTTGGTGAGACTACTGTCCTCAAAGAAAATCATCGAGGGTTAGTGATGAGGCAGGGCCATCAGAGAAATGGAGATGGTGGGTGATGGAGGCAGCAGGTATTGCTTCAGCACGGCAGGGGCTCAGCATACACTCTCCTCCCAAGGTGGCCAGTTTTCTGATGTGTGGTCTGATGGACCCCCATGGCTCGGTTTCCATCTTTTTTGAGAAAAGAATGAATCTATGGCTGGCCCAGCTGGAACCTGACAAGTGCATGTTTGTGGGTGTGATTACTCAGTTCCAACTTTTTTTGTTTGTTTGTTTGGGGGGGTCACACTCAGCAGTGCTCAGGGGTTCCTCCTGGCTCTACACTCAGAAATCGCTCCTGGCAGGCTCGGGGGACCATCTGGGGTGCCGGGATTTGAACCACCGTCCTTCTGCATGCAAGACAAATGCCCTACCTCCATGCTATCTCTCCAGCCCCCAGTTCAAACTTTTTAATTAAATCCCTTCACAGTAGTTACCTATACTGAATTTCTTGATAATACTCTATCCTACCTGATTAGAGTTCCATTTGGAAACTTTGAGCCAACAACATAGTATGAAGACAACCTAGTCTAGATTGGAGAGGTGGCTCAGTGGACTGACATAGTTTCTACAGAACTGCCCTTGTACAGTTAGGAGTATCTCAAGCACTACTGAAGATAGCCCAAAACAAGCAAACAGAAAACAATAGAGCATATTATACCTTTTGGTTACTTTTAACAATTTCACAATTGAGTTCAGCCATTAATGTACAACACCCTTCACCAGTGCACATTTCCCACCACAAATATCCCCAGTTTCCCTCAAACTTTCCTGCCTGCTTCTATGGCAGACATTTTTCTTCTTTCTTATTCTTTTTTTTTCTTCACTTTTAGACACTGTGATTTGCAATATTCTTACTGAAAGGGTATCATACATACAACTTTAATATCACTTTATCTCCTTCCAACACCCAGTTCTGGTCCAGAGTGATCATTTCCAACTAGCATCATCATGGTGGTCCCTTCTCTACCCAACTACACTCTCCTGCTATTTGTGGCAAGCTTCCTACCATGGACTGGTCTTCTTGGCTCTAATTTCTATTGTCTTTAGATATTATATAATTTTTTATTTTGTTTATTTTTGTTAGGAGGGCACACTCAACAGCAGTGAGGGTTTACTACTGGCTCTGACTTAGAAATTACTCCTGGAAGACTTGGGGGGAGCTCCATTGGATGCTAGGAATTGAACTTGGGTCAGCCACATGCAATGCAACACCCTACCCACTGTGCTATCACTCCAGCCCCCCAAAAAGTTGTAATCTCTTAAATTTTATGAAGTTCTTAAAACTCAAAATATTTCCAGTTTAGAAAATGTCAAACAAGAAATTAATGCTTACCTTCCAGTGATTGACCTTATAAAACATTTTAGATGAAGGTGATAAAATGGTTTCCAGTGGTCAAATGGATTTTTAAGAAGCACCCTGAGTTTACAGTAAAGATCATTTGTGAATACTTAAAGTGGGGAGGAAAAGTAAACAAAATATATCAACTGCATATTAGTATATGTCAGCGATACAATATAATTATTATCTTTATTTCTTGATAAGTCTTGCTATCTTCTTCAAGTTAACTGCAGAATTAAGAAATTACTCAAATATGTACATCTCATACACTATTTGATTAAATGAAAATATATATCCTCAATGAAGAGATCACTTGAACATTCGAGTGGATTATGGTAAAATAATGGAATCACTTCACAATGTCTTCCCTTTCTCTTACCCCTGTGGCTGTTGTTTCTGTGATGATTGGGGCTGCAAACACTTGACTCATATATTTAGTTGCATTACACACTATGGGTAGTCACATATGGCTGTAGTGCTAGTTGGGGTCAGTCATTGGTTTTAGTGCTTGCGTACTTGGCCAAAATATCTGACACACTTTAGTTCAGGTGCTCATACACACCATGCTGTAAGCCAAAGATATATATAGATTAGAGGGTGGCAGAAAAGCCCCTGGGACCACACTCACCATATGTGGGTGAAATCAGGAATCAAAGTCATGACTTTACAAGCACAGCACCAACCTCTGGGGCCTTCAGGATTTCTAAAAGTTCTAAAAGTACCCTATAGGTACTCAAATGTTAAAATGTTTAAATGTTCTTTAAGGTAAGAAGACAAATTAACTAAATTCTCATTAATGTTACAGTAAAAGGAGAATAAAGAGAGATTTTTTTTTAAATAAAATGATATACTATGAGTTTTGCCATTGCTAATGAAGATTAAAAAATGAGTCTTAGGGCTGGAGAGAGTAGTTTGCTTGCCGTGTATGCAGCTTACCTCGGTTTAATCCCCAGCATCTCATATAGGCCCCTGTGCACTATCAGTAATAATTCCTGAGTGAAAGAACAGAGTAATCACTGAGCATTGTTGGATATGCAACCCCCCCAAAAAAGAGGAAGAAGAATCTTTTGAATTATATACTGATAGTAAAAGAAAAATTAGAACATAATAAAATAACTAGAAAGTGCAAAGAAAATTTTAGATAGTTTTGTTTTTATTTTATTCTACATTTTTATTTTATTTTATTCAAGTCTATATTCTATATTTGGTTTTATTATTTTATATTTTTCATAGTCTTAAAATAATAGTTAAAATTCCGTTTTCTTGTCTTATTTTTGCAATAGCTGCTACTCAGCTGTATTTTTTTTTGTTGTTGTCATTTAACTTTCTCCTTCATGGTTTTTTTAAACAGTCAATTAAGTGGTTAATTAGTAGTTAATAATTAAGTGGGATAGAGTGGGGGCATGAAATTCCTGGGCTGAGCCTTTTAAAAATAAACCTTCATATTGTATCATTTAGTTTGACAATTTCAATATCTCTTTACCTTCTTTAATCCTAAATTGTTTACATGAACAGTGTAGCAAAATGCCAGATAACATTTTAAATGCAAAAATAACTTACTATCTGTGATTCAAACATGATAGGAGCTTAGAGAAAAATTTTTGATTTCAAGGATAGCATGTTTGGCTAACACTTTGCTGGTTTTTAAGGGTAATAACATTGATCACAAAAGTAATAATCATTAACAAATTACAATGACATCTTTTTGTTTGAATATATTTAATTTTGGGCCACACCAAAATGCTCAGAGATCATCATGGTGGTACGAGGGGGACCATCTGGGGTGCTGGGGATTGAACCTAGGTCAGCCTACCTGCTGTGCTATCGCTCCGGCCTCAGAATGACATATTTTTTATAATAAAACATAAATTTAACCCTAATAATTACATAAGTTCAATAAATCTGTAAAAAATTTATATGAAAGTAATGCTGGGGTAGGGGTATTAGTTCAAAGAGTACAGACTTTGAATGTGGGTGTCCCAGTTTCAATCCTTAGGACTATGCAGTTCCGACAACAGCAAGAGGAATTCCCAGACACTAAACTAGGAAAAGCCTTATGAAGAGCGGTAAGTATAATAAATAACTTCATTACATCCAAACACTATTATTATATTTATTTCAAGTTCTTACTTAATGTTTTTCATTCAGTACCAGTTACAGCATTTCCGAAGTAAGTATACATCATTTATTAATTTTCTTGTGGAATTTCTTAAAATAAATCTACATACTGGCAAAGAGGAATTTTTGGCAACTGATGGAACAGATCATAAGCTACTATATCAGTGTTTTTCTTATCTCTTAAAAATGATTTTAATACCTTTTTTATTGGTCTTATATTTCCAGAGAACAAAGTCTAATTCTCCTTGATTAATCATCAATGAATTTTTAGTAAGAACTTGGCAGTGTTGTATAGTAAATAAAACTTTGAGAGAAACATTTCAACATTTCTAAAATAAACTTTTTTCTTGAAAGTTGAAATAAAAACAGATAATTAGGCCTCATTCACATCTCAAGAACTTAGACAAATTGATTATCATTTGAAAATATGTTAGCACTAGAGCCTTAGGTTAAGAAAAAATACTTCATTTATTTTTGGTCAGATGACATATTAATTTCTTATGCTTCATAAATGGTAATCAAAATAAACTTTTCATTAACTTCAAAGAGTCAATCACTTTAGCCAAGGACATAATTCAGCAGGAGCATTTTCATCAGTCTTAAGCTTAGCAGACTCAGATCAATGCCCAGAATACTACCTGGAGTGATCCTTGAGCAAAGAGTCAGGAGTACTCCCTGAGCAACATCAGGTGTAGCCCCAAAACAAAATAAATATAAGTGGTTTAGTAAAACCATTTTAAAATAGGGTAAGAGTTGATGGGGTACAAAAACTGCTTATTATTTCTCTATATTACTCTTATACTGAACCAAACATTTTATAGAACCTCGAACATCACAAAGACCCATAATTGTGGAGTTGTGCTAAAGAAAAAACTCAGACTTCAATTACATAAACGCCTGAAAAATTGAAGCTTTCTAATACTAATCCTTCTTTCCATTTTTTTTGGGGGGTGCACACCCGGTGACGCTCAGGGGTTACTCCTGGCTAAGCGCTCAGAAATCGCCCCTGGCTTGGGGGGACCATATGGGACGCCGGGGGATCGAACCGCGGTCCTTCCTTGGCTAGCGCTTGCAAGGCAGACACCTTACCTCTAGTGCCACCTCGCCGGCCCCTAATCCTTCTTTCTTTACCCACTTGACTTCTCCCCTTCCCATCATAATACACAATTTTTACCTCTTATAAAAGTACATTTTAGTTTTTAACATAAAACTGTATATCAAAAAACTGTATACAGTTTTATATATTTAATCCTATAATAGTATAAAAGTATATAGGATATCATATAGGATATATGACATATCCTATATTATCCTATAATATATAATCCTATATAATATATATGTAGTATATAATCCTTGGGCCAGAGAGATACAGTGTGTAGGGTATTTACATTGCATGTAGTAAACCTGGATTTGATCCCAGCTTCACATATGATCCCCTAAGCCCTATGAGTTATCTTTAAGTGTAGAGCCAGGAATAATCCTGATCACCACCAGGTACAACTCCAAAACAAAACAAAACAAAACAAAACAAAATGTATATCTCTATTTACAAAATTTTATGGTTTAGAATTGTTTGCTTCTCATTTTGGCTTTTTATTCCTAGGCTAATAATTATATTTCTAGAGGAACACAAATTATATTTGACACTATATTTTTTTAATTTTTTTTATATACGCTATCAAATTAATATATAAAATAGCACTTGTGGTAGAATTACCTTAACAGTCTTAAGATAAGAAAACTGAAGTTAAGACAAGTGATTTCCCCAATGGTATATGAACCCTGAGATATATCCAAATACCTGATCAAATTCTACTATTTCTCCCTCCATACTATATGAATCAGATAAATATGACATTATTGTAAGAAATAATAGTTCCCAAAAAGATATAAACTGTAAGTACCACCATGTAACAATTTGCTTTTATACTATAATATAGCAAATATGAATAACATGAGAACCCATGTTATTAGGCAAGATTTAAAAATTAATTCTACATATGCCTAAAAAATGCATTACATGTTTCCTGTTAAGGAAAATGGGTGACTTCTGCAATTCCCTGTTTAAGAATTTTTTTTTCTCCTTTTCATGTTTGATATATTTAATCCCATAAATTGACCAAGGACTAATTTGTCATCTAGTTCTCAAAAACAAAACAAAACAAAAAACAAAAAAAAAAACAAAAAGAAGTATCACTGTGAATAGTATAGTGTTGGAATGTGGTATGCATAAAACCTTATCAATGCCCAGTATTATAAATCAGATGCCTCAAATAAAATGTTTTTTAAAATAAGAGCCACTGAACACACTAACTCCTGTAATAAAGTAATACAAAGAGTTAGAAAGCTTTCTATTTTAGAGATCATTTGCTAATATCTATAGATGGATGAATGTAACTAAAGACAATGCTAGCCTATCTGCAAATGTACAATTAATGAGCTAATAAAAATTAGCCATGAATAAAAGTATTGGGCAATTGAGAATTCTGAGTGATTGCCTGTATCCTATTGGACAGACTAAAGGGTGTGACCATGAGAATAGCCAAATAAAAAGGGTTAGAGAAAAAGGAATCCTCATTAATTGGGAAAGGATAATCTACACCAGCTTCTACCAAAAATGGTATGGATTAAAAATGTAAAAAAAATTATTTTTAAAGAAATATTACAGAAGTTGAGGTTCTTTTTATTTATTTATTTATTTTTGGTTTTTGGGTCACATCTGGCAGCGCTCGGGGGTCACTCCTGATTCTATGCTCAGAAATCACTCCTGGAAGGCTTAGGGGACCATATAGGATGCCGAGATTTGAACCACCGAACTACTGCATGAAAAGCAAACACCTTACCTCCATGCTATCTTTCCAGCCCCAGAAGTTGAGGTTCTTTTACTGCATATGGTTAACTCAGGTTTGGCCCTGGCACCTAATATGAGCATCTGTAGGCATCATGATCCCTAAGCACAGAAGTAAATCCTGAGCATGGCAACATGTGGCTCAACATAACCAACCCCCAATTAAAAACAGAACTACTTGTAATTCATAAATTATATTCCTAGATATCCAAAGAACACAATCTAATTTATAAACCTATCTGCATTACAATTGGAGCCAGAGCACAGCAGGTAGCATGTTTCCCTGGCAAGGCTGACCTGGGTTCGATCTCTATATCCCATAAGGTCCCCCAAACCTGCCAGGAGCCATTTGTGTCATATGCATACAATAGATTACCCAAGTATTAGGAAAGGTAAAATTTTCCCTTCTATTACAACATGGAAAGAACTGGGATCAGGCTAACCAAAAGCAGTCAGAAGGAGAAAGACAAATTCCAGATGATCTTCTTCACATGTGGTGCAAAAAAGAAACAGCATGGAAATGAGACTAAAAAAACCATGAAACAAATGCTTAGACTGCCCAGAGAATTGCAAAAAAGAGGAACAGTGGGCAAAATGGATCCACTTCACTGTGATGGAGGAACATTGGCATGTTATCAAAGGTGGAGGGTAGTAAAATCATACCCTTAAAATGCCATGCATGTACATTATTGTAACCCAATATTACCTCAATAAAGAACTAATTGAATACAATATTTTTGGAGGACATCTAAATAGTATTGTTAAATTTTAGGTAAACAATACTAATTTTTTATATAAGTATTCTCCAAATTGTGCATGAAAACATAACGGATGTTGGGTAGGAAGATGAAAAGGCCCACAGTAAATGTAAGCCTGTCAGATGGATTAAAGCATATTAAATTATTTAAATATATTAGATATTAAAATATTTAGTGATATATATAAATATAAATATTTATTATATTTAGTAAAAAGTGATATTTAATTTCTATATAATGGAAACTTCAAGGGGGTATAAAGTGTAAAAAATCCTTCTGATAGGCTTGTTTCCAAGTGGACCTAAGTCTTTATCTCATTGTGATCAAAAGAATCAAAGTACATCTAGTCCAAAGAAAGACAAATCCAGCATTCCTAAAATTGGCAGTCTCTAGAACAAATATGCTTTGACACTATCCAACAGACTAAAAGAAGTAAAAGGTCAAAAAATAATCATTTAGCAGTCCAAATGCAACTTGGAATAAAACTGCTAATTAACAAATGGCTTAAGCACAGCATTAAAAAAACTGCTTTAGAGGGTTTAAATTATGAAATTCTAATGATTATAAGTAAGGATTAAATCTTTCATTTTAAATAAATTTGAATAAAAAAAGATATAAAATGTCTTTCCCAAAGTATAGTATGAAATAAAGTGGTCTTATTTCCTAATGTTTGTTTATCAATAGTTTTAACTGACTATTCTCTTCATCTCTTTCACCTACCAGACATTCCAGGACTTAACTATTTTGTTTCAACTTCTTATGCAATCAATATCACTTTTGTATAAAATAATTGTGAATGACTTCAAGGTTACTTAAGTGGGTTTCAACTGATTTTACAACATGTAACTAAAGAATTATCAAACAATATGCACATTTGTATGTGCTTATCTCACCACATAATAACTACTAGCTATTTTTAATGAACTCTGACGACAATACAGTCCCCTTCATATTTTCCTCTATCAAATTTGATCATTCATTTCACTTCTATTTCCTCACATTCTAAGTTCTTGCTGTTCTCTAAACAATCCTTCATTTTAATTTTTAACATGTATTAACTTCAGAAATGTACCAACATGTACTAACTTAACTTCCCAATTAGATAAAATTATCTCTAGAAACTAAGAAACTAGCAGAAACCAAGATGGCCAAAAAGGAATATACGAACCTTTCTGAGGCATCAACATAAAGAATACATGAAAACAGAACCAAATAAAGCATCCAGAGTGGGGCCTCACTATGGAAAAAAGTTACAAGAAAACCCAGCCATCACTCCATGGAGGCTGGGCACACAGGTGCACAAAACAGTGGACAAGTTCAGAGCTAAAAAGAATTATCCATGGGAAGTGATAGAGGAAAGATACAAAGAATAGGAACCAGCAAGCTGGTATTAAACATTAAATAAAACAAAAGAAAAGAAAAAATACTTAAGATGGGAGAAAAATAAAAGTAAAAGTTTCAGTAAACTAAAGATTTAATCTGGCTCTTGCAGAGTCAAAAAGAGTTGGGCTTCTTGGCATCTATCCCAAGGGCCCAAAAGCATTCTTTGAAAGGACATATTCATTGCAGCACCATTCACAATACCCAAGATCCAAAAACAACTCAAGTGTCCAAGAATAGTCAGGATAAAGAAACTGGTATGTTTATATGCACAAAGGCATGCTAATCAAATGGGGGGGGGGGAATCATGCAATTTGCCACTAAATAAATGGAACTGGAAGGTATTATGCTGAGGAAAGTCAGTCAGAAGGAGAGAGACATATACAAATGATCTTATGTAGGATAGAAACATAATAAAGGAATAACAAATGATCAAAGACAACAGACTCTAAGAACAGGCAAAACTGAGGGTAAGGGGACAATGAATCTGAGGGGATCTTTAACAGTGGAAAGGGCCTCTCTGGTAGAGGGAGTGGCGTTGGATCATTGCAGATACAAAGCAGTACCATTAAAAGTATTGTAAACAATAGTGCCTCGAATTTAAAAACAAAATTAACAAACATAAAATGAGTCCTGCTAACTTTCTTTTGCTCCTGGCAGTAGATGGGAGCAGCTATTTCACAAGTGAGCCACACACAACAGCTCTCTAGGTCATAGCCTTGACCTTGCTCCACAAGATCACAGCTTAAACTCCCTGACAGGCACAGGCAGGCGGAGCTCAGAATTAAGTTTCACAATGTGAATAAATCAGATTTCATCTCCAATTTAAGATTTTATCTCCAATTTATCTCCTTTTGGCCAACAAATACAAAGATCCCACAGAAGTTCAGTTTGTGCCTGTACCTACCCTAAGAAAGACACTGAGAACTGATAGAACCCAGCACAAAGTGGGTGCCAACTACTGCATTTTTTTACCATAAAACACACACACACACACACACACACACACACACCTACTGCATTTTTTTTACCATAAAACACACACACCACAGTGCGTCTTATGGAGCAAATGCTACACACACACACACACACACACACACACACCAGTGCATCTTATGGAGCAAATGCTGTATACACACACACACACCATAAAACATACACACACACACACACACACCCCAGTGCATCTTATGGAGCAAATGTTGTATACACACACACACACCACCCCAGTACATCAATGCTGACACACACTCTACCCCAGTGCGTCTTATAGAGCAAATGCTGCCTGGAGTTAAAGCTTGAGTGCAGGGGAGTAGAGCATCTAAAAACTATGTGGTCTTATGGTCAGGTGCATCATATAGAACGAAAAAATACAGTATCCCTATTCTAGCACAAAACACCCCAGAGTTTATTGCACTGAATTGTCCAAGAGGCTATGATTCTGAGCAGACATCTAGTACTGAAAAATAATAAAATTACACACTAGCTGTTAATAGTCGCAGTATGTTAATATTAGCTGTCAGATTTCAGCAATTGTGAACCTTGTGCCAAAGTCCAAGCCCAATAGATATTGGTGCTATTAGCAGCTACAAGGCATTGGTTACCACATATTCCCTACTGTCAGAGTCACAGACAAGTTCAATCTTGAAAACATTTAATATGCCCTCTCAAGATATCTGTGGCTGTCAGAAATCAGTGGTTTATAAGGAACCAGCCTGATAATGTTGAAAGTGTACCAAATCACTGCTCAAACCAGCTAGAGCTCAGAGCTCCAGCTGTAGTTTCAACAAAGCACTGGGAAAAATGAAAAGATAAAGGAAGTAAGCCAAACCAATGAAAGGGGACAAATTACAAGAAAAGTCTATACTAAGTAAAAATTTCTAAACTGCCAAAGAATGACTTCAGAGAAATAAAACTCTTGATATCCAATTTGCTGAGAAAATTACTGAAAGAAATAATAAACTCCAAAAAATATTAGTATGTGTTTGTGTTTGTGGGCATGCAAGTGGAAATGAATGAACTAATATTCAAAATAAATACAGTCCACACAAAGCTCAGGACAAAGAAATGAATGACGTCATCAAGCAATGGAGGAGAGAGATGAACAGACAATCCCATGAAGGTGATATAAGGATGGCCAATAAACATGAAAAGGTATTCGCTGTCACTTACAGAGAAATGAAAATCAAAACAACAAGGTGTCATCTCACACCACTGTAAGCAGCATTTAAAAATGTAAGAAAACCCAGCCAGGAGCGATTTCTGAGCTCAGAGCCAGGGGTAACTCCTGGGTGTGACCCAAAAACCAAAAACCAAAAAATAAAGTAAGAAAATTATTTTCCAGGGCCTGAGCGGTGGCACAAGCGGTAAGGCATCTGCCTTGCCTGCTCTAGCCTAGTACGGACCATGGTTCGATCCCCTCTGGTCCCCCAAGACAGGAGCAACTGCTCCTGGCAATAGCCAGGAGTAACCTTGGAGTGTCACCAGGTGTGCTCCACCCCCCCAAAAAAAATTTTTTTCCCTAACTATAGGTAGTAATGATCCAGCCTCTAAGGAAACAACCCAAATATCCAACAACAAATGAATGAAGAAGTGGTGTCTACACATAATGCAATACATTGCAGTCAAAAGAAAAAAATGAAATTACTCAGTTTTCTGCAATTTTTAAGGAACTAAAGGTTATCATACTGGGTGAAATAAGACAGAGGGAGAAGGATAAGTACCAGATGATCATACTCATCTGTGGTGTATATAAAGAAACAAAACAAAGGGTATATACAATACAATATGGACTGCTAACAAACTCTGGCACTGGAGTACAAACTAAGAACACTAGATATGAAGTAGGTGGTGGAGAGGAGACAATGACAAGTGGGCAAAGTAGAAACGGGAATAGGTTGGAGGGTACTTTAGCGATAAAGAAATGAGGTACTGTGTACACCAAAATCCTAAACACCAACACAGAAAGGAAGGAAACACTGTAGGAGGAACTTAAGTCATCACTGTTGGCTTTAAAGACAGAAGGCCGTAAACCAAAAAATGAATATAGCTCTAGGAGTTGGAAAAATCAAGGTTCTAATCTATTGTCTTCCGAAAAGACAACAGATTTTATCCCAGTGAGATCCATATTGGTTAACTGACCTACAAAAATGTGAATAACGAGTGTGGCTCACGGACGCCGAGTGTCCCCGGCTGGCCCCAGCAGCACCATCTCGCCCGCTCAGCGTCATCCCTCCAGGACTGGAACAGAGACCCTGTCATCCTCTAGGACAGGAAACTGACACCCCCATCACCCCCCAGCATGGGAAACCGAGACCCTGTCATCCTCTAGGACAATATTTTTCAACCTTTTGTGCAGACACACTTTTTTCATGAAAAAAAAAATCACGAGGCACACCACCATTATAAAATGTTAAAAAAATTTTAACTCTGGGGCCTGAAGAGATAGCATGGAGGCAGGGCATTTGCCTCACATGCAGAAGAACAGTGGTTCAAATCCCAGCATCTCATATGGTCCTCTGTGCCTGCCGGGGGCGATTTCTGAGTGTAGAGCCAGGAGGAACACTGAGCACTGCCGGGTGTGACCCCAAAACCAAAAACCAAAAACCAAAACCAAAACAAAAACAAAACAAAAAAAATGTGAATAACAAAATTGTATTACTTAAGAGAATGCTTTATGGCAATTCAATACAACAATAAAAAAACTAATATACTTTATAAGTAAGTGGCGCCTCAGTTTTAAGATACAAATTTCAGCAAGGTAAGGTAAATGTGTACATCAAGACCATAAATGTCAACACCATTATAAACAAATTACTTTAATTACAATAATTTTTTTTTTGGTTTTTGGGCCACACCCGGTGACGCTCAGGGGTTTCTCCTGGCTATGTGCTCAGAAGTCCCTCCTGGCTTGGGGGACCATATGGGACACCAGAGGATCGAACCGCGGTCCATCCTAGGCTACTGCTGACAAGGCAGACACCTTACCTCTAGCGCCACTGCACCGGCCCCAATTATAATAAATTTTTAAATCTATACATTTTAATGTAGTTAGCCTAATTTTAGAGATAATGCATACACAGATATATATGCATATACTATATGTAAATTAAAAAATTAAAGTAAAAATATAATTTATATTTTAGTCTGTCAGCTATTTATGTCACCTTTAGTTATCTATTTTGTTACTATTAAATGGCAATAATAGTCAATTCTATCTTAAACAAGAAAAATCAGGATTAAACAGAATATAAAAAATATCTGTATTTGGGGCCCGGAGAGATAGCACAGCGTGTTTGCCTTGCAAGCAGCCAATCCAGGACCAAAGGTGGTTGGTTCGAATCCCAGTGTCCCATATGGTCCCCCGTGCCTGCCAGGAGCTATTTCTGAGCAGACAGCCAGGAGTAACCCCTGAGCACCGCCGGGTGTGGCCCAAAAAACCAAAAAAAAAAAAAAAAAAAATCTGTATTTGTGATGAATAAAATCAGCATTATATAATTCAATTTATAACAGTATATTTTTATACTAATGAGAAATTAAAATACGAGTAAGTTAAAATGTGGACTAAAGTCATAAGGTTTAACATTCAGGTTAATAAAACATAAAGCATTTCTTTAAAAAAAGACTATCATATAAAAAATATACTAAGCTGGGGGCCAGAGAGATCGCTCAGTGCTAGGACTTTTGCTTTGCACGTAGCTGATCAGGATGGACCTTAGTTCGATCCCTGGCATCCCATATGGACCCCCCCTCCCAAGCCAGGAGCGATTTCGGAGTGCATAGCCAGAAGTAACCCCTGAGCTCACCAGGTGTGGCTCAAAAACAAAGAAAAAATATATATATGTATATATACATATATATACACATATATATATACACACACTAAGGTAATAATTATCATTATTCAAGGCACAGACAGAAAAATAAGATTGCTTATACTCTGTGACATATCTGTCATTCTTTAGAATAACAATTAAAAATTTTATTTAGAATTTTGTTTTTTTAGTCACTAAAGGCATATTGTCTTCTCTGTGTATTTTCCTCATGTATAACCTTTTCTTAAAATAAATTCTGTATGAGAACATACACTACTCATAATGCTACAGTTCCTTGGGAGAATATAAACTAGAAAATCAAAAACTTATTTGTCCTATGCCCTCTTTACCAAAATAAGATATATATGCATATAGGTCACTTATCTCCTCCCTGTAAATCTACTTCTTCTAACATAACTACAGATTGGTCCCCTACAAATACATACCACCAGTACTTACACCTGAGGTAAGTAGATAGATACTAGCATCCACTCTGATGGGGAATACCACCCACTTTGGGAAACATTATTATAAATCATCAGTCTTACATATTGACTTGATATTGCTAGCACACCTAGGTAGCGATTAACAAAACTTTTCTCTCCTAGATTGGTATGAGATATTTTAATTAAGGGGAAAATAGATAATTAAGGGGAAAGTAAAGAAGAAAATATTAATATTTTTAGTAGTATTTCAAGTGAACTACTAAACTGCAACTAAAATAATTATCATCTACTTTTGACTAACAAATGTCTCAGCAAGTGCATAGGAATTACTGCCAACTTCTATACAGGTTATAGAAACATTCTTTTTTGCTGTGAAAAAGCTTCTTAATTTGATATATTCCAGTAGGATTATTTTCTGTGTGCTTAGATAAAGACCTTAAATTACTGAAGATACTTTCACAACCAATGTCATGATAGGTTCTTCCTATATTTCCCTCAAGGCAATTTATTAACTCAGGTCTGATAGCAAGATGTTTAGTCCAGGTGTATACAGGGGTCTGAGTGCTTTCTGGTTTTTTTGTTTTGTTTTGTTTTTAGCATATATATGACTGACCAGCCATTTGTTGAAGAGGCTTACCTCACTTCAATTCCTACTCTTAGCACCTATGTCAGAAAGCAGCTAACCATGTATCTGATGAAAAGTCTTTGGCTTCCAATTCCATTCCACTGATCTAAGAATCTGACTTTGTTCCAGTACCAGACTGTGTTGATTACTATAGTTTTACAGAACACTTTAAAGTTGGGTAAAGAAAAACCTCCTCTCTTCTTTTTTTCCTAGGATTACTTTGGCTATTCTGGAGTTTTTAATCCCTCCATATAAATCTCAGTAGCATTTGTTCTATGTCCTTTAAAAATGTCATGGGTATTTTTATAGCAACTTCACTGAATATTCATATTGCTATAGACAGGATCATCATTTGACAATACTAATCCTTTCAATTCATAATTAGGAGTTGTGTTTCAATCTCTTTGTATCTATTTCTTTCAGCAGTGATTTGTAGTTGTTCTTTCTTTTTCCTGTTTTTTTTTGGGGGGTGGGGAGGTGGGGGTGGGGATGGGGAATGGGAGGTCACATCAGGCTATGCTCAGGGAATGCCCCTATCTCTGTGATCAGGGTGTGATTCAACACTCCTGGTGACTTGGGACCATATGGGATTCCACGGATGAAATAGGGGTCAACCAAGTGAAAAGCAAACACCCTAACCAATGTACTCTGCCACCTCTTTTGTTAAGCTGATTCTCAGGTACTTGATTATTTTTTTGTTTTGTTTTTTGTTTGTTTTGGGGTCACACCTGGCAGCGCTCAGAGGTTACTCCTGGCTTCATGTTCAGAAATCGCTCCTGGCAGGCTTGGGGGACCATATGGGATGCCAGAATCCGAACCGATGACCTTCTGCATGAAAGGCAAATGCCTTACCTCCATGCTATCTCTCCTGCCCCAAGTACTTGATTATTTTTGAAGCGTAATTGTGAATAGAATTTTTTAATACTCTGATCTGCACTTTTATTTTGTGCATATAGGAATGCAATGAATTTCTGTGTGTTGATTCTGAGCCTGCCATAATACTACAGAAGTTTATTGTCTCTAGGACTTAACTTATTTTCTAGAGCCTTTAGGATTTTTAATTATAAGTATCCTGTTATTTTCAATTTAAAAGGACATCCCATAGACAAGGAGAGAATCTACTCATCTGACAAAGGATTTGTAGCAAGATATACACAGCACTTATAAAACTTTAAAAAGAAATATATCCAAAAATGTGAAAATATAAACAAATACATCCACAAAGAAGATATACAGATAACATAGGTATATTTTTAAAAATGCTTTGCACCTCTTACCATTAGGGAAATGAAAATTAAAACAACAATGAGAAATCACCTTGCACCAATGACAATGGCACACTACAAAAAGAATAAAAGCAACAAGTGTTGGCTGAGATGTGGAAAAAACAAGTCCTCATCCACTGCTAATGGGATTGTCAACTCATTCAACCTTTTTAGAAAATAATATGAACACTTGTCAAAAATCTAGCAATTGAACTAACATATATACCAGCGATTCCAAATCTGGTCATATACTCTCCAAGACCTAAAAACTCTATTTCCAAAGAACAACTGCACCCCTATGATTAAAGCAGCAGTATTTTTAATAGTCGAAATCTAGAAAACACCCAAGCATTGAAGATTGTATAATTGAATCAAGTATTAAAAAATATGGCATGTAAAAACAATTAATGTTACTCAGTTATAAGAAAAATAAAATTGGGGCCAGAGCAATGGCACTGTGGTGAGCATTTGCTTGCACACAATAACCCCAGACAAACCCCAGTTGAGAGGAACACCAGTTCGAGTCCCAGCATCCCATATGGTTCTCTGAGCCTACCAGGAGCAATTTCTAAGCACAGAGACAGGAGTGGCCCTTGAGGGCCACCAGGTGTGACCCACAAACTAATAAATAAACAAACAAAATACTTTTAAAAAAGAAAAAAAATTATGCAGTTTGCCACTATGTAAGTGGCACTGGAGGGTAGCATGATTAGAAGGAAAGAAAAGATACAGATGATCTTGCTTATATGTGGAATTATCAAGAAACATTCAAAGCCAACAGAACCTGACCCCCTAAGTCTACAAAACTGAGTTGACCATGGGAGTGAGGTGGAAGAGGTGGTAAAAGGGGAGAGGAACCCTGTGATAATGGTGGACTGAAGTGAACACTCTTGATGGAGGATATAGTCCTGGAACACTATACATATAAAACTATTATTAACATATTATAAATTACTGTGACTAAAGTAAAAATAACACTAAGGATGGCTAAAAAGTAATTAAAAGAAAGAGCCTCAATTAAAATGAATACCAAAGGCAAAAAATATTACCGCAATCTAAAATTTCATAACCCTTAGATTTATTATTAACTCAAAACTAACTCAAAATCTTCAGGAACTTATTTTCATACCTAATTCTGAAATAGATCATGCCCTCAAAAACCAGGATAATTTTTGTAACACCCTTACTGACAACACTTAAATAACAGAATCCGGTCAATTTAGAGGGGTATGACAATGTGACAGTGAGGTATTATATATTTTCCTGATAATTCAACACTTTGGTCTTCTAAATGATAACAAGGATACTCTAAAAATAAGTTATATGTTGCCTGTAAAAACTATGTAATATGCCCACTACCTTAAAAATGGATATTTTATAATTTATATATGCCAAGATTCTCAGTCAACTAAAATCAGCAATGTATTGTATTTTTAAGTAGTGTTATAAATTATTTTGCATTAAACTATTATTTTATCATTAAATTCTCAATAAAGCTTGGGAAAACACCTTACTATGTTATTATACATCAGTACTATCGTTTTGGTTTTTAATTACATATAACAAATGCTTAATTTAGAAACCTTTGTGTTCTCTATCACCCAAATACACTACAAGTGTCATGAAGACCAATTTAAGAAGGCAACTCGGCCAGAGAGATAGCACAAAGGTAAGTCATTTATATCTTGCATGCAGCAAATTGAAGTTCCTCCTACTGCACCATATATGGTCTCCTGAGCACCACTAATAGTGATCCCTAAGTACAGGATGAGCACCAGTGGTGTGGCCCAAAACCAAAACCAAAACTAAAAAAGTTAGGCTAAATTAATGTTTTCAAATCTATTTTTAAAAATATAAAGTAGCTAGTTTTATCATAGATCAGAATATGTACATAAAAAGAAAGTAAAATTACTTAAATGTTCCCAGTAATGTTCTTCCATTATATTTCCAAAGTTCTTTTTCATTCCCTTCATATAAAAAAATATGAATGTGGGGCTGGGAATGTGCTTAGAAGTAAAGTACATTACTCACATGGCTTAAACACAAGATTCAACACCCATCTCACACTTCCCATCTCACACACATACACACTTTTTTTGGGGGGAGGGGGCAAACCCAGTGACTCTCAGGGGTTACTCCTGGCTATGCACTCATAAATCACTCCTGGCTCAGGGGACCATATGGGACCAAGATCCGTCCTGGACAACCATGTGCAAGGCAAATGTCCTACCACTGCGCTATCGCTCCAGCCCCCACATACACACATTTTGTTTAAATTAGATCTCAAGATTAATAATCCCTGAACTTTCTATCAAAATGGCATCATGTAAAGAGAATCAAGAAGAAAAAAGTTGAAGTTACAAGTCATCCTGCATTAAACCTTTTTTGGAAAACAATACAAACAACTCTCAGAATACCATGAATTTCAGGTGCCATAGAGTCCAGTAATTCCAATTCTTGGAATTTATGCAAAGGACCAAAAAAGTTCTATTCTGAGAAGATATTTACACTACTAAATCATTGCAGCACTACTCACAAAAACTGGAAACCAAGTGTCCAAGAAAAGATGAGGATAGGGGATGGGTGGGAAAAGGCAACAAACTGGCGTGCGCGCGCGCGCGCGCGCACACACACACACACACACACACACACACACACACACACAAAATGTATTATTACTCAGCTATAGAAGATGAAATTTTGCAATCTGCCACTATGTAGATGAACCTGGAGTCTTTCATGATGTAAGAAGTTAGTAAAGAGAAATACAGACACAAAATTATCTTGCTTATATACGGGATATAAAGAAACACAGTAAGGGGGAACAAGTGCACAAAAAAACAGAACATGAAACCCTCTCTACAGAACTATGCATACTATGGTAGGGGGAGACAGGGAGTTACAGATTGAGTGGTAACAGGGAACCTAAGACAGTGGTCAAGGGAAGCAGACACTCTAGTAAAGAGTAGAATGTTGGATGCATTAAAATATCTGTCATTAACAGTATAGTAAATCACAGTACCTAATATAAAACTTTTTTAAAGAATAAAATGATGCCATTATGAGTGAGACAGTCTACTATAATTTAATTACAACTTGTTAGAAAACCTAGAATGAACAAATGTTGAAATCATACAACATTCCAAGACAGGGGGAAAAAATAGGTAATGTAAATAGACCAAATGGAAGTACAAAAATCAAAAGTAAAAATAAAAATAAAATTTCCATAAGAGCAAAGTTTCAGAAACAGATGGCTTCATTGGTATACTCTACAAAAATTTCAAATACAGATTATGCCTAAAGTCTTCCCAAAAATGATAGATGGAACACACTCCTAAAAACATTCTATGAAGCTAGTATCATTTTAATCCCCAAAATATGGGGGTGAGGGAGTAAGCAGGAGATGGTTCAATGGCCACATTACATGCCTTGCCATATAGAACAGTGAGTAGTGCCTTCATGGTGCCATAGCTACTAAATGCAATTCTGACACCATGCTGAAAATGCTTAATGAGCTCAAAAAAATGATGGCACAGGAAGTCAGCAAAGCACAAGAAACTATGAGAGCAGAAATGAGAAAACTACAAGCATAAATGAAAAGTATGGTAGATTAAAAAAGGTATGTTTACTTATAGCTTGCTAAGGGATTCTGTACATTTTCAATAATGAGTTAACATTTCATTTGTATTGATTGTACTATGCCTAATCAGTACTTTTACATTCCGTAGGCATATTTATTGTAAACTTTCACTTAATATAACAGATACTGTAGATACACAAACAGTATCTATAATATATTCTAATAGAAAACTAACATTCTTTTTCTTAGGATGAAACACTTTGTACTGTTACAGGGCTATTCAGATTTTCCTCTTTAAATTATCTTAATTCTCTTCATTCTTACTAAAGTTTACATTTGTAGGTTTGGCCTATTTCATTAAAATTCTAAAATATAATACCATAGAATTTTTTAAAGCTTTATTTTTGATAATCATTAAATAAGATAAAAGTACAAAATAAATTTTAATGCAATCAATATATTTTAGAGGCCAAGTTGGAAATGTATAAATGAGAATGGATAGTATACTATATTATATTAAATGATTTAAATTTAGTTACAAAAGTAAAAATCATATAGCCACATCAATCATCAGAAAATATGTTTACTGATTAAAATTTCTCATGATTCCATTTGTTATTCCTTTAAGTTTTATTGGAGCAAATGATATAAAATAAATGTGTTATATATGTGACAAGGGGGCAGGTTGGGAGGAATAGGAGGAAACCTAGGAATACAAGGGGACATTCACGGTGGGATGCTGTAAGAACATAGTATGCCTAAAACAACACTATTAGGTATAATTTTTAAGATGGTGTTTTTAAAAGAAAAGCTATGTACAGTAAAGTCTTTTAGTTTTACCAAAGAAAAAGTCAATTTATTTATTAATTTTTTTTTTGGTTTGGACTTACTCCTGCTGGAGCTTGAGGAATCATATAGGAGTACTCAAGATCTAACCCCAGTTTACTAGGTAATCCCTAGGCAAGTACCTTACTATGTCTCCCACTCCTTACTTAGCTCATTAATTTAAAAAAATAAATAAATTTAAAGGTATACTCTCAAATACTTTTTCTACACTCCCATATTATGGTCCAAAAATAAAATTAATCTAAGATCTGTTGACTTCCTTTGTATAGAAGTAGTGGCTGTGTATCACTTTCAGTAAGGTAAATGGGAACTAAAATTCTGTAGCTCTAGCAAAAACTATAAATACATAAACTTTAATTTACTCTTGAAACTACCACTGCAATCCTAATATGTTGAGGGCAATGCTAGGAAAACAAATAAAACTACTATCAAGATGTTACTGGGATCAAGGTTTTAAAGGAACTGAAAAGTCCCAAATCTACAAAAATACTACTTCAAAGTTGTTGGTTAACACTAACGTATGCATAGGCACAGGACAAAACAACAGTGCCAGCAGAAAATGGCAGCTGGGATGCTAAATCTGTGCAGATTTCAGCCACTTACAGTACTGAAAAAATTCGTAGCTGAATGTGTGTCAAATCCAAAGGACCTTGATAAAGTTCCCTATGCCTTAAGATTCCAGAACATCCCAGATTTAGAATTATAGGGCCCAGCATGAAATATAGGAAAAGTAAAATAGATCAATAATAACAAAGCCTGGGGCCGGGCGGTGGCGCTAAAGGTAAGGTGCCTGCCTTGCCTGCGCTAGCCTCGGACGGACCGCGGTTCGATCCCCCGGTGTCCCATATGGTCCCCCAAGCCAGGAGCGACTTCTGAGCGCATAGCCAGGAGTAACCCCTGAGCATCACCGGGTGTGGCCCAAAAACCAAAAAAAAAAAAAAAAAAAAAAAAAATAACAAAGCCTGAAATTAATCCTCAATAAGATCACAAAAGATGACTCAGAAAACAGGCCTATTTTTGTTTTCTTAACTATAATATCTCAAATATTTATATTGTTCTATGATTCACCTGTGCTGCTAATATAATTGAGGCTAGTTTACATTGTACAGAAGTATTAATATTTGGTATAAGTATATGAATATCAGTGCTATTAGAGGTCAGCTGTTACTCTGATTTCCTTATCACAAAGATATTTTACCTTTTTATCATTCCTTCTCCCTATGACTTCTAAGTTGCTATAGATTCGATTTAGCATAAAGGAACTTCAAACTATGAAATCTCATTAGTTCAGCAAATTTGCTAAGTCAATTCATTTTCCTAATTACGTAAGAAAATTGTTTATATACAAGAAGATTAAAAGATTGCTGGTCAATCTGTGGAGTGGACTCCTGCTGAATCAAGTGCTTTCTCCCAAGTCCAAATTGATATAACTGGAAAGAATGATTAAAAAAAAAAGGCAAAGCATACATGACTGGGCTTCTACACAAGAATAGGACCCTTTTAGAAAGATATGTGAGTAGAAAGGGAATTAAAAAAATCTCTCGATTGTATTGATTTAATGACAGTGTCTCACTATACCTGTGATCTGTAGCTTCCTTTTAAATTATTCAATATGTATTGACCACAAACTACATTATTTAATAAGCTATTATATGGAAATTTTTCTTGTAAAAAAGGAATCAGATAAGAGACTGTGTTCACAGTGTAAGAATAGGTGGCAATGAGAAAAAATGAGCGAGAGAGATCAAAAGACAAAACAGTTATGAAATAAATAATGGGAGGCATAATGTAATAATGTGCAGTAACTATGTATACCATAACTAAGCAAGGCAATTATGTTAAATAACATTGTATTACATGTCTGAAACTAAGATAAAACATGTAACAATATATGATAACATTATGTGCCCTTATGAGAATCATTTGATATATATTAAATAACGATAGTGTCTAATATATAAAATCAATGTTACATATCGATTATACCTCATTATTAAACCACAGTTATTGCAAGAAATAGCTGATAGAGCTGCAGATCCTCTCAGTATTGCCAGGTATAGTCTTGTTGACTTGGAGTACTACTGGGCCCAAGTAGCATCACATGTCATATCCAAGCAGAAACATCCAGGATTATACCACCAGGCTGAATATCTCTGGTTTGGTTTCTGCAAGCTCTGTTGAGGCAAGTCTCCCAATAACAAATAAAATGAAACCTCCAAACAGTAAATAGCAAGTTGGGATAATATACATATCTATATGTATATAAATAAATGTCAAGTAAGAAATAAACACACTTACATGCCCTATTTGTGTGTATGTATGTATATTATTTCAATACAATGATAATAGCAAAAGCCTATGTGTAATGCTAATAGAAAAAATAGGAAGATTAACACAATGAGTATAAATCTTTCAAATTTAAAATAAAACAAGTCAATATGATTTTGCATCTTCCTCCAAAGCACAAACATATTCATAGGTACAGACATGGTGTTTTAAGATTGTACTAAGCCTATTAAGACTGTTCAAAGTGAATATGCTCACGTTAAAAGTGAAACAATAAGGTAAGGTATATGCAAGTAAGGTGAAATTCACGATACTGATAATGAACCACCATAAAATATAAGTAGATAAAAAGAGACAACTCAATAGATGATAGGATCAATAAATCAATCTCTCTATTTTATAAATCAAACCTAGGCTGTCCAAATAACACTTTCAGTGACATAGTAATGACAATAACTGGAATAGAATCTGAATCCATATGTGTCTCAGTCAAGTTATTTTCCAGGCTACCCATGGTATAGAGCTGCCTTGCAAATCTGATTTCCTCTGAAATGACCATCTCAACCAGATAAAACTAATGAAAAATTGCACAGTGGATCATTTTTCCAAAGCCTCTTTCACTTTCCTGATCGATTCCATGCCCATAATTGCTCAGCTTGGAAATGTTCAAACATTAAGTGATATTGAAACTTGCCTTCCCCAACTTATATAAAAATATTTTCACTTTTCACTAAAGTTGAAAACATGAACCACTAACAAGCACTCTTAATAAGCTATCCTGGGAGAGATAAAGTTCCTGTCTTGCATGCAAGATGCCTTCAGTTCAATTCCCAATATAGTACTTATTCCTGCCACCAGCACCAACTGAGTGTTGCCATAACAGACCCTGGAACTGCTGGGTCCAACCAATCCTGCATCACAAGCCAGGCACCAAATCATCAGACCCATACTTGCTGGTCAAGTATCTCCAGGAACAACTCCTAGGGAAGATCCACTTAAAATGCTCAAGTAAAAAAAATATAGACAGATATAAACTGCTAAGTAAGGTTAACCTTCTTCATAGAAATTGCAATTCTAACAGTAACTCTGGTTAACTTACTTTAAATATATACAGTTATATCAAATAAATAGTTGATAGAAATAAAAATATTATTTAAATTTATGTTGAATATAAGTGCAGGGTGGGAGGGCACATAATCTGGAGTGTTCAGAACCTATTCCTAGGTCTGTTCTCATAAATAACCTCTGGATAAACTCAGGGGACCCTAGGTAGGGAATGTAGTGGGAATCTGAGCAGAGGTAGCCAATTACAAGACAAGTGCCTTACTATCTATAATATCTTCTTAAACTCTACTATTTTTTAAGCTGAAATTTCAAATTATCAACTCAGAAGGTTGTAATCCTGAACATATACCAAAGTATCTTTGATAATCTTTTAAGTCAGGGTATTATTCTATAAATATAACATATCTCTGGATTTAATTTATTTTCACTTGCCAGGCATGACAACTTTTTATGCAATTTGAAATAATTTACTTCACCTTCCTTCAAAAAATAATTATTTCTACTTACTTCTATTTAATCTATATTAATTTTGATGAAGCAAGCAATTTTGATCTCTGTCCCTCTCTGGCCTCTTATTCATGTTGGCAAATGGCATATAAACAAACATGCAAGCAGAAGTTTTAATAGTGACCATGTCTGTCAAATTCCTTTACTTTCCCCCCTCTATTACTGAACAGTGTGGCCCAAATAAGAGTTATTCTCCAGTCTGGATTTAGATTTAGAAATAAGCAGTACTGTGAAACTTCAGCTAACGTGCAGCAAAAGCAAAAGTTAATACAGCATGTGTTAGTTTTATAATCAGAAAAAAATTTAACCACTTCAATCTTTAAAGGCAAATATTTTATCAAATGGAGAGGATAAAAATGAACAAATTATTATTTGAGACATCAGAGTACTTACGAAATAATAAGAAGTGGCAAACAAATTCCAAGAAGAAAGGTACCCTTCCCAGTGAGTTGATATTTTCTTGCTATTTCTTTCCTACATGCATTTAAAGATTCCTAGTATAAATTGAGATGTGCTCAGTGGACCATGGGGTAGCCAGGAATCAAACCTTGGCCTTGTACATGCAAAGCAAGTACATTTGAGCTACCTCCCTGAGAATCTGAAGCTTTGTGAAACAAGACATCAAATGGTCAATCTCAAAACCTCTAAAGAACAGAACTGAATTTCCTGTAATCCTTCAGAACTGGAGAGGAAAAAAAAAAAAGACATCTAATCAAGACAGAAAAGTAGAGTATACAAGAAAAATGAGATTAAAAAAGATAACAGACAACAGCTTTAAAATAGGAGTTAAATAAAAAGCTCATGAGAAAAGAGGGAAATTTATTAATGGAAGGAGACATAAATAATAAAAATGAAAATCAACTTAAAAAGAGCCAAATAAAGTTCCCAGAACTGAAAAATAAGGTATTTGAAATTAAATTTATGGGATGGACTTAACATTGGCCACTGCAAAAGACAGTAAGTTTTAAAAATAGATGAACAGAAAATAACAACAAAATAACATAACAGAAAATACCTTATTGAGGGAATGTCACTTTTAACAGGAATACTAATTATGGAAGGGATAAGAATATTCCTCAATAAATAGAAATTCCAAAACTTAGTCACCATTTCTGCATTCAACCAACTCCATAGACTTACTCTATTCTCAACAAAAGATGTATACAAGCCATTAATTAATCATGGTACACCAGCCACACAGCTGAAAATAGCAATCTCGAGAGGAGAGGGAGAGCCAAAGCCCCACCTTGAAAAGTCATGTCAACTGCACCCACAATCCACAAGTGCCATTTTACCAATGGCCCAGCTTCACCACTAAACCACAGAGCTCTACAGATATGCCAAATAAACCAAAACTCTAAGTATGCTAGTATTTGGACTGACATCTCCAGAACTTTTTTGGAGTTATTAAAGGCAACCGTCTCCCACTTTCTTGTACTTCTGAAGTCCTTAGCAGCCAAAACCTCACCCCACAAAAGCTGAAATATCAGCCACAGAGCTTGGAATGCCTAGACTACCAATATTTTTCAATACTGTCATCTTAATAGGAACACAGCAATTAAGACATCAATATGAATTTAAAGCCACCTAATGTTCAGAAACAAAAAAAGAAAATCAACTATCAATAAATCACTTAGCAAACCTTCTGACAATGACCTCATTGCAAGATACATTGATTTTTCACAAGGAGTAACTCTGAAGTGCCGCTGGGTCTGACCCCCCAAAAATGATAGGTTATCAAGGCAGAGGAAAAAACTAGCCACATATTAAGAAACTGCATTTGCATGCTTATATCCAATGTTCTCATACTTACAATTTCAAAGGATTCCTACAACACACTGACCAGAATAGCTAAAATTCAATGTCAAATTCTGACACAAATATAGAGCAATGGTTTCCAACACTGTTGGGGGCATAAGTGGCATGGCGATATACCCTATCTACTGTACAATCCCCAGTACCACTTAATCATTAAACTTCACTACGTATATGAAATTCTGAGTCTTGGGCCAAAGAGAAAGTACACAGGACAGGGCACTTAACCCGTCTAGGTTCTCTCCCCAGCAACCCATATTGTCCCCTGAACCTCTCCAGGTGTGATCCAGTTCAGAGCCAGGAGTAAGCTCTGAGCACAGCTAGGTGTGGCATCCTCCCCGCCCGAAATTTTTTTCTGAGTCTTTAAAAAACTGATTAAAAAATTATCTAGCCTTTGTGAAAAAGAGGGAATTTAAATTAATACAGTCTTTATGGGAAATAGTACAGAAACTCCTTAAACTAAAAATGAAAATAACATATGACCCATTGAAAGCATTCCTAGGCATTTTTAAGCACATAAAAACACAAATTCAAAGATCTGCACACCTCTCTTCATAGCAGCATTATTCACAATAGCCATGATTTACAATATTGTTAATGACAGTTTCATGCCTAAAATATTCCAACACCATACACTCCGCCAAAGTATCTGCTTTTCTCCACCATGCTCTCTCTTGTCTGAGTCCATTCCCAACAACCTGTACATCACCCAAACCCCATTCACTGCCCTCGATAAGCTCAGTTCTCTGGTTATCTTGCCTTGGACATTGTTATTTCCATAATATGTTCGTAATGAGAATTTTAACTAATATAAAATTAATTTCCATTAATTGGTAACTTAAAATTACGTTTACTTAGAATTAGTGGGTAACTTAAAATGACATTTTTACGCCAATTGTATTCATTGAAAAACTAAGGCTCTTTAATCAATTCTATATAATCATCTATTTTATGAATATAGTTTAATTGAAATTTGGCCACCCTCACTCATTTACATGATGTATATGGATACTTTCTTGCTCCAAGGGCAGAGCAGAGTAATGGTGACAGAAATCAGATAACACACAAAGACTATTTACTATTGCTCTTTACAGAATCAGTTTCATAAACCTAGTTGCATGGTACTTAGCAAGTATTTACATATATAAATGACTTAAAATATAAATATAATTAACAATCAATTCCTCATACTTAAGGACATTACAAATATCTGGTCCCACAATTCTCACAACAGACTTCTGAGGCAAGAAGCATTACTCCCATTTTATAGATAAGAATACTGAAGGTTAAGTAAATTACCAGTAAATAATTCCAAAAATCACATTTACGTGTAAAATCCAAGCAATCTGATTTTGAGCCCACCTAATATTCTGGTACCTCTGAATACCAAAAATATAATAATCTTCGGTATTTATCTTATTTTTACATATCTTAATATATAAGCTTTATCTTAAATACATAATGGCAAAAATATCATAATGTTGGGGAGAAGGAATGGTAAGCCTTGCTTTCCAGATCTCTGGTATATAACTATAATTTAAATTACAAAAGAAAAACAGATGTCTCAAAGGCCAGTAAATCATTATTATTTTTCTAAGCTTATTTATAACTTAATTATTAAACTTGTAGGTATATGATTTTTATTCTAAGTCTTAAGTATTCTGTTATGTGAGCTCTCTAGCATAAGATACCAGGTGAAATAAAATTTCACATATTATGCAGTACAAATAACTAACATTTATTTCAATTTACACTGACTGTGAATATCAATGTCTTTATAGCATATTTCCTGTTTGAAGGGAGGCATTTCAAATCAATGATTTTGCTGTCAATAATAGACTGTAAATAACATAAATGCAAACAATGACAGAATGGTAAACATGAGATTTTGGATCTAAAGAAATTTTAAAGCTATTTACTAATCCACACAAGAAAAATTCAAAATAGAACTTCTCCTGTTTGCTTTTCTATTTTGTACTAACAGAATCAAGACAGATCTTTCTAGTTCTAGTTTTGACCAGCATAATACTTTTAATAAGTTAGCTATGTGGGAGGAGAAAAGAAACGAAAACCGGTGATTGGGGGAAATATATATTTTAAAGACTAATCCATAACAAAGGAATGAATTTCCACAGAGTATTGTGGTAAACAATTATTTCTACATATCAGTAAGATAAAGAAATAGATATAAAAGTAGGAATCGAGACTTCCAACATATCATTTGCAGGGGAAAGTGTCTATTTTTCAAAGAGCTGCTGAGTGCCTTGAAAAAGTATTCAAATCTCAAAATTCAACTAAAACTCAAAGTTCTCAAAGTTAAATTAGTATATTTAATATACTACTAAATCTTTAACATGCTTTAGTATATTGTGAAAAGTAAGCATACTTGAGTTTTTTGGAATAGGGTCAAAGATACCACAGTAGAAAAAAAAATCACTGCCTTGGTTAGACTAGTACAAAGTACTTTGAACTAGGTCAAATAGTTAATTTCGCAAACAAATCTTTGAGAATACAGCAGAACTCAACTTTTGCCAGAGAACAGAATAAGTAACTAAGTTTATATTGCCAAGAATAGTTTATTCTCATTAATTTAAACTCTTTAATATACCACCCACCTCATCTTCTTCTTTACTTCCCATTAAAGCTCCCCAACTTTAACCCTTATTTGGGGCACATTTTAGGTTTCTACCTAAAACAATACACCTTGAATTAGTTATTTGGTCCAAAATAAATACTGATTGCATCTCATTTTGGTTCTTTATTTTTGGTTTATAATATTGTGAATATTTAGGTGAAATCATAATATAAAGCCATTTCCAAATCATTTGACCACATAGAAACCTCTTCATAGCATACTAATTATAATATCTCTCAGGGAAGTATCACAGAACAAAATTTAGAAACCACTGGGATCATTTAAAAAATTAATCTCAAGGCCCAAACACAGATGATCATAATTTAAAATAAAGAAACAAAAAAAGATGCTGTAAATATATTCAAATCATTTTACATAGTACATATATGTATATGATGTTTTTTTAAAGTAGCTCCTTTGATTGGGGCTAAATAGATAGCACAAGCATGTAGCCAACCGGATTAGATTTCAAGAACCACATATGGTTCTCCCCAAGACCGGCTAAGATTTATCTCTGAACACATAGCCAAGAGTAAGCCCAAAGTACTGCTGGGTATGGCACCCCCAAAGGCAAAACAAAACTAAATACCATAACTAAAATAAATAAAATGTCCTTAGATAACCATTCTCAATAGGCTACTAAGACATTGCTCACTATGAAAGCCATTAATATATAAATTAAATAATTGCTATTTGGGAACACTAAATTTAATACACTAATTCTCATATCACAAACTTGTTCCAGGGCTGGAGAGATAGCACAGTGGTAGGGTGTTTGCCTTGCATGTGGCCAACCTGGGAAGGACCTGGTTTGATTCCCAGCACCCATATGGTCCCTAAGCCTGCTTGGGGCCAGCACCCATATGGTCCCTAAGCCTGCTTGGGGCGATTTCTGAGAATAGAGTCAGGAGCGACCCCTGAGTAGCAGTGGGTATTGCCCAACAACCAATTAATCAATTAATCAATCAATAAATACAGTTTTAAAAAATAAATAAACTTGTCCCCGTTCCAATTTAAAACAGAGGACATCTTTTTTCATGGAAAAAAGATGAAATAGAAAAAAATGTAATATATTGGAGGGGAGTGCAGAGAGAAAAAAATTCAAGACTTCAATGAACTTCTAGAAAATTAGTTGCTTATAAAGTTTACATTAGTTGTTTATAAAGTACCATTTCTAGAAGTAGAAATGTCTCTTGTTTTTGAAGACTTCTCAGTACATCAAGGCAATTCTGATAAATCTGTAAGTCTATATTAAATACTCCCAAGACAGACCAATGTGATACAGCCCTATCCAAAGAACTCACTCTGAGCCTCAATCCAAAGATGAATACATGAGCCAGGTCAGATAAAGGACCATCCAAGAATTTTATATGTAAATGCCATAAAAAGTAAACATTTTATTTGAACACACTAGATAGGAAGAGAATTCCTAAAGCTATTTATTATTCTAAACTCCTGGCCCACATAATTCTAGTTACATAAAGTAAACTTACAATATACTCAGAAAAGCAAAGCACTAAAATGGAGTGTAACTATATTAATACCCTGATAACAGTATCAGTAAAATCCATTATTCCCAAATACTTTGTGGCTTTGTAAATTAATAAATTCCCTTTCACTTAACCATAATTTTGAACTAGGGATTTAAAAATTCAAGTCAAAAAGATTAAAAAGATAATGCCAAATGAAACTAAGAATATTAAGTATAATTAAAAAGTATATCTTCTGAGAGATACCACCCCTTTGTCTGCCCACAGGCAGACTGCCTTAGATTCATCTAACTCTCCAAAAAGGAATACCATGCCACAGAAACTCAAGGATATACTACAGTCTTGCAGCAGATCACACTGGGGCCCATTGGGAGGGAGAACATGGCAAGTCCCTGCCTACAGAAGCCTCAGCAGCTGCACACACAGACATACTCAACACACGTTTCTAAGCCAATTGCCCAGCCTCACAACTTTACCACTGCAAAGACAGTTAATTTCTGCAGAGACACTTAACCATCAAAAGGTGTCTAGGCATACTGATGCTGTAGCTGACATCTCCAGGATGCTTCTGAGACAGGGCAGTTGCCTCCCCACCCCACCCCCAAGCTCCATGACAGCTTATCCACATGACACTTTGCTAGTTTTAACACTGGCTTTCCCATAGGAATACAGAAAATCGAATGTGAAATTATAGAATGCCCATACATTCAGCAAACAAAACCATCAACAGAAGGCTCAACTAGTTAGCAATAAATGATGAAATTAGAAAATCAGTAAAATTAGGGCCAGAGAGATAGCACAGCAGTAGGGCATCTGCCTTGCACACTGTCGACCTGGACAGACCGGATGCAATTCCTAGCATCCCATATGGTCCCCCAAGCCTGCCAGGAACAATTTCTGAGCACAGAACCATTGGTAACCCCTGAGCGCTGTCGCGTGTGACCCAAAATAAACAAAGCAAATGATAATCAGTAAGATTAGTAATCTTCAGACAATGACCATTTCCGAGATAGGACAATTTTCACAAATTTTCTCTTAATCAAGTCTCTTCCATGATTCCACTACCATTGAATTGTAACAGGCAATATTAAGTAAATTGTTTGTAACTGTCAAGGGACAGACTTGAGGGGAGAATGGGAGACTTGAGACAATGGTAATCTTACACTGGTGGAGGGACAATGAAAGCAGAAATAATTATATTGTGAGCAACTCTGTGAACCAGTGTTTAAAATAAAGAACCCAGGTTGGTCACATGCAAGAGAAACACCTTACCCACTGTGCTGTTGCTCCAGCCCCTCAAATACATTCTTATTTACGGATAAATTAGCAAAACATAAATCTTAAAAGTGATTTACACTACAGATAGAAATAACGTAAAAGTTTAGGGCTTAATTTTCATACATAACCTTAGTATATTGTTTCATCATTTTTTACAACATATGCTAAGGAGCCATGTTCAAAGCATGTGGGAAGAACTGAGGACTGAACTTGCAACCTCAAGCTTAAAAGACAAGTACTTTTGCTACTGCACCATTCCAAAGGCCCTCTCATAGAGAGAAAAACTAACTAAGATAACTTTTTGAGATATAGTTAAATACCAAATGATCTCACTCATCTGTGGTATTCAGAAAAGCAAGTGTTTTAGGATGACTAACCCTTGGCCTTTGATTACAAAATTGTGATTATCAAGAAGCTGGAGGAAGTGTTAAAAGATGAAAAAAGAGGATAACTAGATATGAAATATGAACTGTGCTGAAGGGTCTTAGGCATTTTGGTGGTGGTGAGGGTGTAGTAATTGTGTATATCAAAATTATAAACACTAATACTATTTTGGGGGCATGGAGCCATACCCGGTGGTGCTCATGAATTATTCCTGGCTCTGTGCTCAGAAATTGCTCCTGGTAGGCTTGGAGGACCATATGGGATGCCAGGGATCGAACCCAGGTTGGTCCCAGGTGAGCTGCATGCAAGGCAAACGCACTACCAGCTATGCTATCACTCTGGTCCCTATTAGTACTGTTTTAACTATGTTACCTAAACCTGCTATGCTCAGTGCTCAGTCCTGGCTCTGCAGGACTGTGCATCAAAAGATCATACAGGGTACCAGAATCAAACCTGGGCCAGCTACAAGCCAAGCAAGCACTCTGACTAATGTACTTTTGCTCCAGCTATAAAAAATAAGTTTTTTACAACAAAAATAAAAACATGAAAAGAATGTTGAATATTTCCCACTTGTGACTTATTTCAAAGTAACTTCTATTTTTTAAAAATTTTCACAAAGTATAACAAAAAACTTTTACAAGAACAAAACTTAAATACTGTTCAGCAGTGGCTCAAGTTAAAGGGAAAAGGTAGTTATACGTGTTATGTTTCATGTTATAATTAAAAGTTATATCTCTCCCTTAAATTTCTTGTCTCTAAGATTCACAGATCTCAACCTTTGAAGTCTTAATGTTGCTTTAAAAATAAAGAGCATTGATGCAGAAATGATAGTACAGAAGGTAGGGTGCTTGCCTTGCACAAGGCCAATCCAGGTTTGATCTCTGGACCCAACATAGTCCCCGAAGCTCACCAGGAGTGCAGGGTCAAGAATAAGCCCTGAGTACAGCCAGGTGAGGCCCCCAAAACTAAAATTCAGTGTTCTAAAAATTTTCAATAAAAATTTAACTTCTATTCAACACATTGTATTTTCTTGCCTCTTTATTCAAATTTCTGCTTTTTATTACCACATTCAGCATTACGCAGGCACAATTAGCCTTGATCCTGAAACTGGAAATTACAAAGAAATAAGTACATTATGAACTCAAAAGTAAAATACTTATCTTTCATGTCTTACTTTAAAACTAACTGAATGTGATACTACAAATATTTCTTAGCAAGGTTGTTTACCTACTTTCAAAAATATACAGATTAGAAGATACAAGGGAAAGGGCATATGTGTTAAGACATATCTGGAAAGCAAATATATTTCAGAATTTACCACATTACAGATACACAGAATATAAAAAACAATTACTAAAAGTACAGTTAGACTTGTGTTTAAATTCTGATACTATCACTGATGTAATTTTGTTTGATTTTGGGCCACACTGGAGGTGCTCAGGGATTACTCTTGGCTCGGCACTCAGGAATCCCGCCTGGCAGGTCAGGGAACAACATGGATCAAAACATGCAAGGAAAGCACCTACCTGACCCACTGTACTATCACCCCAACCCATCACTGATGTAACTGTGTGCATAGATGTATATTTGTGTCTATAGATATATGGATATATGTAAGTAATTGTTACTTAATGCTGACTGAACAAAAATAATCAAATCATTCTTAAGAAAAAGGATATATGCAATAGTTTTTAACTTGTAGTAAGTGACTTATTTTGAACGTAGACCAAACAAAAGTTAAGGTTCTTGCCTAGCACATAGCTGAGGCCATGACCCTGGCTAAAATCCTGGCACTACTGAATGTGTTCCTCATAAAATACCATGTATCGTTCTCTAAACAGAACCTAGTGGAGACCCTGGGTACCCCTAGGAATGCCCCCTTCCCTCAATGACTTTTGACATGTGTTTTGGTGCTTAAACTTAATCTTTTTTTTTTTTTTTTTTTTTTTTTTTGTTTTTGTTTTTGTTTTTTGTGCCAACCCAGCGGCACTCAGGGTTTACTCCTGGCTATCTGCTCAGAAATAGCTCCTGGCAGGCACGGGGGACCATATGGGACACCAGGATTCGAACCAACCACCTTAGGTCCTGGATCTTCTGCTGCAAGGCAAACACTGCTGTGCTATCTCTCAGGCTCCATAATCTTTTCTATATCAAAAATAAAACACAGATGGCCAGAGAGATGACACAAAGGGCTCATGCACATGCTTTGCAAATGAGAGTCCCAGGTTCGCTCCCTGGCACTGTATAATTTTCAGCATCACGCAGTGGTCGGCAAGTCCCGAGCCGCGAGCCGCGAGCCGCATGCGGCTCTTTGTATTTTTTAATGCCCCCTTCTGTGTGCTGGGCGGCCGCTCCAAGGAGTCAGGACTCTGCTCCTACACCTCTGTCAGTGCTAAGGAGCAGAGTCCTGACTCCTGGAGTGGCCCAGCACACAGAAGAGCCACATTAAAAAGTGTAAAGAGCTGCATGTGGCTTGCTAGCCGCGCACACATCTGGCACCTGAGATTCATTAACTGTGGTCCCAGAACAATCAATAAATACAACAAAATGAAGTACAGATGCATTTAAGTTTATTCCTTGAACTGCAATGTAAATACAAAAGCATTCTATTCTTAAAATGTATAAAAAGTATGAATTTGTCAATCTTACCTAGTATGTTGCTATTAATATTCATATATATGCTACAATCATTTTTTACATTAATGTCAACAATGTCACTCACTACTGCATCCCTCAACTTAACACAGGGCCTGGCAAATAGTAGGTACTGAATACTAAATACATTATTTATTTTATTACATGAACCCTATAAGTAACCAAATACTCTCATTCAATGCAAAGGAAAGTGATTTAAACAACATGTGACTAAGTGTTCGGAAAAAGTAAAACAGGTAGAACTTTTAGAATCCTATATTTTGCTATTTGACCATCAGAAGAAATCTTCAAAATAATAGCAATTTTAAAATTTTCACTTAAAATTTCTATTTCTTTCTTTCTTCCATTGTTTCTTTTTTGGAGGGGGCATACCTTGCAGTGCTCAGAAGTTACTCCTAATACTGTGTTTAAAACTTACTCCGTGGGGCTGAAGAGAGAGCATGGAGGTAAGGCATTTGCCCTGCATGCAGAAGGACGGTGGTTCGAATCCCGGCATCCCGTATGGTCCCCTGAGCTTACCAGGAGCGATTTCTGAGCATAGAGCCTGGAGTAATCCTGAGCACTGCTGAGTATGACCCAAAAACAAAACAAAACAAAACCTTATTCCTGGCAGGTTCGGGGGTTCATATGGGATGCTGGGGATGGAACCCAAATCAGCTGCATGCAAGGCAGACACATGCCTTACCCACTGTGCTATTGCTCCAGCCCAACAAGTTCATTTTTTATTTTATCTATTTTTACCAGCAGTACGCAGGTGCTACTCCAGGCTTGCTGCTCACGGCAGTCTCTGGCAGTGCTCAGATGGCAGTATGAAGGCTACAAAATGAGCCTTCTACATATAAAAGCCCCTCAAATTTTTATTCTTAAAATGACATTAAATTCTATCCTTGTAATATAATCCACAGACTATGACTATCAAGCAAAGAGCAACATAATTTGCTATAATAAAATATCACAAACAGATATACTGCTAGCTAATATATATATATATATGTATATATATATAGTAGCAACTTTTTTCACTCTAAAACTGTAACTGTCACAAAATAATAGTGAGAAATAAATAAATAAATAAATGTTTCTGAACAGCAAATTCTTTTGGGGGAGGAGTTGAGGGCCACACCCGATGGCACTCAGGGATTACTCCTGGCTTTCTGCTCAGAAATCGCTCCTGACATGCTCCAGGGACCATATGGAATGCCGGTAATCAAACTGGGGTCTGTGTGGATTGGCCGCATGCAAGGCAAACACCCTACCACTGTGCTATTGCTCTGGCCCTGGATAGCAAATTCTTAAATTACCTATAAACTATTTTACTACCAATGTTTATTAGCTATATAATTGCTTCATTTATAAGCAAACAAAAAAAGCACACAAAAAAGTAAAGGGCATGCTTTCCTGTTTCAAAGTATATAATGAGTAAGATGGTTACATATGAAGCTATTGAACTGCATCAAAGCAATATATGAAAAGAAAGAAATTTTACTAAGCAAACTACAAGTTGAAGAGATATAGTAAAAATTCTCACATAGATTATTTCAGTTCTCAAAACACTGTGAAGTGTTTCCATCTTCATTTTGGAAAATTTAACTGGATTTCAGAGAGATTAATGATCCCACCCAAAAGTCTAAAATCACAGTCTGCACTGTCCAAAAGAGAAAAAAAAAATAAAGAAGAGAGAAGAGAAAAGAAAGGAAAAGGAAAAGGAAAAAAAAAGCACTACATTTTAAAAATAACCCTATGAAATTAGCTATCTAGTATAGAGGAAACAATATTTAACTCAAGTTTGAAATCGAATCCAGAAGCTACTGATAATAGAAAAAGTAAATGCCATAAAATTTCCTAGGCACCTAAATTTCTCTTCAGTTTGTATAACATGATCAAACCTCTGATTTTTGCTTTCTTTTATCTCTTATTTTTCTTCACTTTCCTATCCTACCTCAATCATTTTCATATATATTAGATTTTTTAACTTAGCCTTATGCACTAACTATATGTCCTATTATAGCTAATCAAGATGTTATAAAGATAAATAAGTATGCTGCTACAAGAACTTAAAATGATCTTGCAGAAAAATATTTTTTCATAGTACTGATACAAAAATGAAAAGTTAAATTATACAAAGTTGGGGCCGGTGTGGTGGCGCTAGAGGTACGGTGTCTGCCTTGCTAGCGCTAGACTAGGATGGACCCCGGTTCAATCCCCCGGTGTCCATCATATGGTCCCCCAAGCCAGGAGCGACTTCTGAGCGCATAGCCAGGAGTAACCCCTGAGCGTTACCAGGTGTGGCCCAAAAAACAAAAAAAAAAAAGAAAAAAAATTATACAAAGTTATAAAACTTTACTAAATACACTAGCATTAAAAAAAGGATCTAAGGGATGAATGGCCAAAGAAACTGTGGTACATATACACAATGGAATATTATGCAGCTGTCAGGAAAGATGAAGTCATGAAATTTTCCTATATATGGATGTACATGGAATCTATTATGCTGATTGAAATAAGTCAGAGAGGGAGAAAAACACAGAATGGTCTCACTCATCTATGGGTTTTAAGAAAAATGAAAGACATTCTTGCAATAATAATTTTCAGACACAAAAGAGAGAAGGGCTGGGAGTTACAGCTCACCTCATGAAGCTCATCACAAACAGGAATGAGTTTAGTTAGAGAAAGAACTACATTTTGAACTATCCTAAATAATGAGAATGTATGAGGGAAACAGAAAGCCTGTCTAGAGTACAGGTGGGGTTGGGTGGGGAGGAGGGAGATTTGGGACATTCGTGATGGGAATGTTACACTGGTGATGGGTGGTGTTCTTTACATGACTGAAACCCAAACACAATCATGTATGTAATCAAGGTGTTTAAATAAATAAATATATATATATAAAGGATATAGTGTTCTAGAACCTAATACTGTGTGAGTTTGTGTGTGATGTGTGTGACAAAATACACAAACATTAAAAGGTGTTCTTTCTTTTTTTTTTTGGTTTTTGGGCCACACCCGGTAACGCTCAGGGGTTACTCCTGGCTATGCGCTCAGAAGTCGCTCCTGGCTTGGGGGACCATATGGGACGCCGGGGGATCGAACCGCGGTCCATCTCCTAGGCTAGCGCAGGTAAGGCAGGCACCTTACCTCGAGCGCCACCGCCCGGCCCCAAAAGGTGTTCTTTCTATGACCCACAATGTGTGTGTGACAAAACCCAGAATTCACTTGAAATTTCTTTAAAGTTTCTGGTTTTATCTTAAAAACTCATGTGAATTCTACACACTTTTTGTAATTTGCCTGTGCAATTCACAGAAACATAATAAAAATATTTGTTCCCATGCACAGCATCTCACACACATACACACTATATATATTTATATATATGCTTATATATAGTGTGACATATATATATTCAAACTAACTAAACAACTGTAAAAAATAGGGTTGTTGGATTGGCACGATGGCATAGCGGTAGGGTGTTTGCCTTGCATGCAGCTGATCCTGGATGGACCTCAGTTTGACCCCTGCATCCTATATGGTCCCCCAAGCCAGGAGTGATTTCTGAGTGCAGAGCAGGGAGTAAACTCTGAGCATCACCAGGTGTGGCCCCAAAACAAACAAACAAGAAAAAAAAACATAGGGTTGTTTATTCTCATTACAAATTTCTGAAGTTCTACTTAGTCAAAATTAACTAAATATAAACACCACTATGAATTCATTAAGCAACCCAGATAGAATTCATCTATGGCAATACTTCATTAGACATTTGCCTTTTGAAATGTTGTGTAAAGATTAAAACTGCAAGCCATTCAGACTGACTACAGTCCCAATTATTTTTAAGCTGTTTAATCTTTTTCTTTAATATTATCTCTGTGCTTTCTTAGTGTCTGTAACACACCTCAAATTCACATTTTTCACAGTTCTTCTATTTACAGGAATATAAAGAATGGATTTTATCAATTAAACTAACTACTTTAAGAAAAAAAAACACTAACTTATTCCACTTAATCAAGGATTTTATCACCAGTAGCAATTTAAAAAAAGATCATTAATAACATACTCTGATTCTCTGCCACATACCTCAGTTAGAGTCAGTCTTGGGTATTTTTAGTGCTTTAAAACACTCAATGTGTAAAAATATATGTACTAATGTTATAACAGGTGCAACTCTTTTCCTCTCAGTTCTTGTTCTCAAACAGTCAAAACTAAAAGCAAGGAGCCAGGGGCCCAATAGCTGACTTCAGAAAAGACTTTCTTAAGGGAAAGGGAGAGGATGGAATATAAGGGATGCTTCCAGATTGTGAGAGGTCTCCTGGAGAATAATTCTAAAAAAAGCAAGAGCCATCCCTTTCATACCTTTGTAACATAGAGGAATAGGAACATTTCTTTATTATGGTCCAAGAAATGCTGGTCTTCAAAACAAAAAGGGGAGAAAAGGCTGAGATGATTATCTTCCAGTGTCAGAACCAGCATAGCCTAGGTCATCTGGGCTACCATGTACCACCTAAGCTAACCTTGTGACCATCCATACTAGATAACTAGTGTTGCCCCTGCCTGTTCCCCTTGTCCTCTATCATTAATAATTTATAGTCTTTGAACAGTAATATATGTAATGACAAGCATTACATATATTTAGATTCATAACAACATGTATGAAGGTAAAATTCTAATAGACTGTGCAAATGTAAAACAGTGGAAAGGTGGACCTGTCAAGATAGACCCCCTGGCTTTGGTGCAAGCTATTGAACGATACCTTGTAGTTAGAGGATATGGAAGAGTGTGTGAAATTTTAAAAGGGTTGTTTTTCCAGGCTGAACCAATAAATGTCGCTGTGCAGTTTGGAAAAAAAAAAAATTCTAATAGATTAAAGACCTTGATATCAGACCTGAAACCATAAGGTATATAGAACAACATGTAGGTAAAACACTCCATGACATTGAGACTAAAGGTATCTTCAAGGAGGAAACAGCACTTTCTCTCCAAACAAGTGGAAGCAGAGATATACAGATGGAATATATTAAGCTGAGAAGCTTCTACACCTCAAAGGAAATAGTGCCCAGGATACAAGAGCCACCCACTGAGTGGGAGAAACTTTTCACCCAATACCCATCAGATAAGGGGCTAATATACAAGGCACTGACAGAACTTTACAAGAAAAAAGCATCGAATCCCATCAAAAAATGGGGAGAAGAAATGAACAGACACTTCCTCAAAGAAGAAATACAAATGGCCAAAAGACACATGAAAAAAATGCTCCACATCATTAATCATCAGGGAGATGCAAATCAAAACAACTATGAAGTACCATCTCATGCCACAGAGATTGGCGCACATCACAAAGAATGAGAACAAGCAGTGCTGCTGGGGATGTGGAGAGAAGGAAACTCTTATTCAATCTGGTGGAAAGCCATCTAGTCTAGCCTTTATAGAAAACAATATGGAGATTCCTCAAAAGACAGGAAATTGAGCTCCAATATGATCCAGCTATACCACTCCTAGGGATATACCCTAGGAACACAAAAATACAATTCAAAAATTCCTTCTTCACAACTATATTTATTGCAGCGCTATTTACAATAGCCAGACTCTGGAAACAACCAAGATGCCTTTCAACAGAGGAATGGCTAAAGAAACTGTAGTACGGGGCCGGAGAGATAGCATGGAGGTAAAGCGTTTGCCTTTCATGCAGGAGGTCATCGGTTCGAATCCCGGCATCCCATATGGTCCCCCGTGCCTGCCAGGAGCAATTTCTGAGCCTGGAGCCAGGAATAACCCCTGAGCACTGCCGGGTGTGACCCAAAAACCACAAAAAAAAAAAAAAAAAAAAAAAGAAACTGTAGTACATATACACAATGGAATATTATGCAGCCGCCAGGAGAGATAAAATCATGAAATCTTACTATACATGGATGTACATGAAATCTATTATGTTAATTGAAATAAGTCAGAGGGAGAGAGATAGACACAGAACAGTCTCACTCATCTATGGGTTTTTAAAAAAAAAAGTAAAGACATTATTGTAATAATCCCAGAGACAATAGAGTGAAGGCAGAAAGGACCGGCTCACAATCTGAAGCTCACCACAAAGAGTGGTGAACACTGTTAGAGAAATTACTTCAATAACAACTAGCATGACAATGTTCAAGAATGAAAGTAGAATGTCTCGAAGACAGGCAGGGGTGGGGAAGGAGGGAGATCGGGCGCATCGGTAGTGGGAATGTTGTACTGGTGAAGGCAGGTGTTTTGTTTATGACTGAAACGCAACTACAATCATACTTGTAATTATGGTGCTGAAATAAAGATTTTATTAAAAAATAGAATGTAATTGAACAGGGGTCTGAGAGACTGTACAGTGGATAGAGCACTTGCCTTGCAAGCACCAACCCAGGTTCAATGCCCAGCACCCCATATGGTCCCCAGAACACCACCAGAAGTAATAGATGAGAGCAGAGTCAGAAGTAACACCTAGCTATTTTGAGGTCCAGAAAACAAAAACAAAAAGCAAGCAAAAAAGTAACTGAACAACTTCCTTCTTTAAATTAAACTTTAAACTTCTTTCTCTTAAACTATTTTTCACCAAGAATATGGTTTGAGAAATAGGTTTCTTCTAAACAAGTCATAAAGATAAATATTGGTTTATTTTCAGATACAATTTCATTTGGTAGGTTGAGTTTTATTTTTAATTAATTTTTTGCAATGATCAAGAATTATTTTTTTAACCTACATGTAGCATCTAGTCTCAAATAACAACATCTATTTTACCTAATAGTAATTCTGTTCTCAAAGCAAAGATGCATTTATATATCCTAATTAGTAAATGGACTTTTCAAAAAATTATAGTGAGGGATGAAGCAAAAAATAAAAAAAATGAAAAGAAAAAGAAGCAAAAATGTTGAGCAACTTCAGAATTGTATAATTATCATTTCTTTACTTAGAACTTGTATTTTAATATACTGAATGAATTTTTATTTAATAAATGACTGAAATTCACTATGTTAAATTTAATACATTTTGATATTCTAGTGTACAATTTATTTTTTATTTTATTGTACCACAGTGTCTTACAAAAGATTATTTTGTGCTGTTTTTTTTTTTTTTCCTTTTCCCCTGCAAAGGCACAGTAAATATGGGGGACATTAGAACGGGAATTCCCTTGGCCTAAGAGATAAAGGATTTCTCCCCCACTGAAGCATACTGTCATGGGAATAACTATAGACTCCTTGCCTGTTCCTTTATTCTCCCCTCGGTGTCTTTGTGATGTAAGTCTTCTGCTCCATCATGGGTGATAAAATCAGACCTCTGTATCTAGAGATCTTGGTATCTGCACAGGTCAAGGAATGGAGCTTATGGTGAAGTCCTTTCTTTGTGTTTCTAGTTCTGTTCCTTCGCTGTCATTTTAATCTGTCTTCTGTAGTTGGTGGTCTTGGTCATTGTGCCGATCCTAGTATGGGGCCTAGGAAGGAGTCCATTATGTTTACAGAAGGTTCGTTCAGTTGCAATTGTCCCAGTCAGACCCCTGGAATTAGGGATTTTGGTTGTTGCACCGGCCGTATACCAAAACCTAGACTAGGGCTTTTTCAATGGTCCCATGATGCATTGTGCCCAGTCGTGGTTGTCACAGTAAGTCATCTACAGATAGAGATCTTGGCTTTTGCATACATCAGAGGGTGATAAATCTTCTGAATTTGTCTTATCGTTAGATGGTGAGGTAAGGAGTCTACAATTAATTTTTTATAATTTTATTTATTATTGGTTTGGAGCCCACACCCAATGGTGCTCAGGACTTATTCCTTCTTCTGCACTCAGGAATCACTGCTGGACAGTTCAGGGAAAGATACGGGATGCCAGAATCAAACCAGGATCAGCCACATGCAAAGCAAGTGATCTACCCATTACACCAGGGGTCTCAAACTCAATTTACTTGGGGGCCGAAGGAGGCAAAGTCGGGGTGATCCTTGAGTGCAAAGTCAGTAGTAAGCCTTGAACATTGGGAGGTGTGACCCAAACAACTAAAACAAAAAACAAAACAAAAAAAGATTCCTCTAGGGCAGGGCCACAAAATGTTGTACGGAGGGCCACAAAAGGCCCGCGGGCCTCGAGTTTAAGACCCCTGCTATATACCAAAGAACCTTCATTTCTAAAGTAAAAAAAATCTGCATAAAAGTTACTCATAAAGACAGTATTTTTAGAAATGGGTAATAAGCTTTAACATAAAGTATTTTCATGAGAACCTAATTAAATGCATCCATGTTTCCATTTTCCAGAAAAAAAATTATCTATTTGTATACTCAAATGATTCAATAGTGAAGCATATAAAATGTCTTTGCTAAATATTTTCCTTTCTACTATCAGTCTTTCAAAACCCTAATAATTCATTTGATGAGAAGTTTCAAAACGCTGCATACTATATTTGCCAAATTAACAGTGCTTTAGATTACAAAAACATCTGTAAGATGAAAAGTTTCAAATAAAAGTGTTGGCTACAGTGGATAGCAGAGTAGTTAAAAGCAACTTCCTTTTAAGCTTGAGAAATGGGTTAGATCCCTAGTGCTGCCGACATACACCAAGCGTGTTCCCAACTACCGCGTGGTCTAGGAATCTGGAACTGCACTGCAACACAGAGCGCAATGTATATTGTCCAGCCAGGTGTGTGTGAGCGCCACAACGGAAGATGTGTGAGCACCATAGTCAGTACTGCATATGTGTGAGCCCCAGAATTGTTAGCATTGACAAGCACAGGAGCAAGCAGCAGCACAACCAGATGAGAATCCAACTCAGTGACACAAGGAAATTGAAACAAAATGGATATAGATATATATCTTATACATTCTATGTTTTGCATATGGTTTATATGTGTGTATATCTATATACATACATTATATATTTCAACAGATAACCAGAAATGCCACAAAAATCAATTAAAAACTTTGTAAGGAGAAATAATATTTCCCCAAAATAATAACACACTGCAAAAATGTGAGTATGGATAGAGGATACTTTCCACTAACTCTGTAAAATAGATTTAGATAAAATACTTAAAAACAGAGTATTTTATAAATCAAGTTCTCTATCTTTAAGAGTCAAAAGTTACAGCTCATAAAATACCAGTACTTAGTACGGCCTCTTAACTCAATGTTTTAAGTATGAAATCATAGTACTTAACTATAATAAATATTAGGCTGTAATAAAATCCACAGTTCACCAACTGAAATCTGGTGCTCCTCTCTGGGCCACACCGACCAATGTCACTCCTGGCTCTGCAGTCAGCAACCACTCCTGGCAGTGGTCAGGGGACCATATCAGGTGCTGGGGATCAAATGTTGGTTGATTGCATGCAAGGTGAGCACTTTACCCACTGGATTATCTCTCCAGCCCCCATATCAGGTTGTCGTTTCTCCAATCATTTCCCATGTCTCCATAATAGTAGAGAATACTTATAAGATAATAACTTTTTAAGTAAAAATTTCAAAGGACTTTCTAAATTCAAGTATGTATCTAATCAAATTACTGTCTTCTATCAATACTCCTCACAAACTTTCAGCATCCTTTTTATTCTTCAGCTACGTACTTTATCCACACCCTACACTTCTCTCCCTGCATCTTGTTCTCATGAGAAGACACTTCTATATATTACCTTTAGTTCCAAAGCCAAAGTTATCTTCTTTCCTAATATTTTGCTTACCCTGCAACCCAACCCTAACCGGCATTTTTAAAGTTTTTCCATACATTTTGTTCTGATCAAGAGCCTCACCTTCACCAACATAATCATTTATAAAGTTGCCACTGACTTCATATAGCCCTTAAAAGCATCAGGTTTTATTTTCTTAGCTCTGATAAATACAGTATATTCTCCCCTAAAACAATATTTTCGGGGCTAGAGAGAAAGAACATAGGGTAAGGCATTTGCCTTGCACACCCAGCCCAGGTTTTATCCCCACACATCACACATAGTCTCCTGAGCACTGCCAGGAGTGATTCCTGAGTATAGAGTATGGAGTAACCCCTGACCACCACTACCAGGTGTGTGTAGACCAAAAAAAAAAAAAATCTCCTAATTCATCTAAATATCATATTCCTTTCACATTCATCCCTTAAAAGTTTATTTTAGAAGTATATAACAAAATCTTCCCATAATTGTTTACTTAATTATTAGCATATTGATGTCATCACCACTGGACTGCTGGGATACTAAATAAGTGCTCTAATCAAGACACTATTCAACACCTGCTATGTCATTTGATTTAGGTAAGATGACTTACGAAATAAAACTATTAAGGAAAGCTAAAATTAAAAAAAGAGTTCTATACGGTAGGACAGGGGTTAAAACGCATGTCTTAGATCAGGTTAGATTCCCCAACAGTGCTTGTTTTAACACTAAAAACGAGCTGCTTTAAATATACATGGCTTAGGGCTGGCAAAATAATACATCCAATAGGATGCTTGTCTGGCATACAGCCAGCCGGCCTAGGTTTGATCCTCAGCATCCTCTATGGCTCCCTCCAAGCTGGCCAGGAGTAGTTCCAGAGGTAGAGCAGGTGTGGCCCAAACCCCCTCTCCAAAAATAAATTTACTGGTTAAACTTAAAAGTCATTTTATGGCCTTTCATTTCCATGGACAGTGGACGTAGGACATACTTCCGTTTTTGTTTGCGGGGATACCCTGTGGAGTTCAGGGGCTACTCCGGGCTCTGTACTGGGACATCCAACTGGAGCCTTTCACCTTCAAAGCAAGCTCTGAGTTCCCCGGATTGCTCTCTCTGGCTCTAAAACTCACTCTTACTACTCTATAAATTGTCAGAGTAAAGCTAGAATTTAAAGTGCAAGTTGTAGTTTGATATAGGGCATACACTTTAACAAACCACCATTAGTCTTTGGAAATCAGTAATGTCAACTCTAAAATTAGAATTCTAAGATCTAACAGCATCCTCCAAAAAAAAAAAAAAAGGAAGCAGCTTCAGCACCATATTCAAGAACAGCGCATCTTCACCCAAGGGGTGGGGGCCCTGGTCTGGGTAAGGAAAGAAGGACAAAGGATTCCCTTTCTTGCAAATGGTTTAGTTTAAACTAATACCTCCATATCAAGGGCTACTGATTAGAAAAGTCCAGTAAATGACCCTAAAAGAATACTGAAAGAATATCAGCAGGAAAAGCAACTCCTTTACTTAAAAGAGAAGAGGTGCCATGGATGCCTCCTTTCCATAAAATTCAAGTCAGATAAAACTTTGCACTCAGTGTCTACCAACAGAGTCGTGTCTGAGAGAGAGAGAGAGAGAGAGAGAGAGAGAGAGAGAGAGAGAGAGGGAGGGAGGGAGGGAGGGAGAGAGAGGGAGAGAGAGGGAGAGAGAGAGTCCCTTTGCACGTAACAATCAATAAAAGCAAGCCTCTTCCAATTTAGTCCCTTCGTGAGCACCGTCTCAACCTGTCAAGACTCGGACAGGGGAAACAATTTTAAGAAAGGGGGCGGGGAGAGAGAGAGAGAGAGAGAGAGAGAGAGAGAGAGAGAGAGAGAGAGAGAGAGAGAGAAAAGCGTGAGGGGGGGGGAGAATACTAGGATTCCCTTCTCCACAGCGGCTTTCTGGCTTTCTTCTGCAAACCCACACCAGTCGAGTGTCGGATTTCCTACATTCGCAACTAAGCCCCGGGATTCCAAATATAGCTCTTTAACCCCTGCCTGGCCACGCCAATGACACAAAAGCGGGGCACTGCACAGACCCCACACGTTTGGGGGTTTTTTAGGGGGGCTAGCTGCGGGGGCTCCGAAGTCATGCCCTGCAGCAGCAACGGGGCGGGCGGTGGATCTGAGGGATGGCAGGTACCCCAATCCCACGCCACCACCACCACCACCACGGCGGAATCAGACATGCAGAGCATGCGGGAGCACACACCGCAGGGGAGTGGGGGGGAGAGGGGGAAAGAGAGAGAGACAGAGACCTGGAGGAAAAAAAAAAAAAGTGCGCTTGCTTCCTTTCCCACCTGCCTTGGGGGACCTCAGTGGGGTCGGTGGGCTGGGCTGGGGTGGGAGGCAAGCGGGGAGAAGGAGGAGGGGAGGGGGTTCCCCAGAAGGGAGGGGCCGCAGGCAGGCAGAGCGCCCCGAGAAGGGGGGGGGGAATTCCTTCCTTCTTTCCATCCCTCCCAGGAGAGAATGCATTTAAAAAAAAGGAGGAGGAGGAGGAGGAGGAGGAAAAGCCTGGCTCTCCTTCCCTTGCATCCCATTCCGCACGCTGCACTGCGAGGAAAGCCCCGAGCAGGAGCGAGAGGCAGAGCAGCGCCAGCGAGCACTGACAGCCACGGGCCTGCCTGCTGCTGCGGGGAAGAGGCGATCTGCGGGCCAGGCGGACGGACACTCTCTCTCCCCGGGGCCGGGCGGGCCGGGTGGCGATCTGCAGGCGGACACTCTCTCCCCGGGGCCGGGCGCGAAGCCCGGAGCGCGGGACCCCAGCGCACTGCACCCACCGGCCCGGCCGACCGGCATGCGGCGGGACGCGCCGTGTGGCGAGCCGCGAGCTGCGCACGACGGGAGGGCGACGGGAGGGTCCCATGGCCGCGGAGGGGCGGCCCGGCGCGGCAGCTGCACGCGAGCGCTGGCCCGGGCGCCCGCACAGCCCCGGGCGGGTCGCGTCGTGGCCGGCGCAGCTGCGATCGGGGCGCCCGGCCGGCTCCGGGGCCGGGACTGCGGAGCCGCGATCGGACCCGGAGCCCCGCAGCGGGGCAGCCCGGGCTCCCCAGCCGGCGGCGCAGGCCTGACGCGCTGACAGCCCGGGGCGGGGGGTCCGGCGCCCCCCAGCCGCCCGGCCGCGGGCCCGCACGACCCGCCGCTCACCCGTGAGCACGCCGACGCGGATCTGGTGGTCGTGGTTGGTGAGCAGCAGCCCCTCGGTCGCCATGTTGCCCAGCGCTGCGCTGCGCCGCACTGACGGACGGACGGACGCGCGGAGCGGAGCCGAGCCGAGCGAGCCGAGCCAGCCGAGCCGAGCTGCCCAGCCCGGGGGCGGGGCGCGGCGGGAGGGAGCCGGCGAGGAGGGAGGGAGGGAGGGAGGGAGGAGGGTGGGAGCCAGGCGCACGCGCACACGCGCGCTCGCCCCCAGGAAGTGCGAGTTGCGCGGGAGCGCGCACGCACACACGCACGCGTCGGGGGAAAGCGCGAGGGCGAGCGGGAGCGCGCCTCCGGACCGTGGGCAATAAAGCAGGGAAGAACGCGGAAGGGGGAGAGGGACGACGGAAAGGAGGCGGAGTCAGGGAACGCGACCCAAAGGAGCTAGGTCGGGAGAACGGGAGTGCGCACGCGCCTGAAAAAGCTCAACACGCTAAGGAGCGGGGCAGGGAGAGAAGGGAGGGAGGGAAAAGGGGCGGAGTCAAAGAGCGCGATCCGGAGGAGCCAGGTCGAGAACGGGAGTGCGCACGCGCCTGGAAAAGCGCGAGAACCAATCGGGAGCGCGAGACGCTGAAGAGCGGAGGGGCCGAGGGGGGGGGGGGAAGAGCAAAAGGAGGCGGAGTCTGGAACCAGGACCCCGAGGTGCCGGGTTAGAGCGAACGGGAGCGCGCGCTCTCCCCCTTCAGTCAGGGAAAGGGGGCGGAGTCAAGGAGTCAGAACGCGCGCGAACGGACGGGAGTGCGCACGCGTCGGGAAAAGCGCGCGGTCGAGACGGGAGCGCGAGACCCTGAGGAGAGGGGGGGGGGAAAACGCGAGGGGAGGGGGAGGGGGAGGAGGAAGAGGGGGCGGAGCCAGGGAGCGTCAGGACCCTGAGGAGCGACCGGGTCGAACCTCAGGCGGCCGAGAAAGACCTCGTCCAGGAGCTCAGGCGTCCGAACCCGGCTCACTTTGGGGGCGTTCCAGAACGCACCGCACGCGCGTTTGGCGTGACGAGAAGGAAAGGAAAGTGAAGGCGAAAGGGAGAAAAAGGCTGCGTGCGTGGGCGGATGGACGCGGATTCGGAGTGGGGAGCCGGCTGGGGCGGAGCTACACGGAGAGGCGTGGTGTGGCGTGGGAGCCGCTCGTGAAGTGCGAGGGGGCGGGGCGAGAAGTGTGGCGGAAGCGGGAAAGAGCGGGAGGGAGGGGCTGATTGGAGGTGGGGCGGGGCCTGATGGGAGGTGGGCGGGGCTTCCTCGCCGTAGTAGCGCCTGATTGGCTGAGACGCCGCGGTGCGGCTGCGCGCCACCCGCGGAGGCCGGGCCCCAGACAGAAGCAATCGCCCGCCGAGCCGGATGGCCTCGAGATCGCCTGTCAAAGCTTCCCTGAGCTTCTGGCCGAGGAACCTGCCGGCGCCTTGGAAAGCAGCGTGGGCGGGTGGTAGATTGGAGGCTCTTTGGGCTGAGAGAGAGCACTGTAGGCGAGAGTAATCCCTTCGTCCTTGCTGGTTTTTAGGAGGCCTATGCCTTATGCATCAGGCTACTAAGGCTTCTTAGACTCTTTTTTTACAGGATCCCCACTCTTGGACCCAGAGATCATCCGAACCCCCCAAGATCCTGCGTCTGCTGCGAATTCACCGAGAGGGGCTCAGCTTGGTGTTAGCCATTTCTCTTGCATTTTATTTTCCCTTGCCTTACTTAGAGGGCAAGTGGTGAAGTCGGGATGGAAAGTGTGGTTTGCCTTAGAGAAAGAGCTACATTGAGAACTAACCCTAGCCATGCGAATGAATGAGAGAAGTTAGAAAGCCTGTCTAGAGTACAGGCGGGGGTGGGGTGGGGAGGAGGGAGATTTGGGATACTGGGGATGAGAATGTCGCACTGGTGAAGGGGGGGGTGTTCTTTATACGAATGAACCCCATGTTACACTCATGCCTGTAATCAAATTGTATAAATAAAAATATTTTTAAACAATATAAAAATAATCACGTCTGTGATCAAATTGTATAAAAATTTAAAAAGAAGTGTGGCTCACTTTCTTTTTTAATTTTTTTCAAATCTTTATACAATTTGATCACAGACATGACTGCAGTTGGGTTTCCGTCTGAATTGTTGCGTTTTGTTCAAATGTTACGAAGTTTCTATGTTAAGTCACCAATGGTGTCCATGTCCATTTGTCATTAAACAAACACGTTATGTAAATAGGCCTCATTGGCTGTGGACATTTAAATTGTTCGCCACCTGTTTGGATGACCAGCCGTTATCTACAAATGCTGACAAGCATTAATTCTATTCTTCCATCTCAAGACATACCTCAACTATTTGAAAATGTATATTTAATAGAAGCATCAATCCAAGAAAGTGTATTCCATATACATTTGTACATGAGCATGACTTTTTTTTTAAATAAAAATGTACAAGTGGGCATTGTTTTAGTGAAAAGATAAATAGATATGTCTGTACGCAATGCTTTTTTTTTTTTTTTTTTTTTTTTTTTTTTTTGCCCTTATTCGGCCGGTCCTGGCCAAACCTGGGAGACCTAGAAATGAAAAAGCCAAGTACCCAATGAAGAGTCTTCAAATTTGCACACAAGATTCACAGAGATGCTTTTGAGTTTTTATTTGGTTTGGTTTGGTTTTTATTGCTCCAAGTGGATATAAACTTAAATCAGATGGATGTACAACGATAATAGAATTGAGGTGAGATGAATAAGTCAGTAAAAAGATGTTTGTGTCTTGGGTTTTTTTTTATTTCCTCTTCCCCTCTCACTCCCAGTGTCTTGGGTTTTTTTTTTTTAACCAAAATTAAAAATTAAAGCTAAGTAGCCAACTATTTCAGTTAATAATTAAAACCGTTGAGCTGGATGATCGACAGATTCTTAACAAGTTCAAAGGGAGAGGGAAGGTCAAATGTGAAAGTATTCCCAAAGAATGGTTTTCTTTATCTTGCTTTGAAGATTAAAAGCAAATCGTTGTTACATTATTACCTTTAGAATCTCTGTTCTCATCACTATCCTGAAATTTAAAATGTTTAGAGAAAGCCGCCTTAAATTTTTAGAGAAATTCTAAACCTGCCGACTAATAGTTTCTGTGTCATTAATGTGGTAGATTGACACCCTTTTATATGATATCTTGTTTTTATGTATAAAAAAGGAACTAACGCCTTTGCTTCACAAGTAACAAGGGAATAACCTTATCTTTAAACATAGTAAGGGGAATTGATTACATGTAATTAGGAATCAGGAATACTAATTAAAACTTTGTGGAGGTTCTTCTGGTAAACCTTCATACTTTACGGAAAAGAATATTAATAAAACTGGACAATTATCATAGAATTTTGTTGTTAAACCATTTTTCTTGTGTATTCATCTCTGCCAAACATTTCTAAGAGTTCACACAGAAAAAGCTTTGAGACATCATTATCGAGTATGACCTTTCCTTTTATTACGGATGATTAAGTGAATATTGCAGAGTGCACATGCTTTTTTTTTTTTTTTTTTTACTCCTTTTACAGGTAGCAATTTTCTTCAAAACTCATCCTGGAATTGAGTGCATAGTAATGAACTTTTCTTGAGGATAGGAAATGGATAGAATATTTAGATCCTGACATATCTCTGGAAACATGAAGGAGAGAAATAGAAGTGAAAAAATTGGGAATTTGTATATAAAGAATTGGAATTGCTCAGGAATTTGTTCCTTTGTTTATAAGGTTTTCATAATGAGAGCTACAGTGTACAGAAAACATAGGTAAATAGTGATTTTCATTATAAAGGCTATTTCATGTAAAGAAGTTAAAAAGATCAGACCTAAACACCAAACAGAAACTCAAGGACCACAGAATTGATATCCACTCTACAACAAGCTATACACAAAGGGGACCTGTTACACTAGCAGCCCAGGAGGCAAAGGGGAGGAAGTATGGGATGCATGCTATGAATAGGGGTGGAGGGAGGCCAACACTGGTGGTGGGAATGGCCCCAATTCACTGTACCTTAAATAGAACTGAAAGATTTGTAATTCACATTGGTCACAATAAAAAATTATTTAAAAAAAGTTATATCCATAGAAATAAAGTTGAGGGAGTTTGGGGGTTTTAAACTTTGCCTCAGCTTCCCTTTGCTTAATTATAGTTTTAGTGTAAATAAAAATGTACTTGGTTTTCTGACTTCTCCTTAGTATTAAATAGATATAAGCAGTAGCAAAACTGATTAATAGATGATTCTTCCTGTAAGCCTTATTCCACACTTTAATTTACACAAATAAAACTGAATTGATTTTAAAATGGGAGAAAGCAACATTTTGAATATATAATACCACTAAATTGTACTTTAAAATGGTACATTTATTTTTTGTATGTAGCACATATTTTTAGAATGGCAAGGTAAACTTCAGGTTAAATTTAACCCATTATTCCTCCCCCCCCCAACAATAGACAAGATAACTTTGTACTTAATTTGGGGAGTGGAGGGGTATGCATACCCAGGAATTCCAGTGCTCAGGAATCACTCCTGGTAGTGCTTAGGAGACCATATACTCTACTGAGATTCCAACCCAAGTCAGCTGCCTGCTAAGCAAGCACTTTATGCCCTGTACTGTTTGTTTCTCTAGCCCTGAGTCAAGGTAAACTTTAAATTTGCTGAGTTAGGTAGTGTGTTATTTTCTAAGGCTGCTGTTAAAAAATAGATAACAACAGGATTTTTTTTTCTTGTTCTGGAAGATAGATTCAAAATCTAAAACCATGCCATCAGGATCCCTTCTTTGTTAATTCAATTCATAGTCTTCATTTATGGTGATAAAGATGGTGTTGACATCTCAAAATCTATGCCAAAAGCCTAAATTCCAGATATTTAATTATGTTTCCTCTAAAGACTGAAAGAATTCTTTTCTATTTCATTCTTAGTTTCTGCCATTCAGTTGTGAGCAGTTCTCAACATTTCCTGGTTTATAGCTAATTACATTACTTCAATCTGCTCTGTCTTGGCATGACCTTTTCTGTATTTTCCTCATACCATTCTCCAAAGAGTATTAGCCATTTAGGACCTGCTGTAATCCAATATCAGTCCACCTTAACTAATTACATCTACAAGGGCCCTTATCCCAAATAAGTTATAGTCTAAGATCTGGGTGATAAGAAAACTTGGAAACTACTATTTCAACCAACTAAAGGCTATTTAGATTGAAATCAGATGTGAAAACATAACTTAGAAATCCAAGCTATCACAATAAAAGCTTCAAGATTTCTTTAGGAACTAAAATTTCAACATCGGACAATACAGGCCTGGTGAATATAGAAAATTAGGAAAGTTTTGGCCTAACTAGCCTAATAATTTTCCTCAAAAGTAGTCAGCTAAATTAGCCTTCTGCCAAATAATGAGAGAAATTTGTTCATGCTTACTAATGACATTGACATTTGCTTTCAGTTCTGATGCCCTTATTATCTTTTAGTGAAATGAAGCTGGGCCGCCTCAGTTGTGCCTAGTGTCTAATGGGACTAATTTAGGAACAACTAGGATGATATTTTCCAATGTGTCCCATGTTTATTAAATCCAGAATTTTCCTTAGGCTTTTAATATTATAGTTCTACTTCTTCAAGTAATTGCTAGTTGAATTACTCTGTGCCCTGGTTCCCTCCCCCCCTTTTTTTTCATAGACTTTCTCTTCGTCTCTGAAATGCCCCCACTGGAAGTCCAGATATGTCAGGGGTTTTTATGATTTTGGGGGGTTGTTTTTTTTTTTTTGGTTTGTTTTTGCAAATAACTAATCCTGGTTTAAATAAAAAATTATTCATTAACTTGTGCCACTAGGAGATCCAAATGTGTATGGGCTAGATTCAGAATCTAAAATTTTAGGTTTCAATGGTGGACTGTACCATTAGGGTGCCTTCTTTCAGCTGTGCTTTCTTTTTTGTTAATTCTCTGTTATCTCTTCCATTATGGTGGAAAGACGATATTGGCTTCTATAGACCACAGTATAGATCAGTAGTTTCCTATCCTGTTTGTAGGACTATGTGGTAGCCCCAGTTTCAGAAGTCTGTAAGACCAAAAATATTTTCATATTATACAAATGTTATACGTATAACATTTCATATTATACATATTTTATATACAGATTATACAAAGACATTTATTTGTCTTTTCTCTCTCATTAGGCACAATGGGAATGTTTTCCAGAGGCTACATAAGGAATAATGATACCATCCTTCCAATAACTAGTGGGATTCATTTGATATTAAATTCATATGATAAATATTAATATTATCTAATATACATAAACTCTTTAGAGTCCACACTAACTCTCAAGAGTATAGATGGATCTTGAGTCATAACTTTAGATCTTGTGCTCACCCTGAAAGCATTTACTAAATCAGAATATTTTCTGAATTAAGTGTGCCATGGTAATAAACTCATCCAGAAGATGAATACTAGTTGCACCCCTATCAAATCTACAAAGATTAAAGAATGTTCCAGGTTGTTCCATAATCAAGTGCTTTAGGATACAATAGCCAGGCCCCCCAAAAAATCTATTTGGCCAAGCCCTACATGATTGAAAGTGACCAGTTAGCCTTCCACATAACTTTTCATGACTTAGTAAAACGCCATCCCCTAACTCTTCCACCTCTTCCATGGCTGTTCCGCATCATGGGTCTTGCACATCTGAGCTCTTATGTTTTCCTAAAATCAGAGGAGAAGGGGCTTAAAGTAATGTATGGCTCAATCTGAAGCAACGAATGGCTGAGATCTGCACAACCCTGAGAGGAGGCACATAGGAGGGAGAAGCTTCAAACAAATGGTCCCCATTGGCAGCCTGACCCTTAGCCATTCATGGCACCCATGAGGCTCTCTGACATTTAGAGAGCGTGCAACGAAGACTCAAGTGGCTCTTGGAAGCCAGCACATTGTACATATCTTGCTCAATGCCTAAAGAAACTCCCCTGGAAATGCATCAAAGTTTGTGCCATTTCTACCAGAACCAAAACAAAAACTATATATTGTTTAAATAATGTTTTCCCACTTCGAAAATTTTAGAAAAAAATCCATCTGCAAGGTGAAAGAAAATAGCATTGAAATACAAAGATTTCCCACTGAAACAGAAAATATATGTGTATCTTCTATATAATAAGGTGCTATTATCCAAGATATATAACACTCAAAAGCAACAGCAAAGATTCAAATAATGGAGAGAGGAACAAACAAGAAGGCAGATGAATGGCCAACAGCACATGAAAAATTGTTACTGATCACTATTGTTAATTATCAGGACATGAAATGAAAACCACAGTCATATCACCTCACAGCATGGAAAATGCTGACCTCAAAAAGCCAGAAGCAAAAAGTGTTATCAGAGACTAAGTAAAAGGAACCCTTGTACACTGTTAAGGGGAACAGAAATTGATCCAATATCTGGAAAACTATGCATATTTCTCAAAAAAATTAAAAATAAAACTACCATATTAAACAAAAAGAGTAAAGAACAAACTGTGGTATAATGCTAATACTGGGATAGGTTAGTAATTTCCTTTTTGGGGGGAGGGAGTGTCACCTTGAATTACAAAGCTTTACTTGTTTCTGTTTTACACTTCCTGTGTTCCAACACGAATCACTTCACCAGTATCCACTTTCAACCACTGGTTCCCCAGTTTTCCACCCACCATGGATCTGCCTCTATGACAGGCTTTTTATTTTTTAATTATGAGAACAAAGATGCAAAGAAAGAGGACAAGATAAAGTTACAGTGGAAGGACAATCACCCATAACATAATTCTCAGAAGAAGTCCCCTTGCTGATATCTTAACTTTGAACTTTCAGCCAAAGAACATTAAGATAAATAAAACAGAATCCATGTACAATTACTTTGCCCCTCAAGTCCCCAGATTGTAACACATTATATTTCTTAACAGCACACAAGGCAATCTAAAGCCATAAAACTTACGTAACTCCTTAAACATTAGAGGCATAGTATTTTTTACATTTCCATGTACATGCATATTAGCTTAAGTTAACCTCAAATTTTAAGTGTTTTTTTTTTAAGGATTAGAGTCAAAGGAGCACAGTAAAAATGGTGTTAGAGTGGCAATTGTTGTTTGCATAGGCCCACCAAAATATGAGGGGCATGGAAAGGAATAATAATCTTGGCCTAAATACAAAGAGACCCTACCCCTGAAGTTTCCTGGCATAAGACCAACTCTAGGCTCCAGGCAAGCTAGATCGTCCAATCCAAGACATTGTCTGTAGTGCCAGAACACTTTTATTTTTCACACAGTCTCTGTTGTTGGTATCATGTTTCTGTATTAAAGATCCTGGAATCTGCATATCCTACATTGAAGTCAGGATGTGGAGCGTCCTCTCGTTTCACCTCACAATTAAAGGGCAAAGCAGGTAGTTGTTGTTAAGTCTTCTCAGTGTTAAGGGAAGTCTCTTTTGGCAGGTCGATGTCTGAGCAGTGGTAGGCTCTTCCATGGTAGAGGATTACTTCCAGGTGATGTTATAGACAAGCCTGGATGTTTCGTGGATGGCTTCCCTGGTTCAGGGGTGAATGGAAAATGCCCTTTCTTCTGAGGCCTGTACCAGGTTGTTATGTCAATGTTCAGGGTGTAAGGTCCCTTTGCACTACAAGATTTGTGTGTTCCAAACTCTATTAGATAGGATCTTATTTGTATGTATAGTATTTTCCCATTTTAAGTGCCTATGCAAAAAAGCAGTGCCACATGGCGTTATTGGCGCATATGGGGGCCATAAACAAGTCCAACAATCCCCCATGACATGTTTCAATCATAAGCATTAAACTGGGGACTCTCACCAAAATTCCTTATTGAGCAGCTCATAAAGAGAAGATAAAAAGTGGTTAGAATTGTCACTGTATAAGAGAATATTTAGTAAGACTTATAGCTGTCAGAAAAAAAAACACAAAATATTCTAAAGAAATACATGTCCATTTTATGTCTTTTGAAACAGCTTGGGGTTGTTACACACAATGCACGGCTTTGGCCTGTGATTAGGATTGTGCAGTACTGAAGTTAAAAAGTAATGTGGGTTAGTGATGTTTGGGTGGGGTGAGAGAGTTAAAAAGTAAAACTGAGCTTTGTAGGGGTGTGGGAAAGGGCAGAATACAAAATGGACATTCTGGATACGCAAAACATAACATAAAGATAAGGAATACTCTTAATAAATGCAGTGCGCGCTGGGGCACTACCCCTGCGCAGTTTTCCATATGTAGACTGGTCAGAAATTGCCAGTGACAAACTTAGCGCAACCGAGCAAATCCACCATTTCTGGCCTCCTGGTCTGGACCCCTAGAAGGCCTGGAGGCCGGGGGCAGAAGAGGGGAAGGCTGGGGGCCTATCAAGGCTCCCAGCGCACCCAAATTAGGGAGAAGGCCTTCCGCACGGGGTCTCCCCAAACCCCTTGCTGGCTAGAGCTAGCCTCCAGCTCAAGAGGATCGTAGAGAGCCGGAAGCCAGGATCTGCCCGCCCCACACCCTGTGCCCTTCCCACCCTAGAGCTGGGGGAAAGGCGGGGAAAGCTTGGGACCCCATTCAGAAGGGACCCCCGACACCCACCTTGTCTGGCCGGCTGGGCTGCCACCCCAGAAGGCCTGGAGGCTGGGGGCAGAAGAGGAGAAGGCTGGGGCCTATCAAGGCTCCCAGCACACCCAAGTTAGGGAGAAGGCCTTCCACATGGGGTCTCCCCAAACCCCATGCTGGCTAGAGCTAGTCTCCAGCTCCTTTTTTTTTTTTTTTTTTTTTTTCATGATTTTTGGGCCATACACAGCAGCACTCAGGTTACTCCTGCCTCTGCACTCAGAAATTACTCCTGGCAGGTTTGGAAGACCATATGGGATGCCAGGAATGAAACCTGGGTTGGCCACATGCAAGGCACCCTATTCACTGTGCTATCGCTCTGGTCTTTTTTTTTTTTTTAATAATAGGCATTAGTTTACAATGATAAGGATTCATGCATAACATTTTGCTATCTCTCAGCACCCCCTCCTCCACCACTTCCCTTCCACCATTGTCATATTGTTCTTTTCTCTATCTCCTATACTAGTCGTCAGGCCCCAGACATGGGTCTTTTTAAAGGGGCTGCTTTGAATCTGTATAATGGAGTGTTGTCATTTTGATATTTTTCATCCTGATCCTTGAACAGAATGTTTATATTTATTTATGTCCTCTTATTTCTTTTAGTGGTATTTTGTAGTTTTCTTTATATAGGTTTCTTGCCTCTTTTGTTGAGCTGAATCCTAGGTACCTGATTTTTTTTTTTGAAGTGAAATACTAAAATTGTACTAAAATTGAAGTACAATTCCAAATAGAATTTTTTTTTGATTTCTCTTTATTTTATTATTTGCATATAGGAAAGCTGTGGATTTTTGTATGTTTTTACCCTGCCAATTTGCAAATCTATTGTTTCTAGAAGCTGTTTTGTTGAGTCTATATGACTTTCTTAGTATCATTATCTACAAATGGAGCTTGACTTGTTTTCCTATCTTTATGCCATTAATATCTCTTTCTTGCCTAAATGCTATGGCAAGGATTTCCAATACCATATTGAATAGTATTACTAACAGTAGACATCTTTGTCTTGTGGGAGAATGGTGTAGCTATATATCCAAAACACAGATTCAGCAACACTGAAAATATGAGATCCAAGATGAAACCACTGAACTTATGGATAGTTGAGTTTTAAACATATAATGTTTCAATACCAATCCCGCCCCCATGAACTGAAGTGTCAACTCTCATCACCTGTATTCCCATACTGCATCATTTCCCAACCCTGGCCTGTCTTCTATATCCTCCGCCTGCCACTTTGGCAGGGGCATCACAGAATTCACAGAAATAGGGAAAAGGTCTACCCAGTGCTGGGTATGCCCCGCTTCCCCTCTCCCTCAAAAAAAGGGAAAAGAAAGCAACATTTTAATGTGAAATGCTGGCTGGAATGTCAAGGTAAAATAAACTTAGTTACAAAAACAGTACAAAAATATTCAGAATCTTGCATTGTGAAAGTATTGCTGATGGAATAATGCTTTTTCTCCTTTGAATCTAAAATTGAAAAGTATCTCTCAAATACAATCAAGGATATTGGAGGTTTTATTCCCAGAGTAGTATGATTAGGATATTATGAATATAAATATAACTATAACAAAGATGTTTTAATTCCATAGAAATTTGATTAATCAGGCCCGGAGAGATAGCACAGCGGTGTTTGCCTTGCAAGTAGCCGATCCAGGACCTAAGGTGGTTGGTTCGAATCCCGGTGTCCCATATGGTCCCCCGTGCCTGCCAGGAGCTGTTTCTGAGCAGACAGCCAGGAGTAACCTCTGAGCACCGCCGGGTGTGGCCCCAAAACCAAAAAGAAAAAAAAAGAAAAGAAATTTGATTAATCTTTAAGTTTTCATGAACATTTGTTTATATGATTTTGATGCCCTAGATATTGACATATTCATACCAAATTGAATGGCATAGCCAGCCCCCTAATTTAAATTAAATTTAGCTTGTCAGAAACACTTTTAGGAATTTGGATAGTGAGAGTGTACATCTAATCTGCTGTCTCATCAAATAAATTTGTATTATAAGGCCAAGATTTGTTCTAGCCCAGATTTATAACTCTTTTGAACCAGTCAATATAAATATTTATATTATATTATAGCATGACTTCATAGAGAAAAGTCAGAATCCAAAGTGAAGTTTTATACAGAACGACCAAAGGTTACAATATTTCCCTTTTGCATTTGAAGAAATTTAAAGATTTGGAGCATTTGTGGGAAAGGTGCTAAGTTATAATGGATGTACAATATGCTTTAGAGGTTACAAATGTTTGCTTTTTAAGAAAATACAAATTTCTGCTAGCAATTTTTATGACTCCTTAATAAAATAAATAGTGTGGGGAAGAACAGATATTATCTAAGTTCATATAATTAGCTAAAAGTAAGAATGTGGTTTATTATTGAGGTGATATTATTTAAAATCATTTTCATAAAGTTACTACACACCAACCACAGCAAAATACCAAAAACACACCACCATTGTCCCTGTATTTCTTAGAAGTTATTTCCCTATATCCTTAGGTTCCTTAGAAGATAGGGAGGGGGGTATAAATTTCTTGCTTGGTAACTTCAGTTCTCTTGTAAGAGTCCTGTGATATGTGTTTATTTCCTTACTTTGTTTCTATATATCACATATAAGTGAGATTATTTGGTATTTGTCCCTTGTTTCAACTATTTTGTTAAACACAACACCCTAGTTTGTCTTTAGTTCCAACCAGGTTGTAGAAAAAGGCAAGTTATCACGTTCTCTTAAAGCTGAGAATTTCATTATGTATATAATGCCACAATTCCTTTATCCACTCATCTGTCCTTGCCCTTTTGTGTTATTTTCAGATCTTAGCTATTTTAAATAGGGCTACAATAACATAGTGTGTTTTATCCTTTCAAGTTAATGTTTTTATATTCTTGGGATAGATGCCAAGAAGTGAAATCACTTGATCATAGAGGTGTTTATTTTTAATATTTTAAGGAATTGTCTTTTATTGTGACTGAACCTAACAAGAATCTCACCAACAGTTAGAGGTTTCTTCTTCTTACCCTATTCATGCCAGCACTGGTTGTTTCTGGACTATTTAAGTAGGTAGTTATTTATCACTGGTGAGTTATACTTTCATTTTCATTTATTTTCTTAATAATCAGTGATTATATAAAAGGATTTAAAAATGGGGCCAGAAAGATAGTATATTTGGTATAAGTTTCCCTAAGACAGGAGTAAGCCTTGAGTATAAAGTCAGTAGTAAACCCTGAGCACTGCTGAATGTGGCCAAAAAATAAAGCAAAAATATAATGAACAGTTTTTCATATGCTTGTTGGCCATATGGATATTGTTTTATCTGTATGTTATGTGTTTGATCAAATGTCTGCTCAACTCCTTCCCATTTATATTGAGTTAATCTTTCAGTTGTTTTATTAATATATATACATATGTGTATATATGTACGTGTATATCTTGAATGTTAGTACTTTGTCCTTGTATGGTGTGTGGATATTTGCTTCCACTCAGGAGGGTATTTTTTTTTTAGATACAGTTCATTTGGTAATGCAGGAATTTTCTTGTTTGACATAGTTCCATTTATTTTTGCCTTAACTTTCTTTGCCACTGATTCAAATTTTTGAAGACATATTTGAAGTCAGTATTATGGAAAATTCTGCCTATGTCTTGTGTATTTTATGAATTTGGATCTAATGCTAAGTTTTTGTTGTTGTTGTTGTTGTTATTTTGTTTGTGGGTCAGACCCAGTGTCACAGCCCCCATTTAGAGGAAGCTGAAAGCCAGTAGACCTGCTGTGGAATAGCCCCAGCATGGCTGAGACAGATTTCAAAGAGAAATCACTTTCCTGAGAGGAAGTGTGGTATATCTCAATCTTAGCTTATTGATAGTTACAAACGTTTATTTGGCCTAAATATAAATCTTCCTTCTGCTGTGCTAAGTATGTATATATTTTGAGCATTTACCTCCAGATGAGAAAATTAGTACAGGCAAATGTGACCTTGACTGAATATTTCTTTACCTGGAAAACTTAGCATCAAGAGAAACACATTGAAACTGAAATAACAAACAGAGTTAGTTATTGATAGAATGTCCTGTGCCTTACTGCTCTGCTAACTACACTGCCCTCTCAGATTAAAGGAATGTTCATTTTGGAACTTATCTGATAGGGACTTCTGGTGACTTACTAATCTTTTACCTCAGAAATGACATCCAAGGTTTGGCCTGGAAGTAACAATAGGTTGTTAAGAAAGTTTTTCCCAGGTAAAGATTTGCTCCAAACAAAGACCCCCTTTTATATATATATATATGTATATATATATGTATATATATTTAATTTGGGGGGGGGTGTTTGGGTCACATCTGGCAGTGCTCAGGGATTCTCCTGGCTCTGTGCTCAGAAATTGCTCCTGGCGAGCTTGGGGGACCATATGGGATGCTGGGGTTCGAATCATCTTTCTGCATGCAAGACAAACGCCCTACCACTGTGCTATCTCTCTGGCCCTTTGCCCCTTTTTAACTGAAGCTTGTTTCTTTAGTCAGACCTCACCCTTTTTATTAAAACCTGTCTTTTAGTTAGACTTTAGGATACTTAGGAAGTATGGTTATTTGTTGAAGTCCTAAAAGTAAAAGGCCTGCAGACTGTTTATAATAAAGAAGTTTGTAGATTAAGCAAAATGTACTAGAGTTATCTAAGCCTTTGTTAACAAGAAAGTATAGGTTTAACTCTAAAGAAAAACGTGAGTTTTTTACATACCACAAAAATGTATGACTTGCAAAAATCTTTATTAAATGTTCAGCTGCAACTTTTAATAAATAAATTTAGATTCACATTTCCGAGTGTGGCCTGTTTCTCATCGCCGACTTCATACACCCACCTTCCTGAGGAGGACCTCCACAAACTCCCTTATTGTGTGGACCAAGAAGGCCATGACAACCCAGTAATGCTTAGGGGTTATTCCTGACTCTCCACTCAGGAATTATTCTCAAGGACGGAACACGAAATAGCTGTGTGCAAGACAAGTAGAATTATTTATGTTAACTTTTGTGAGTGGTATTAGATAGTCCCATTTTCCTAATATCCATTTGTTGAAAAATTCTTTCTCTGCTTTATGAACTCATTTCCCTTTTCATAAATCAACTATCTGTGGGGCCAGAGCGATAATACACGTGTAGGGGACTGGCCTTGCCTGCAGCCAACTCAGGTTCCATCCCTAGAATACCATATGGTCCCCAAACATTGCTAGGAGTAATTTCTGAGGTTAGAGCCACAAGTGACCCTTGAGCATCAATCGGTGTGGCTAAAATATCAAACAACAACAGAAACCAATCAACTTAGTGTTTACTTTGGGGCTTTCAAAGCTATTCCATTAGTTTCCATGTTATCTTTTATTCAAGTACTTACTATTTTGATTATAATAATGCTGTAATATAAGCCTAAAGCCAGGAACTACAATAATTTCCTTTCTTTAGCTCAGATTTTTCTATTCAGTGAGTTTTATGGTTCCATATACATTGTTTTGGTTTTTAAACATACCCAACAATACTCAGAGCTTATTCAATTTTTTTTTGTCCTGTAATCACTCCTGGAAGTGCCCAGTGGACCATATGCATTACCCAGAATTTGAAACCAGGTTAGCTGCATGCAACACAAGTATCTTAATCCTGTACTATTTCTCCAGCCCTGGTTTCATGCAATCTTTAGTTCTTTTTTTCCCTATGGTCCTAGAAGAATGGCAATGGAATTTTGATAAAGATTGCATAGAGCCTGCATTTTGTTTTGGATAGGATGATTATTTTAACAGTTACTTTTTTCAATCTCTGAACATGGTATAGTTTTTTCTTTTTTGTGTATCTCATTGTTTGACTAGTGACTATTTTTAAAATATACATTTTTCAATATCTTTATTAAAACTTCTCACTAACTTTATTCAGTTGATTTTTAGGAACCTGATTTTGTTTGTTTGTTTGTTTGTTTGTTTTTGGGTCACACCCAGCAGCACTCAGAGTTATTACTGGCTCTGCACTCAGAAATCTTTCCTGGCACGCTCCAGGACACTATGGGATGCCAAGATTCAAACAGCTGCCAGTCCTGGGTCGGCTGCATGTAAGGCAAACTCCCTACCACGTGCTATCTCTTCGGCCCATGGAACCTGGTATTTTTTTTAACCATTATGAGTGGATTTTTTTTCTCCTCTAGTTTGTGGTTTACATACCATTATTTTAAGTTTAAAACATTGACATGTTGGCTTTAAAATTTGATTTTAAATAGTTATCCTAAATTCCAGGTTCATGCCTAAGTGATAAAGTATATCCTTGTATGCCTGAGACCTGGATTCGATTGCCTGAACCTAAGCCACTAAGTAAATAAATAAATTTATTAGGAATCTCAATCTTCCAGGTTAAAAGACTTGTTCATATAGTCAGACTTCACATTACTTACCTTTTTATTTTAATTATACTGTCTAATCCAAATGGTATTTGAAAAATTCCTATTATCAAAGTATATAATAAGGGAATGAGTACAGAGATGACATTTTGGTAACAATATGAATTGCACACTCTTCTATCTTAATTGGCAAAGCATGGAATTAGTCATCTTTAGGCTATAGAGCCATATGTGTAAGTTTAATTGGAAGTGTCAATAATAATATTTAGGCTCTGATAACCAGTTCCAGTCCCAATTAGCTGTGGATCTTGAAGTACCCTTTCAAAATTTTCTAAATCAAGTTTCCTCTTCTGTAAAAGTAATGGATTTTTAAAGTTTTCAAATCTGTAAAAATTCCCAGATCTTTATTTTTGTAGAAACCTTTGCTAGTTCATATATATACATTTATTTAAAAAATTAACCTTAGGACTGGAGCAATAGTACAGAAGGAAGGATGTTTTCCTTGCATGAGATCAACTCAGGTTTGATCCCTGGTATCCTATATGGTCCACAAGCCTGCAAGGAATGATTTTTGAGCAGAAAGCCAGGAGTAACCTCTGGGCACTAACAGGTATGGCTCAAAAGCAAACAAAAATTTCACCTTTAGATTTACTTTAGATTTTTTTAACTGACCTTGTGAAAAAGAAGCATTTCACTTAGTTTACTTTTCTCACTACCAAAGCCTAAGGATTAATACAGATTGTAGGGTTTGTTTTTTTTTTATATACAAATTTGTTTTCCCCATATCAACACAAATTGATTGTGCAATTTGGGAACACTGGCAAATAGTTTTATAGTGTTCAGTATAGGATGTGTGCAGGAAGAGGAATGCTATAAAAGATAAGACTAGGAATGGAGGCAGGAGACAAATCATGTGGTCTGTGAGGGAGTGTGGACTTTATATAAAGTTAGTGGAACATCAGTAGGGAAGTGACATGGTCTCATTTTTCTTTAAAATAGCTTCCATCAGTAGAGCTGTAGATGATGTATTAGGGGGCTCAGAAGTTGGGAAGCCAATTATGGTAATCCAGGCAGGGAAGAAGACTTTAACAGTGGCAGTCGGAAGGTAAAATATAATCAAGGAAGAGTAGATAAGTAGGAGATAGGATCAACAGAGTAATAGGAAGCAACGTGTGAGAAAATAAGCAGAGGAGTGGATACTGTGTAATATCTTATTTTATGCCCTCTTTTGTTCATTTCTCAATGATGGGCAGAATGAGCAACTCAGAGATGGAAAAAAGCAGCGTTTTTTTTTTTTTTTTTTTTTTTTATGAACTTGGTAATAAAAGACACTGTAGTTCGAATCTAGTCTTCTCAATCAAAGCTATCAAAATAATCAGAGATAGAATCCCTCAAATTCTGGACATTTGGAGGGCCAAGCCTCAAACTAGCATCTCCACTCAGTTTAATAAATACAGGCCAAGAAATGCAGCAGACCTGTGATTCCTAGAACCACCCGGTCCTTCAAGCACTGAACATGTTGAGTGTGCCAGTGGAGGCTCCCAGCACTGCCATATCCCCAGAATCACAGGGCCTGTGCAACACTGCATCCTTGGGCCCTTGTCCATGATGTACCATTGGGCTCCTACAAGCCTCCTGATTACCATTTCTGAGCCATCCCAGAAAAAAAAAACAAAAACAAACAAAAAAACATTGACACACAGGTTTAAGCAACTTTGGTTCATGCAAATGGCTCTTGAAATCTGTCCAAGGAGTGAAAGTCTTCTGATCCTTCAGAATTTCTTTTCAGAGAATAGAGACTCTCTCCTATATCAACAAACAGACTTCCCTTAACCTTTTGTTCTTTCACGTTGGTATTTTATCCCTAATTCTCTAAAACAGAGGGGGAAAAAAAGGTAAAATATCAGATGTCAGTACTCACTTTGCAATTACCCTCACCTATTTTATACTAGAATGTATGTTAACAAGTACATTTGAAATATTCTATATTCACTTTCTATTCAAGCTTTTAAGATGATTCTGAAAATGAAAATAGGCCCACCATATTACCATATTAGATTAGTTTCCGCTAGTGGCAATGTTGTCCATAGTTGAAGAGCAGTCAAGACCTGTTGGTAAACATCAAGGATAGTGAGTGAACACTTTCTTTGAGAAGAAAACTTTATTTTGAGTTGTAAAATTATTAACTTTCACAAAACGATCCTATCATGGTCTTATTAACACTGATTCTGGTATTAGCATTGATAAGAAGTTATAAAATATTTTAGAAAATAACTTTAAATTTTTTAATTGGGGGAGGGATTGATCTGTACCTGGCAATGCTCAGGAACTATTCCTGCTCTGTATTCAGGGGTTGTTCCTGACAGTTTCTGGGGACCATGCAGTGCTAGGGATTAGCCAGGATCAGCCTCGTGCAGAACGGAATTATCTTAGCTTCTGCACTATCTCTTCTCACCCCTCACTGATTTTTTTTTTTAAGTTTGAGTAACAAATACATTTCTAAACTAGGATTGGGGCTCAGTGGGAGAGCCATGCCACACGTGTAGAAGGTCATGGATTCCATTCATGGCACTAAACAAAAACTCATGTCCTATGTGGGAAAATCATTTTTTGCTTACTTGCAAGTAAACAAAACCACTTTATGAGTCTGTAATTTGTATTTATAATACAAGCTTTAGAAGAATAAATGGAATAATTAAGCATTTATAAATATATAAATACTATTTTAGATAACCTATATATTCCAACATATATATGATTAATCTAGAATAAACAACATTTGTGGCCAACTCTGGATAGTAGAGAATAAACAAAAGATAAAGGTGAACTGGGGAAGAAAAAGGGAAGACAGTAAGAACGACAGACATTCTATTTTTTATTTATTTATTTATTTTGGTTTTTGGGTCACACAAGAAGGCAGACATAAGCTGAAATAGGGAGGGGGAAAGAAGGCAAAGGAGCAAATGGGGACATGGGATGTAACTCAGTAGCAGAATACAAAATTCACAACATATAAGACCCCAGTTTTATTCCTAGCAAAAAAGAAAAGACAGGTGGCGGACGGCAGAGGAAAGCTGAAGGGTCTATAAGACCCTTTAATAAGCTATCTAAGCTCTATAGTGGATCCAATGTCTAAAACCTAGAAGAATCTAGGTTATGATTGTCAAACTAAAATATAGGACACCAGTTAAGCTTAAATTTCAATAAAACCCAAGTTTCCTCAAATATGAATAGAATATGCTTTTACTGGAAAGTTTTATTTATCTATGATTTAGATTTAACTGGATATCATCTGGGTGTTTGCTAAATTTTGATCTTTTGATCTCCTGAGTGTGTGATATAAAACCTGTTTGGAATCACATGAAATGATAATAATGAGCATATCTTACTTTATTTCAACCTTAAAACCTTACACTTAAGGAAAAAAGATTTTATCCTTCCTCTGAATTTTTGTGAGATTATATAGAAAGTGAAAGAATGATCAGGTTTAGAAGTCAAGTTAGTAATCTACTGATAGCATAAATGCAAGCTTTGACTTCAAAAAATGTTCAAGTAGCCTTTTTTTTTTTTAAAAATCTCATATTTGAGAATAATACTTTGTCAAAGACCCAGTTTTGAACTAACTGTAGGCTTCTGCCCTGGCCTTTCAGCATTTTAGCTGAACACTACAATTTGCCTCTCTGTAGCACCTTATGGAGTATATTTTAGCCATCAAGAGTAACACTGAAGTGAAGGAAAAGGTTAAAGCGGGATAGGAAAAAACGACTTTCCTTTAGAGTGGAGGAAGTCATAGAATAAATAAGGCCTCAGGAAATATGTTCATTCCCAACTCACTGGGCTTTCATCTGAATTGGTAAGTGTTGCAAAAAATAGTCACATTCAACTTTCAGCTTCTTCCCAAAAGAGTTTAAGGAAAATTTTTGTAAAAGGGTATTTTTAGGAAGAGGGGTGGTAGGAATAGAGTAAAGCAAGACTTTCAGAATCAAATGTGGGAGAGAAACTTCTTCTTCAAACACCAGCAAACATGATGGAAATTCATCCAAATTTAAAGATTACTTCGTGTTTGTGCTTCCTGAGATGGGTGGTGACAACTAAGGCCATCCATGTTCTATTCTCTAAAGTATAAGAAGCCAGAATAATTGGTGTCCAACTGCAGTCAAAAGGTAATTTTACATGATGAGGAAATAAACCTTTTAAATGTGACTTGTCTCTTAAAAGACCAAAAAGGAAAGAGTTGGTCATTGCTCTAAAATGGGTTTCTCTTTTCTAAAACTAGATAATCTAGTCTAATTTGAACCTCAAGGGAATTTGCAAGTAGGGATTGCTTGAAGTATTTCAAAGTCAGTAACATTATCAAAGATAGTATTTTTCCAGCCAAATATATTTCACCATGAGGCAGCCAACCGGTTTAGTGGGCAGTTAATACAGGAAGAGAAATTCTTGGCAGAGAGCTGTGGGAGAAACCCTCCCTCTTCTACTTAAAAATACTTAGAACAGAAAGACCTATAACCTTATATACTAAAGGTATGTTCAACATTACATGTCATTCTTTGTTTAAAACAGGTTGGTGAACTTGGATTCTTTTGAAATTGGAGTAAGGAAACACTATTCAGAAACAGTACAATTACTTAATCTTAAAAAAAAACAAAACAAAAAAAAAAACCTCCGTATACAATTTCCAACTTGTTTTGTAAGTCCACTATTATAATTGCCTGATTTATCTGTGATATAAAAAGCATTATACAGATATTTTGAAGGAAGTGGATATTTTTAAAATAGATGGGATTGTAGTTAGGAAGTAAAACAATAAGTAAATATTATTCAACAGAATATTGAGTTTAACTATGATTGATCATGTGAAATAAAGCTTCGTCCTACAGAGCATGGCAGAAGACATCCCTCTTTAATTTTTTCATTTTACATGTAAATATAGCACATTTTGAAAGAGCAGTAGAAAACTACTAAAGCGTAGAAGAAAACTCTGAAACATAGAGCATTTTACATTTTCCAAACTATAACCACTTTTAATGGATCAGAAGCCTGATGGGATTGGCGCCACCTGCTGGGATAAATGCAGAATTACAAATATGTCAACCCTTTGTTTTTGACTACACCTAGTGGTGCTCAGAGATTATTCCTGGCTCTGCGCTCCCGGGTCATTGTTGTCGGTGCTGGGGGCCCTTATGGGATGCCAGGAATCGAACCCTAGTCGGTTGCGTGCAAGATGGAAGCCCTCCTCACTGTGCTATCACTCTGATTCCTATGTCAACCCTTTTTGAAGTCTTCCTTTCTACTGAACATAGTTATAAAAAGTATGTTTCTTCACCTGAAAAATTACATATTAAAAACAAAAATAAATTTTGATTCAAATTACAATAGATATTATATATTAATTATAAATAACTTAAGATATGCATATTCTACTATTATGGAATATTCTAAGAGATAAGTTTGGGGAATAGAATCAGAAAACTGACTTCTGGAATTACGTTTATGAGAAACCATCATAAACAATATTGTAAATCAGAAAACATAAATTAAAAATTGTTTTTTAAAAAAGATGACATTTTTTCTTGTTCTATAATACTCCAGAGTCAGTTTGAGTATGGCATAAAATCATCTTTTTTCACTGTGTTCTATAACGTAATATGATCATATACAAGAAAAGAAACTGAAACTGAATGACTTGCTCAGGTTAGCCTCAGAGCAAGTCCAGCAACTCCAAAACAAGACTCAAATTGAGTGATATTGGAACTATGTTCATGGGAAAGCATTATTAATAGCATTGTAGATCACAAAATATCAATTAAAGCGTTTTTAAAATAAAATAAATGTAGTGTTTTTTCATGAAATAATTAGTTCTAAAATTTAATAGATTATTGTGGCATTTTTATTATCATTAATAGGTAGGTAGAAACTGAGAAAAATGTACTTGATTCTGTAACCTGCAACAAATGACAGTGAAACAATGACTCTATTTTCTATTCTTTTCAAGTTTTCTAAAATTAAGAATAAATTTAAACTTGGTGCTAATTTTCCTTAAAATTTATGCATCTTGCTAAACTTACTAATGAAGATAAAACATATCTCAAACATCAGCATCTTGTTAGAATATGAAGTTTTTGTTTCTGTACTGCCTTAAGTTTATTTTGTTTCTATATTGATTTCACATTTAAAACAAATCTAAATTTTATTTTCAATGAATGCATTTAAGAAATTAAAGAAGCCAACATAAAAGAAAATGTTGAATAAACAACTGCTCAAGTAGCATAGAAGGTGAGAAATGTTGAGCATTACTCCACTAATTATCACATCACTTTTAGAAAATCAATATAATTAATTAAAAAACTCCTCTATGGAGAGTACTAACATTTTTCTCTGTTTTTTTGTCTTTGTTTTTGTCAGTAAACCTTGGATTATAAATATGTCAGCATAACCAAAAAACAAAATATGGGTCCATATATTTCAGATCTGATTGGACTCTAACCCGAAGATTTAATATATGAGATAGAAGATGAGGGGCTGGGCGGTGGCACTAGAGGTAAGGTGCCTGCCTTGCCTGCACTAGCCTTGGATGGACCGCGGTTCGATCTCCCGGTGTCCCATATGGTCCCCCAAGCCGGGAGCGACTTCTGAGCGCATAGACAGGAGTAACCCCTGAGCGTCACGGGTGTGGCCAAAAAAAAAAAAAAAAGATAGAAGATGAAACTAGTTTATAATTAGGACTCAAGGACTATGCAGTCGGTGAAACAGAACCAGCGAGTCACTCAAACATATGTCTACATTTGATTGCAGAACTAAGCAATTGAGTGTCTTATTTAATGCTCAGAAACATCAGATGAGAGAAAGAAAATGGATGATGTTAACCCATCTTAATTCAAACTTGATTCAATGTTCTTCAAGCAAAAGGGAAAATAGCCACTGAAGTGACCAAGTTGAGTGGAATGTTTCACTCCATTTTAGCTTAATCTTAGCATGATTTGGATCCCAAGCTAAACTATTTTGGGCTCCTTATTCCATAAGGTTCCTTCAACTGACCTTCAGTTAATTTTAATGAAAAATAAATAGAATTTTTTTCTCATATTCCTACTCTTTTTCAGATTCAAATCTATCTGGTTCTATTTCCCAAACTTTGACATACTGTGGCATAATTTCTCATTTCATGTTTCATTTTTAAAAGAGTTCATGGTTACAGATCCCTAAAGAATCCATTCCGCCAGCTTCTCAGAATATATTCCCTTTATTCTTTCATGGTAAACAATGTGATTTACCCTTATAATGTCATAAATTCTTTGAGATGGGAAGTTGTAATGTTCCAGAAGAATATTTGTATTAGTGAAACTTAGAAATATTTCCAGATATCTTTCATTAGTCTTTTATAGTTAAATTATATTTTTATCTCAATATTTATTTATCCTTCCTTTTCTTCCTTCCTTTCCTTCCCTCCTCTTTCCTTCCTTCCTTCCTTCCTTCCTTCCTTCCTTCCTTCCTTCCTTCCTTCCTTCCTTCCTTCCTTCCTTCCTTCCTTCCTTCCTTCCTTCTTTCTTTCTTTCTTTCTTTCTTTCTTTCTTTCTTTCTTTCTTTCTTTCTTTCTTTCTTTCTTTCTTTCTTTCTTTCTTTCTTTCTTTCTTTCTTTCTTTCTTTCTTTCTTTCTTCCTTCCTTCCTTCCTTCCTTCCTTCCTTCCTTCCTTCCTTCCTTCCTTCCTTCCTTCCTTCCTTCCTTCCTTCCTTCCTTCCTTCCTTCCTTCCTTCCTTCCTTCCTTCCTTCCTTCCTTCCTTCCTTCCTTCCTTCCTTCTTTCTTTCTTTCTTTTTCTTTCTTTCTGGGGGGTCACACCCAGCAGCGCTCAGGGGTTACTCCTCGCTCTATGCTCAAAATCGCTCCTGGCAGGCTCGGGGGATCATATGGGATGCTGGGATTCGAACCACTGTCCTTCTGCATGCAAGGCAATTGCCCTATCTCCATGCTATCTCTACAGGCCCTAAACCATGTGTTTTAAGATACTCTACCTACCTTGGGACCCAGGGAGATTCAAGAATGCTTGTTTGGGCTCAAATTTCTCCTGTAAATACAGTGATAATTTCAGGTCTTTGGTCTTCTGAAAATTCTTCAAATCTTCAATTTTCAGCTCAATTACTTTGCCATAAAAATCATTCTATAAGAGAGTATTTCCAAAAACTTACAATCTCATTTAGTTTTTCATCTCTAAATTCATGCACCAAATTCTTTAGACTCAGAAGCTTAAAAATTAGTCCATCATTTTTAGTATTTTAGAGCTGAATAAAAATATTTTCCCTATTTAAAATCATGCAAAATTAAGTAAACAACATTATTGATCTCAAATGACGTAAGGTGAAACTGAAGGCAAACTTCTCCAATTATAGCTGGGTAGATAGTACAGGAGTTAGGGCTTTTGCCTTGCACATTGCCAACCCACTTCAATCTCTGGCACCACATATGGTCCCAGGAGCACTGCCAGGAGTGATCCCTGAGCACAGAGCATGTATTAAATCCTAAATACTGCCAGCTATGGCTAAAAGAAAACAAAAATAAAATTTTTAAAGGAAAGCTCCTCTAGTTATCTCTTCTGAACACATCTCTTTTTAACAAGACAGTTGGTAATCCAGGTGAGGAAATTGTATCTAACAGTATGAAACTACAAGCTTTTATTCTGCATGGATTAAATTGTACCCCATGTCCAGTTTTGGAAGACCTAAATACCTGAAGGATGCTGGCTTGATCCTGCTACCTAACACATTCCATTTTCATCTGTTGCTTTTCCTGGTGGAAGAAAGGGCTTCTGGATAACCAAGTAAATTGAGATCAGTAATCAGGCTTCTCAATGTGCTGCAAATATTTTCTAGCAAAAGTATGGTGTCATATATCCACTAATAAATTTATTTCTTCTGCACAGTTCTTATCATCCTCACTCTCTAAAAGGTAAAACCTAAGTGAGTTGAATACTGTTCTATGAATGAGTTGGTTGTAACATTTTGGCACAAGCATACTACCTCCAAATAAATTTTCAAAGACAAATGTTTTGACAAGGCGGGCCGGGCGGTGGCGCAAGAGGTAAGGTGCCTGCCTTGCCTGCGCTAGCCTTGGACGGACCACAGTTCGATCCCCCGGCGTCCCATATGGTCCCCCAAGCCAGGAGCAACTTCTGAGTGCATAGCCAGGAGTAACCCCTGAGCGTTACCGGGTGTGGCCCAAAAACCAAAAAAAAAAAATGTTTTGACAAGGCAATATAGTTTAGTGGGTAGGGCCTTTCCCTAGTATATGGCCACCCATGTTTTATCCCCTGACCCCATATGATCCCATTAGCCCACCAAGAATGGTTCCTGAGAAAAGAGCTAGAAGTAAGCCCTGAGCACCTTTAAGTGTGGCCAAAAAAAAAAAAAAAACCAAAGCAATGATTAAATATAATAAACAAGTGGGAGCAAACAGGGCATTTGCCTTGTACTCAGCCAATCACTGGCATCCCCTATGAGCCTGCCAGGAGTAATTTTTGAGCACAGAGCCAGGAGTAACTCCTGAGTGGCACTGGGTGTGGCCAAAAATAAATAAATAAATAAACAAATTTTATATTACACAGCTTTGCAAAGTAGTCTTATAGTTTATCGCATTTTTCTTATCTAACATTGATTTTCCAGAAACTTTCAGTGTCACACTGACTCAAATACAGCATCCAAAAGGAACTATGTCATCTATAAAAATTCTCATCATCAGTTAGAAAACACTATAGATTAATTGCTGCTACATTAAAATTTTCTAATTCTTGTGGATGGGGAGATAGCATAGGGGTTAAAGTTTTTGCTGGTTTGAATATTTATCACTACATATCTTCTCTGTACCTAACCAGGATTGATCCCTAAGCACAGTGCTCAAATGCCAGAGAAGTGCTAGGTGTAGACCTTCTCTTATCTCGAAAAAGTCATAGTTTTCCAACTCTAAAACCTGCTACAGGAGCTGGAGACAAAGTACAGGGGTTAAGGTACTTGCCTTGCCAATGGTTGACTCCAATTACATCCCTGGTACCATATATGGTCCTCTGAGCCCCACCAGAAGTGATCCTGAGCTCAAAGCCAGGTGCAAACCCTAAACACAACCAAGTGTGGCCCAATCCCTCCCTCTCTCCAATAAAAGACCACTATTGTTCAGAAAGTTCTCCATATTACCTTTTCTTTCTCTGCATATAATGTCTCCGGATTATTCTTGGTTTTTCTAGGTGGAACAGACAATTTGGGAACCTGAAATTAAAGAAGAGAGTTTCTAAAGGCAATAACTCAAGGAATAGGAGGTAAAAATAAAAGTGTTTTGTCAAACTGTAATTTCCATATATCCTAAAGGCCTATATCCAACCTGATTACTTAAAGTAGCCCTAATTACCAACAGATTCTTTCTGGCTGTGTATTATCAAAATCTTAAATATTTAGTATGCAGTCTACTTGCCTTTTCATCTTGCAAGTTTGCCTTGCTTTTTATCTGTGATGCTTTTATCTGATCATTGATTTCTTCAGTATCAAATGTCTGTAGGGAAATATTTAACAGAGATTTAAATTAATAGTAGTTTGTACTTACTGATAGTTTTATTTTCTGTGATTTCAGTTACCTAACGTCAGCTGTGATCCCAAAGTGTTGCATATAAGAAGGTATTTTGAAAGAGAGAACTTTGCATAACTTTAGTCCAGTATCAATGTTCCCTTTTATTGTTGTTCTTATTATTAATCTCTCACTATAATTATTTATAAATTAAACTTATTATTAATATGCATGTGTAGAAAAATAACTATTTTACAGTTTGGTATTACCCAAGGTTCCAGGTAACCACTTGGAATACATTCCTCTTTTCTTTTTTTTTTTTTTTTTTTGGTTTTTGGGCCACACCCGGTAACGCTCAGGGGTTACTCCTGGCTATGCGCTCAGAAGTCGCTCCTGGCTTGGGGGACCATATGGGACGCCGGGGGATCGAACCGCGGTCAGTCTCCTAGGCTAGCGCAGGTAAGGCAGGCACCTTACCTCCAGCGCCACCGCCCGGCCCCACATTCCTCTTTTCTAAGGGGGGCTTTTGTAGTGAAAATTAGTAAAGGAAATAGAACGACCATATGGATCAAAATTGTTTCTGCCAGCCAGCAATTTCTCAGAACCTAAAAAGAAGTACGCCAAATAAGAATGAAGTATACCTAATAAAAATATACCAAAAAGGGTCCAGAATTGAGTAAATCAATCAATGCTACAAACTGCTTACTATTTTACTTATTTATACTACATTAGCATTATAAACATTCTCATTTAATCTTGACTTTTATTTATTTTGTTATTGTTGGTGTTGTTGTTTTTTATTGGAGGGGCATACAGGCCAGTCCTGCTCAGGGATTACTCTTGACTCTATCATAGGGGATTACTCCTGGCTTGAGGGATTCATATGTGATTCCAGGGAACAAACCCAGGTCAAGTATTCTGCCCCTTGTACTATCACTCTGGTCCTCTCATAGAACTATTTATTTACTTTTATTTTTAGATTAAATAACAGTCTTGAGCCAAAGATAGTACAGTGGTTAAGAAACTTTCCTTGGACGTGGTCAGCTTGGGTTTGATCCCTGGTACTACATATGTTCCCTGAGAGCACCACCAGGAGTGATCCAAACACTGTCAGATATGGGTCAATCCAATCCCCCCCCCCCCCGAAAAAGAATAGAATACGAGTCTTGGAAAGGCTGAATTATTTGTATAGGGTTTTTCATCCCTATACATACAGAACTTCAGTATGAATTAGATCACTTATGGCCATGGATGGGCAATGAGCTATATATAACTGTGGTCCATGTTACAGGACAGGCACGCATAGTCTGCCTATATTGTATAACCCATATATTATGTTATTAATACACAAATGACTATTGGTATAAAAAAACAGTTCCCAATTCCTGACTTAAAATCTGAAGTCTGTTCTTAACCACTAGATACTTTTGTCTAAAAATATAGGTTGAGAAAGTCTATCACAAGCTAAGGCACATCAATAATCCTTATAAGAAGTCTTGGGAGCTCTGAAAAGCTGTTTTTTGCTAAATAAATTGTGTTATAATACTTTATCACAAAAACTCAAGAATTTAGAAACTGAAACATCTGATAATTCATAAGACTGACTTGATGGTATTCCTATTATTTGTGGAAAGATAAAATGAAAAAAGTCAGAAATCGCATCACATGCCCACTTATATCACAAGATCTGTTCTTCCAGTATCCTGGCATGTTGAAAAGTCACTCAGTTCTGAAAACTAAGTCTACAAAAATAATATCTACCCCCAACTGATTTCTCAGAAAAATAACTTGTTATTGTTCATAAACAATGTAGCGATTATTACAAAATTACAGGTTCTAATGTAATAGAACAACTGAGTTCTAATTCATTTGTTTCTCATTCATTTGCTCTATTTCATTCATTGAATGGATATTCTAATTCATTTGTGCATTCAGTTTATTATTTCCTACTATGTTCCATGAATTGTTGTAGTACTTGGGATTCAAAGGTGAACAGATCAATCCATTAGAAGAGTGGATGTTTCAGAATGTAAAAGAAAAAAAATAATTTTAAATTAATGATAAGCTTGTATTATAAAAAGTCCTATGAGGTTAATATTTAATAGAGAGTGGTGTTGATTTCCCATGTTTTAGATGGAGTGGACAAGGAGGACCTCTAGAAGGAGATTATATTTAAAATGAAATTAAAGAATAAGGAGGACCTCTAGAAGGAGATTATATTTAAAATGAAATTAAAGAATAAGAATGAGGGCCCGGAGAGATAGCACAGCGGCGTTTGCCTTGCAGTGATCCAGGACCAAAGGTGGTTGGTTGGAATCCCGGTGTCCCATATGGTCCCCCATGCCTGCCAGGAGCTATTTCTGAGCAGACAGCCAGGAGTAACCCCTGAGCACCGCCGGGTGTGGCCCAAAAACCGAAAAAAAAAAAAAAAAAAGAATAAGAATGAGAATTTAGTCCTGTGCTAAGTTCCTCCCCCACCCCCTTCTTGTTTCTCTATTTTTTTCCAATTAACTTTTCTACCTTCTAAAAAAATGAATGAGAATGAGCCAACCACGAGAAAAGGTATTACAAATCAAACATTAAGCAAGACCAAAAGTCATAGCTTGAGATAAGAAAGGTTTTGGCATATAAAAACAAACAAAAACACAAGAAGGCAGAAGACTGTAAGTGGTTGCACAGAAAGCCAGAGGAAGGACTTCTCTGAAATGAGACCAGAGAAATAGGTCAGAGCAGGAACATGCCATAGCAAGGAGAGTTATAAAGTATTTTCATAAGAAGAGTGACAGCACTTTATTATTTTATAAAGATTGCTTTGCTGTATAAAGAGTGAATTAGATGGAAGCAGAGTGGAAGGAAGAAAGGACATTTAAAAAATGAGCGTGGGGATTGAGGAAAGGTAAGTTCTTAATACTCTGGTCTGTTAGACAACACTGTCAAAAATCCTGGGAGGCACACCTTGTTCCATAGCATTTCCATTTCATTCCGAAGCATCTTGTTTTTCCTTTCCTGTTGGAGGGGTAAAAACCGAACAGAAATATGTTTGTCCACTCATAACAGTGAAGTTGGACAGAATTACTGAGATAAAGGGATATATGAAGGCAGTAAATAAATTCAAATCTATAAATTAATTTGATGATGGGTGTAAAAATAACAAGTTTTTGATTAATAACTTTAAATTGTAGTAATTATGTTATGATATCAATGTAAGTGACCTCCTCATATTTTAATGCTGAAGATGTCTGATCATATGGCACTTTCTCTAGATTAAGAGATTTTTGATAGGTATTTTCTCTTCTTTCTGAAATTGGTTGTATATAGAAATGAAACCCTAGATGAAAAGTTACTAAATAATCAAATAGAAATTTTTCCCTCTGTTTTTTGATCTTTATAATTTTTTTCTTTTAAGATACTCATGGACTCTTTGGAGTAAAATAGCTATTAATGTTATTAAAAAAAAGACAGATACCTGTCTTCCCTTCTGGATATGACAATATCAATGGAATTGAGCCCTGTTTAGGAGATTCTTCTCTGGCACATCCAACTTACCAGATTCTGTTTCATGACTTCTGCTTCCTTAATGAGCTCCGTGACTGAGGAGTTTTCACTCCTCTTTCCCACAATTTGCCTCATGATCTGCAGACTAAAAGAGAAAGACATCATTAACATGAAATATTTCCCAAGTAGTAATATTAATATTTTGCAACCAGTCTGCAGCTCACCATCAGAGTAAGTTAAGGAGTGAAATCAAATAGTTATGAAAGTCCTTCTGGACATAGAATCAATGGGAGGATTCCATTCCTCATTGATATTTGCCTTAGCTCTTTGCTCTGGAGTGAATTATGTTTTCTGTAATGCTCAGGACTCAGATGTCCAATAGTCAGTGAGAATTTAACCATCAGAAGTCTGAATATTGAGATGGAAAAGAATATATTTTCTGTGTTAATAGGGAGGTTTAAAAATGATCAGATTTAAACACTAAATCCAAAGCCAACTACAACAGAATTGATACCCAATCTACAACAAGCTAGACATAGAAGGGACCGCTTATATTAGCAGTCCGGGGGACAGAGGAGGGGCGATACGGGATGCATGCTGGGAACAGAGGTGGAGGGAGGACAACATTGGTGGTGCAAATGCCCCTGAATCAATGCCACTATGTAACCTAAACTATTACTGTGAATGATTTGTAATCCACTTTGGTCAAAATAAAAATTATTAATAAAACTTTGCCTTCAATATAAAATGAAGAATTATTCACATTAAAATGAAGAATTATTCTGCATATTTTCCACTTCTCCTACCTTCTCATAAATGTCATGAAGGTATTAAGATATTCAGATAATACTATAAGTCTCATGATACCCCCATAGAAGTCAAACTACTGAGGTTTCTAACAAAGCCAGAGAGATAACACAGTCGTCAAGGCATTTGCCTTGCACACTGCTGACCCAAGTATGGTCCCTGAACTGCATATAGTCATCCTTGAACACATAGCTAGTAGAGCTAGTAACCTGCACAGATGGGTATGGCCCAGAAAACCAAACTAAAACAAAACATGAAAGAAGAAGTTTATAACAAAATAAATCTAACTGTAGATATTCTTTTAAAGCATTATCTTTTTTGGTCATTGTATTTTGTGCTACTCAGTTTTGAACAGAGAAATGCAAACCTTTATAATCTCTTATTCAGAGAGAAGTCTGACTTGCAGGGTTGTTAGTAGTGAGTATTTTGACCACAAATAGAGGGGATGAGTAACTATAGGTCTAAGAGATTGGGGGCTGAGTCATTTTATTTATTCATTTGAAAAAATTTGTTGTTTTTGTGACATCACAAAACTGGTAGTGCTCAGGCTTATTGATAGCTCTGCACTCAAGAATTACTCCTGGCAGAATTTGGAGGACTATATGGGATGCTGAGGAGCTAACCTGGGCTAGTCCTGTGAAAAGCAAGTGCCCTACCTGCTGTGCTAAGGCTCTGGCCTTGGAAGCTTAGTTATAAATGTATATAATATATAACATATCTATTCCTTGTCATTCTGATATTGGGGTTACAACTTTTTTTAAAATAGTTTTTATTTTGACCAAAGTGGATTACAAACCTTTTACAGTAATATTTTAGGTAGTGACATTGATTCAGGGGCATTCCCACCACCAATGTTGTCCTCCCTCCACACCTAATCCAAGCATGCATCCCATATTCCCCTCCTTTGCCCCACAAGCAGCTAGTATGTGATCCCCTCTGTGTCTAGCTTGTTGTAGATTGGGTATTGTTTCTGTTGTCATTAGCTTTGGATTTGGTGTTTAAGTCTTAACATTTTTATTTCTATTCAATGTTCATATGACTTTTTGGTCTTGTTACCCTCCATTATTTCTCCCTCAATTTATGAGGCAGAACTTGATGGTTCAAGTTATGTGGCTCTATTTGAAGGAAAGAAAAAAGGGGGCAAAAACCAAACAAGCAAAAAAAAAAAAAAACAGGAGGAGTCCTTCTAGAGGCTATAAATATCAATTTAAGGGAAAAAGGAAGAAAAACATGTCAATACAAAAAAAATCAATCAAACAAACAAAAACCTGAAAAGCTACCACAGCAATAAAGACAACAACCAAACACTAACCACGGTTCCGAAATAAAAGCAAAACAAAGCAAAAAAACAAAAACAACAACAATAACAAAAAATTGATTTGTGCTTCTCTCTCTCTCACTCTCTCTCTCTCTCTTTTACAGAGGCACAGTAAATATTGAGGAGATCAAAATGGGAATTCCCTTGGCCTAAGAGATATAGGGTTTCTTTGCCCTTGAAGCATAATGTCATGGGAATAACTACAGGCTCCGTACATGCTCTTTTATTCTCCCCTAGGTTCTTTTGTGATGTCTGGAAACTTTCTGCTCAGTCATGGATGATAAAATCAGGCCTCTGTAACTAGAGATCTTGGTATTTGCACAGGTCATAGGATGGAGCCTAGAATGGAATCTTTCTTTATGGAAAGATTTCTGGAAGTTTTGTTCCATCACTGTTGTTTTAATCAGTCTTCTATTGTTGGTGGTCTTGGTTTTTGCACTGATCCTAGGACGAAGCCTAGGATAGATCTTTCATTATTTTTCCAGAAGTTCTGCTCAGTTGCAGTTGTTTCAGTCAGACCTCTGGAATTAGAGATCTTGGTTGTTGTAGGCCAAAACCTAAGACTAGGGTCTTTCTTATTGGTCCCAGGATAAGTTCTGACTAGTCATGGTTGTCACAGTCAGTCTTCTGTAGTTAGTGATCTTGGCTTTTGCACAGATCAAAGAATGACGTGTCTTTTGATTTCATCTATCATAAGGTGGTGAGATAAGACAACCTGCTCTTAGATCAAGTTGTTGCCATTTCCTCATTGTCAGGATATCATATCAAAACTGGCTGTGTTGGTGTCAGAGCAGTATTAAGAATGTTCCAGAGGGAGTTTGGTTCCTGGAGCTGTTGCAGAGAACTGTGTCCATTCTATGTCTGAGATCTAGGGTTTGGGGTTAGATGGTTGCTGTCTAATCACATGGAGTTTAAGCTGGTGCCACATGACATATATTTAAGGTGAGAGGTGCCATTGTATTGCAAAATGTATGAGATCTTATACCTAGTAGATAAGAGCTTGTTTTTATACGTAAACTTTCTCCCTTTTTAGAATGCCTTTGCAAAAAGAAATGGTGCTATATTATATTGCTGGTGCATTTGGGGGTGAGAGTGTCAGGTTATCTGTGCCCTGGTTTTGACCTGAGCTTTTATCCCATGCAAGACTTTTTCTTGTAGATTTTTGTACCAACCATAACCAAACAGGTGAAGTTAAGGAAGAGAACAAAACAAAAACAAGACAAAAATATATACACAAATATATATAAAGGAAAAAGTAAATAAAAATGAGTTTAAAAAAAGTAATTAAGGGAACAAAGTGATGCAGAAGACTACCTTACATTTGGGGATAAACAGATTAAGAGGTAGTATTCTAGAGGTCTTAATCTTATAAAGGAAATATAGGCTTCCCCTTTGTCTTTTGAGATATTCCTGGGGGAAGGGTGAAATTCAGGGCACATTTTCATCACACACCCATGTCTTGTTGAGTTTGAGAAGTGATTTGTGGCAGAAAGGGATCAGGTAGAGTTCTTGCACTGGGGGTCCTTCTGGAGCTCAATCCGGTATCAAGCAACAGTCCACATTTGGGGCAGGGGTGAGAAGGAGGGCCACAGAGCATGAATCAGCAGGAGTGTTGGTTGTAGTTTCTTGCTGGGGGACGAGATGTGGGGCTGAGTGGGTGTCCTTTTGCTTGGGAGTTGGGTGATGGCGTATTGGGGCAAGAGGTCGGTCTTGATACCTAATGGGTTAAGACCTGAAGGTAAAGATCATTAATAAGGTGGGATATCGGATTGGGATTGAGGGATGAAGGGATAGTAAGATTTCTGAAGGGGGTGGAGAAGGGATACAACTTTTTACCAACTATAACTAATTGTCCAGATATTTTTATTAAAAATGTAACTATGGGGCCGGAGAGATAGCATGGAGGGTAAGGCGTTTGCCTTTCATGCAGAAGGTCATTGGTTCGAATCCCGGTGTCCCATATGGTCCCCCGAGCCTGCCAGGAGCGATTTCTGAGGATGAAGCCAGGAGTAACCCCTGGGCGCTGCCGGGTGTGACCCAAAAACCAAAAAAAAAAAAAAAAATGTAACTAAGGAGCCGGAGCAATAGCACAGTGCAGAGTGCGTTTGCCTTGCACACAGCCATCTCAAGTTTGACCCCCAGCATCCCATAAGGTCCCCACAGCCTGGAGCATTGCCAGGAGCAATTTCTGAATACAGAGTCAGGATTAACCCCTGAGTGCCATTGAGGTTACAAAAAAAAAAATAACTCAATGTTACAAAAAAGTAATTAAATATAAGCAATCACTACTAAACCTTTTATTAATAGTCATTTTAGATTCTATAAATTATAGTTATCCAGAGTTTCTACTGCTATGAATTCTTGCCTTACAAAGCCTTACCATTTTTGTTTTTCCTCCAAGTTCAACATTAACTTCTGTAATAGGAGAGGATTCTTATCTTCTACAGGTTTTAGCATTTCCAGCAGTTCCTGCTTCCTTAGCTCTAAATCCGTATTTAATTCCTTCAAGTAGTTGTCATCTATTTTAGAACTTCTGTGGGAAGAAACACCATAATGTCTGCCTTTAACCTAGGTTAATAATAGCGACCCTCTTTTCCTCCCTGGATAGTTATCATTTGGCATTTTCAGTCAGACTCACCTTGTTTGGGAGAGCAAGTAAGAGCCCACAGAGTGTGTGTCACTTGTCATCTTGGAAGAAAACTTCTACTCCAAGAGTACAGAGATATTTGTGAAAATATGTGCTTTTTGGTCCCATTCCGCTAAGCCATCATTTTTTAAATGCTTACTGTTCTTAAAACTCCTGTTGCCTTGGACTGATTTTTAGCTATATCTTGATGTCACAATGACTCTAAGATCACAAAAGCAACAGACCTTTTAGGTAACTCCTATATCACTGCTAGTTTGTTGACTGAAAATATCAACTATTTTGCACCAGTTCCTGACTTAGCTTTTTGCCAACTTAGCTTTCGTCAACTCAGCTTTCAGTTGTATTGAGAAGTCAGTAAATAGGAAGAAAAACAGAATATCAATATTATGAAATTCTTACTACATTAGAAAACGATGGCCTGTCAAAAATCTATATCAAAAACATCTTTTTTTTGTTTGTTTGTTTTTGGGCCAAACCCGGTGATGCTCAGGGGTTACTCCTAGCTATGTGCTCAGAAATCACTCCTGGCTTGGGGGAACATATACAACGCTGGGGGACTGAACTGCAGTCTGTCCTAGGCTAGTGCACACAAGACAAATGCCCTACCACCTGCGCCACCTCTCTGGCCCCATCAAAAACATCTTTTATTATAATAAACCCCAAGGGGTTGTGTTGTGTTATCTTCAGGCCACAACTCTTGTTTTTATGAGGAAAAAGGAAGTGAAAAAAAAAACTTCAGAGACAGTGGGCCACACTGGTAAATACACATGAATATAAAATACCAAAAAAAATATATGATTCAATTATCATTATTATCTAGACCATTTATATCACAATAACAAGGTATGATAATGTTATCATTTAGCAAGAGGATACAGTTTGTGAACTAGCCATCCATGCTATCAACATGTCCTTCCAGAGCCAGGTTCTTTCTTGGAAGCCTGAAATAAGGCTCTCTCACAGATACTTATTCTGCCTTCATTTTTTTATATTAAAATCACATTTATCCTCAAATCAAATATTTTCTGTGTCATTTAGTGAGAAGAAAATTCCATGAGTTTTACATTTCTTCCTTCCTTAAATATAGATTTAGAGAAGAGTTTTTAGGAATGTTCTCAAAGTAAATTAAGCCAAATCAATTTCAACTATTAGCAGCATTTCCTTGACTTAAGTGACTTTTTTTTTAAGTAACTTAAACATTTGGTCTTTGGAGAGATCTTGAGAAACCGTTAAGTATTACAATGGAAATAACGTAAGACTTCAAACCCAACTTTATAATGAGTAGAAATCTGTGAGCAATTTATTAACTTCTTTGAGTCTTACTTCCCACATGACAAAAATGAGAATATGATAGTGGTGAATAAAAAAGAACAGGTTTCTTGTGAGACTAAAATATAATACATGAAGTTCTTGACTCATGTCAGGTGTTCATATTTTAATAAGTTTTTGTGTTTGGGTACTGTTTCACACTCTAAATGGTCAGATAAAAATAGCTGATTTATATGAAGTAATTGTTGCCTTTATTTTCACATTTTTTGCATTAGACTTGGAAGTACCAATGCTAACTCCTAGGTCAATACTCAAGGATTACTCCTAGAAATACTTAGAAGATTGAGCAACTGCATACAAGCTGATCATCTTAGTCCTGTACTATCTCGCTAGCCCCATAGTCTCATAAAGGTCCTGTACCTCATATTATGTTCATAATGTTGTTCTCTTCTTTTTGTAAAGAGAGAATACTCCCAGATTACTTACAAGTTTAATATCCCACAAGACCTCGATATAGTCCTAATGAAATAAAAAACATGTCTCCTAAGATTGTTCTATATAAAAACTTCTTAGTAGTCAGTTTCTTCATATACTTTTTCTAAAGAATAATGTGTCACTTATTATTTTTTGATAGATGTTATAATATGACATTAAATTACAAGAGTCATATCAGGTGAATGACAGTGTAGCTGACATGTAATTGACAGTGGTTGTGCTAGGAGTTCTATGAAAAGATGGGATTGAATTTGGAAAAGTGAACTGTTCACAATAAAAATAAATAATTATGCAGCCTAATTTTTTTTTTTTTTTTGGTTTTTGGGTCACACCCGGCAGCGCTCAGGAGTTACTCTTGGCTCTGTGCTCAGAAATTGCTCCTGGCAGGCTCAGGGGACCATATGGGATGCTGGGATTTGAACCACCAACCTTCTGCATTAAAGGCAAACGCCTTATTTCCATGCTATCTCTTCGGCCCCAAGAAGATTAATTTTTATTCATGACTTGTCATAATATAGGTGTGGCAATTACCAGAAGACAAAAAATATCATTGATTGTTAAAACATAATTTCTTTAAACTTCAAGTTGTAATATTATGTAAGAATTTAAAATAATTAGTGGGCAGATCATATTCCAATTCACCTTACTTTGTCTTTGCTTGAAGATGATTGAATATGGAAGAACAACCACTTAATATTTGTATGTGCTTTATTCTGTAATAAATGAGTATTTATAATTTCCTAACATTTTGAACATGCCAGTTCTTCAACTTGCAGTGTGATATCCAAGGATAGTACTTACCTTGTAATAAATAACTTGTATAGTGGAGAGTTTAAAACAATAACAGAAAATACTGAAAAGGGATATAACCATCTTATAATATGTAAATAGTATAAACTACATGTTACAAACTGTGAAGGGAAGAGTCAAGATAAATATATCGATGACTATTAGAAAGAAGTGGGAAGGAAGGAAACCCAAGGCTAATTTTTTCTGAAGTGGAATATAAGGTCAGCTATTGATTAAGGAAACATAAGAAATCTTAGAAGAGTAATGACTTGAGCTTTGTAAAACTGACCAGTGGGAAAGGAAGCCAATCAGGCAACAATAAAATGATTGCCATGTAGTGCTAAGGGTCAAGGTGAATATTGGAATTGAATATTTGTTATTTGTTGAATCAGCTTTTATAAGATTTTTCTTCAGCAGTGTTTGACAAACTGGAAACAATAGTAAAGAACAGATAAGTTGTTTGATTCTGGGCTGGAACTTGGAAGAATGGATAAGCAGAAATTCAAGGGAGCAAGAGGGTTGAGAATGCTCGTGAGAGTATTGGTGAAAAATGTATCAAGTGATCGGATTATTAGGGAAGACCATTTAAAAAGAGATGACTAGGAAAGTAATAATCAGTAAAGGAGTGTGATAGAAAAATAGGAGGTCTGATCACCAAGTATTCCTATGAAATGACTTATGAAACATTACTATTTATATAAATTATAGTAGCAATTCGTATTTTTCCAACAATAAATTGTATCTGTTGCTTCCTGTCACTGCATAATATTCACAGAAACTCATGCGGTAATTCAAAATAGAAGTATAACAAACTATTCACAGTGACCTCATCCAACATTATAGCATTTGATTTTAGTGTCTGTTAAGAAAAAGCGTGACTTCTCTATAATTAAAAAACTCAGAGTAAAAGCATTTTAGTGTTAGTTTTACCAGTGCAAATCAGATTAGACTAATTAAGCCAGGTCTCCAAGAGTAGAGGCAATTATTTTCATGTTTAATCAAAATGAAAGAGAGACAGTGGGATAGGAGGGATGAAAGCTTCTCTATCCTTATTTCCTTTAGCTTGGGTTGTGGCAATAAAATCCACAAAATTTCTTAGAGAAAAAAATACATGGACTTTCTGGTGCTTTCTGACCCAGAGCCAGTTCAACCCTAAGAAGATTATGAGGATTCTATTATCTAAAATAAGGAGAGAGGGAATAATAGGAAAGTCCTAATAGCAAAACTTATAGATTCATAAAGATGACCCTATTACCTTCTACTCAAATCATTTATTTTGTCTGAGCTTCCCCTTAACTCAATAGCAGTTTCAAACTAGGCTTTAGGCATGCTTGTAAACCCAAATAGTTTGTGAAGATAGAGATAAATTGCAGAACATCTGAGTTCTGTTTTATAACAGATTTTTCAAGAAATGTTAAAACAAGAGTAGTTTTTAGAGAATCTGTTTATGGATCTTCAATTTCCACATGTATTCTTTACCAAAATAAATCTTACTGAAAAGCACCTTTAGTGTCTTCTCCCAACCTTCCTTTCCTAACCTATTGCCAACTTGTTAAAAGGAAATCTTTGCTTTCAATCATCTGGAATCTTCAATGAAGATTTAGTGATGGGAGGGGATGGTGTAAAAACTTCTTGGGTATAAAACCATTACAATTCAAAATGGTGTTGAGGTTGACCACTACATTACAATTGGTTTTGGTACATCAAGTATATCCAATATTTTATTTTCAACAAAACTTGAGAATGACTTAAATTGTTAGTATAAAAACATTCTAAAGAAATTTGGGGGCCAGAGTTATAGTACAGTGAGTAGGGCACTTGTTTTGCACATGGCCACCCCAGGTTTGATTCTCAGTTTTCCATATGATCCCAAGTTCAGAGGCAGGAATGCCCCATGAGCATGGCTAAAAACTAAAAACAAACTACAAAAAGAAATGTTGATGATGAATTAGTAAATGCTAAACTATCATTTATGAAAGAATTTAAAGATTCAAGTGACAATGCCATAAAAAACCTTCTGTTTCTATTTATTTGTTTGCTTAAAAATGTTCTCAGTGAGCGTTGCACATCAAGAAAACATGAGTACAGTAAAACATGATAGTCCTGGTACATGCCATGTTGTAGCAATAAGTGGCTGTATGACTAGATAAAATCTTTCTATCAAATTAATAGAAATAATAACAAATAATGTTATACTGAAAGTTATAAAATAATTTTATATTTTCATCAACTGTATAATACTAATAATTATAGTGCTGATGCAGTGCTGAAAGAATTTTGACACTTTAACCTTAAGGTCACAGGAAATTAAAAAATTAAATTTTAATGTACATACATATTTTGCAGAGAAGCTTGATAGGTTGATTTTAAAAGACTTTCAAGCATGAAATGTGTTTCACTTTATTATAATTTTGAGAGGGAAATGAAAAGGAAGTAGGAGTTCAGGGGAAAATATGAACATTTTGACTGCTAAAGAAGAATTTGCATATTGAGGTTTTGGTGAATATTGGCTTTTAAGATTTTATGTATGTGTGTATATATACATATGTATACACACTCATATATATAAATATATATGTGGAAAACCCAGAAGTACTCAAGCCTTAGTCCTGGTTCTGTGATCAGGGAGCACTCCTTGAAGACCTGGGAGATCAGATGGAATGCTGGGTATTGAACCCATGTCAACTGTGTGCAAAGCAAGTGCCTTCTCCAGTGTACTAAGTCTCTGGTCACTAATTGCATATGTTTTAAAATATAAAATATTTTTGAGAACATTAATGTTATTGTATATCAGAAATTACTTTTTAAAAATATTTTAAATTATAATAAAAGTTTAGATGTATTAAACTAAAAATATATAGAACAGTATACAGTTTTTCAAAATTACTTTACAAAAATACAGCAAATATATTAAAAGATCCCTGTTCTAGGGAAGAGATTTTCTGGATCTGAAGTGCTAAGAATCTCCTAGGAAATATTTAAATGTGAAACAATTTCAGGATTATTCCCAGTGATCCATACTCTATAGTTAGGGGAAAGATGTGGTTTTGAAAAAATTTCTTGGTGACTTGATGTGTGATTTGTGGGCTGAATTTTGAGAAACACAACTTAAATATTTCTGTTTATGTATCATTATATCAGCAGGAAGTTGCTTGCTTCAGACATTTTCCCTTAGGATATCTATATAACTGTGTCCTTTAACTTTTATTTTGTATCACACCTTCACCTTTCACTTAGGACACTGTTAGAAGATGTTAAAAAAAAAGACCTTGCATATATGAAGAAAATTATCTAAGACATCATTCCATGACCAATTCTCTCCACTAAACATCACAGCCCACAGTTGACCACACATCCAAAATGTATGTAAGAATTTGATACTAAATAAAGTGTTATTTGGAGCTGGAACAATAGTACATCCAGTAGTCTAGTTTGTTTTTCGTGCAACTGACTAAGTTTGATCCCTGGTATCTCATATAGTGCCCTGAGCCTGCTAGGAGTGACTTTGAGCACAGATTCAGGAGTAAACCTTAAGTGCTGCTGGGTTTGCTCCCCCTCCCCCCAAAAGTGTAACATTTTAGTAGTCATTATTTGGTAAACTTAAGTTTATTTTGTTTTTCTTTTTTTCTCCTGGTTTACTGAAACTCTCAAAAATAATTTCATGACTTTGAATATTTGGCTCCTAATACCTGTTTATATGTATTAGACTTACCCAGCCTTGGTATAACAAAGCCAATAAGAGAGATAGGACAAAATCTTTGCTTTGGACTTTTGAGGTGTAGACCAAAATGCTCAAGATCTCAGAAGAGACTTAACAGATTCTTTTTTTTTTTTTTTTTTTTACCCCAAGTCAATATACCTCAAGGGAAAGAGAAGCACTCAGACAAGTGGAGGGGTCTTCCAGCCAGTCCAGCACAGTTACACCCAGCCACATAGTTCAAGAAACTTAATGACCATACATATCTTCTAGTCAAGGAGCCACTCCACAACATATAAAAAATACCAGCACACTGCCAAAATCACAATTCACCAAACTTAGTGAATGAAGATGGTAATTCTGAATATCCCAGCTACCTATATAGCCTCTCTGATAACAAATTTAGAAAAAATGTTGAGGATATTCAAGGAATCCAAAGAAATCATGAAATAGCCAGCCAATAAGACTCAAGAGGATATTGAGAGTAGAAATGAGAAAACTTCCATCAGAAATGAAAGAACTGAAAAACTTGGTAGGCAAAATGAAAGGTCTACTACTGGATGGCCTCATCAGCAGGGTAACAGCTGCTGAGAACAAAATTAATGAGCTCAAAGATGAGTTGCTTAACATCTCCATACAACAGCAGAAGATAGAAGAGTCTTAAAATAAACTAACAGAAGATGGAAAAAATCCTCAAAAAATAAAAGAACAGAGGAAAATAGAACTTTAAAATAAATTCAACAAAAATAACATAAGAATCCTTGAGGTCTCATAGAGCTAGGAGGAAGACCCCTAAGAAGAAGTAACAGACAGGGCCGGAGAGATAGCACAGCGGTGTTTGTTTTGCAAGCAGCCGATCCAGGACCTAAGGTGGTTGGTTCGAATCCTGACATCCCATATGGTCCCCCGTGCCTGCCAGGAGCGATTCTGAGCATAGAGCCAGGAATAACCCCTGAGTGCTTCCAGGTGTGGCCCAAAAACAAACAAACAAACAAACAAACAAACAAAAAGAAGTAACAGTCAAAGACATCATTGCTAAGAAGTTCTCGGAGCTGAAGAGTGCATGTACCCACGTCCTGGATGCCCGAAGAGCACCAGCTAAAATACGCCCCCCCAAATACCCCAGGGTGCACTCTAGTTACAATTATGAAAACAACAGATATAAATAGTATAATGAAAGCAGAGAGATCAAAAAAGGAAATCATAAGAATGAATTATATGAATTTGTGGGACAAAAAAAGAAGTATTAAGAGGAAAATTTATAGCTTTTCAAAAATTCATCAAGAATGCAGAAAGGATGTATGTAAATAACTGCATAGCTTAAGAAATTGCAAAATGACCAAGAAAATGAGTCAAAAGCAGGCAGGAGGAGCCAGAATGGTGAAACAAGCAGTACTTGCACGTGCTAACCTAGGACGGACTGTGGTTTGATCCCCTGGCATCTCATATAGTCCCCCAAGCCAGGGGCGATTTCTGAGCTCAGAGCCAGGAGTATCCCCTGAAAATTGCAGGGGTAGCCCAAAAAAAGAAAAAAATTAAAACTATATAATCATAACAATATATGTAGAGAAAGCATTTGACAAGATCCAGCATCCATTCATGATAAAAAAATAATCTCAACAAGATGGGAATTACGAAACTTTCCTCAATATAGTCAAAGTCATTTACCACAAGCTCATGGTAAACGTTCTACTCAATGGGAAAAATTTAAAAGCCTTTTCTTTGGCACATGACAAGGTTGCCTCCTCTTGCCAGTTCTATTTAATATAGTACTGGAAATATTTGTCATAGCAATTAGACAAGAAAAAGATTATCAAGAGTACCCAGATAGGAAAGGAAATTGTCAAGTTCTGACTGTTTGCAAGTGACATGATACTTTATTTAGACAATTCTAAAGACTACAAAAACTTCTAGAAACAATAAGTCTGTATAGTAACATGGCAGGATACAAAATTAATACAGAAACATCTTTGTTTTTCTATGTACAAATAAGAAAATAGAAGAAAAATATATTTTTTAAAAATTCCATTCCCAGGGCCAGAGAGATAGCACAGCAGGAGGGCGGTTGCCTTCCATGTGGCTGACCTGGGAGGGACCTGGTTTGATTCCTGGCATCTCCATATGGTTCCCCAGCCTGCCAGGGGCTATTTCTGAGTGCAGACCCAAGAGTAACCTCAGAGTGCTACTGGGTGTGGCCCCAAAATCAATCTATCAATAAATAAATAAAGTTTAAAAAAATCAAGTTTCTTTGAATCAACTTTACTAAAGAAGTGAAGGATATATACTAAAGAGAACTACTGAACACTATTCAAGAAATAAAATAGGACACAAGGAAATGAAAATGCATACACTGCTTGGGAAGATTAATATCATTAAAATGGCAATACTTCCCAAAGCATTATACATATTTAATGCAATCCCTATAAGGACATTTTTCAAAGAAATAGATAAAAACACTTCTCAAATTCACATGGAACATAAACTTCCATGGAGCTAAAACACTTCTTGAGAAAAAGAATAAGAAGCATTACTTTCCCAACTTCAAATTGTATTAAAAAGCAGTAGTCATTTAAAAAAGCAATGATATTGGAAATGGGAATGATCACTTTGGACAAAATCTGTGTGCTGAAACAAGAAGTAATATGCGTAATACCCCTTTTGTCACAATATTGAAAACCACAGTATCTAATATTAAAAAAAGATGTGAGAGAGAGAGAGAGAGAGAGAGAGAGAGAAATGTCTGTCACAGGGCCGGAGAGATAGCATGGAGGTAAGGCATTTGCCTTGCATGCAGAAGATTGGTGGTTCTAATCCCGGCATCCTATATGGTCTCCCAAGTCTGCCAGGAGCGATTTCTGAGCATAGAGCCAGTAGTAACCCCTGAGCGCTGCCAGGTGTGACCCAGAAACCAAAAAAAAAAAAAAATGTCTGTCATAAATGTAGGCAGGGTAGTGGAGGGGAAGTGTGGGAGGAAAACTGGGGACCACCAGTGGTGGTAAATATACACTGGTAAAGGGTGTTGTATATTGTATGACCATGAGCAACTTTGTAACTTTCTCACTGGAATTCAATTAAAAATTATAAATACAAATATTTAAAAAATAAGATTTTGTTGAGGATTTTTGGGTAGTAGAGAAATTTGCTTCAATATGTATATACACATTAAAGTCATTTAAGGAATCACTTAAGAAAGCCATTTAAATCCAGATAATTAAACAGTCAGTTTTGCTTAAATTACATGAAATTTTAGTTTGATCTCATTTTTTAATTTAATGGATTTCTACTCAGTATGTCAAAGTCATTGGCATAGGTCACATTTTCCAAAATAATATAAAAATTCAAACCTAGAAATAATAGAATTATCAATACCTATTGTCAGTCGTTATAGGGAATATAAATGTGTATTACATAAGGGGGAGTGTTCATTTTTATGACTGAAACCCAACCACAAACACTTGCATCATGTAGTTGATATCGTTGGCCATAATCTACTTGTTTCCAATAAGTGAAAGCAGTCATTTAAAAAAATTTTAAAAAAAGAAAAAAATGTACAAGAAGAAAGAAAATAAAAAATATATAAAAAAGAATACAGTGACAAGAAAATTTATGAAAATTATTGTATTTCCAATGAAGCCATTAAGTCACTGGCAGAAGGGTTAGTAATCCTTTGTTGTTTGCTGACCATTCTGTTATTTCATTTGTTTTCAAACATTAAAGTGACCCCAGCTATACATTTGGGATACATGGATACATCTGTCTGTGCTCAGGGATTCCTCCTTATTTTGAGCTCAAGGATCAGTCATGGCTGTGCTCCGGGACCGTATGTGATGCCAGGGATCAAATCTGGACAGTTGCATGCAAGGTCAATATTTACCTGCTGTACTATCTCTCCAGCCCTTTTTGATCCTGATTTTGTTGCTGCTGGGGGTAACACACACTTGATTACACATTCACCTGGTGTGTGAATGTGTAACAACTGGGGGATTACGCACACACTGGGTTACACACTTACCCAGTATAGTGCTTGCTGGGGTATCACCCTCAGTCGCAGCACTCAAATGTACCTGATTGCAATCCTCTGGAAAGAAAACTCTCTCTGTTGCTAGGGTCCCAAGCAGCAAAGCCACAGAGTCCACCTTGTAAACTTGTGGGTTTTGGTACAAGACCTGACACTTACGGTATATTGTAGGTACTTTGGCCCCTGAGTCATTCTCCATCCCTAGAGACAGTGTTTTAATAACTACTACACGGTTAAATTTGTGCTTCATTTTGTTTGGAGGTCCCACCTGGCAATGCTTATGGGTTACTCCTGGTGCTACACTCCATAATTACTACTCACAGTGCTCAGGGGACCATATGAGAAGTCAATGATTGAACTCATGTAATCCTCATGCAAGGTTAACTCCCTACCAGCTCTATTATTTCCCTGGCCCCTAAACTTGGGTTTTTAAATTAACAATAAGCAGTTCTGGGCAATATTCCTGAGAGTATTTTATTTTTTAAACTGCTCTCTACCACACATCCACAAAAAAAAATTTGTCCAGAGACTTGCTTAATAAACCAAATCAGATTGCCTTTCTAATTTCAGTTAAAGGTGCGTTGTAGCAAACTTTCTGAATGTCACAAAATAAGGTATTAAATAAAACATTGTTTCTGAACAAACCATATCTTTTTAAATGAATTGTGTTATTATTTTTGGGATCTTGTATTATAAACAGATCTATAAACCAAATTGCATTTGCTAATATAATGAAAGTATACTACATAGTAATGCACCTCTAACAATACAATTTCTGGATTATATATTAATTCTTAATTTTTAATTTGGTAAGGACTGTTTTGTTGTGTCCAGATGGTCCCAATGATCATCCCCAAGTGTCCTACCTTATATGCTATCACTCTGGCCCCTAAAGTGCTTGTTTTGCATGTACCTAATTCTGGTTTGATCCCAGGAACCATATATGGCCTCCTGAGCACCATTAGAGGTTACTCCTGAGCACAGAAAAAGCTCCTGAGCACTGATGAGTGTGGCCCTAATATGCCTTCCCCCTCAAAAATAGAGGTTCACATAAGTAAGTAAAATCTTATACAGATAGATATTTAAAATTATACTGGGGGTTGGAGAAATAGTAGTGTGGGTAAGGCACTTGTCTTGCATGTAACCAACCCAGGTTCAATTCCTGCATCCCCATTTATTTACTAAGCAAAAACAGAAGTGATCTCTGAGTACAGAGCAAAGAGTTATCTTTGAACATGGATGGTGCTGCACTCAAAGCAATAAACCAAGACCAAACAGTCATATGAACATTGAGTAGAAATAAAAAATAATCAGACTTGAACACCAAATCCAAAGCCAACTACAACAGAATTGATATCCAATCTACAACAAGGTAGGCACAGAAGGGACCACTTATACTAGCAGCCTGGGGGACCAAGAAAGGGCAATATGGGATGCATGCTGGGAACAGAGATGGAGGGAGGACAACATTGGTGGTGGGAATGCCCTTCATCAATGTCACTATATACCTAAAATACTACTGTGAATGATTTGTAATCTACTTTTGTCAAAATAAAAATAATAAAATAAGAATAGCAACAACAACAACAACAATAATAATAATAATAATAATAATGCCCAAGAATACAGTAAAAGGGAAAAGCTTTTATTTCTGTAATGGCTTTCAAGGAAAGTCTTCTGTAAAGCTCCTCTTGAACTTATGATAATGAAGACAGCATATTATTTTGTTTTTCTTTCCCACTGAATAGATTCAGTAGTATCAAATTAACTTAGAATAGAAATGAAAAACTTCAATATTTTTCACTTGAAACTTTTCCATGTAGTGGACACACCACTCTCTGTTGTGTCACATAGTTACCAAGTGGACACAGGACACCATAATCTCTATCATTATTTTCTTTCCTTCCTTATTTTCACTTCCAGAGTTATATAAAAATTGATCTTCATCAATTAAGACAATTCAAATCTTAGTCAGTAATTTGCTTCTGCTTAATGAATGGTGTATGTAAGAGGAAGATTATAGTTTCTGACTAGAAATTTTCTTTCTTGTAAGAAGAGGGGGGAAATCTAGAAAATAAATAGTATATTTATACATATTACTTTTCCCCCTACTTTGGACACTGCCCTAAAAGTACCAAAAAGGCTTAGAGGAACTAGAGTCATTTGCAAAGGTGAGCAGGAAAGCCAAGAGAATTCTAAAGACAGTAGCTTGGCCAGAGGAGAACTATGAAACAATTTTTGAACCATCTACCTTCAGAATTCTTGTTATATGAAAAAAATGTTATGCTTTCATTTTTTGTATCATAGACATGGATTTTCTGTTTCTTTCAGATAAATTTTTTACCTGAAAATCCATATAAATGTAGAATTAATAATGTGTCAAGAATGCCTTTACAGAATAAATCTAAATCATCTAAAGCAGGAGAATTTATTCTAAAGAAATGAGCCAATAATATGTATTAGTTCTCCCCTTTGCCCCACCTCCTACTCTCAGAGTTTATTATTACATATTTATCAGCAGATTGCTAGTAAGTGATATACTTTATATCTATTGTCAATTTAATAACAAGTTACTCTACCTTACAGAATTCAATTCTAATAGCATATGGGTAATAAATAACACCCAATTAAACTTTAGATTTGGAAAGGACTTCAGTAAGTTTAAGAAGAATTTAAATGATTTTTAAAAAATCAGACATAATTTTATATAACGTCTACATTTTGACTCTAATATCATCTCAGTGATCTTTGCCACAGAGCCAGTAGAAGTTTATACAATAATCATAGCAATGATAATAATTACTTACGAGTATGTAGTCTGAAATAAAATATTAAGCTAGTGATATATTCCATATGTAAGTAGACCAACCTAGTTTTGATATGGTATATAATATGCATGCTTAATTAAGGATTCTAAATTCTAGTCTATTCAGCAAAGATGCAGAGCATGGACAAGATTGACATATGGAAACTGCATTAGATTAAAACCTGCCAACAGCCTTTAGTCATTGCTCACAGTTAAGTCTGATGAGCAACTGATGATCAGCTGGGTTTGTTCTGCTTAGGAACATCTAGGATACTTTCATAAAAAGAAAGATATTTCTCACATCTATTCTCCATAGGCTGAGGGACTCTAAATTGAAGTATGAACTCCTTAACTCAGAAAAATAGAAATTACTTTGTATAATGAAATGAATTCTTAAAAATATTAAACTGAACATGTAAACATAGATATGGATAACATGTTTGACAAAACTGACCAAATTATAAAAAAATTATAAATTAGGGTCTAGCGCAATAATTCAGCTAGTAGGGCATTTGTGTTGCATATAAACAACCCTGGTTCTATCCTTGGCACCCCATATAGTTCCCTGAGCCAGCCAGGGGTGGTTTCTGAATGGAGATCCAGGAGTAATCTTTCAAAACTGCCAACTGTAGCCTCAAATGAAAATCAAACAAAAAAAAATAAAATCAAACAAATATTAGATGTTAACAAAATAGTCATGTCTGGTTAGAATACTTGTTGAAGCTATATCCATGTAGCTGGGAAGAGTGAAAATTGGTGCAATTTTTGAAAGCAATTAGATAATACACTGCACATCAACTTTAAAAATTAAGCTGCCATAAAATTTTGATAAACACAAGGATATATATGAGTGTACTGCTGTTCTTGGTGTACTGTTCTCTATGGAATGTAGTCAATTTTTTATGAAATTTTAAGAAATGATTATAATAACTTGAATCAAATTCCAATTTTCAGTAATCCATTTGAAGGAAATATAATACATGTAAAAGATTAGAGAACAATCACTATGAATTGAGAAAAATTAGAAACACTTTAACTTCCTAGCAATAGGCAAAAACTTACACATTAGCATACAGTGGAGTCATTAAATTATATTTTGAAAGATGTTACATAAAAAAAGATATAAAATGTGTCAAATATAAATATAATTTATGTTATATATGTGTTTATATTAAAGTTAAATGCAAATGATACTAATCAAAGTATTCTTAGTGATTATATTTCCTCCTATTTTTCTAAATTTCTCTAATGAGCTTTATAAACTTAAAATTAAAACCTTTTTTCTCATTACAAAATGAATATATGCTAATGCAAAACAAGTATAGAGAAAGGGAGAAATATTTAAAACACCCATATTTATAAAATAATTGTAAAATTTTAAAATTGAATAAACATGTTTGATTAAGTAATCGATGATAATTCTGACATGAATGGGAGAGTCAATTAGCACTGAAGTCTGAAAGGGAAACTTTACCCAAACCCACACTCTCTGAGAAAGAGACAAAGCAAAGTGATTAAAAATGCCATCAGGTTGGTGGGGAAAGTGTGAAGTGGAACTTAAATATCATTGCTACCTTTTACTTGACTCTTGATATTTCCCTCAAATTAAAATTAAAGATTTCCATAAACTTAGAATCTGATTTATTTGATAACATCCACATTACATTATTATAAGCAATTAATTCAAGTGTCAGCGAAAAGAGGCTCAGGAGATCAGAATGAGGGAAGTTCCTCTGGCAGTAGGTTAATTCTCTGAGCAGAACCTTTGATTGCTCTGGTCAGAATCTGGAGAACCTGAAGATCTAAGAGCCCTGGTTCTGAAGTGTCTCAGACCCAGGAGAAGGCTTTGAAGACCTATGAGCCCTAAAGTGTCCCAGACTCTGAAGAGGGCTTTAAAAACTTATGAGTCCTGTGTCTAAAGTATCTAAATTTCTTTACTTCTATGGCATCAAAATATATTATCAGAGCCACCAATAAATTAGAGTGGGAGGAGATTATGTAGAGATCTCTTAGATCTCAAACATGACATAAGTTTTTATTTATTATTGCTTTATCTATGTTTATATTTGTCAATACTTGGTAGCAAGAGATGACTTTTTTATGTTGTTTCATTTCAGTTAGAACCATTTCTGGATCAGGCAGGATCATTATACTATAATTCATGTAACCAGAAGACCATAGATCCATGGAATGAGTGTTGAGTCAAGAGTGGATGTTTTGGGGAGCTGGTGTCACCTGTGTGAGATTTTTGACAGGACTGGCAATGAAAAAAATCACTTCAGAGTCTAGCTTTGTGTTCAAAATGTATCCCATACTATGACATTCTCAGGAAATAGTGTATTAACAATTATTTTTTGGTTTCCCAATCATGTGTCTTTGAATATTAGATAAGGTTGAGAAAGAACCAAGTGGAGCCCAGTACAACTTATTTGAACTATACCACCATCCCTAACCAAGACTGGTTGTCCAGACATGCAACTACTGTACATGATTAGAAATGACCTGCTTTCCCACAGGATCTGAAGAGCCCTCAGCAGGAGCAGTGTCTGTCAACTTTGTTTCTTCGGTTAACATGCAAGGACAGGTTTTCCTACAGAACATTTCCCATGGTACAACTAGACAGATGCCTCTAATGCCAATTATTTATCCCCAAATTAAGAAAGCAATGCTAGATCATGAATTATAAAGAAATTCTCGACTGTACTTTGATCTATATTTGAAAATAGCTGTCAATTCACAAATTTTGGCTATGTTTAACTGATTTATCCCTTGGACAGGGCAACTAGTGTAATCATGCATAGGCCTGGGACTTGGAAACAGATCTTTGTAGGTCCTGCATCTTATTTCTCTTTTCCAAATGTCATTTAAAATCACTTTCAAAATTTCTGCCTTTAATGATATCCCAAGAGGTTTTTGAAAGTTGCTGACTATGCAGTCTTCTTTCAAGTGAAATTAGCTTGAATGGGCACAACTAACTGAATACCTAGTATTTCACACCCTTCTAAGAGTGGCCCTGCTCTTTAATTTTTTTCCCAGAATCAAATTACAGTAATGGAACTGGAAAATGGGTTTCATAGTCTTTTATAGACCCTGTTACCTAGAAATTAAAACTGGGCAGAGGAAAGTAAGCATGGTGACTGACAATTGAATAAATATATTCACTAACAAATTCTTTATACATTTACTATGTGTAGATACTGTACTAGGTTTTAGGGATTCAGCAGTGAAGAAAGACAATTAAGAATTATCTCTGTTTTCAAGAGGCTCTCATTTTAATCAGTAGAGACTGAGATTAGATAGAAAACAAAATTCAAAACGTTATTGGTTCATTGCTCTCTCATTTAATTCGCCATTTAGCTAACACACACAAAAATACCTAACAAATACCAGGCATTCTAAATGCTTTCCCATAAGTAAACTCCTAATTTTCGTAATAGCTACACAAAAGTATTATCTTCTTTTTATTGGTGCATAAATAACCATTTGTAATAATAGTTATTTGTTTTAAGAGTAAAAGATAGAAATAAAATTGATATGTTCAATATAAGGAACTTACTAAATAAATTATACTAATCCATAAAATATTATAAAATTATTTTTGCAGCTATCATAAAGAGCTCCATGTATGTAATAAGATGACAATTTTTTCCAAAGTATAGTGTTGAAGGCAAAGTACAGAACAAGGCTTAAAATCAGCTCTTGTTTGCTTTTTAAAAAAGAATTGTAGATATAGGCTTGTGTATGAAAAGTATATGAAAGACTACATAATTTATTCACTAATTTAATATGATACTATATACTATATAATTATGTTAATATAATACTAAATAATTTGATAGTCCTCACTTCTGAGAAAGGGGGTTGGTGTTTTAGGATAGAAGGAATACCTAGGGGCCGGGCGGTGGCGCTGGAGGTAATGTGCCTGCCTTGCCTGCGCTAGCCTAGGACTGACCGCGGTTCGATCCCCCGTGTCCCATATGGTCCCCCAAGAAGCCAGGAGCAACTTCTGAGCGCATAGCCAGGAGTAACCCCTGAGCGTCACAGGGTGTGGCCCAAAAACCAAAAAAAAAAAAAAAGAAGGAATACCTACTTTTAATTATATCAATCCTTCTTGGTTTATTTTGAGGTATTCAGGGCTTACAACTGCCTCTGTGCTCAGGGATCACTCCTGACAGGCTCAGGGGATCATATGCATAGAACTTGGGTCAGCTGCATGCAAGGCAAGCATCTTTCTTGCTCTACTTACTTTCTAGCCCTTATTTCCATGCTTTTGAAAGAATGAATGCTAAGCATATACAGTAGTTACTTTTTTAGTTAGAACTCTTGTTAAAGATGTATTTTAGAGGACTTTTGATTTGCTTTTTGGAAGCTTCAGAAATATGATAGGCTTAAAAAATAAATTTGATAGGCTTATTCAGTGATATAAAACTTTAATCCCTAGGTTCCCAATTTAGGGCTGAGGATAAATGATAAGTAAAGGAAAAATAGATTAACTTGCATGTTCAAAGCTCAGTGTTATATATGTTTTCCAGAGTGCTTTTAGGCATGTTGAAATCTAAGAAGTGATCTGAATCCAAACTGCAGGGCCTAAGATAAACTGGATGAGTGGGGAAAGGTGCTAGTCTTTTTTTTTGTTTTTGTTTTTGGGCCACACCCGTTTGACGCTCAGGGGTTACTCCTGGCTATGTGCTCAGAAATCGCCCCTGGCTTGGGGGGACCATATGGGACGCCGGGGGATCGAACCGTGGTCCTTCCTTGGCTAGCGCTTGCAAGGCAGACACCTTACCTCCAGCGCCACCTACCCGGCCCCAGGTGCTAGTCTTTTTAGTCTGAAGGTAAAGTGTCTTGTACAGTGCTTGGCACTAGGAAATAGTCAACATTTGTTAAAAGCATGTGATTTTATCTGAGAATATTAGGAGCCTGCAATGCAGTTGATTTGCATGAAATTAAAACAGTTTCGAGGGTTTTCAATATGGTTTGGTCATCCTGATTAGATAAAGATGTAAGAGAAAACATGATTCAGAAAACATGATTCAGTACTGTATAATTCTCAGTAGGAAGGCATTCCCCCCACACTTGCTGATTTGAAAAAAAAATCCTTATTTTTTTTTACAAGACTTGAATACTTGCTATTTATCAACATTCTGCTGACAAGTCATGCTCCTTCTCTCCCTTTAGCACTCCTTCCCACTGCTTTTTTCCTTGTTCTTTTTAAAAGATCTATTTTTTTAAAAAAAATATCAGTTCAGTAGCCCAACTATTTCAAAATCTCATTTCATCTTATTTGTCATTTATTAATGAACCTGTTTTTTTTTCTCCTGTGTTTTATCCTTCAGATATATATGAGGAAACTCTTTTTAAATCCCTGAGGCTATTATTACATCACTATTTCTTTTTATTGCCTTTCTTTTTTTTATAATCAGACTCAGATTTTAATCACTCTCTATATTAAATCCCCCTCCTTTGCTTTTCTATTTCAAGAACACTTTTTTTCTCTTCTAAATCTAGCACTCGGAAAAATCCCTAGTGAGTCTAAGATGAATGTATTTTTGTTTTCGGAGATTTATCAGATGAATGATAAATTATTACTGCTTACCTCTAGGTTGTTTAAGGTCAGATCATTTTTTAGCCAAGAATTCCTATATCTTTTATCATTAGGAAACACAAAGATGCAGCTTGATTTGTGCATGCTTGATATTTTCTCATAATTTTGATTTGTTATTATTTTCTTAATTTTTAAAAATAGGTTTATTTGGAACACAGTTTATTAAACCTTGTCATATAAATATTTTTCTTAATCTGTGTCCAAATTGAAGGGTCACTTGATCACTTTAAAGTTCTTTTCCTGAATTTAAATATCCACTAGGTGCTATGGACTAGTAGGTCTCAAGAAAAGAAAATATCAATTGTCTCAAAAGGACAGCGAAAAGAACATTAGGTTCAAAATCAAGAACCCACTGTTACTTTCCTGTCCCACACTTCCATTTTGTAAATCTCTGGATTCAGGTTTTGCTTATTCTTTCTTCTCCATCTAGAATCAATCATTCTTCTTATCTGATACTAAGAAAATATATAAGAAATGTTGCAAAGCACTATGAATGCCTATGAAAAAAGGACATTATGTAAATGTCTGGTATCATTATGCTGGAATTTTGCCATTTTCCTGTTTGCAAAAGGATAAGATTTAGTTAGAATAATATTATCTCCTTTGACCTCAAGTTAAGAGGTTCAGTTACCAAAATATTAGAATGGTGTTTATGTTCAGGTTCATAGCAAAGCTCCAAGATAGTAGTTGATTTATGTCTTTACAAAAAATAGTGGTTATTGTCATTCTTATTATGTTCATCCTTTTGGGACAGTCATAATAATAAAGGAAATTAAGGGCAGAATCTGCTCTTTGGTCATATTTGCTTTGAAGAGGGAAGAGAGCAATGTTTTAGTGGGTCCTGGCTCTAACCTATGTTGTATAATACAAATGATTCAATACTAATATATTGGCAATGTATATAGGGAATGTTATACCCCCTAAGTCCCTAGAAGATAGTTATGTGGCTGTGTTAGACATTCTGTAATGGACTTAGCATTCTGCATGGGGCAACTTAAGGGCACAGGAAAGCCCAGTCTCCATATACCTGTCATCTCCTGGATCCCATAGTAAAATCTCTACCAAGAGACCTTCCCTTCTGGGTTACATTTATAGTCAACTTTCGGCATTAGAGATCCTAAGTCAGACTAGGTGTTTATGCTTAATGCAAATAGCAAGTAATTTGAAACAATAAAAAGGACTGATTCTCAAATTGTAGAAAAATGACTTTCGGGTAAAAATTCTACCAGAAAGTGTTTACAAACTCAAGTAACTTGTGCATTTAGCAGAAATAAAAAAATATGTGAAGTATACTTAGTAAACACAATTGGTGCTAAGTTACTTGTGCTTGATAAAAAAAACATGTGCTTCCTTGCCTATTTTATGTCCAATAAAATAATGAAATAAAACAAATGTTTTGACATATGTAAATGAAACAAGGCCACCAGTTTGAGACCCTAACTAAAATAGATGAAGAAGAAAGTGAAGCATTGCGGACTGAGTTAATATCAGAAAAAGTCACCATGACATGTGCATTACCTAAAACTCTGACATTGATCTACTATAGGGAGTGGCAAAATTTAAGAAGTAGAGGTATATGAAAGGACCTCTGTTCTTTTGAAGAGATAAAACTCTTCAAGGGCTAGAGAGATAGGATAGGATAGTATGATATCTGAGTATCTATCATATAGTATAGTATATGAGAAAATGACCATATAGCATATGAGTATAGTATATAGCAGGGGTGGCAAACAAGTTCGACACAAAGAGCCAAAAATTTCAACTGTGAGAGTTAGAGAGCCACACCACGCAGTGACCTGCCAAAACAGACAAACACTCACACAAAAGCATCTAATTTTAACAATAATCTATGAAACACATATTGCTTTTTGCCATTTTCAGTGAGGGTCAAAATCCTGTTTGCCACCCCTGGTATATAGTACATGAGTATAATATGATATATGATATATGAGTAAGAAAGAGATAGTATACTATACTATGTAGATGACTTGGGTTCAATCCCTGGCATTCAATATGGCTTCTCACCAGGAGGTACTGAGTGCAGAGACAGTAGTAACTTGGACATTTCTGGGTGTCACTAAGAGTGTCCCCATGTCCTTAAGTTGCCCCATGCAGAAAGCTAAGTCCATTACAGAATGTCCAATATAGTCACGTAACTATCTTCTAGGGACTTTGGGGGCAAGCATTCCCTATATTCAGTGTCAATACTTATACATTTCATTTGAATTATACAACATAGATTTCCCACTTCGCACGTAAACTGAGATATTTGTACCATTTTGATTAGAGTCAGGACTCTGGCTTACTCTCTTCTCTCTACAAACAGACAAACAAACAAACAAAAAACAAACAAACAAAACAATAAAGCAGTATATGGTAGTCTTGACTAAGGAAAGAACAAGTTAACAATTCCAGGGTTCATAATTTTTTCCCATAAACATTGCACTGTTTCTGCGAACACATTTTTTTTATTAAAATGCAGCAGTCTCTAGGGGAATGGAGCGATAATACAGCAACTAGGCACTCACCTTGCACGTGGCCAACCCTGGTTAGATCCTCAGCACCCGATATGGTCTCCTGGCAACATTGACCCCTGAACATAGAACAGGAGCAAGCCCTGACCACTACTGATTGTGATCCCAAAGCCATAAATAGCAACAACAACAAAATGCAGTCCTCTCTGAGAAAAATTCGAAATAAATCGACCCCTCCCCAGAAGAATAGAAAATAATATATGGGTAGGGGGAAATGTAATGCTTGAGGCTTGATGTGATAGATTTTGTAGGTGGGTGTGGGTTTGAATGCTCTAGCTAAGGAACCCCGCAGTTATGGGGGTGGGTATTGCAGAAAAGGGAAGTGGCAAGCTTTGCCTACTGTGCAGTTTTGCCTAGGGCAGCTAATTGCTTGTGCCCAGAAAATTGCCTCTGGAAGCCTTGGGCAATATGCAGTCAGTTTTCCCTGATGCCTAGTTTATCAGGTTAAGTTGAAATTTGGTAGGGAGGAAAGGAAGGGAATGATGAGCCGAAAGAATTCCTGAGTGGGGGGTAAAAACACAAAGGTCACCAACTTTTCAACAGAGTATCTCTAATGACAAAAGAAAGAACTTAAGCCTCCAGGTATCAGATTTTGACCCAAAATAGCCTACTGTAAGTGGAAATACCTTTGCAATTTCTTGCTTTAACTTAAAACTTCATGTCAATTTTGCTGGGCAGAATGCATAAAAGGATTTGGTCCCTGGAAACCTCCTGGTCACCGAATCACTGTCCAAGTGACCCCAAAGCACTGAGCTGGGAGTATTCTTCTAGTTCCACTAGGTGTGGCCCCCCCAAAAACAAAGAAAAACAAAAGCCTTCATATAAATCTTGTATTTGATTCAATATGAAAATATCCATGTTTGAAATCTGGGAAATTAGCTCCAAAAGACTGAACATATGTTTTTAATGCAGATGACCTGTGTTCAGGCATCATGTTTCCCTGAGCACCAATTGGAGTTACCTCTTAGAATCAGACCAGGAGGAGCCCCTGAGCTCTATGAGGTGTGCTCCTAAAATAATCAAAATTATTCATATGTATTTTAACATAAAAAGATTAAGAGATTTTTTTAAACCCTATTTACAAATCTTAAAATGAAATTGTTGGACTCTATTTTTGACCCGTGATATGAAATAACTTGACCAAGACATATTGTATCAAAGCGTCTGTTCATTTCTTCTCCCCATTTTTTGATGGGATTAGATTTTTTTTTCTTGTAAAGTTCTGTCAGTGCCCTGTATATTTTGGATACAGCCCCTTATCTGATGGGTATTGGGTGAATAGTTTCTCCCACTTGGTGGGTGGCTCTTGTATCCTGAGCACTATTTCTTTTGAGGTGCAGAAGCTTCTCAGCTTAATGTATTTCCATCTGTTGATCTCTGCTTCCACTTGTTTGGAAAGTGCAGTTTCCTCCTTGAAGATGCCTTTAGTCTCAATGTAATGGAGTGTTTTACCTACGTGTTGTTCTATATACCTTATGGTATCAGGTATGATATCAAGGTCTTTAATCCATTTGGATTTTACCTTCGTATATGATGTTAACTGGGGGTCTATGTTCGCTTTTTTTGCAAGTGGCTAACCAGTTCTGCCAGCACCACTTGTTGAAGAGGTTTTCCTTGCTCCACTTAGGATTTCTTGCTCCTTTGTCAAAGACTAGGTGATTGTATGTCTGGGGAACATTGTCTGAGAACTCAAGCCTCTTCTACTGATCTGAGGGTCTGTCTTTATTCCAATATCTTGCTGTTTTGATAACTATTGCTTTGTAGTACAGTTTAAAGTTGGGGAAAGTAATGCCTCCCATTTTCCTTTTCCATAGGAGTGCTTTTGCTATTTGAGGGTGTTTATTGTCCCAGATGAACTTCATAAGTGTTTGATCCACTTCTTTGAAGAATGTCATGGGTATTTTTAAGGGGATCACATTAAATCTGTATATTGCTTTGGGGAATATTGCCATTTTAATGATGTTAATCCTGCCAATCCATGAGCAGGGTATGTGTTTCCATTTCCATGTGTCCTCTCTTATTACTTGGAGCAGGGCTTTATAGTTTTCTTTGTAGAGGTCCTTCACGTCTTTGGTCAAGTTGACTCCAAGGTATTTGAGTTTGTGTGGCACTAATGTGAATGGGATTGCCTTCTTGACGTCCTTCTCTTCCCTATCATTATTGGTGTATAAAAAGGCCATTGATTTCTGTGTGTTAATTTTGTAGCCTGCCACCTTGCTATATGAGTCTATTGTTTCTATAAGCTTTTTGGTAGTGTCTTTAGGGTTTTCTAAGTAGAGTATCATGTCATCTGCAAACAATGAGAGCTTGAATTCTTCCTTTCCTATCTGGATTCCCTTGATATCTTTTTCTTGCCTGATCGCTATAGCAAGCACTTCCAGTACTATGTTGAAGAGGAGTGGTGAGACCAAGACATATTGTAACCATACACTTTATATAGTGAAGTTCTGTTATAGCGTAAGATATTAAGCTTCCTAACCACTCTGCTCATCTCAGATATGAATTGATGTAGAGAAACACGAGGATACGAAAGAATAATTCCCCCACTCCTCCTCATATTCTTCTCAGGTTTATTGAGCAAATAAATTAATAGCAAAAGAATTAGTAGGGAAAGAAGGCCATATTTGTATGCATTCAGAAAAATTACAAAGCTGTAAATTCTAGAGTAAATACAACATTCTTTTCTTCTTTATCTTTCCAGGGGTTCAAACTGAGTCCTCAACACATGCAAGACAAATAAATGGTTTAGTGCTGAGCTATATCTCTGACTTATATTCTTTTTTGTTTATTTGTTTGAAAAAAATTTTGGTCCACCCCTGGTGGTGTTCAAAGCTTACTCTGCACTCAAAGATCACTCCTATTGAGATTGGCGATAGAACCTAGGTTGGCTGCCAACAAGGCAAGCATGCTACCTACTGTGTTATTGCTTTGGCCCTGGCCTATATTCTTGAACTAAGGAATGGGGTGAGGAGTTTGGAGCAACATGGATTGAGTGGAGGATACACATGATGAGGAAGGGGACTCATATGGCCAAATCTGATGTCCTAGATGTTTGCTCTGCCATACATAACTTAGGTGTCACTGATTTAAGAAAGAAAGAAAGAAAGAAAGAAAGAAAAAGAAAGAGAGAAAGAGAGAAAGAGAGAGAAAGAAAGAAAGAAAGAAAAGAAAGAAAGAAAAAGAGAGAAAGAGAGAGAGAGAAAGAAAGAAAGAAAGAAGAAAGAAAGAAAGAAAAAGAAAGAGAGAAAGAGAGAGAAAGAAAGAAAGAAAGAAAGAAAGAAAAGAAAGAAAAAGAAAGAGAGGAAAGAAAGAAAGAAAAAAAGAAAGAAAGAATGAGGTACCACCTCACACCCCAGAGATTGCACACATCACAAAGAATGAGAACAAGCAGTGTTGGCGGGGATGTGGAGAGAAAAGAACTCTTATCTACTGCTGGTGGGAATGCCGTCTAGTTCAACCTCTATGGAAAGCAATCGAGCTCCCATACGACCCAGCTATACCACTCCTAGGAATATACCCTAGGAACACAAAAATACAATATAAAAATCCCTTTCTTACACCTATATTCATTGCAGCACTGTTTACCATAGCAAGACTCTGGAAACAGCCAAGATACCCTTCAACAGATGAATAGCTAAAGAAACTGTGGTACATATACACAATGGAATATTATGCAGCTGTCAGGAGAGATGAAGTCATAAAATTTTCCTATACATGGATGTACATGGAATCTATTATGCTGGTGAAATAAGTCAGAGAGAGAGAGAGAGAGAGAGAGAGAGAGAGAGTGAGAAAGACGCAGAATGGTCTCACTCATCTATGAGTTTTAAGAAAAATGAAAGACATTCTTGCAATAATAACTTTCAGACACAAAAGAGAAAAGAGCTGGAAGTTACAGCTCACTTCATGAAGCTCACCGCAAACAGGGATGAGTTTAGTTAGAGAAATAACTACGTTTTGAACTATCCTAATAATGAGAATATAAGAGGGAAATAGAAAGCCTGTCTAGAGTACAGGCGGGGGTTCGGTGGGGAGGAGGGAGATTTGGGACATTGGTGATGGGAATGTTGCACTGGTGATGGGTGGTGTTCTTTACATGACTGAAAGCCATACACAATCATGTATGTAACAAAGTTGTTTAAATAATAAAAATAAAAAAAAGGAAAAGGTGACAGTTTCTCCTGCAGCCTGCATGGCTGTAATTATTCCTTAACTCCAAAGGCCAAAGTGACTCGTTTTAGAAAAAACCTGCTTTGAGCATTTTGGAGAAGCTCTTCCTGAAGGAGTAATAATAAGGCTAGGTGGTAAAGACTGCATCAAGGAAGAGGGTACTAAAAGAGGGAAATGGAAAGTGTGAAACTGTCAGGGACTGATTAGTCCTGATACTATGGAATCTTCTGGGATCCTCTGAAAGATGTGTGCACAGTTCCAGCGATGGGAGACAGAAGCCAAAGAGTCAAGTTGGGTTCAAGCTCTATTGCATTTATTCAAAGCATGAGGTGGAATACTTATACTCAATTTCTTGACAAGTCATAATTTTCAGACAAAGCTATTCTTACAAAAAAAATATACAGGGGCAAATTGTTCAAAGCATATACTGACACAGAGCAGTTTTGCCTTTGTAGTCATTTTTTGCTATCAGAAGTTTCTCAGTTAGCAAGATCAGTTCAGAATGGTTTTGTTTTTATGCATTCTGAACTGGGACCTGATATATTAACCCTTAATACGACTGCTCATAGGCTAACAGCAAAGCTAGATTTGCGGGTGAGTAATTATTCTGTTAAGACTAAATAAAAAAAATAATTAAATCTACACAAATGTGAAGTCAGAGTTATTTTTAAAATGTCAGCTGAAGTTATGTCTCAATTAATATTAATACATCCCTTTTTCTCCTGAATGCCTCAAACTTGGTGCCTTTCTAGGTCTCAGGATCTGTTAACATGGGATGTAGCATGAAACCGTGGCCCAGAAAACAGATGAACATTATTGCTGAGTTATGATTATAAGTTTGGGTAGGCTTTCTTTTTACAGAGCCCCTTCAACCCCCCACCCTTCCCCAGTTAATAGTGAGTTAACTGCCTGCAAATTGTAGATTTAGCTTTTGCCACTGCTTGCTTGCTTGTTTGTTTTATTGTAGATACTCCCTTAACTAGCTTGATCCATAAGTATGGTCACCTTCTGAAGTTACAGGAATTCAGGTCCAGGATGGAGTCCTCCTTCTAAAAATAACTATTTGTTAAAGTTTTACTGAGAACCACCATTTTGTTGTCCCCTATAACAAGCTCCAGAGATAACTTTGCAGATGTTCTGTGTATGTGATCAGAGGTGGACACTTCCACAGTGGAGAAATGCTTGAAAGCGTAACTTCTGAGTAAACTAATCAGTCAAGACCAGTGATCGGGACTCGCTTAAAGTTAGAGACTCTGAAAATAGTGCTTACTGACTAAAGACAAAAGATAGGGCTTTTTTTCCCTTCTGATTTGTAACAGCTAAAATAATCTCACAATTGTAACCATATTTACCACTCTTGTCACATTATATTTTGTTCAGCTATTGGTTCATCTGCAAATGGTAGACTACTCCACACTTTTAAAGGACTGGAAGAAATACATTAGGGGCTATCTTCTGCCTTCCCTTGCTTGAAGTACAATCTCTGCACAGCTAGGAAAGAATCCCTGACTTAAGCTTTTGCTTAGTGTTTTCCTTCTTGCCAACCTGCAGCATAACAGGAGGGAGCTCACTTTATATTTTTCTCCTAGGATTGACCCTACTATGGAGAATATAGGAGGTAAATATGCATTATGTATCTTATAAATAATAAGCTACATATAGGAAGTAAGCATGCATTATGTATCTTATAAGCGATAAGATACATAAATATATAAGAAGAATATATAAACTATGTGAAGAAAATATAAAATGATTCTAGCATTTATTGAGTAATTTGTGACTCTGCTTTTCACTGGGCACATATTTGTTACTTCATTTAATTTTTACATCAACGATGGAAAAAGTGATCACCATTGTGTATAGAGGATTAACAAAGCCCAAGATGAAGTCACTTTCCTGTACCTGCTCACATGGAAGGAGGTAGAGCTAGATCTTGAATTCAGGTTGTCTGACTAGACATTACTGCCTCGTATCTGTACACGTTTGTTAATTGTTTCCTAAATGTTTCCTAAATGTTAGATGCATTAAGGATATAAGCAAGGAGCTACTTTCATCTGGTTTTCAGTCAATAATCTCAAAATAAAACCATTCATTAACTGATTGTTATAGCATTCTATTTAATGTCCCAATCTGATAAGGCAATGGGGGTGGTTGTGGAGATCACTCACAGTCAGGTGGAGATATTCTGCTCTTATGACATTTATGTATTTCCTGCCTTCATACAGAAGGTCAGTGATTCGAATCCCGGCATCCCATATGGTCCTCGGAGACTGCCAGGATTGATTTCTGAGTGTAGAGCCAGGAGTAACCCCTGAGCGATGCCGGTGTGACCTCCCAAAAAAAACACCCCAAAAATTATTTCCAAAATAAATTTAAGGAAAAATATCAAGCATATTCTTATTGTTCTTATGCAAAGATCTGTCTTTTAATTTCAAAATAGTGGGCAATTTTAAGTATAAAGGAAGTTGCCTGGGGCCAGAATGATAGTGATAGGGTGTTTACCTTACATGAGGCCAACCTGGGTTTGATCCCTGGCATCCCATATAGTTCACTGAGCACTACCATGAGTAATTCCTGAGTATAGAGCCAGGAAATAAGGTCTGAGTATCACCTGGTGTGGACCAACACCCATCCCCAAAATGAAGTTGCTTTTGCTATCTAATGGATAAATCTCTGGAGCATAATTTTGTATTTAATTTTTCAGTCAAAGTCAGACTTTTTGGGCCATTCCTGGCAGTGATTCAGGACTTACTCCTGGATCTGCACTCGAGTATCATTTCTGGAGGTGTTGGGTGGATTCCCTGTTTGGTGTTGGGGATGGAACCTGGGTCAACCACATATAAGACAAGTGCCCTACCTGGTGTACTCTTTGGTCTCTGAACAAAGTTTTGATTGTGTTTCTTGGAGGGGAAAATTTTTTAAATTATTTTAATTATTTCAACTTTTTATCTTAAATCAGATGTAGATGATGATTGATGAACTAGTTTTTATTTTTTATCACAATTATAACGAGAATGATATATTTTAAAATAAAGATATCACTCTGATTCCATTCCCTAAAGGGTATGCATATCATTCAGATTTTAATTTTTGATTTTTTGTCATTTTATTAAACATTTACAGTGTCACATGCACATAAATATATAGAATTACATGAAGACTTAATATTCTTGATGAGAAAAAACATTTCCAGATAATAAAATAGAAAATTTGATGCTATATGTATTTTTCTACAATTTTAAAAAATGTAGCATGGGTAAAAATTTTAGCAAAGGTAAATTTATACATTGCAAAAATAATATTTTGTGCCATAATTATATATTAAACAATGTTAACATATGTTAATGTTAAAATAACATAAACAGGGATTACTTGTCCTAGAATCTGAACAAGAACTATACTCAAGAGAATATTTACAAAGAATTAAGTTAAAAAACCCAATCCAGTAACCAGTCCCCAGGAGACTGGACAGTATTAGTCCAATCCGAAACCCCAGATCCCTGACGTAGAAATGATACAGCTCTGGGCAACACCACCAGGAACTAAGCTCCATTGGGAGATTTATAACACTACTCTGGCACCAACTTGTGCCAGTTTTGATATGATAACGAGGAAAGGAAAACTTGACCTAAGACCAGGCTGTCCTATCACATCACCAAACACTAAATGGAAATCAGAAGAGCTATCGTCCTTTGAACTGTGAAAAATAAGAGCACCAACAACAGAAAACTGACTTTGACAACTGTGACTGAACAGAGCCTACCTTGGGACTAATAAGGAAAACCCCACCCTAGGCTGTAGTCCAGGACACATAAAAAACAACAACAACAACAAGAAGATGTCTTATTGCAGAGGTCCAATTTGGACAACAGAGACTGAGCAGAACCTTTGGATCCATAATATCCTAGGCTTTGGTTTAGGGACTGAACGAAAACAGGGAGAAAGTGTTACAGAAGACTGAACACCACAACCAGGATGGATAGGAACCTTAGAACCTAGAGACTCTATCCTAGACCCTGACCTATAACCTGCACAAATACCAAGATTGCTAGCTACAGTGGCTTGATTTTCTCACATACAACCGAGAGGAAACTTTCCTGGCATTATAAAAAAGCCTTTGGGATGGGGTAATGAGTATATATGGAGCCAGGGGTTGATCCCATGATGGTATGCTTCAAGGATGGAGAAACCCTGAATCTCTTAGGCCACGGGAATTCCCTTTCTTCCCCAATGCTTACTGTGCCTATGCAAAAACAAAAACAAAAACAAAAACAAAAAACAAGCAAACAAACAAAAAACCAGATCCATTATTTCCATGAAGATACTGTTCACTGTTGTATTTTTACTACTTAGTGTAATATGCATTCAACAAATATTTGCTGAATGAATAAAGATGTTATTTGAGTTTTGGGGATGTTTCTGGGGCTCATTTAAGTCATTTACCTTCTAGAGCAAGTTGCATAATTTAAAGTTAATGTTTCTCTGGGTAAACATCAGATTAAAAGCAAACACACAAAACAATATTACATGTAACAGATATATTGGGTAAAAATAATTATTTAGGGGGCTGAAGAAACAATACAGGAAGTTAGTAAAGTACTTGCCTTACAAGTGGCCAACCCTGATTCCATCCCAAAACAATTCCATATGGCTCCTACACGTACTCCCTAAAACACTACCTGGCATTATCCATGAGCACAGAACCAGAAGTGTCTGACATGTGTAGCTCTAACCCAAAACAATGATAATTATAACAAAAATATTAATAACAATAATAATTCTCTAAAATATTTTTAGGAAATTGACTTGAAAAATCCTATTTATATTTATACCTTTCTTTTTTTTCTTTTTTTTCTTTTTTTGGTTTTTGAGCCACATCTGGTGACCTCGGGTTATTCCTGGCTCTGTGCTCAGAAATTGCTCCTGGCTTGGGGACCATATGGGACGCTGTGGGGATCAAACCATGGTCCTTCCTAGGTCAGCTGCATGCAAGGCAAACATCCTACCATTGTGTCATCGCTCCGGCCCCTACCTTTATTTTTATATTAGGACAATTTTATATTAAATATCATATAAAATTTCTCTTTTTAGTTAAAAATTCAGCAATCTTATATGGCTCGACATTGTTTTATAAATGATTGCTTAGTTTATGCCTATATTTTAGGTAATGGAACCTTGAAGCTTGGAGAAAGTAAACTTTAATGTTCATCAAAAGAACTCCTTTTTCTTTCAAATGCCAGATACTGAAAAATTATCTCAAAATCAGTACAAATACTGCAAGTACTTTATTAAAATATATGCAGCTGACATCTTTACTACTACCTTTTATGACTAATCACATTTTTTTTAAACAGAAACTGTAGAATGATCTCTTGAGTGTATTGTAAAAAGATTTAATGTCCTTAAGTATTGGTTACCTTAAAGTATATCAGTTTCTTCTTCTAATCTTAAATAAGAATTCTTAATTTGTGGGGACTGGGGGGGGAGAGTTGAACCATATCCAGCAAAGCTAATAGATATTCCTGGTTCTGTATTAAGGTATGACTCCTGACATGGCTGGGAGAGGGGTACAGACCATGTGCAGTGCCAGAGATTGAATTAAGGATGACTGTATGCAAGGCAAGTACTTCACCCCTATGCTATCTTTCTGGCCTTCAACTATGAACTATTATGATAAAAAGATGGTGAAGTAATGTATTGCATAGTTAAGAGTACAGTAGTAAAACAGTTCATTTTAGTTTTTAAGATACCAGCAATAATGATAAAAGGCAGATCAATTAATTTTTATTTTATGCTACTTGAAAAATTGATATCTTTAAATCACCATAATGTTTTGAATGACTTAGATCAGGGCAAAGACAATAGTTCCAGTGTCACAATTACTATAGGCAAAGTCTTACCTAGATATATAGTTCTTTTCCTCTATTATCATATCTGGAAAATTTAACTACTTTTGGACACTGCAATAAGAGAGATCCCAGGGGGAATATCTTTGAAGCTGATAGGTATAGATGAAAGGAGAGAATTAGGTGGACACCTCTAGCTGTAAATAGCAGGCTACCTTTCTTCTCCCAACCTTTGCTGAGCAAGGAGTAGCTGGACTCAGTTTATATAAGAATAACTGCTTATCCAGAATTGCTAGTAAATCATTTCAATGTCAAAGACATGATTGGGTTATGCACTACATTTTGGTAACTGCAAAACCTTCCAGACATTTTCTATTTATATTACAGAGGCACTGAAAAAAAGTTCCTCAGTACTTTCTCAAAGAAGACATATAGATGAGATGGCCAAAAGGTAAATGAAAAAGAAAATGCTGTGCAGCACTTATCAGTAGAGAAAAGCAACTTAGAACAATAATGAAATATCACTTCATACCAGGAAGTCTTGCACACATCACAAAGAACAAAAACAGTGCTGTTATGGATGTGGAATGAGGGGACACTCATTCACTGCTAACAGGAATGTCAATTGGTCTAGTATTTTTTGAAAAACAATATGGACACATCTCAAATATCAAGGAATTGAACTTTCATATGACTCAGCAATTGGGGGGGGGGTTGGATCACACTCAGTAGCGCTCAGGGGTAGCTCCTGGCTCTGCACTCAAAAATCGCTCTTTCCAGTTCAGGGGACCATATGGAATGCCAGGAGTTGAACTGGGTCCATCCTGGTTTGGCAGCACACAAGGCAAACACCCTACTGCTGTGCTATCTCTCTGGCCCCGTGACTCAACAATTTCATTTCTAGGTTTCTATCTAAAGGACCCAAACACTCTATTAAGAACATACATGTGTCCTCCTGTGTTCACTGTAGCACTATTTTTAATAGCCCAAATCTGGAAACAGTTCAATTGTCCAGTAACATATTATTGGATATACACAATGAAGTATTCAATTATATGTCAAGATAAATTCATGCAATTGGCTGCTACCTGAATGGAAAGTATTATTTTGAGTAAAGTTAGTCAGAAGGAGACAGAATGAGCCCTCCCCTATGTGGAATATTAAAAAAATGCAGTTGTAATTACACTGAGAAGCTTCAGCATCTCAAAGAAAATGATGATTAGGATACAAAAACTATTCAAAGAATGGGAGAAACTATTTACCCAATATTCATCTGATAAGGTGATGATATCTAAGATATACATGGCACTGGTAGAAAGAAAAAACGTCTAATTCTATCCAAAAATGGGGAGAAGAAATGAATAGACATTTCCTAAAAGAAGAAGTACAGATGGCCAAAAAAGCATATGAAAAAAACGCTCCACATCATTAATCATCACGGCGATGCAAATCAAAATAAGATATCATCTTACACCATAGAGATTGGTACATATTACAAAGAACAAGTACAACCTGTGCTGGCAGAGTGGGGAAAAAGGAACTCTCATTCACTCTTGGTGGGAATGTAAACTGGTCCAGCCTTTTTGGAAAAAATATGCATATTCCTAAAAAAAATAAACTAGAAATTGAGTTTCCTTATAATCCAGCAATACCACTCTAGAGATATATCCTAGGAACCTAAAATTACCATGCATAAAAGCCCTCTGCATTCTTATGTTCATCATAGCACTATTTATAATAGTCAGAATCTGGAAACAACCCAATTTCCTGAGAACAGACGAGTGGCTAAAGAAATTGTTGTACACAATGGAATACAATGAGGCTATTAGGAAAATGAAGCCATGAATTTTGCTTATACATGGATGTATATGGAGATTATTATGCTGAGTGGAATGATGCAGAGAGAGATGGAGAGACATAGGATAATCTCATAATAATCTCATAATAATATCCAGAGACAATAGAGATGAGATTCAGGAGGACAAATCCAAGTTAGGATGCTATGTTCCACAGATAATAGAACAGTGCAGTCAGGGTATAGAAGTGACTATAATAATGATAGTTGGACCTGATCACTTTGGATAAGAACTGGGTGCTGAACAAAGATAAAGTGATGTGCATGGTACCCCTTCATCAACAATGGTGCAAACCACAGTGCCAAAAAGAAAAAAAAGGGGGGGGGAGAGATAGAGGAGTAAAAAGAATGTCCGAGAGGCAGGCAAGGGTGAGGCTGGAAGGAAACTGTAGACATAGAAAATGTGCAGGGTAAAACATGGGTAACATTCTAAGACTGAAGCTCAATCATGAACAAGACTCTAACTATGGTGTTTAAATAAAAGGGAGAAAAGATAGTAGGCAATAACAAATGCCCAAAGACAACAGAAGCTAAGACCTGGTCTTCAAAAGGAAGCTTATCATAGGGAGGTGGAAAGCAAGGAATAGGTTGAGGGGGAACTGGGACATTGAAAAAAGGAAACAGACATTGGTGAAGGGTGTGGCGCTGGAATACTTGATTCAAGAAACTACCATACCATGAACAGTATTGTAAACCACAGTGCCTAAACACACACAAATATATGTATAATATAGGCTGTATCATAAAATATATACATATTATTGACTTCTCTATCAATATTATTTTAATACATTATTAGCATCCTAAAAATTCTATTGCATATATGGTGCTCCATATTGAGGCAATCAATCTGCTATTATGATTTACCAAGCTTTCTGAATTTATTTTTTTCAGTGTTGTTGACATTACAGCTGAACCTGAGTATAAATTATAACCTCTTTTTTAGAATAAATTTAGCAGATTCTAGGAATAAAATTTTGTGTTTGACAAGAAGTTTATGAATAACTTCATAGAGAAAGCACATATCTTCCCTAAACAGAGATAAAAAAGACAGTAGAATTGTCTCTTATTATTTTATTTTTATCTTTTTTTTGGGTTTTGGATCATACCTGGCAGTATTCAGGGTTACTCTTGCTCTGTAACTCAGTAATTTTTCCTGGTGATCTTGGAGACCATATGGATTCCAAGGGGTTGCATACCAGACAGTATCTACACACTGTACTATTGCTCTCATCTCAGTGTTTTTTCTTTTTATACTGGGAAAATGATATTACTGAAATGAATATTACTTAGCCAGTTTAGAAATATGAAACAAATATTTTATACCTCAAACTTAACACTCTGTGATTGAAAACAGCAGGGTGGAGCTAGAGGTTTGGAAACTGGAGGTGGTGTGTATAGGACTTAAAAGAACTTGCTTAAAAAAAAAAAGTGACTGTTTTTGACCATTTCTGGTTACCTGACTACTGCCATGGGTTTATCCTGACTAGAGAGCCAATGAAGAACTTCTTGAACACCGCTGGGTGTGGCACAAAGCCTCAATAAGCAAACAAGCAAGCAAACAACAAACAAAAAACACAGCAGTGTTGAAGAAATAGGGAAAAATTTAAACTTTTATTATGTGCTCACAACAGTGTTTAACACATTTCTTTATTATCTTACTTTACTCCTAACACAACTCTAAGAGCTAGCAACAAAAAAAAGTAAGAAGACAAATGAGATTAAAATAACTTTCCCAGCTAGTACGGGCAGAGTAGCTCATTAGATCCTTTGAACTACTCTGCACGGTTGCTTGTCCCCCGAACCCCCACCCAGACACCGAGTTGGCTTCATAGCATAGATAGGAAAGGTCCCAAATAAGTTTACAATCACATCCACTTATCTTTCTAAAACGCTGCTTCTCTTTTTTTACGGATAGTTGTTATCTGTTCTATTCTCTCTACTAATAGGCACAGTGGACAATTGATTATAGTGGCTGTCGGTGCGATTGTAGTCACCTGAGGAGACACTCTGGTTTTATGATGTTCACCATCATTTAGTTCTAGTGCTTGCTGGGGTTGCTTATCAGAATGTGGAGTTCATACTCTCAGCTGCAATTTTTACTGCAGAGTCACCACCTCTTACACACGAGCTCATTGGAGGCTGTACTCTTTGTCGTGGTCACCGAAGGTCTCTCACTTTCATTGCAGCACATCCACATTTGTTAGGGGTCCTAATTCCTAGTGTGGTACTCAAACATCTTTGTACATTAGAGGCTCACTAGCCATCACACCCTTGAATTGTCGTGCTGACACATAATTGGTTGAGGTGCATTTGGAAATTCCTTTCAACTCCAGGGAAATGGTTTCATCTCTATAGCAGAGCTGCCAGACACAAACAGTAGAGATATTAGGGTAGCACTTGGCACAAGACATTGCCTTAGAGATTTAATCTTGTGTTTGCTAAGCAGACACTCTATGCTACTGAGCTATCGTCAAGATATGATATTTTAAATGCAAAACTCAATTTGAGGGACACAGCTCAAAGGATTAAAGTATACATGAGGTGCAGAGTCTGATTCCTAGTACCATATGATCCTTTGAGAACTGTTAGAATGGTCCCTTTGTGGTCTCAGCACTGCTGGGGCCAAACATACTTTATTACTGGCTTGAACACCTACCCAACAGGCCCAGCACTGACAGATCAAGTATTGATGGTTCTCATGTTCGTGAATGCTGTGAAAGGGTCCCTCCTGAAAAATATAGTATTATATCAGTTACTCATTTAACACCAAATCCAAAGTAGTTCTTATAAAATTTAGAATAATACTTCAAAATATGACCTTATTGGAAATAGGTCTTTGCAGACATAATTAAGATGAGGCCATATTAGATTACTGCATGCCCCAAATTCAATGACTGGTATTCTTATAAGAAGAAAGACTATAGAAACAGAACTAAGAGAAAAGTACATAGGAAGCCAAAGTCAGAGATTGTGTGATACAGCACAAGAAAAACTAATCTTTGCTGAGAGTCCACAGAAGCTAAAAAGAAACTGGGAAAGATTCTTTAGAACTTTGAACCTTTTGAGAGAGTAGCTCCTGCTAGCATCTTGCTTGGTTTTAGAGCAATGGATGTATAATTCTTGCTACCCTAAACCACCAATTTGGTGATGTTTGGTTAAGGCAGCCTTAGAAAACAATGCAGCATTGATGATGGTTCCCCCTTACTTTCTAACCTCTAACCACCCTGCCCTTTCTTTATTTTTTTTGAAAACTTTTTTTATTTAAAGAAAATGCATCACATTGTTGACATAACTGATCATAATAGATTTGTTTCAAGATAAGGGAAAGCAAAGTTATTGAGAAAAATAGAAAGAAAAACTAAAACATAAAACGGAAGAGAAGAAAAAAGAAAAAAAGAAAATGTTCAGTCGCAAGTATATTTGTGAAAATTGCTGTATCTCCAATAAAGTCATTAATACAATAGCAGAAGACTTAGTACTTAGACTTGCCCTTTCTTTTGCCTGTGAGGTTGGAACACCACGATGCTTCTCATTGCAGGACTTTTCACTAGCAATTCTCTACTTGGCATGCTTATTCCCCTGATCTCTGCTTAACTCTTCTTGTCATTTGATCTTTCCAAAATGTCATTTTGTCAAATTCTTCCTTCAATCAACTGCTCTAAAATAGCCTCAAAAACACTCTCCGTCTCATTACCTTGTTTTATTTGTCTGCTTTACATTTAATACAATTGACACTTCCCATTCATTTATGTATTTATGGAGTCTTTATATATTTAAATATAAATTCACATGGGGACACAATGATAGCCCAGTGAGTAAGCATTTGCCTTGCACACAGCCAACCCAGATTTGATCCTGGCATCCCATATAGTCCTCTGAAGCTCTCAGAAGTAATTTCTGAGCACAGAACCAGGAGTAACAGCTAAATGCCATTGGGTGTGGCCAAAACAAACACACAAAACATAAAGTCACAAGGCTGGCAATATAGTAGAAGGGTTAAGGTATGTAGTTGGCCTAGATTTGATTCTTGGCAGATGGTTCCTTGAATCGGTCTCTTTACTAGTGCAAAGATCATAATAACTTCTCATCATAGCCAGGTGTGGTGCAAACACATGCCCCCAAATAAATATAAATTTATTATAATGAAAAAAAGTTTATTTATTTATTATAATGAAATAAAGTTTAAAAACTGTTTCCAAACTAGTTATAATTCCAAATTGGTTATATCTCATATTCTCATACATACTAGACTTCATACATGTGAGTATTTTAATCACTGTAGAAAGTTATATTATATTTTACTACTACAGGAAAAAAGCTACAGAAAAAGATGAATTTATATCTTAGTAGTTTGAATTTATGTGGTATATTAGATATAAAATAATTTTTTTTTGTTTTTGTTTTGGTGCTACACCTGGCAGTGCTCAGGGATTACTCTTGGTTCTGTACTCAGAAACCGCTCCTGGAAGGTTCAGGGGACCGTATGGGATGCCGGGGATTGAACCCAGGTTCGTCACAGGTTGGCTCTGCACAAGGCAAACAAACGCTCTACCGCTGTGCTATCTCTCTAGCCCCCAAATAAATATTCTTTTATTTAGAGAGGAATAAGTGATCTTTACAAATCTTTTAGTCTTTGTAGAAAGAAGTAAATGATAGCATCACTACCGATGGTAAGCAGTGTGGCTTTCAGGCATAAGATAACTTCTTTTCTCCATTCACTTTACCTTAGCAGTACAACCAGATCTGCCACCAATAATTCTTTCTGTATTTTTTTTGTTTATTTTTAACTCCAAATAGATCTGGTTATATAATTTCAATAAATTTTCTCATCCTGTGCGGTAGCTTCTTTGGTTTATAAATAAGTTTTAGCAGGGATTTCTCTAAGGAGGGCAGATGGGGATGTGGGTTGAATATTATCTTTTGTGCAGTATAGTATTTGCTCTGGGATGTCTAAAAAGACAGTATTATCAATCTCAAATCTTTAGTAATCATTTAGCTGTGCTTTGATTAATGTGGGTGTAAAATGTGTCTGGTGTAACAGGATGTGTCTAAAACATTCCAAGAAGAGTCAAAATTATTTTAATTTTAAAAAGAATTTTAAATTAGATAAAAGGAATAATGTTACTTATGATCATAGGTAAGATTTATTATTGCATTAAAATAAGTATTTAAATACATATTGGTTCTATAGGCAGTACATGTACAAATAGCACATTTTAAGTAATTAGATGATTGACTCTGCCAATACTGTTATTAAATCTTCATCATGGGTTAAAGGTGAGTATCATGCTGAGTGAAGTTAATCAAAGGGAAAAAGATGCAGAATGATCACATTCATATGAGGGATATTAAGAACTACAGTAAGGGAATAGCAAATGACTAAAGGCAATAGAACTGCAGAACTGGTCTATAGAACTGAGCTTACCACAGTGAAGTGGATTGAATGTGGGACACTGTGGTGGAGGAAAATTATATGCCTAAAACCCTGTCATTAATAATATTGTAAATTATGGTGCTTAAAATAAAAAAAATAAAAGTAGGTAAAATCTTGTGAATGTCTGATAATAGCCCTGAATTTTAGTCCTAGAGTCCAGTCCCAGCCAGCCATAAAAGGGGTCTACCCCTTTAAATAAGGCACCATTCCTTTAAATAAGACCCTAATTTTGATGGGCTGCTAAGTCTATAAAACCCTTCCCAGGGTTCTCAGTTGGAAGAGACAGTTGAGAGAGTCAGTTGGCAGTCAGAAGAGAGAGTTGGAGAAGCAAGAGGAGAATTTGTTGGCGGATGGAAGAGACAGTTGGATAGTTCCAATCCCATCTCTCTCTCTTCCTCTTTATCTTCCTCTTGGCCTAGGGGTTTATTATAGGCCACGGGGCTTTTCTAATAAATAAGACTGTGGTATTTGTCAGAGTCTTGCCTGCAAAGCCCCTTGGACTCCAACAGCGTGGGCCCATCTCTGACAGTTTGGATAGGACACTGATGAAACACTCAGCTTTGATTTATTCACTGAATCCCTTTCTTCTAATATGCTGAAATGCTTACAATGAAGTTCATTCAATAGTTAATGGAGAATTATTACTTCAAGACCACTTATGATTGAAAAGCTAGGGATTGACAAGTAATCCTAAAATCAACTGACAAGAGGCTAATTTAAATAATATTCAGTAAAACTTACTCTATTGCAAAGTTGGCCACAAAGTGTGTTTAGGGTACTGTGGAATATAATAATCATAACTTGGTTTAAAATAATTTGTAGAAGCTAAATGTACTATTACCTAATGAGAATGCCATTTTCCAAATCATAAACTTTATGACCTTTGAATTATTGCTGATGTTTTTACCTGCAATTAAAAAGAGAACAAACATAGGAAACTAGAATAGAACTTATTTTCTATAAAATAGAATAAAGAGATGTGTGTGTGTGTGTGTGTGTGTGTGTGTGAGAGAGAGAGAGAGAGAGAGAGAGAGAGAGAGAGAGAGAGAGAGAAAGAGAGAGAAGAGAGAACAAAAAAATCAAAATATATTTGGCTTTGGAAAATAACTCAGATATATAATTCAGATATAGAAAACCATTTTTAAAATGGTTTTTATCTGACTAGATGATTTCTCACACTGTAATAAAGGGGTTACTTCAGCATTTTTATGCTGAGTTTAGTGGTAAGAAGTCCATAATAGGCTGATAAACTTCCTTGATAGGGGAGAGTTTGTAACTTGTCTCCACTGGGTGAGAGGCAAGAAAGGGTCCTGATACTTCTGTTAAAGTCATTCAAATTTAGACCTATCAATGTAGAAAAGAGGGAGTTCTTTTTGACCATAATAGGAAGGTTGAAGGAGCAATATTGTACTGTTTTGGGGCCCTCTAAATAGACAATTACTTATTGTTATCTTAGAACAAAAATCTCTATAGTATCTATAGACTTCAGGAAGTCTCCAAATATTTTTTCTGTCATAAAATAGAGACTAAAAGACAATGAAAAGATAAAAAGAGGAGGATGAGCAAATAAGGGAATGCAAAAATGTGACAATGGGGAACTTTTTTTTTTTTTTTTTTTTGGTTTTTGGGTCACACCCGGCAGCGCTCAGGGGCTACTCATGGCTCTATGCTCAGAAATCACTCCTAGCAGGCTTGGGGGACCATATGGGATGCCGAGATTCGCACCACAGGCTTTCTGCATGCAAGGCAAACACCTTACCTCCATGCTATCTCAACGTTTTTTAAATTTTTTTGGACCTCACCCAGCGGGTTTACGCTTGGCTCTGAACTCAGCAATTACTCCTGATGTTGCTCTGGGGACCAGATGTGATGCTAGGAATCAATCTGGCTCAGCTGTGTGCAAGGCACATGCCCTACCCGCTGTATGAGAGGTAATCCAACCCCATACAATGGGGAACATTTTTGAGGATTCCAGATACCATTGGAAAACATGACCTCCCATGGTCCTGATTATAAAAGAGTATCTAGTTAACATTTATATAAATAGTAGATATTCAGATTGGTACATAGATGCATACATTTGTGACATATAACACATGTATAAATACAAAGCATAAGGAATTCATAAAATGTATAAATACATTTTGAAAGTATATGTATTTATTGCATTGGAGGCAACACTTTGCTCAGTACTTACCCCTGCTGTCTGCTTAGAGATCACTCATAGTAGTGCTTGGGAGGCCATATGCAATTTCTAGGATAAATAAGGGTAAGCTTGGTCCAAAACAACTTTGCACCTTAATGCTTGATCTCCCTGTTTGACCCAACATTTGTAATTTATAAAGATGTACTAAAAAAATCAAATTGCATTCCCTTCTCTATATAACCAATTATTTTTTATTTAAATACCATAGTTACAGAAATATTTGTAGTTAGGTTTCAGTCATAGAATGCACACCACTCTTCACCAGTGCAATTTTCACACCACCAATGTCCCCACATTTTCCTCTCTTATTCCCCACCACCTGTCTTTCTCTAGGACAGGCATTCTGCCTCTCTTTTTCTCTCTCTCTCTCATACACACATATACCATCATTGCCCTGGTAGTTGTCAGTGCAGCTAGTGCTCTAATTGCACTCACCGGTCTTTGTGGTAAGCTTCATATTATGGGGCTGGTGCTCCCAGTCCTCATTTCTATTGTCTCTGGATATTATTACCATACAGTGTTCTATTTTTCTTATATTCCAGAAATCAGTGAGACTATTCTATGTCTATCCCTCTCCCTCTGACTCATATCACACAGCACAATAGTTTCCATGTCCATCCACGCATAGGCAAATTTCATGACTTCACTTTATTAAAGGTTGATAGTATTTCATTGTGTAGATGTATCATGATTTCCTTGGCCACTCATCTATTCTTTGAATATACCAGGGTTGTTTCCAGATTCTGGCTATTAAATAGTGTTGGAAGGGAGGATAATATGGTAGAATACATAGAAAGGTTAAAATAGCAGGAAGAGCAGAAGATGGAATGTTTTGCAGTGTGTGTGTGTGTGTGTGTTGTGTGTGTGTGTTGTGTGTGTGTGTGTCCTTTGATGTTCCAGGCTATTGCCAAAATGAACTAAGTTCTTCAATTGACCCCATGGTTTTTCTATACTAAAAATATTTTGCTTAGCCTCCTAGAGTCTATTTATTCTCTACTTTTCTTCATATTTATTTTTTATTATTATTTACTTTTCCTTCCTCTTTTGAGTAAAAGAAAATCTACTGTTATATCTCTCATTTTGATTCTTTCTCTTTGATTACAACATCTTTTGAAAAAATTGTATTCAAGGTAACCTAGTACAACAGGCTTAATATTAAATTTTTTAGTATAAGAACCTACTATGCCTTAGGAAATGCGTTGGGAATTCCACATATCTTAGGCCTACTTTGCCTTCACCAGGCATTCACCTTGCCTAGATATCAGAAGAAATATGGCACAATTTTGCTTATTTTCTTTTATTTAAAATCAGAACCAAAATATATATCAAAAGATAAAAAAAAAGGTCGAACAAATAAACAGCTTTTCTTTTTGAAAAAATCTTTGCATGATAAATCTCAAATTGGACAAGTAAGATTAGCACTATTTTTTTTTATTACATAAGCCATCTGTCATTGCAGGTTCTGTAAATCAAATAGATCTAAAATCTTTAAGTGATATGTTATTCTACAAATGATAGGAAAATCTGTTATTTGTGTGTTGCAGGAATTGGAGCTAATTTCTTAAGAGTCTAGTTTCTGCACTCTAAAATTTTGTTAGTATACTAGTAGGAGCCCAATATTCCTTAAATCTCTTTGATCAGAGGAGTCACTATTCTAGAAATTTCATTCATTTTCTATTAAAGGTATTTCCTTTTTCCTACATACTTTCTCCTAAATTGAAAATTACACAAATATCAAATTGGGCATTCAAAATAGATCTCTAGGTTTCCATCACCCATTCGATATCTCTTTTGATGAAATCGTATTTTAATTTTGTTCCTTTCAGAATTACCTCTTGGAATGTACTGATTTCTATCTACCTTCATCTTCAAAAGAGTTCAACATTTGTTCCATTGAAAATCATTAACTCTAGTGCATCTCTTAATGCAATCTAATTTATTTTCTCTCTTCAATTTTCAATCGTTTTAAAAATATTGTGCAATCTAGTTTTTCACTGTATAATTTTGCTCAATCCTGGAAGTCTCAGGGAATCTTATAGGGTGCCAGCGATAGAAGCCCAGCTGGCCAAGTGCAATGGAAGTGTTCTACCTGCTGTACTATTTCTCTGGCCCAAATTTGTTTACTCTTAATAAATATCTCAGTATGTGCAAGAGGTACATATGGTTTAAAAACATAACAGCAGCTTTCTAAAATTATCCTATAGTTGTCACCCTATATGTGTGTGTGTGTGTATATATATATGTATATATATATATATATACACCCCTTTGCTTGGTTGTCATTCTCCATTGTCATTATATATAATTGTTTTCTCCTTAATAAAGCTTGCTGATAATGAAGAAAAAAATCATTCTATTTCCTCTTTGATGTGTCTAGATTATGGAGAGCACTCAGTAGATAATCAATAGGTACTTAATGCTGACTGATTGATTGGCTAATGTACATTGCATCTGAATTCCAAGAACAGAAGTCCTTGAGGATCTTCTGTTTTTTTCTTCAGATGATTGGAAATTGACCTCCATTGTATGGCTAACTTCACTACTCTGTTTTAGCAGAACTACTAAGCATTGAACTACTGCGAGAATTTAAAATTTCTATAGTTAAACAATGCATTAGTGATAGTTACAATTTATTATTAGAGGCTGAAAATCCTGATTACTGTTTTATTAATGTGGAGCTTTTGATTGTTCTTTTTCTGACATGGGTGGTATTTCCTATCTTTTAATTACTTACATTTCACTTATAACATATACTTACATAGCTGCTTGTCTTTTAAATTTTTTCTTTGCTTATATTTTGGGGGGTGGGATGGGCATTACACCCAGCACTACTCAGGGATTACTTGTGGTTCTGTACTCAGGGGTCACTACTTGTAGTGCTCAGGGAACCATATGGGATGCCACAAATTAAACCCTGGTCAGCTGTATGCAAGGCCAATGACCTACCAGCTATGGTATCTCTCTGGCTCCTCTTTTCTTATTTTGAGTGACTCTTACAGGTAAAAATGCTTCTAATAATCTATCTTGTTTTTTCTTTCTATTTGGTTTTCATTTGGCCTTAAAGAGGTTAGTAATTGTGTCATATGTGATATTACTTATATTTTTGCTGTCTAGCAGAATACCTGACAGATGCTAAAAAATGTCTAATTTTTTTCCTGTTGGATGAATAACTATTAGAAAAATAATATTTTTAGAATTTATGAATTTGTATCTAAATCCTCTTTAGAATATTTGATGGAAAGCTAAATTTAGAGTCTCCTTTCATTCATAGCAATCAATTCTTCACAGAAAAGTATAATACCTTTGCATTGCAAATGTTCCTTAGGGGTTACATAAACAATTGAATCTACTTTAGCATTATCTTTGATTTGGTTCCCAAAACATAGGCAAACCTAGAGTTTAATTACCTATCTGCAGGTAAGAGTCTACAATACATATATTTAAAGTAAGAAAATAACTTCTCCCAACTGAAATAAGAGGTAATTTAAGGAGACAGAATTATTGGCCCCAAGTTAGGAGAAAGCGTTTTATCCCTGACTCATCTGTGCCGTATGGATTTCATAAGTGATGATTAGCTTCTCTTAATCAGTTGAACATCCATTTAAGGGACAAATTGATTAGATGCTTGCATAATTAGTAGAACATTAAGTACCATCACTTTGAGCTAGAAAAATTGTTTTGATTAACAGAAAATATGCACAATTTAACAGTAACACATTAAATGATCTTAAACCATTATTAATCTGTCCCCCCTTGTATATTAAAGAGGTAAGGTTTGCATCTTGTTCATTGACCGGTGTTTGCATTTTCATTTTTCTAGGTGGCATGGAATTTAATCTACCTTTTCCATAGAGCATAAGGCTGTAATATGCTGTATAAATAATAACCAACACTAGTATGTGATCATACTCTCAATTAGTAATAACTTTCTACATAGTAAAATAGCAAACAGCACAGTTCTGAGGAACACAATAAGTAAATATTTAAATATTAAGCATTTGTAAATATTTTTTAAAATAATTGATGAAGAATTGGAAGAGGGTTGGCAAGAATTTTAAGATAGAGAAAATGCTTGCTAGAGGTACCAGAAACCACCTAGAACAAGTTTTAGGAAGCATTATAAATCATGAAGTTAAAAATGTTTAACTATAAAACAAGACATTAACAAAATATTGAACTATAAAACAAGAAAATGAGATATTAAAGAAATAAAGAGCAAAAATTCTTTTACTGCTAAGCCAATTTTAAGGAAGCATTCACATGAGGAAAAACAATTAGGAAATATATCTTAGAATCCACAGAGGGGTTAATAAAGTTGTTTAAAGATGACTATGTGGGCCCGGAGAGATAGCACAGCGGTGTTTGCCTTGCAAGCAGCCGATCCAGGACCAAAGGTGGTTGGTTCAAATCCCGGTGTCCCATATGGTCCCCCGTGCCTGCCAGGAGCTATTTCTGAGCAGACAACCAGGAGTAACCCCTGAGCAATGCCGGGTGTGGCCCAAAAACCAAAAATAAATAAATAAATAAATAAATAAATAAATAAATAAAATAAAAAAAATAAAGATGACTATGTCAGAGATGTAGTGATAGCATTGGTGGTAAGGCTTTTACCTTCTACACTATCAACCTGGGTTTTATCCCCAGCACCCCATACAGTCCCATGAGCCCACCAGGAGTGAACCATGAGAGCAGAGCCAGGCATAATCCCTGAGCACTGTCAAGTGGCTAAAAAAAAAAAAAAGGCAATTCAGTAGTCAGTAGTACATAGGATATGACACAAAATTGTAAGAACACACAATTAAAACTGAATATTCAGAATGTTAAGAATGAGCCATCTTTGGGCCTCAGTGATAGCACAGCAGTAGGGCATTTGTCTTGCATGTAGCTGACCCAGAATGGACCTGGATTAGATCTCTGGCACCCATATGGTCCAAATCAGGAGCGATTTCTAAGCACATAGCCAGGAGTAATCCCTGAGTATCACTGGGTGTGACCCAAAAGCAAAAACAAACAAACAAAAAAGAATGAGCCATCTTAAACTAGTTAGTAGTTGATTCTGGGCACTTTGGATACTGAGGACCTATTTAGCATATCATTAGGTGTGTATTTATTAGTCAACTTTTGAGTTATGGTAGAGCAAGACAAGTTAATGAAAACGGGAATATTTGTAGTTGATTAAGACTTGAGACAATCTTCAAATATTGTTTGCAAGAGTTAAGGAACTTAGTGAACAGGCAAGAAAGTCAAGTTGGGCCTATATCTGAAACTTTCCATATGCTAAATGTCTATTTTATTTATTTGTCCATTTTATTCATTTGAAAAAATCAATCTCAGTAAAAGTAGGTTAATAGTACCATTTTATAGGTTCCAATCAATAGGGTACCAAACAACTCATGTAAAAAGGCCATGTTATATGAATAACATATTCTATTGATTGACTATGGTAGGTTTGGGGCAAATGGAAACCTACACTTTTGACAATACTTATAGGAACATCCTTTGAGATTATATAAGCTAAAAGTCTTTTGAGAGTCAGGACCATTATTAACTTAATATAATTATTACTTCAAGTCATAATGTGATGATGATAGTTAGAAGTTCATAATGACTTTTTAAGTGAATAGATAAATAGGTGGATGAACTTTAAATGGCTATTATTTCCCACCCTAATATTATTCTTGCTTAATATAAAAGTATTTTTATTTCTGAAATATTTGTTGGGAAGTTCTAGCTTTGAATTCTTTATTCTGTACAACAAAATCATATATTATATGGAGGTACTTGTGTATTCATGCATTCAAAAATATCTATTGGGTTCACACTATATATTTGGGATTTTTTAAAATATATTTGTGATAGCTAAATAAAATAGATGACTATTTGCTTCAAGGAGCTTATGTTCTAGAAGTGTGCGTATACTTGACTTATAACTCTGATGTTTTAAAATTACTTCCTAGGAATATAATTAAAAGTTCTTCACACCAAAGACTTCCTTATTGAGTCTTGAATTAAGTCAAAACTCATTTTGGTAACTTTCAAAGCTCAGTGAGGAGAAGAGAGATTGGCTTAAAGCACTAGGGAATTTTATTTTTGCACATAAATATTTATATGTGTAAAGGGGTGTGTATTTAATTATAAGCGACGGGAGGAGAATGACAGATGCTTAGATCCTCTGTCCCCACAGAGAGACAGACCTTGCTTGTTGGAGTGTAGTGGCACATCGTGTGGTCTGTGTACTGAATCACTGATTTAAATATTGCAGCAGCTGGAGTGCAAAGCATATCAGCAAATACTACAGGAGGAGGAGCGCATGTGTCCTGAATACCAAGTAAAAATGCAATAGGTTTGCAGTCACATTGAGCTAGGCTGTGGATGGCCTTTCTTTTTATGTTTAGCTTAAAAAGAGAGATGAAGAGAGATAACTGAACAGTCCAGGGTTCTACCAGATATGTGAGTGGAGTTCTTAATATTGCTTTCCTAAATTATAAATTTCTCTGACAGATTGAGAGAGGGAAATGGGAGAGAGAGAGAGAGAGAGAGAGAGAGAGAGAGAGAGAGAGAGAGAGAGGAGAGAGAGAGAGAGAGTTAGTTTCTTATCCTGCCAGGAAAAATCTATTCAAAGAATTCATCTCCATAATGAAAGCACTAAACCAAACAACTATAGTTCCCACTTCAGTGCTCATGGGGAAAATGAAAAGGAGAAACTAGTTTTCTTTAGCAACTTTCCTTTTATTGCCTCTACTTTTAGTCTAACATAAAGTTGAAATTTAAAACATTTTATTTCTAAATAATACTTGTATGAGCTCATTTGTTTACACATCTCTAATTTTCTATTCCCCGCCCCTAGATTACAGATCAGAAACCTTTAAGGTTTCTGAAAGAAAAGAATCAATGATGTTCCACAAAGATATGTAACTGAGTAGTGGAAGAATCAGGCTTCTGATTACAATATCTAACTCCCTCATTAAGCTGTCTCTTACTCCTTTTTAAAAATTGTTGTTGTCTTTTTTCATAATTTCCAAAGTTAAAAATGACAGAAAATATGGGGGAGGGATGTATTATAGGTGGGAGGTGAAGAAAATTATTAAAACTGATGGGTAGAAAATTTATGCTTACAAATACGGTGTTGAAAAGGAGAGGAAAATAAAGAGCAGCTTTCGAAATATAAATTTAAAGAATAAATGGTGAGACAGAAGTTTATACTTGAAACAACAAAAGAAAAAAGTGGTTAACTCATTTTCTCAATATTCTAAATCTCATTCACCTGTGCTAAAGATTGTACATTACTGGGGATAACTTCTTGGGGAGATTCCCTCCCAGCTCTCTAAAGTTCCATGATATCACAAATGCTACCTCAGTCGCAGTCATGAGGAAGTTATAGCAAAGACTTATTTTATATATATATATATATATATATATATATATATATATATATATATATGTGTGTGTGTGTGTGTGTGTGTGTGTGTGTGTGTGTATTTCTTGTGCATCTGCCACAGCTCACATCAATGTTGATGCACATGCTTTGGTGTTTTGCAGTGTTCATGTGGAAATAGCAGGGAAGAGTGAATTGGATTTCATACTGCCTCATGGCTCATCAACCAGATGGTTGGCTGTATCTAAGCCAGTGATGCTGATGTCAGAGGCGAACGAACACAGCTGGATTTTCAGGTTCAAGGGGAAAGAGGGAATCTATAATGCTAGAAGTTTGGGAGGAAATTGCCTTTGGACTAGTGAATAGAGCCAACTAGAGCTGATGGAGAATTTTTAATGTTAAGTCCTGCAGCAACATTTCTGTGTAATTGCTTTCTAGGCCATCACAGGATTTGAATCCTCTTTATCTCACACCTGCTAACAGGCCTACTGGTGCCAGTCAGTTATTATTGTGTACCAGATCTAGAGGAGATTTTAGCACTGACTTATTAGACTCCCATCAATTCCTGTGTCTTGTTATCACTGATATTTCTGGTGACTGATTTGAAATTTAAAAAGAGTATAGATGGAAAATAGCTCAGAAGTTCAGTATTTAGGAATCTAGTGATGTAGATATTATTTTTTAAAGAATATCAGTATCATTTTGCATCTTGATAGAATGTGAGAAAGGATATATAGGCTTTGTTTTCTGAAGTGGTTGTGCTAGTGCCAGAAGGAATTCAAATTATATATACATGGGGTAGGAAAAACAGGACAGGGCTGTATCAGAAACATATACAATGTAAAAATATATAGACGGTTCATGCCTACTCAAATGAAAACACTCCCTGGCACCAATCTTAGTCATGGCTCCTGTTGTTTAGTGTTGATCATGGCTCCTGTTCTTTAGTGTTGATGCACTGATGTTCTACCGTTACTGGCCTACCACTTGGAAGTGAAATCTAAATATGGATCCACAATACGTAATGTGTCCCTTCCGCTTCCCAAGCCACCCTTTTCACAGGAACCTCTCTCTTTCTCCAGGAATTTAGGCCACTAATCTTATTTTCCAAGTACTAACTTCTTCCCAAGTAAAGTATCTGGGTGTTAAGTTGGGGGAGTGGGAGAGCTCATGCCCTCAAGTTCTCTTCTTGAATATAAAGAAGCTACTAAAATAAAGTTAGGGAGGTAAGATGAGTAAATATTATTTTTTTTATTCTTCTACTGCAGGAAGAGCAAGGTAAAATTAATATCTCAATGATTCATCTTGCTACAGAGAACTAGGTGACGTGTAGGTTACTGAAGCTCAGTAAAGTCTTGTGGGCAACACAGACATTATCTATGATTGAATCAAGTTTGGGATCCGAAGATGATTGAACAATGATTTGCAGAGGTGTATTTGATCCAGAAAGATTCAAACAATATTTCACTCGAGCAATAATTTTGCCATTTGGTGTCAAGTGAATATAGAGAGAGCTATTCAGTCTTAAATGCAGGAATAGCAAGTAGTATTTCTGCTGCTTAAAGTGACCACATATATGCATGCAAAATGTTTAATAAATACCCTTTTTCATACTGCAATATTTTTTATGAGAATAAATATTTACCCCCTGGTTGCTAAAACAAAAGGGGTGCTGTGTATTTTAACCCCCAGGAATTAATCACTTATACAAGTGATTTCTGGGGAGTAGGAAATATTTTCAAACAGCACTCAGCCCAGAGAAAAGTTTCTCTTTCCTTGCCACCATTCTAGGTGATTTATACAATCATTCTCACTGAAGAGTGTAGAGAGAAGGAATTTTGCAACAGAATGTGGTTGCAAACTGGATGAATGAGAGGTCCCCTTAAGTTGTGATGACTGCACAAAAACAGTGAAATGACCAATTATGCCAAGACAAACACATTTATAAGCAGTGATATAATTAAAAGTTAACACTTCAGCTACCCAATTCTTTTTACTATTCATAAATAATATCTACTACATGCTTGTATTTATAATATTGGACTAAAATGAAGAAAAATATATTAAACAGTTGGCAGTTTTGCTAATGGCTTATATCAAAAATAACCAGAAATCTTTCCCTTTTCTGTATCCACTCTTAATGATACCTTGCTTCACTGATATAGCTATGCCAATATGACTTGCACTGGTAAATGGGAAAATAGAAAATGTGATTGAGGCAGAGACTTGAAGAGTCTTTAAGCAATAAAACATGCATGGCTGTTGCTCTTAAAACCCTGAGTGGTCACGTGAATAAGCTCAGGTTATTGTGAAATATTGTCTCATCATATGAGACAATTCAGAAGCAAGGTTACTATTTGATTTGCAACCAACTGTAGATGTATGAAAAATCTTCACTGAGACTAAAAGAACCGCCCAGCATAGCTCAGTAAAAATTGTGACCTGTCAGAGTATGCACTAGCTAAATGGTTCTTTTTAAAATTGCCAAACTTTGGAGTATTTTGTCATCCAGGTTTGTCATGCAGTAATAGATTGTGGATCTGGTACCTTAGGTGCATAAAACTCACTTAGTGTTCAGAACATTTACTTTTAAAATGGTATTGTTATGAAACCCCCCACAAAGGGCTGTAAGTGCAGTTAGGGAAATAATTACACTAACAACTATCATAACAATATTAATAAGTGAGAGAAGTAAAATGCCTGTCTCAAATACAGGCAGAAGTGGGGAAGAAGGGGGGGGGCGTTGGTGGTGAGAATATTGCACTGGTGAAGGGGTGTGTGTTCTGTTTATGACTGAAACCCAACTACAATCATGCTTGTAATCATGGTGCTTAAATTAAGATTTTATAAAAATTGTATTTTTATCTTACAAATGGGGAAGCAGAGACAAAGAGATATAGGAACACGGACCAATCTCTTACAGCTTGTAACTGGTAGCAGTGAAATTGAGACTACCTAATTTCTTTTTATCTATGTTCTTGATTGCTAAGTGTAATAAAATATCTTATGTGTCTTAGCTAATTGGTTATTAAACCAAAAACACAAATTAAAACATCTCTCTTCCAAAAAGCAATGAAATTACAATTTTTCCAATTAATTCCTTTATTGATGACTAATATGTCTCACATTTAAAAGAATCTTTCAGAGAAATTATGGTGATAATAAAGTATAAGACTCATTTCACTCATCTTCTTGAAACTATAAAACTGGATCAAAGAGTTTCAGACTTTGGACAACAGATAGCATAGAAAAATGATTCCTGAAACCTGGAAAATTCATACGAAACAAGACATATAATAATAATAGTTGATTACCTGTAGATACTTCCCAACTTTGCAACATAGGTAAGTGAAAGTTAAAGAAGGATTCATCTTGCTGATTGAAGACATAGAATTTGATATTTAGCAAAACAAGGTGCTAAGAATTTTCTGGTGGAAATACAGGAGAAGAGAAAAAGAGAGTCAGAGAGATAGATAATCGGAGAAAATCCTTGCATATTTATAAGGAATGTAGCTTTTGGCTGAGTAATTACTGCTTATACATCTCAGAAACTCACTGAAGGTAAATTTAACAGATTAAAAAGGGATCTTTGTCCTTCCACTGTAACTTTACCTTGTCCTCTTTCTTTGCATCATTGTCCACATAATTAAAAATAAAAAATTACAAAAGAAAAAAGGGCTCTCCGATGATATATATTAATGTTTTGGAATTTAAAAAAATTTATGAGCCAAACAATATCTTTATTTCTTTTTTGGTTTTTGGGTCACACCCAACAACGCTCAGGGATTACTCCTGACTCTATGCTCAGAAATCACTCCTGGCAGGTTCAGGGGGACCTTTGGGAATGCTGGGATTTGAACCACCCTCCTTCTGCATGCAAGGCAAACACCCTGCCTCCATGCTATCTCTCCGGCCCCATCAAATCAATATCTTGCTTGCTTCCTTCCTTTCATTTTTTGGTTCTACAGTCAGTGCCTTGGTGGGTATATGTTGACAGCATCACATATGTTGTCACAGTGTATCAAAGGTCACACTTGTAGTGCCCAGAATCACAATGTCTGGCAGTAACAGTGAGCATTCTTGACTACGTGGAGCAGTTGTGGGGATTGTGGTTGAATCAATCTACTTGACACATACAAGTAGCTGGTGCCTACCACTAAGTCACAATCCAAGGCCCTCTGAAAATATTTGAACATATTTTTGTCTAGAGATCTGTAGAAGAAAGGATATATACTTTAAATGTACATTAGAGAGAGGTATTTAATTCAATACAATATAATTTTTGGTTACCCACCATTTGCTTAATACTCTAAATGACGAGTATTATGGATTAGCCATGAACTTAAAATATTTTGATGAAATTGTCGTTGATTTTAGACATGATGTTTTGAAATTTTTTTATTATGGTAAAACATGCATAACATAAAATTTATTATTGTAATCATTTTAAAGTGTGCAAATCTCACTGGCCTTAAAGCATTCAGTGTTGTACAACCATCATTATTATCTCTTTCCAATTATTTATATTTCCCCAGATAGAAACTATCAAATAAAATTTCCTCATTCTCCCTCTTCACGCCCCTCCTCACTTCCAATTTACTTCCTGTCTATGAATTTGCCTATGATACACATTCATACAAATGAAATAATAGAATATTTAACCATTTATTTATAGCTTATTTATTTAGTGTAATGTCCTCAAGGTGTTTATATGTGGCATGTATCCAACTGAATTTGTTGTTATAAGTGATATTCTATTGTTGGCAATATACCGATTTGTGTTTATTTATCTATTAATAGACAGTGGATTTTACCTTTTAACTATTAGAAATAATGCTATAAAAACTTTCATTTGCATGTATTTGTTTGAGTCTCTGTTTTCTTTTTAGTTTAAATTTTGGGCTACACCAGCAGTGCTCAGATATTATTTCTCACTCTGCACGCAGAGATCTCTCCTGGCAGATTCACTTGATCATATCAGGTCAGCCATGTGCACAAGCACCACTTCTGCTATATTATCTTTCTGTCTCAGAGCCCCTACATTTAGTTCCTTTGGTTACATACCTAGAAGATTGTTGATTCTTATGATAATAAAATATTTTCGTTTGTTTATTGGTCATACTCTGTGGTTTTCAGGACTTACTCCTGCCTCTGCACTCAGGGATCACTCCTGGTGGGACTTGGGGGACCATGTGAAGTGCAGGATATTAAAATTGGTTTGGCTGTAAGCAAGACAATTACCTTAAGCACTGTATTATTACTCCAGATCTACAATGATTTTTAAAGCTTAAATAATAAATTATAAAATAGAGAATATGAATAAGAATACAATTTTCCTGCCAATAGAATTTTTTTTTAATCTTGATCTGTGTTGCCTAGTGCATTATCATGTTTAGATATGAAGCTGGGTATCTGAAGTTTTTGTGATCTAATTAACTTTTATTTAGGCCTGTCTTTCTTACTTTTCTTTTCTTTCTTTCTTTCTTTCTTTTCTTTCTTCTTTCTTTCTTTCTTTCTTTCTTTCTCTTTCTTTCTTTTTTCTTTCTTTCTTTCTTCTTTCTTTCTTTTCTTTCTTTCTTTCTTTCTTTCTTTCTTTCTTTCTTTCTTTCTTTTCTTTCTTTCTTTCTTTCTTTCTTTCTTTCTTTCTTTCTTTCTTTCTTTCTTTCTTTCTTTCTTTCTTTCTTTCTTTCTTTCTTTCTTTCTTTCTTTCTTTCTTTCTTTCTTTCTTTCTTCTTTCTCTCTTTCTTTCTTCTTTCTTTCTTTCTTTCTTCTTTCTTTCTTCTTTCTTCTCTCTCTCTTTCTTTCTTTCTTTCTTTCTTTCTCTCTTTATTCTTTATTTCTTTCTTTCTTTCTTTCTTTCTTTCTTCTTTCTTTCTCTTCTTCTCTCTTCTTTCTTTCTTCTTTCTTTCTCTTTTTCTTTCTTCTTTCTTTCTTTTCTTTCTTTCTTTCTTTCTTTCTTCTTTCTCTCTTTTCTTTCTTTCTTCTTTCTTTCTTTCTTTCTTTCTTCTCTTCTTTCTTTCTTTCTTTCTTTCTTTCTTTCTTTCTTCTTTTCTTTTTCTTTCTTTCTTTCTTTCTTTCTTTCTTTCTTTCTTTCTTTCTTTCTTTCTTTCTTTCTTTCTTTCTTTTCTTTCTTTCTTTCTTTCTTTCTTTCTTTTTTCTTCTTTCTTTCTTTCTTCTTTCTTTTCTTTCTTTCTTTGTTTCTTTATTTCTTTTTTCTTATTTCTTTCTTTCTTCTTTCTTTTTCTTTATTTCTTTCTTTCTTCTTTCTTTCTTTCTTTCTTTCTTTCTTTCTTTCTTTCTTTCTTTCTTTCTTTCTCTTTTTCTTCTCTTTCTTTCTTTCTTTCTTTCTTTCTTTCTTCTCTTCTCTTTCTTTCTTTCTTTCTTTCTTCTTTCTTTCTTTCTTTCTTTTTTCTTTCTTTCTTTCTTTCTTTCTTTCTTTCTTTCTTTCTTTCTTTCTTTCTTTCTTTCTTTCTTTCTTTCTTCTTTCTTTCTTTCTTTCTTTCTTTCTTTCTTTCTTTCTTTCTTTTCTCTTTCTTTCTTTTCTCTCTCTCTTTCTTTCTTTTATACTATACCCAATCAACATAAATTGTTCCCAGTATTTTTGGCGTATGCCATTCTCACTGGTGTAGGATAATATGTCATTGTTGTCTTGATTTGGATTTCTGTAATGATAAGATATGATGAGCATTTTTTTCATGGGTCTTTTGGCCAACTCTTGGTCTTCCTCTGAGAAGTGTATGTTTAATTTGTCTCCCCATTTTTATGGGGATTTTAGATTTTGGGTTTAATCCTTGTAAGTACTTTGTATATCCTAGATATTAGCTCTTTTTCAGATGTGTTGAGTGCAAATATTTTCTTACAGTCAGTTGGCTTCTTTTAGTTTTAGCCCGTGTTTCTTTTGCTATACATTTTCATTACATATATTTTATTTCTTACAGAAATAATGACTACTAAGAATGGTTAATATATCAACTTTAGGAAACTCAATATCCTGAGAAATCTATTTATTATATATTTACTGTACTCAAATCGCACAACTTTGTAATGGCAGAAATGAGACTAAAATCTAAAATCAAGGTTTTTGGTAATTAAGTCAATTCTTTTTATAAAGAAAAACTTAAATTTTTTAAAAAAATTCTTAGAACAGCCACTTTTAAAAAGTTCTTAAATTGCTTTATTTAAATACCATGGTTACAGAATTGTTCATAGTTGGGATTCAGTCATAGAACGTACACCGTCCTTTACGAGTGCACCATTCTTGCCACCAATGTACAGAAACTAGAAAACCATGGCCTTAGTTTTTGTAGTTCAAAAAATGGGCATAACATTTTCTATAAGTACTGTTTAAGCTCTTGGAGGAAAATAACAATCGGAAGCTCTTTAGAAAGAACTTAATGATGTGCTTAGTTTTAGAAGGCTATGTGTATGAGAAGTCACATGATGCCTAAATCTAATTTTTAATCAATAATCTAAATTAATTTAATTTAGATTGCTTTTCTTCCTAAACAAGTGAGAATTAGACAAGCTTACTAATTTAATTTTGGCTCATCATTTATTCCTTCATTGAGTCAAATGGTTAAAACCTGTATAGTGTGAAGGAAGTGGGAAGTGCAAGGTAGGAGCATATATACAAGAATGTAGATTCTTGTTGGATGAATATGGTTGCCTTAGACAAGGTACTGTACTGAACTATCTAAAGGAAAAGAGCTAGTGATTTGGTGAAGCACAGAATTTCCAAAAAAAAGGCTAGATTATAGTATTTATTGTATGCTATCAAGGAATTTCTATATACAGATATAGTAGCACAGTCAATAGGACCTAAAACAAATGCCCTGTAATTAAGTGCATGAATATTTATGTAGTAAAATATATAAGGACTATAAATAGCTTCAAGAGCATTCAGGTCAATTTTGTGGATATATGAATCAAGAAAAGAACTTTCAGTTTTAATAGCACTTTATATTTTACAATTATAGATAAAATATATAGTTTTATAGTTTTTGGTAAATATTCTAGTACCATTGTGGTTGAAATAATAAATACTGAAAAATAGAAGAGAATTCAGGAATTATTTTATGACCATTTTTACAACTAGAAAATAATAACAATGTTAAATGAGTATTTAAGATATTAATCTTATATTAACCTCACTTAATACTGCTTGATATAAATAATCAGTATTAAGTTAGGGATCTAGCTCAAAAGATGAAGCATATGTGGAAGTCCCAGATTTGATCCTTGATACTACAGAGTCTCTTTAGTAGCACAACAGGAATGGCTCCCTGACCAGTGTCACTTGTGGCTTCAACATTAAGCAAACAAAAATTAGTATTAGCTCCCAATAAAGGACTAGATCCATATTTTTACTGGGTCAGTAAAATTTATCTGGTTACAGAATTACTTATAAGGAAATCAATGTGCCATCAAAGTTCTTTGACATATAAACCCAAGATTTTAGGTTTACACCAAATGCCTCACCAGTGGATTGATAATGCCTGATTGTTCAGATTCTATAACTTATCACCATGAAAGCATTGGACATATTCAAAAGGTTTTGTAGCTTTTGTTGTTGTTTTTCTGTTGTTTTTGTAGCTGCTGTTGTTTTTTCCTGAAATCTCCTTTTTAGAACAATTCTTTTCTTGGGCTAAGATAAAATAGGGGTTAAATTGTTTGCCTTATATATGACCCAACCCTTTTCAATTTCCTGGTGTATATGGTCCCCTGAATACCTCCAGGGATTATTACAGAGCAGAGAGCCAGGAATAGTTCCTGAGCACTGCTGGGTGGAATCTCCCACACAACAACAACAATGTCATCATCATCATCATCACATTTCAGCTTGACTTATTTTTCAGCTTCACCAATCTTTCTCTTTTTCTTCTTAATTTTTGGGCCACACTTGACTGCACTCAGGAGTCACTCCTGGCTGTGCACTCAGGAATTACTCCTGGCAGGCTAGTAGGACCATATGGGATGCTGGATATAGAATCCAGATAGGGTGCGTACAATGCAAATGCCCTACCCACTGTGCCATCGCCCCAGCCACAAATCTCTTATTTTCTATTAGAACCTACTTATCACAATAGCTAGTCTATTAGTAAGTGCTTTATATGGGCTAGTAATGTTACTTTTAATCCTCAGAATATTCAAAGTGAATACTATCACTACCATTAAAAGAGAAGGAAACCAAGATTTCAGTTGTCTAATTATTTTGCCTGAAATTGTTCAGAAAAGACATTACTGGGGCTTTAATATTACTTTATTTGAATATGTTTTTCCTTTGTAGTGCAACTTTGAGAGTCTGCTTTAAGATTAAGTGCTTTACAAAAATTAAAACATGGGGGCCAGAACAAAAGCACAGCGGTAAGGCATTTGCCTTGCATGGGACCCACGTGAGGTTGTTCTCCAACATCTCATATGATTTCTTGAGGCTGCCAGGAGTAATTTCTGAGCACAGAACCAAGAGTAATTCCTGAGGGTGGTCAGAAATGAAATATAAAACTAGACAAATAATAAATTTTATATAAGATAATACTTAGCAAACAAAATTCAAATCCCAGGATTTTAAAAAATTACAGTTTCCTTGCCATAGTCGATTGTCAATATTAATTATTTGCTGGAGAATCAGGAGTAACCACTACCAAATGCAGATCAAAAAGGCATGATGATAAAGCATTTCTGAAATCATAAAGTGAATCAGTAGTAAAGTGTAACAAATTCTATTATATTTTCCATAAAATATGTGCATCCTATAAGTGGATTTTTTGGGTTGGGAAGATTTTCTTGCTAGGTAGTTAGGTGGCATATTTTTGAAGAACTACATTGAAAATAACTCTCTCAAAAGTCATTATGTACTAAACTGCAAACAGGAAGACTATAAATGAGCAGACAGGTTTTATTCAATGTTATCAATGAGGAAATAATGTGAAAACCCAAACAGAATGTTTCTAGTTCTTGGGCCCGGAGAGATAGCACAGCGCGTTTGCCTTGCAAGCAGCCGATCCAGGACCAAAGGTGGTTGGTTCGAATCCCGGTGTCCCATATGGTCCCCTGTGCCTGCCAGGAGCTATTTCTGAGCAGACAGCCAGGAGTAACCCCTGAGCACTGCCGGGCGTGGCCCAAACACCAAAAAAAAAAAAAAAAAAAAGAATGTTTCTAGTTCTTATTTGACTCTACCAGGGTTTTCTTTCTTCTTTTTTTTTTTTTATGTAGAACGGTTTTTAATAGTAGGCTACACAATTTGATTAATCTATATTTAAAAACAATGTCAGTTAAAAATCAACTTATAATTATGCTGTCCCAGCAAATGAAATGTCTTTATAGATCTTGTCTATGGTCAAAATAACTTCAAATAAATACATAAAAATATACATAAATTTATACTGTAGAGCTTGACAGAATATGACCTTACATAATATTACAAATCTGGTATACTTTGCTAAATAGTTTACCTCAAACATATTTTAAATGGTTATAGCTCATGATCAAATATTTACATTTCTTGACATCTTTAATACATATACCAAAGAGTAAGAAATAAATTGAATACATAGATAGACTCAATAAAAATATAGCATATGCTGTAGTACTATTATTTGAAATGTCATATTATATAAAGACCTAGAAATATGACCAAATTTTTTCACTAGTAATAAAAATTATTAAATAACAGAAGCCTGAATTAAAAGATACGAAAACACTTTACAAAACTGTACTTGCTTTAGAGGTACAATATTATGTCCATCACCAAAGTACTAATGTCCTTTCATTGCAGTCCATTGAACCACTTCATTTTTTAATCTACTTACTTCTACCTTTAGGTAGAGGTTCATTAGATGACAAGAATTGCTTCCTTTTGATTTTTATCTCTTATTTTTTATAAGCTATAAATGTGACTCTACCAGGGTTTTCAACTTAGATTCCTTAGTCCCTTTTTACTTCTGGTTCAGCTATTACATAGAAAATACCCAACTGTTCCTAGAGAAGTATATTGATTAAAACCATAGAAGGTGATTTACCATCACAAAAAATAATAAAAAATTAGAAGTGAAGATGAGATTAAGTCCATAAAAGCATATTTTGAGTAAACAAAAGTGAGCTTCCCTGTGGATGATTTTTTAGAATGATAAAGAAGAGATAAAAATGAGGGGAAAGGAAATTAAATTATAAGCTTCTATATAATAAGACATTAAATTGATTCAGAAAGTGATTCTTTCTAAATATCCCATTTACTGTAATATTCTAGCTTTCCCCCTCAAATCCATCTTTCTTTTATTGTAGCATTGATTTTCAAATCTACGCATTTGATTCCACATTGTCATATTTATGTTCACCTTAAATAGGCCTCTTCCCTCAGTTACTTTGTTTATAGAAAGAAAACCTATATTTTCATTGCTTTCCACCATTTACTTTCATACTTAAGTAAACCTTTTATAACAAAACAATAAAATAATGACAGCATCTATCATTTTGTATCTTTTTGTTGGAGAGTGTGCATGTTAGTTTTTCTTTCTATTTTAAATTTTATTGATTGATTAATTGATTGGTTTTTGGGCCCACCCAGTGTAACTCAGGCATCACTCCTGGATCTTAACTCAGAAATCGCCCCTGGCAGGGTGGGGGATCATATGAGATGCCAAGAATCGAACCGGGTCCCTCACCAGTCAGCCTTATGTAAGGCCAACGCACTACCGCTGTGCTATCTCTCTGGCCCCACATTTTCTTTCATTTAATCTCCAGACACAGACAGAAGTTTGGAGAGATTATGTGATTTGACAAAGATGTGAGTACAAGATGCAGAATTTGAGCATATGAGTCTTGTTGACTTCAAAGCCTTTGTTCTTAACAATTACATAGCACCAACCAACTCTTCAGATATGATGTCTTTCCAGGAGAGTTTTCCTGAAATCATAGTTGTGAAAGCTTGTTTTGTGGACAAGTATCTCTTATGTAATACTTAGGTAATATATATTTAATATCTGAAATGGAAATAAAATAAAAGGGTTTTCAAGTTTGGATGAAGGAAGAGCTAAAACACTTTAAATTCAAAGTCTGATAATTGGGCAGTAATTGGTCTCTCTAATTGCTGATTATTTTTTATAAGATCTTTAAAAGAGTAGATAGATAGCTATCTACTTTAAAACAGCCATGTGAAATTAAGAAAGAGAACTAGTTTTAATTTAAATGGCTTACCAGGGGGATGAAATTGAGCTCCTCTGGGTCAGATTCTATGGGAGAGAAAAATCAAACAGCATATTTGCCCTCACCTTTGAGTTCTTTTCTAATGAAGTACAAAGGTAGACCTCCTGGTCTAGCTCTCTTCCCACTAACAAGGGACTTCACCTCTATCACAAATCTTTTTCTCTTAGAATTAGGCTATTCAATTCTATTTTCATGTACTTTAAGCCTACCTGTGGAAGGCTACTCCATAAAATTACTCCAAGTACTTTGAGGTTTATGTTTTTCTAATGGATGGCGAGAAGAGCAAGAAAACAAACAACTCATTACGTTAAATCTGACTTTAATTCTCCTTTAAAAAATTAAGCAACTGGCATGATATTTTGGCAGCTTTTTGACATTGCTCACATTTGATTTGATGAGATGTGCTCCTATTTGAGCTGTGTCCAAAACAGGGCAAACAGATGGGAGGTTTTTACAAAAGTAAAAAAAAAAAAAAAAAATCCTGGTTAGTGTGAGCCTAGCATTCATAATTTGCGTTTGATATTTTTCTTTTAAAAAGCAATAAATAGGTCTTAACAGATGGGTAAACACTTGAATTACTAGCATCCTTTGAAAATTACAAGTAATAAATGCCTTTTACAGATGCAGAGAGTTCAAACACTGGAAAATCATAACAAACCACATAGAGAGAGGCTTTAGAAATGCAAACTTTCTGAAAAATAAATACATACTGAGAGCTATAAAACAATCTGTTGTGATCATCCAGCACAGCTTCTCAGACTATGAATCGTGACACATTGATAGGTCATGAAATCAACTTAATGAACTGTGACCAGAATTTGGAAACAAGGATGGTGGTGGGGGCAGAAACAGGGAGTAACTAGAATATAGCACACGTGTTAAGCATAGATATTGTTTTATGGTAGTATGTTGACACTGTACTACATACAGGGTCATGATATAGTTTTACTATAAGTTATTATTAGAAATTTCACAAATTTTCCATTTACTAGTAACTGAACCTCATTTGTTATTACGTAGAATTAAACTTGAGTTGTGCTTTTGAAAATAGCAAAAGCTGTGAAAAGAAATCTTAGTTGACTTGAGCAGAATTGAGCAGGAATGGTCTGTGAAAATATCTAATAGATATATATTAATGATAATATCATATTAAATAAGGTGTAGATAATATCTAATATCTATTTATAATATATCTAATAAGATGACATCTTATTAGATAAGATACAGATGGTATATCTATATAATAATATCTATATAATAAGAAAATATCTAATAGATATCTATCAATAATAATATCTAATAAGATATCTAATAGACATCTATGGAAAGGATTCATGAGGCTGATCCAGAATCTTTGTGCCTATTGACAGGAGGGAACCAAAAAGAGAACAAGCCATAAATTGCCTAAAAAAATTCACATCAAATATAAGAGGATAGTGTGATAAGGTGTGTGACAAGAAGCAGAAAGCACAGAAGCAAAGAACAAAATTTGTTGCAATTTTGTTTTCTGTACATGATATTCTTTGCTTTTGGGGGGGACTACAACTTCTGGCTCTGTGTTCAGTTTTCACACTTGTTGGTGCTCAGAGCCACTTATATGGTGCCAGGGATTAAATCTGGATTTTCTGTGTACAAGGTAAGAACCATACTCTCTGTACTATCTCTCTGGGGGTGGGGGGGGGGAGGTTGGACCACACCTGGTAGTACACAGAAATTACTCCTAGTACAGTTGAGGGACCGTATGGGATGCTGGAAATTGAACCCGAATTGACCACATGCAAGGCAAATACTGTAATCTAATGGCTCCAGCCCTCAATGTAAATAATTTTAAATGAAAAATAAAGTCCTGGCAATCTAATACTTTTAAAGACTGTACCACTGCTTTGTTACATGTTCTAAATGAAATTATCTAAGAATTATCTAGGAGACAAGAATTATTACCACCATTCTATACCCGAGGGAAGAAATGAATATTCAGAGTTATAGAAGGGAAATTTGTATGAAGGCACCGAATTACTGATGGTCAAATAAGAACTGGAATTTAATTCTGCTTCCAAAGTCTGAGTCTTTTTTAATTCTCTATACTGTGTTGATTGACCCCATTTGTGTCATCTGTTGTTTAGACATAATGGCTCCTTGGAAGAGCATATGCCTTTCATATGTGAAGTCTTGAGTTTGATCTATGGTATAAAATAAAATAAAATAAAATAAAATTTATCTCCTTCCCCAGAATAAATAGGAAGAATTGGTTCTAGAAATTACATTTGAGTCCCCATTTTCTTTCATGTTCTTCATCCAGTTCATTAACTTTGTTCTCAAAATATGAGACCATCCTTTATCCATTCACTTATCACCATTTTCTCTGCTAGCTTCCTAACCCATCACCCATGTCTCTTGTTTTGTTTCATTTTTTGCTTGTTTTTGTTTTGGGTCACACCTGGTGACGCTCAAGGGTTACTCCCTGCTCAGAAATTGCTCCCGGCTTGGGGGACCATATGGGATGTGGGGGCGGGGGTGTCAAACCACAGTTTGTCCTGAGTCAGCTGCGTGCAAGGCAAACACCCTACCACTGCGTCATCACTCTGGCCCCTTGTTTTAAGAGAGTGTCCTGGGCCCGGAGAGATAGCACAGCGGCGTTTGCCTTGCAAACTGCCGATCCAGGACCAAAGGTGGTTGGTTCGAATCCCGGTGTCCCATATGGTCCCCCGTGCCTGCCAGGAGCTATTTCTGAGCAGATAGCCAGGAGTAACCCCTGAGCACCGCCGGGTGTGGCCCAAAAACCAAAAAAAAAAAAAAGAGAGTGTCCTAAACCACTTTCAATCTGTTGTTCTGAGAGTCACTCAAACTACCTTTTTTTTGTGGCAGTGACAGATGTCTTTTAAAAGAAAAATAAAATAATGCTTATCAATAATACTTTCACCTAAAAACTTTCATTAGTTTTTCTTTGAATTTGGAATAAAATCGAAAGTTGGATCTACATCGTCTTGACTTTGCCCACCTCTGCAACCTCATTCCATAAATGTCCTTCTGTATCTTTGACTTCGTTCAGTCAGATCATGTATCTACTCACCTCTTTGCCTGCAAACAGTCTTTCCAGTTTTCAATAAGACCGACTCCTTTTCCAGCACAAAACTCATTGATATTGTGTAGTTTGGGGGATGTTCTATGACCCTTCCATTTCAATATATGAGGAGCCTCACAGATTCCTATCTAATGCCCTCATATTAACTATCTTTGCATTACTTAATCACATATGAAGATATATCATTTGTTTACCTTTTTCTTTTTTTTTTTTTTAAATGTCTTCATCTCCTTGTGCCAAAACTTTGAGAGTTTGGCTGTGTTGTCCTTGGCCATTTCTTTAGATTTAGAAAAGGACTAGCTTGGCAGTTGCAGGCACTCAAAAATATCTCTGAATGTATGTAAATGAATGAATGAATTTGCTAGAGGATTTCCAAATATGGATTCTGAAAAAACCAACCCAAAACAAACTTTGCACAGAATGAAGCTGGAATGTCCTTCAGGTCCTGCCATTTGAATGTCACTTTTTTTAACCCAAAAATTCTATCAGAATATGGTGTCTTCAGTTACTTACATGTTTGTTTCTCCTTCCCACAACACTTGCTGCCATCATTTTGACAGATTTAAAAATTATGTAATTTGGTATCAGGAAGCTAGAGTTTTATGATTCCTGTATCTATAAAATAAAGGTAGGAATAAGTCTAGGAACCTGGGATAATTCAGTGGTAGAATACCTGCCTATTAGGGCTGAAGCCAAGAGTAACCCCTGACCCTATATTGTTGGGGGAGATACCTTGGTACTATGACCATGTGGTTCCATTGCCTAATAGAGTATTATCTGAGCCCCGTCACTAAGCAAAGTTGGTCTGGGTAACCAGGTGTGTGTGTGAACAGCACAACTAAAGTGTGTAATCCATAGTCACCTGTTTTTGTATTTTTTTTGGGGGGGCACACTCCAAAAATGATGCTCAGGGGTTATTTCTGGCTATGCACTCAGAAATTGTTCTTGGCTTGGGGGACCATATGGGACACTGGGAGATCAAACTGAACTCTATCCTAGGTTAGCGCAAGCAAGGTAAATGCCCTACCTCTTGCGCCACCGTTCTGGTCCCAATAATCTATAGTTACTTTGACAACAAAGGGAAAAGAGGGAAAAGGAAAAAAACTTGCTTAATTTAAAAATGGGCAGACAATCTGATTAGACTGTTTTTTTTTCTTCCAAAGAAGACATGCTGAAAACCAACAGGTGCATGAAAAAATACCAACACTAAAATATCAACACTAATCATTCAGGGAAATATAATTCAAGAACACAGTACCTGTTAGAATGGCAGTTATCAAAGACAAGAAATAAGAAGTGTTGAGAGGGTGTAGAGCAAAAGGAACAAATACTGGTACACTGTTGTTGGAAATTCAAATTGGTGCTGCCACCTGGGAAACTAAGTATAAAGTTCTTAAAAATAAAAAATTAAATTACCATATAAACCAGTAATTTCATGTATATATATTTATCCCAAGAAAGCAGAAATACTAGCCCCAAAAGATATGCATGCCCATATGTCATTGCAGCATTAATTATTAACAGCCAAATATAAAAACAACCTAAATGTTCATAGATGGGTAAGTAGATATATAAATGTTTACTATAAATGTATATGTGTACAATGGAATATTATTCAATCATAAAGGAGTAAATCTTGCAATTTGTGAGAACATTTGTGCTTGAGGTAATTATGCTCTTAGGTAAGCCATTCAAATACAAAGAAGCACATTTTAAGCTCACTTATAATGGGGATCTTATTTAAAAAAATTCATAGGCGCCAAAGTGATAGTAGTATAATGGGTAAGGTGCTTGCCTTGCATGTGGCCAATCTGGGACCAATTTATGGTACCCCATATAGTCTCCTGGGCTCTGCTAGAGTGATATCTAAGCTCAGAGAAAAGAGTATGCTCTGAGCACTGCTGGGTTTGTCCCAAAACAACCCCCCCCCAAAAAAATTCAAAAGTAATAGTTACAGAAACAGATTAGTAGCTGTCAAAGATGTGGAAGAATAGGTAAAGGAGATCAAAATATGCAAACTTTAGTTATAAAAGAAATACATCATAGCTCTGTAATGTACGGCATGGTGATTATAATGAACAATATGGCACTGCATATTTGAAAGTTGCTAAGAGAAGAATCTTAAAAGTTTTTTACTGTTGGGGTTCTGGGAATGACTAAGTGACAAAAATCGTTTGCCTTGGAAGCATTAGATCACAAATTCGATCACTCTAACTGGCATCCGTTATGGCATCTGGCACTGTTTTAGCAGTTTGAAATAGAATGTGATCACTCGCATATCAGTCAGTTGTGTGCAAGAATTGTAATTGTAATTAAACTGTGAGACCTCTGGTATTGTGAATCTGAGCATGATAATGCCTTTGAAAACTACTACAACCTGAAAGTGCTAAAATACCACAGCTGAAAGAGTGAGTGTGACTCCAGGCAAGCATATGTGTGGTGAACATTACAACCAAAATGTGCAACCTCCAGCAAGCACTACAACAAAGTGTGTGTGCGATGCTTGATCATCACATGAAAAAAAAGAAGCAAGGAAAGAGGAAAAGAGGGAAAAAAGAAAGAGAAGAAAGAGAAAGAAAGAAAAAAAGAGAAAGAAAAAGTTTCAGTACTAAACATCTGTGTAGAATCTTCCTTTTTGGCTATCATGGAAGATATATTTATTTTCACATCACTCTCTTATGCTTTTGCTGCTAAATTTCTTATTCTTATTTCTTGCTGAGTCTCCTCAGCAGTTCTGGGGATGAAGAGGATCCTACCTAGGGATACTTGACTCATCACACATTGCTGGGGATCAACTCTGGGTCTGCACGATTCTGACTTTTCAAATTAACTCAAAAGAAATCTGTTTTATTGGGTTTGGAGAAATGGAGAATTTGATCCTTGGCATCCCATATAGTCCCGCAGCCCCACAGGAATGATCCCTGAGTGCAGAGTCAGGAATAAGTTCTGTATACTATTGGGTATGGCCCCAAACCAAAATTTGTTTTATATTCATCTATTACTCACTTTCCTTATGGTCTTATTCTTCCCTTTTCTATTTTGTAATTTAAAGATATTAAAATAACATTGAAATAAATAAGCTTCAGGTGTACTGTGTTATAACTTTACACTAAATATCATGTAGTCATCAGTCAAAGTCTAGTTTCCATTACCACCACATTGGTCTCCTTCACCCAATTTACTCATTTCCTTCCCCCTTTTCCTCTCTAAAATAACAATTTTGTTCTTATAATCTGTTTGTTTTTTGTTGTGTCTTTTGATCTTCTATATATGAGTAAAAGCAAAACAAATATGCTATTTTCATAAACTTTCCTTCCCCGGTCTGTCTTCCCTATCCATAGAATTATTTATCAGCTTGGCTACTTGTAATGGCCATTGAGCGATTTCCTTGCCTTTAATCTCACACCTTCCAATATAAATTACATTTGTTGTTGTTATCTTATCCCTTTAGGCCTATCTCCGGCTCACATTAACAATCAGGTAACCTGGGAAACAAATTAAAGCTAGAGCCATAGAACGATCAGGCAGTGAGGCGTGGCTCTTAATTTTCTCACCCATCTCCAAGGAGCTACTTTAAATGCACGAACTGTGGACCAAATAAAGGTATTGCCCCAAAAGGCCAACTCCAGGTCTGAGTGGGCACTAAATTGCTGGTTAACTTAGAAAGTGCACATCATATCTGTGGGCTCTCAAATGTCCATTTGAAATTATAAAAATATAATAATAGCTAATTTCTTTTGAATTCACTATTGTCAGGCAATTTTGTTAGTGCTTTACAGGGAACTACTTATTCTTCCCCAAACATTCTGAAGTAAATACAACTGCTACTACTACTGCTACTATTGTTTGCATCTTACAGATAAGAAAAAAGAGGCAGAGGAGGTTAAGGAACTTGTCCAAAGGCAGAGAGCCAGGAATCGTGGGTGCTTTGAAGCAGGACATTCAAAACTCGACTTGAATGATGTGAAAAGAGTTGAATTAGATGAGATTCCCAGGGTTTCTTTAGCTCTACAAATGCACCAAAAGAGAGTGCTAATTCTCCCAATAAGCACAAAGGGCAGGAATAGCATTTTGTTAAGGTGTGACATTGCAGCCAGTACAGTTCATCCTCAGGCAGGGAACATCGTCTAAATATAGAACCACCCTTAACATTGGAAGGTCTGACTAAACTGGGTTAGTTGCTGGGTGAGGTGCTAGAGGCAGAGCAAGCTGAAAGGTGTGCCAGCTGCGCAGTAGCGCTGCGTAACAATGTAGGGCAAGATTTCTCCCTGAGCTCTGCCCTGCTTGCATCATTGCTTTCATTGCACATACTTCTGCGGGATTATGTAACGCTGATTAAGGTGGATTACTTTATGAATCAATCTGCTTCTCAGAGAAATCGGGGCATTTGGCCAAACTCTTCCACCAGGATGACAATTTCATGCCTTTAGGTTGATTCCCTTTGTATGTATTTGTCAGTTGCAGGAGAAGCTCTGGCATGTGTCTTATCCATGCACAGCTGGACTGTCTTTGGCATGCAGAGCTTCCAAGGATATTAATCTCCTTCCTGGCACGCTCTTTGAAAGATGTTTCTAAACTATTTAAATAATGTTGAGGTTGAATGTGTTCCATACAAAAGATGGCCAAGTCTTAACCCCAGTTCCTGAGAAAGTTAGCCTCCTTTGGATACAGGGTCTTTGCAGATGTAATTGAGTTAAGATGACATCATGCAAGATTAAGTTGGGCTCTGATTAAAATACATACACAGAGAAGTCATGTGATAACCGAGGCAGAGGTTGGATGATGAATGACGGTTCTATAAAACCAAGGAATGCCAAAGATGGTGGACAAAAATGAGAAGCAATCAAGTATCTATTTTCTATCTCTTCTTATATGTATATACATACATATAAGCCTGAAGGAAAAACATGCTTCTGCTGACATTTGGTTTAGGACTTCTAACCTTCAACCATTCGGGAGAATACAACAGAATACATTTATGTTGTATTAAGCTAACCTCTTTGCAGAACTTTTTGTAGGATTGTCATGGCATTCCTAAGAACAAATAGCGATCTTTAACGGAAGACATTTAAAGGATTTCATTAATTCTGTTAATCCATTCTACATAAATTTAGCTGTGTTGATAGCAGAATACCATTGAAATAGAGCTAGGACACAATACTGAAGATTTTCATGTCGTTCTAATACTTACATTTAATTGCTCTGTATTTTGGGAACAAATTGTTTAACCTTTATGAGCTTTTTAAAAGTTATTCAAAAGTGAATCTATGTAAAAAGTACTTCCCTGCTTGCCTTATAAAATTAAGGATCAATGTGATTTCTATTTATTTAGTTTTAGAATGTTTATAAAACACATCCAGGTACAAAGGTACAAACATTATCTTATTTGTTCTTCTCAGTCATTTAATCGGGTGGATAGTTCTTTTGATTTACTATTGCTGCTCTATGCATAATTTAGAGCCTATTTACTAGCCAAAGGCAGCACAGTTTGTAAATATTAAGAATATCTAATATTTAGGAAAGTTCTTGGCTGACAGTAAATACTCAATATACATTTATTAAATGAATAAAACAATAAAATAAAATGATGCTTGCTTTTAACACTTAAATATGATGTTAATCTCTCATTGCATTTAAATGTGGGGATGTTAAATTAAAGTGCATGGTTATCATTCATTTATGAACACAAAGCTATTTATTGACTATTTACCAGATTATAGACAAGTGTTAATGTTTTCAATATGTAGTAGAGACTAAAATCCCAGTTGAAGTAGAATTTTCATTCTAGTTGGGGAGATGAATATCAATAAAAATACAAACAAACAAAAAACTTGGGCCATATCAATAGCAAAGTGGGTAGGTCATTTGCCTTAAATGCAGCCAACCTGGTCTCCCAGATGGTCTCCCAAGCCTGCCAAAGAGCCAGGAGTAACCCCTTAGTGCCACTGGGTGTGATCCCCCCACCAAAAAATAAAAAAAAAAAAAACTTTTTACTTGACATAAAATTGCTTGGAAAAAATTAAGCTAAGTATTAGAAACAGTGTTTATGAAGGCAGAGGAGGAAGAATGTCACGATAGCTAGGATAATTAGAAAAGAATTCTCTGATAAGGCTAAGATGTGACAGAAATGGTGGACATCTAGTAAAATACTATTTCAGGCAAATTAATAAAAATTATAAAAAATGAACTCCTAAGTGTTTTCTTGGGGTTTTTCAAGATAGTAAGGAAATAAAAAAGAAAGAGAATAAAAAAGAGTATGGGAGAGGAATAGATGGAGAACCAAAAATTAGGGGAGTACTGAATACATGGCCTTGTAGAACAATGACAGGAACTTTTGGCATTTGCTTTGAGATGAAAATCCACTGGAGAGTTTTATAAAGAGGACCTACCTATTTTTTTTTTCTGATAAGGCTCATTAAGTTTTAAAAGATTATGTTTAAAAATAGAGTATAGGTCCAGGGGGAATAAATGGTTAGAGGGTAAGGTAAGTAGTTCAATCAAAACTGTTGTAGAAATGTAGGCAAAAATGGATGTAGTGAGGCCGGAGAGATAGCATGGAGGTAAGGTGTTTGCCTTGCATGCAGAAGGACAGTGCTTCGAATCCCGGCATCCCATATGGTCCCCTGAGCTTGCCAGGAGTGATTTCTGAGCATAGAGCCAGGAGGAACCCCTGAGTGCTGCCGGGTGTGACAACACCTCCCCCCACCAATGGAGGTAATATTAACCTTCCACTAGCTGCTCCACCACTTCAGGTGAGACTTGTCTCTGACTGACATCACTTTGTCTAAATCAGAACATGCAAAGTCCCTCCCTTTAAGCTAGGTCCCCGAAACTTCCATACTATTCTGTTCCATAGTAAAAGCTCATACCACAACTCCTTTCTGACTTTCTGCCTGTTGCTTCACTAGACTAGGTGAGGCTTGCCCCCAGCTGATGACATCACTGGGCTAATCAAAATCAAGAGGCAGAGCCCCTTTCTTATTTCGAGGTCCTAGCAGCTTCCACATTCAACTTGCTTCATATAAATAGCCCTCCCCTCCCAGTTTTTGAAATGGACAGATGTAGGCATATCTACTTAACAAATTACATGCTGCTCAGTTATTCTTCCTATCATTGGTGAAGATGGGCAGTGAATAATGAGAGAAACCCCAGCATAATAATTACTCAAGCATCTTTCAGTGGATCTCACTACAAAGATTCACTCTAGCACAGCAAGAAAGCTAGAAAACCAGCGGGAAAACAAGATGTTCACCATGCCCAGAGATCTAAAACAATAATAATCAAAAACATAAACAATTCTAGTAAATCATCAGGCAATGTCCATAGTAGCACTATGATGAAGATGTTCAGTAAGTTCAAAATAGAAAGTATACAAGTCAAATTGAAAAGACTACTACGGGGCCGGTAAGGTGGCGCTAGAGGTAAGGTGTCTGCCTTGCAAGCGCTAGCCAAGGAAGGACTTCGGTTTGATCCCTCGGCGTCCCATATGGTCCCCCAAGCCAGGGGCAATTTCTGAGCACTTAGCGAGGAGTAACCCTTGAGCATCAAAAAACCAACAACAACAACAACAACAAAATGACTACTACAATCAGAAATGAAGAGCATGGTAAGTGATATGGAAAAGTCAACAAAGAATCACTAAATAGCAGAATTAAAAAAGCTGAACAAAAAATTGAGGAGCTACAAGATGAGAGAAGGAATTCTCTAGAAAACAGAAGAAGGTGAGGAAAAGTATGAAAAGAAATGAAAAGCATTAGAAAACTATAGGATGAGGTCAAGGGAAACAATATGATTCATCAAAGTCCTTGGAGAACAGGAAGGCAAATGTGATGAAGCATCAACAGTTAAATCATCAATAAGAATTTGCCAGAGTTGAGTAGTACATGCAATCCAAGAGGTCCAATGGGTCCCAGAGAAAATAGATTCACCTAGGTAAATTTCAAGACACATTGTACTCAAAATGGCAAAATCCAAAAAGAGATAGACTACTGAAAGCAACAGGATTAAAAAAGGAATGTATACTCAAAGGAAAATCCACAATATGTGCAACAGAGCTATCAATAAATTCTGTGAGCCAAGAGTATGGAGGGATGTAGTACAAAAACTCAATGAAATGGAGTTTTCCAATATCCATTCTAGCTATACTATATCAGATTTAAAAAATAATATAGAGCTTCATGGTCAGGCATCAGCCTAGGAAATGAAAGACTTGAAACCAATTTTGCAAGAAGCATGAAAGAGCTTCTCAAAAGGATAGGACAAAGTTCTCAGCATATGGCACTGAGGATAGAACTCAAAGTTCATGTAGTTGCCCTCTACTAAATTACTACTAGAGGCATGCTTACTTGTAGTTGGATAAGGGATTTTGTGCATTTGTAATAATAAGTTTACATATTATTTAGATGGATTTAATTTCATAATCAATCATCACCAGTTGGCTTTTATTTATTGTCTTTCTGATCATTCCATTTGCCATTCATTTAAGTTTTGTCTGGGAAAGTAATATAAAACAAATTTGTTATAGGCCTGCCAAGGGGGTTGTGCCAAGTGGGTTGTAGGGAACCTGGAGACTTTAGTGGTAAGATCAACGTTGGAACATTGTAAGCCTAAAACAACTCTACTATGAACAATTTTGTAAAACATAATAACATAATTTTTTTTGGGTTTTTCGGACCACACCATTTGATGCTCAGGGGTTACTGCTGGCTAAGCACTCAGAAATTGCCCCTGGCTTGGGGGGACCATATGGGATGCTGAGGGATCGAACTGTGGTCCTTCCTTGGCTAGCACTTGCAAGGCAGATACCTTACCTCTAGCGCCTCCTCGCTGGCCCCAAAACATAATATCTTGTAAGAATAAATAGACAATAACAAAGTATTGAAAAATTGAAAATGGACGTAGTGAGAATCATCATATTTTGAATACATTTTGCAATAAATAGATTTCTTGGTTGGTTAAATCATGGTGTAGGAAAAATGGTATTCCAAGATATTTGAAATGAGTGACTGGAAGACAGGATCTAAGAGTTAGTAAATGGTGAATTCTGTGGGAGAAATAAATTTGGAAATAAGTGGGAAGACTAGTATAATCTTAACCATTAACTTGATGTTCATTGTAGAATGCCAAGCAGAGATGGTGTTCCCTGAATTGGACACTGGAGTATAAATCTGAAGATAAAGATTCAGGCTTGAAAAAATTCTGGGGTAAAGATAATATTTAGAAAGTCTTTAAGTCTATGAGATTGAGTAAAATGAATGATGGAGTGAGTTCAGGTAATACAATTCAAGAATAGAGAGAATTTTAGCCCTAGACATTCTACTTCTTAGGGGTTTAGAAAATGCAAGTAATAGGTAGAAAAAACTGAGAAGGAATAGTCAGGGAGGAAGGAGGAAAATATTTTTTCCATATAGAAGCTATGGAGTGATGATACAGAGACAGTGGATGATGATACAGTGGATATAGAAGGAGTGGTGATATAGAAGCTAAGGAAAGGCACCGTTTTTACAAGATACCCAAACTCAATCCACAGAAAAGACAGACAATTACTAAAGCAGTGAATTTAGTCCACATACTGCTGACTGGGAGAGCTAATAGAGACAAAGGTGTTTCCATTTAGTCTGACAATTTGGAAGTGATATATAGAAAACTTTGACAAAAAACTGAAACCCAACCACAATCATGTTTGTAACCAAAGTGTTTAAATAAACAATATTATTTAAAAATGAAACAATAAAAGAAAACTTGGACAAAAAACAAGTGGGACCAAATCCTGACTTAGTGGTTTCAAAGAAAAATAGTAGAATAGGAGTGGAGATGAAAATGGAGAGCCCATAGAGTTTGGTTATACAGTGGGCAGAACTAGTGTGTATAGTTGGTATTTGTAGAGTAATTTGAGGTTCAAGAAGAGGGAGGTTTGTTTGGTTGCATTTTAAGAGGGAGAAATACTAGATCCCGCTGACACGAACAATCCTCTATAAGGAGAACTGCATTTTACAGAGGAGAGAAGAGAGACCTGCTGTGGCAATGTCCTTGAGCCAGTGAGGAGGAGAAATTAAACAAACAAGGAGAGGCTAGCCTTAGAAAGAATTACAAAGCAGACTCATTGTCACAGGCATGAACATATAAGTATAGTTGGGTAGGTTATTTGCTCTACAAGAGAGAACATTTAATTTTCTGTAAATGCTTTTATTTTCTAAGCAATGTTAGGCATCAAGGCCACCAACTAAGTGGAAGAATAGGGAAGGGGTGGGATTATAAATTGTGACATCAGGAGAGTGGGAGAATAAATGGACTAAGAAAATGTAGTGGTAGGATTTCAGAATTTTATTGTATAAAGATATAAGGGGCTCTTTTTTGATTAGCAGAAAGTCAGAGCTGGAACTTTTATATATTTGTTGATAATCTCCATAGAAGCAAAGCTGCAGGCCTTGGGGCACAAAAAAAGAGTTTTAACTTATATGAATTTTTAAAAAGCAATTGTAAGCAGCCAACGATTAACATATTAAATATTTAATTTATATTTAAGACAATATAAAAGATGTCTGTGACAAAAAAGCATGTTAAATTTCTGAACATATTGAAAGATTTTGGGGAAAGAAAGAAGTAACCCAGAAGTGACATATTTATTCAATAGAAACTCAGAGATAGAAAAGTGATGGTACAAAGGTATAGAGAAATATCTTAAGTAGAATTGCTGGTAAAACACAGGATGCACAGTTAAATTTGAATATCAGATAAGCAACCAATAACATTTTTAGTATAGCTATGTTCTGTGCATATTTCAAAAGTTGAATATTTCAAAGTTAAATGGGCACTCGAAAACTAAAAATAAATAAATTGAATCACCATGAGATACAGTTAAAAGTTGTTGATAGTTGAGTTTCAGTCAATGTTGAACACCCATCCTTTTACTGTTGTCTATTTCCTCAGTTTCCCTTCTGTCCCCCCAACAATCTGCTTCTTTCTCTCTCATCATTCTTTTCCCCCTCTCTTTTTCCTCTTAGGTGCTGTGGTTTGCAATACTTACTGAAAGGGTTCCATGCATGTCACTTTACTTCCTTTCAGCACCCAGTTCTTGTCTAGCATGATCATTTCCAACTATTATTGTCATAGTGTGTTAGCCTCCCCCAAAGCCAAATGCTAACTTTACTTGGATGGTGAGACCCTCCCACAGCTGGGAGGGGTCTGTATCTGGTAATTAAGAGTTGTCTAGGGGAGGAGAGAGGCAGATGCAGCAAGGAGAAATGAGACACGGGAGGGATGCAGGGCAGCTGATGGAGGCAGCTGAATAAAGCTTAGCTTAGAAGTCACACGTAGCGATTAGGGCCTTGTAACAAAGCTGGATGTCTCTTGAAATTTCATCTGACTGCTGTGGATCATTTCTTCATCATCACCCTGCACCTACACACCGTGGGCTGAAGGGGCTGCAGGCGCTGGGCCTGGCTGAGAAAGGCTGCACTATCCACACCATCCACCCACTAGGACTTTATTAATTAATAATTAAGACAACAATAGCGGTCCCTTTTCTGTCCTAAACACACCTTCCCCGTCATTCCTTTAGGTATTATTCTCATACTACTTTTTAAAATATATTTAGCAGGTAAGTGTGATCTTTTTTTGTTTTTGTTTTTGGGTCACTCCTGGCAGCACTCCTGGCAGTTGCTCCTGGCTCTATGCTCAGAAATTGCTCCTGGAATGTTCAGGGTACCATATAGGATGCTGGGATTCGAACCACCCACCTTCTGCATGAAAGGCAAACATCTTAGCGCCATGCTATCTCTCCAGCACCCAAGTGTGATCATTTTATGTCTTTCCCACTCCCTGACTCCCTGACTCACTTTACTCAGCATGTCTATCCTTCTTTACTCTTCATGTCTACACATCCATGCATAAACAAATTTCATGGCTTCATTTTTTTAAAACAATTGTATAGTCTTCTTCTGTGTAGATGTACCATAATTTCTTTACCCACGTATCTGTTCCTGGCCACTTGGGTTGTTTTCATATTCTGGTTATTGTAAATAGTGTTTCAATGAGTAAAGGAGTACAGATACCTTTTCTACATTGTTTTTGCGTCCCTAGGATCTGTTCCCAGGAGAGGTATTGCTCTATCGAATGGAAATGTAATTTCTACTTTTTTGAGGAAAGTTCATATTATTTTTCCAAAAAGACTGAACCAGTCTACATTCCCACCCTATTGTTTTAGTCTAGTCATTTTTATTGATAATTTATAATATGGGTCACTCCTGGCAATGCTTGATCCTTGATAATGTGGTTGTCCAGGGTGACAGGAATACCCTAGTAGGGTTCAGGGAGACCATATGTTGCTGGAACTTGAATTCAAGGCCTGAGACATGCTAAATATGTGTTCTACACCACTTGAGCTCTCTCCCTAGTCCTATTTATAGTTTTTATTATCTGATAAATCTGACAATACTCTCTTCAAGGTTAGAAAAATAAAATTCATGAACACAAAAGACATTCAGTGGTATCAGAAACCCATAAAATCATGGAAAAGAGGCTTTGCCATTAGAACATCATTGGTGGTATTTGACACAGTAGTAAAAGCAGACCCAATGTAACTGGTATGAATCATGTGGTAGAGATAGTTGATGGTAAGTAGGAGAATATATAGTCCAAAGTTAAATGCACAAATGAATTTGACGTTCTGAGCGCACATCTACTGGAAGGCAATAAGAATGTATAAATCACCAAGATTTTGAGTTTTATTGGAGAAGGGTTCCAGATGGCACTTTGTAGAGTCGGCGGGGGCTCTCCTAAAGACTCTTGGTCAATTGAACTGGGTGTTCAGGGGCCTCCAGGGCTGTATCAGGTGATGCTCAAGTCATCATAGTGCCAGGTTTGCACGCTCTCTAGTCTCTGTACTACCTTCCCAGTCTCCCCAAGATCCTATTTTTAAGACATTCAGTAAAGGTTAAAGATTTCTCAGTGGGAAGGTCACAGCAGAGCTGACTTGAGGTTCTCCTAAACTCAGACAACCGCTTTTGGGATTCCAGACAAGGGAAGGAGATACATGATTGAAAATGACACGTGAGAGAGAAAAATATTCTCAGATGTAAATCAGATTGTTAACTTCAGATTATAAATGGTTTAATAGGACATATTCTTTCCCAGAATGCTTTCCCTATACTGGATTTTATTGCATTACAACCAAATAGAAAAAAGGCAAGAAAGAAATTCTAAGCAAGAGCATGAAAATGGAATGGCAGCATTGTTCCTACCTGCCTACCAGAGGTAAGTGCTTGGTGACTGAGGACAAGTCCAAGGACTGAACTATCAAAGGGTAGAAGCTTTCAAGTGACAGACACATATGCTTCTCAGACACATTGTATTCTTAGGTGCCTCAAGGTTCGGTCGTATCATGATAGAATATTTATTGCTAAAATTCCTGAGCCCAGAATGAAAAGGTGGAAGCTTTGGAAGGGATTTTTTTTTAAAACAAGGCTTAAAAAAGTAACCTTTGACAGTAACTGCTAATGGATTAGGATCAGGGACAACTCAGTGCTTATAGACTTTTAAAATATTGTCATCTATCTTTCTCTCTGAATGGAGTATTCATCTTGCCAGTTCCACAGTTAATTAGATTGTTAACTCTCGCTATTTATAGCAGCAAACACTTTACTGGCATGTAGCAAATGCTGATTATTAATCAGGGGCCTCTACTGACTCAGGGTGGAACAAAATGTAATTATTTAAATTAGATTTAGGCCAAGGTCCAATGACCTCTCAGGCAACATTCTGATTTTTGCAAGCACCAGCTTCCTTCCTTAAGCTGTGCCTTTGAAAGATGTAGATTCCAATCTTCAGAAGCCTCAGGGTGAATAGTGATGCTGAGTTTAGGCATCTCCCAGCATCCTTAAAAGGATTGTGTTCCCTGCTATAAATGTACCTATGCACCTGCCAGCTTATGATTCAAAACCAGCGTTACCGAGTAAATCATTATACAAAGTAGTAATGGATGTGGAATTTTAATAGACAAATCAATGAAAGTTAATTTTCATGGATGCTCTTAGGAAGGGCGTTCACGAAGCTTGTCTTTTTTTTTTTTTTTAATCATACATCAAATCACTTTATGCTTTGGGAAAGAATCTAAGATCTTATGTAGGTGAATTTTAAAAAGGCAGTCATTTGGAATGGCGTAACCCTCTAGAGATTTTGACTCAATGTTCTCCCCAACCATGGCTGTTTGGAAATTAGGGTACTTTGTGAGTAGGTAAAATGGAGTGATAAAACTTGAGAATGGTCCTCTGTGCCATTTGTGATTGCTCTGAAAGGGGCCTTCCTTTGAACATTAATATTGGCCTCTTTCATCCAACTCCACCCCAACCCTATCATTCTGGCTGACTATATTATTCTAAGAGGTCCTGTGTTAGAACTCGCAGATATTTTTTTGTTCTTTGTTTATTTGTTTGTGGGTCGCATCCAGAAATGCTGGGGACTGGGGTCCTACTCCTGGTGATGCTCAGGGGAAACAAGGCAAAGCAAGTAAAACCTGAGCTTAACCCTTTGATCTATCTCTTCTTCCCCAGGCCTACAGCTTTTCAAGTAAAAGTGCATAGACCAATTGCAAATGAATCCCATTTATTCCATAGACTCAGGTTTTCAGTACTTGAAGGTATTTCTATTTTTATATTGATCCCAAGAAAGCAGGTAAATGCTTTTAATTTTCTTGTGAGCAGAAAAAGGAATAAATAGTTAATCCACTTGGTATCTGTTTTAGACAGGAATATTTTAGTTCCAAATAACAAGCTTGAACAAAGAGCTGGAATCTATTTAGTAGATAGAGGGGTAACTCCCAAGGGCAAGATATTCAATCAGGTATAAGGATAAATTCTAGGTCTTAAAAAGACTTTTGTTGGGGCTGCCAATCACCTGTCTTTGCTGCTCTAAGTATCTGCTCCTTATATTTCCCCTCTAGACTGACTTTCTCTGCTAAGCTCACATATGGTTTGTCATTGGTGCCCTTGAGTTATCTGCAAACTCTGAGTTTTAGACTACTCCTAGTACAGTGTTCATACTATCTGTATTAATTCTACGTTTTCAAATATATAAAAGTTATATATGTATGTATACATAAAATTATTATTTTACATGTATATATAAGATATATGCGCATGTATATTTAGAGTTCTTTTAAGTTGTTCACCAGTGATTTTTTTATTCTATTCAATTTATGTTGTCGAACCCTGGCCGATATTTATTTTCAAAACATTTCTATAAACCTCCCTCCAAGAAATTTTATACTCATTATCAGCTAGTCCCAATCATTATCTCCTTTCAGATCCTTAATTTATTTATTTTTTATGGGTTTTCTTACTTGTACAATTTTATATTAATGTAATAATATGATGCATCTTTTTTGTGTCTGTATTCTATCATTTGGCATATTTTTTCAAGTTTTATAACATTACACATTACTTAATTTGTTTCTGTGGTTAAATAATATTCTAGCATTTGGATGTAATATAAATGATATAAAATGATGCTACAACTGAATAAAAAATAGAGAAGCTCCTCAAAAAGTTAACCATGTGGTTATCATCTGACTCAGCAATTTTACTCTGAGCATATGCTATTTGGGGATCTGAGTTTCCATTTTATTTATTATTTTATTTACTACAGATCCATCAATGGATGGGTCAATGGGTATTCTTTTTATCATTTTGCATAATGCTGCTCTAAATATCTGTAATCCAATTTTTGTGGGAAGATGAATATTAAATTCTCATACACTAGAAGTAAAAATGCTGGGTCATATGATTATTATTTATTTAAATTTTTTAATATCTATTTAAATTTTTGAGGGGCTGCTGTATTATATTATACAATTGTGGTATCATTTTACATTGATGACAGAAATAATTGATGAGACTCGTTGCTTTTTCAATTCCAAATTTCTAGCACACTTCGTCCAGTTATCCCATGTCAATCTCAGGCTGGTTTTTATTTAGATCAACTTCATTCTGTTTAGTGAGACTCATAATGGGGGTTGGTAGTGCATGTCAGTGTAGAATGGTGAAGTGGTACACTCATGCGGAGCCTAATCATCAAAAGATCCTCAGAGGAGAGGTCAGGTGTTTTGGCATCTTTCCCTTCCTGTCTCCGATCCAAATTCATTGAAGTTGTCAGTTGATGACAATCCATTATTTCTACATTGAATTGAGCCTTAGCTTTTCTTTAAAAAAAAAATGACACCAAATTGAGTAGCAAGTAACTTTCCTTTTGAATGATATTTCGTATAGCAAATCTGTGTGCATATGGAAATTTCGACCCATAGTCTAGAAAGATGATATAGAGGCTAATGTGCTTGTATTGTATAAAGCAGACAACACTTTGACCCCTGGTATAGCATATGGTCCCTGGAGCACCAAGCCAAGGTGCTTGAGCATATCCCTGAGCAGAGAGTCAGAAATAAGGCCTGAGCATAGCTGGTGTGTCTCCAAACTCAAAACTTCCCTCCTCCCAAAGAAAATTCCAACCCAATGTTAATCTGCTCACAAACATGTGCTCAAGATCCTAAGGGATTTAGTGACCATAGTGAGGTGTTTGGAACCTCCATACTAGTAATTGGATTTTCAAGCCACTTGTGGGTTGGAACTATAACCATTGTCCTTCCTTGTTATTTTGGGATATGAATTTCCATTTTTTTTATCCAGGCCATGGGGGGGATTTGTAGACAAAAACTCATATACACTTTCCAAAATGAGTTGCTTTATAAAAATCCCAGAATGCAGTCAAGTCCATCTGTTTCCTCTCCTACATTAACTTATTTGTTGCAGTTAAGTCCCAGACAGTCCTTGGAGAGATGCAGTTATAAGAAAGAAAACTGATTATGAGGGGAATATTTTAGGGTCATTGAGATTTATTCTCCCTGTATGCAAAGCCTGCATAATGTGTGCAATAACCTGAGATCACCTTGGCATAAAGCAGGGCTCACAGTTAAGCAGCTAATCGTGCGGCTTGCACATGAGGGGAATAGTAAGCAAAGGATTCCCACCACACAAGGCTTAACAATCAGGAGCTTAAGATATTGCAATGGAAATGAGGCTGGCTGTGCAGCATTTTAACTGAGCATTACTCTGAAGCTTGTCTTCTAGTACTAGGGCTCTCAAAAATTATTGATTTGCATCCAAATGGGGAGAGGATTTAATATTTACTTTTTTTTGGTTGAGAGTTAAGATAAATGTATACCAGCAAAACTTAACCTGATTTACACTCTGCATCTCTCTCATTCTATCTCTTTCACACACACACACACACACACACACACACACACACACACACACCACTCACACACACATACATCCTGAGAGTATAAGAGAGAAAGAGTGAGAGAGGATGGAGTAAGAAATGTGAAATGTAGAAACTTAAAGTTCAAGGTAACTAAATACAGATAGTAAGCTTTAAGAGACAATTTTGATGTACTACTAGATATTATTTATAATCATTTAGGATCATTATATATGCGAGCTTAGGGGGCTTTGGCGTCTGAGCCCTTATGGAGTGGCAATTCAGTTATTACAAGAATTTTCTTCTTAACTCAGTGATTGTGGGCAATGTTGTTCCTCTTCTGTTTCTGTCTCCAGGAGACCTCTATACTTACCAGGTGACACTGATGGATGGTCCCCACCTAGCTTTTTATTGAAGTCTCACTCTGTACATAGAAGGGGTGAAGATAGTTGATGCTTCAGTCAGGAGTGGACAGCAAACAGGTCAATAGAAACTCAACCTGAAAGTGCTGTCACAGCAGCTTGTTATAGCTTTTGGCTTTGATGTACAGCTACAGCACTTTGTAATTCAGCAGATGCGGTGCTGCGGGACTGCTCCATTAGGTGTAGCTGTAACCAGAAGTCAGGTGATCTGGAGCCCAGTTCCAGCAGGAACTCCATGACCTTGGGAAGATTTCTCAACGTTTCTGTGATGTGCCAGAGCAGTGGAGCGAGTGTTAGACTTTCCTAACCATGCCTGACTAGTACAACGCAGGTAAGTATACCTTAAGAAAGGAAAAACAATAGCAACAACAACAAAAACAAACATGCTAATACAACAAAGGTCAGAATTAGGGGGGTGCATTTTCTCATCTAAGTTGACAAATGAGTGAAAAGAGAACTTTTCAAAAGCAAGTATCATACTTTTTGTTTCATTGAACCCACAATGGATGTATTGTTTCTGTTTTGCAGATAACTTAAGTTGGATTTAGAGAATAAAAGCGATTTTCTTTAATTTGCTCAGTTTATACCCACTAGAGGCAAGACTGAAAGAAGTGTGTCTGAATTCAATAATGTGTCTGGGGTTTGTGACCCTGCTTTGTTTTCCAACCTAACACTTGTATGTTAGTAGCCTAACATTTCTCACTTGCTTCTGTCACTTACCTGTTTATCTGACCTTGGGAAAATTAATCCCTTTGAGTTTGGTCCATCGCTTGACCTTGCAGGCATGCCTGAGGATTCCATGAGCAATTTATGAACAGTGGTCAGAGGTAGACACAAAGTGCCTCCTTGCCCCAAACCTTTCCCATCTTTCTTCATTCATGCCTCTCCTTCTGAAGGGCTCCCCAGGTCTGGCCTATATTTTGAGGCCTCCCTTCATACCTTCACATACAAGTATGAAAAAAATGCCACTGCAAATTGTCTTTCTGTTTTGACGGACGTTTGGGAAAATGTGAAAACATCCCTAGTAATCTAGTAACAGTAATTGAGTACCTAATAGGCAAATAATTGCTCTTTATTTATTATTGTTTATAATAGATAAATAAATGTAATAGGTACACAAACTACTCTTTATTTATTAATGTTTTGGGGCCACACCCAGTTTTGGTCAGGACTCTGCACTCAGAGTTCGTTCCTGGTGGACTTTGGGGACCATGTATAATGCCTGGGATCAAACCTGGGTTTTAGCTACATGCAAGGCAATCACCCAGCCTATGGTACAATAACAAGGAAAACTACTCTTAGCTGTGGGAAGACATGTGCCTTGAGCTGTATCTCTGTTAAAGATCTGGGAAGGAGTTTCAGTGGCAACTTGATCTGTATTTCCTCAGTTACTGTAAATCATGGTACTATCATGGCAATGTTTCTTCTTCCTCTTCCTCTTCCTTTTACTACTACGCATTATTAGTCTCTTCTAATATTTATGAATAGTGAGTTTGATCAAATCTATGAAGTAGCATCATTTCAATATAAGATAGACATTTGAATCTAGGCATTTCCTTTTTCTTATTTCAATTGGCCAAAGAAATTTGATAAACATCCACAGCAGAGCTAGAAAACAGAAAATGGTGCCACCATGAGGCCAGCGGCTTCTTTTTTTAAGCTTTAACGTTTACTTACAACTAAATTTAGGATCTGATTATAACAACACTGAGAAACTTATTTTCTAAATTTTGAAAATAGTCTTCTTTCAGGGTGAGCTATATGCCCAAGAATGATATATTCAAGTTCTATCCTCCCAAACCTGTGAATATGACCTTATTTGAGGATGAGTTTTTTTGAAGATGTAATCAGATTAAAATGGAGTCAAATTGGATTAGGATGGGTCCAGAGCCAGTCTGAGTGCTCTTATAACAGAGAGAAATTTATAACAGAGATGTAAGAAAGAAGTTCCTTAAGGACGAAGACAGATATTGGAGGGGTGCAGCTGTCAGATAAGGAATGTCAAGCAGTGTTGGTAGCCAACAGAAGCTGAGAGATATGAAAGAATTATTCCCTGTAGCCTTCAGAAAAGAATGCTCCTGCCAAAGCCTTGGTTTGGGACTTCCAGACTCCACAACTATAAAGGAATACATTTCTATTCTATCTATTCTACCATAGTTTGTGGCAAAGTGCTACAAAAGCCCTAGCAATCTGGCACAAGCCTGAATGAAAACATACACAAAAATGGATTCAGGCAAGTACTGAACCAGATGTATCTCAGCACCTAGAAAGTAGTAGGTGGGTAGATTTCCTCAGTAGAAGCTCAGGTCATTTCCAATTCAAAATTTGGTGGGAGGGGAGGCAAAATTTATATGAGACACTTTTGAACACTGCAAATGACTTTGGGAAGAACTCTAATGTCCCATGGCCTGTCATGTCAGGCACTGAGGCAGTATCACAGCAGAATACTACTGAGAAAAGTATGTGGGTTGGTCAGAGGAGGAAGAAAGGAGGGGAGGCAGAGCATAGCAGATACATTGAGATATCCTGAAGCTCTGTGAGCTATGTGAGCAGAAAATCAATTTTTGTTCATTTGTGTTTGGGTTAGGCCACACCTGATGGTCCTGACTCGGAGCTTCAAGGTCACTCAATGTGGTACTTGGGAATCCAGATGGGATACTGAGGATTAAAGCTGGGTTGGCTGTGCAAGGCAAGTGCCCTACCTGCTGTATCACTCTGGTTTTAGAATGCCAATCTTTTACTTGTTTGTTCTATTTTGCTCTGTTTTGTTTTTGGGCCACATCCAGCTTTGCTAAGGGGTTACTTCTGGCTTGAGCTCAGGAATCACTCTTGGTGGGTTTGGGAGACCATTTGGGATGCTGGGATTGAACCCAGGTTGACTGTGTGCAAGGAAAGCACCTTACCTGCTATATGTTCTCCTGCTTGGAGTGCCAATCTTGTAATAGTAAAAACTGTACTCAGGAAAATGATAAAAATTTCCCTTTCTTTTTTGGCACAAGTTTGTAATAGACTCAGGCCTTCAGATAAGCAACCTGTCAAATCCCCAAACAGCACAAGAATTGTTATTGAGTGCTTACTGTGCACTAAGCTTTATACTAGGAAAAAGGTTGAATTCACAGGTTTTAGAATTATGTACAAAGATCTGAAGGCTGTGTAGAAAGGGAAAAACATGATATAATCAAGTAATTTTTCAGTATGAATAATTAGAGACAAATTATTGGACCTAGGAAAGTTGTAATAAAATTCACATTATTTAAATTGTGCTCATTTCTTTTGGATTACTCTAGTCATGCACCATTCCAGGAAATTAGAAGAGTAAAATTTCTGAAGAGAAAAATAAAGTTTAGAAGAGAAAGAACCCCCACTTTTAATATTGCTATACAATAATAGAGAAGACACTTGATAAAAACAGGATAATTTGAGACTAAGAAATATTATCATAAGATAAAAAGTATAATTATTCAAGCAAAATAAAACTATACATATATACAGAATAAGGAAAATGGAATCTTGCAGTAAACTGACTTGATGAATTAAATGATTAGGTTGTGAACTCTTCCAGATTCCAGAGCCTATAAATTTAGCCATAAAGAAAGTATATAAATAAAAGTAACATATTTAACATAGAAATAACAAAAGTAGACTATCTAGAGAAAGGCCAAAATAAAATAGATTTAATCTTAAAGAGAATTTTGAGTTTGAAAAACTGAACAAATTACAGAAATTCTGTAAGATTAGTGTAGACTCCTGTACTGTTATAGCTCCTTGATGTAGAGTCCTTTCTTATTCCAGGAAAAAAAACCAACTAACCAAACCAGTTAAGATTAAGTAAGGAGGGCCCGGAGAGATAGCACAGCGGTGTTTGCCTTGCAAACAGCCGATCCAGGACCAAAGGTGGTTGGTTCGAATCCCGGTGTCCCATATGGTCCCCCGTGCCTGCCAGGAGCTATTTCTGAGCAGACAGCCAGGAGTAACCCCTGAGCACTGCTGGGTGGGCCCAAAAACCAAAAAAAAAAAAAAAAAAAAAAGATTAAGTAAGGAGAAAAACAAGAGAATTAGCATACTATCTTTAGTTTAGTAGCCTAGTTACTAGAAGATAGACAATAATATATATGTATATATAATAAGGGAGAAAATTTATATCTAAGAAGTTATGTGATTTAATGTGAGGACAAAGAAAAAAATCTATTTTTAGACATTCAATAACTCACAAAACATTCTTTCTGAGAGAATTTATTGAAGTTTGACGGCAATTAAAGCAAGACATCAACATAAATAATGCAAACTGAGGGAAACCACAGAAGCATTTTTGTGAGAAATTTAACCATAAAATGTAGAGTAATGTAAAATTGCTACTAACATGATAAACCATAAAATTAAGGATAATATTTAAAGTGATAATACCTGAATCTAAAAGGAGAACTTACTTAAATTTAAAAAAAAGGAGTATGAAGGAAGGGGGAGGAATAGAGACATTGAGAATATGAAAATTTCCTGGTTGGTTAACTATTTTATCTGCAGTTTTAGAACAATCCCTAACTCATGGGAGATGCTTGATGAATGAGTAAAAAATTCTGTTAATTCCTATAATTAATTAAAACTTTAACAGTTTTGTAGGAAAAATAGGACGACTCATTAATAAGTGAACAAAAACATAGTTGATAGGCAATTCTAAAACTTTAAAAAATATTTTGGTTTGTCTTGTTTTGTTTTGTTTGGGGGGTTACTCCTGGCTCTGTGCCCAGAAATTGCTTTTAGCGGGCTAGGGGACCATATGGGATGCTGGGAATTGGGTTGGCCACATGTAAGGCAAATGCCCTACTGCTTTGCTATTGCTCTCCCCCCCTTTTATAATATCTTTATTTAAGCACCATGATTACAAACATGTTTGTAGTTGGGTTTCAGTCATGAAATGTATATCATCTTTCACCAGTGTGATTTCCCTGCCACCATTGTCCTCCACTCCCCTCCCCTACCCCAACCATGCCTGTCTATTAGACAGGCATCCATTGCCTCTCTCCTTCACTGTCATTATTATGGTAGTTGTCATTGTGGCTAGTGATCTAACTGCACTCACTGCTCTTTGTGGCAAGCTTCATGTCATGAGCTGGTCTTCCCACTGTTCAGCTCTATTGTCTCTGGATATTACTGCTATATTGTCTTTTATTTTTCTTATATCCCATAGATGAGTGAGACTATTCTATATCTATCCTTCTCCTTTTGGCTCATTTTACTCCGCATAATATCTCCATGTCCATCCATGTATAGGCAAATTTTATGACTTCATTTTTCCTATCAGCTGCATAGTATTCAATTGTTTCCTTAGTCACTTATCTGTTGTCAGGCACCTGGATTGTTTCCAGATTCTGGCTATTGTAAATAGTGCTGAGATGAACATAGGGGTGCAGAGATAATTTTTGTATTGGGTTTTTATGTTCGTAGGGTATATCCCTAGGCAACTCTAAATTAAAAGAAAACACAATGGTGATGAAAAAGAAAGATGGCCTCACTATAATAAAAAACATGCAAATTTAAGTTATAAACACATATTAATTTCATGAATAAATCTTCTTGTCAGATATTAAAATCTGTAATATAAAATCTGTGACCAAGTTTGCTGACCATATGGGCAAACAGGAACTCTCTTAGTCTATTAGTGGAAATTTATAATGTTGTCATACTTTATAAAATTTGGCTATATGAAACAAAACTGATGATATCCTATATTCAACAATCCCACTTCTAGATTTAAACCCTAAAATTTTTAAAAATGTTTCTCTCCGTACTTACTCCAAGAACATTCATTAGGTATTGTCTGAAATAGTGCAACATTGGAGTCAACTTAAATGACCATCAAAGGAGATGAAAGAAATTTAATTAATACATAAACTGGAATAACATAAACAATTTAAAATTAATGCATGTATATCTTAACTAAATATCCAGATAATTAATAAAAGAGAAAATTCCAGAATTGTATTAAGATTTGATGGCATTCGCAAACATTTAAGGTTCGCGTCACTATATGCCTACAGAGATGGCTAATAATAGTAGGAAATAAAGAAGCAAAGAAAAATGTCAAATTCATCTTAGCAGTTACTTTTGGGGAAAGACAGGAGAGTCTTCATATTTTGGATTGGTGTAAAGAACTTCAACTTTATAATATCTTATTTTATTTATTTAAAAAGTCTGAAACTAAGTGACAAATGCTAACATTTGTTAATTCTGAGTAGTGAATACATGGTGTTTGTTATATTTTTGTACTTTATTTTTAAAGCTTTCACACTCCCCCAAAAGTAAAATAAATAGCTAACCTGATGGCCTTACAACAATGATTCCTTTGGAAGATAGATGAGTTTTAGGGAAGAGAGTGGGCCTGTTTAACTTCTGAAATGATATTAAAACACAGAACTTTATGTATGTGCTATGTAAATGCATTGTTATATTGCAGAGAGCAGAAATCTATTTTTCAATTTATGAATATATAAATTCATTGTTATTAAATTTAAATATAAATTTGGAAATTATAGAGGGAAAATTTGATTTGCACAACAGTTGAACAATGCTACTGGCAGTTAACATGTCAGGCCAGAAATGTTAAATATTCATTTATGTTTTGAAATTTGCAGGTTTGCCCCAACACAATAAATTGACCAGTTCCGAATAACAATGACATTCTTGTGAAGAAATATTGAATTAGGAATTATATTCTAATAAATAAAACTAGAAATTTATACTATTAGTGATTTAAACAGTTAAACTTTTTTTTCTTCTTTTCTGCTTTTTCTTTTAAAATAATATATTTAAGCACCTAGATTATAGATATGATTGTAGTTGGGTTTCAGTCTTATAAAGAACATCTCCCTTCACTAGTGCAACATTCCCATCACTAATACCCCCAACCTCCCACCTCCCTCCCCGCCTGTATTTGAGATAGGCATTCTACATCTCTCACTCATTGACATTGTTACCATAGTTGTCAGTGTAGTTATTTCTCTAATTGCACTCACCACTATTTGTGGTGAGCTTCATGTCATGAGCTGGACCTTCCAGCCCTCATCTCTTTTGTCTCTGAGAGTTATTGCAAAAATGTCTTTTATTTTTCTTAAAACCCATAGATGAGTGAGACTATTATGCATCTAACTCTCTCCCTCTGACTTATTTCACTCAGCATAATAGAGTCCATGTATATCCATGTACAGGAAAATTTCATGACTTCATCTCTCCTGACGGCTGCATAATTTCCATTGTGTATATGTACTACAGTTTCTTTAGCCATTCATCTGTTGAAGGGCATCTTGGTTGTATCCATAGTCTGGCTATTGTAAATAGTGTTGCAATGAATATAGGTGTGAGGAAGGGATTTTTTCATTGGATTTTTGTGTTTCGAGGGTATTTTTGTAGGAGTGGTATAGCTGGAGCTCAATTTCCAGTTTTTTGCAGAATCTCCATATTTTCCATAAAGGCTGGACAAGACGGCATTCCCACCAGCAGTGAATGAGAGTTAATTTCTTTCCATATCATCGCCAGCACCAATTGTTCTTATTCTTTGTGATGTGTGCCAGTATCTGTGGTGTGAGATGGTACTTCATTGTTGTTTTGATTTGCATCTCCCTGATGATTAGTGATGTGGAGCATTTTTTCATGTGCCTTTTGGCTATTTGTATTTCTTCTTTAGGAAGTGTCTGTTCATTTCTTTCTCCCCATTTTTTGATGGTGTTAGATAAAGTTAAATATTTTCTTTTCCTCAAAATAACAGGAGGCCTGAAGGTTGCTGGTATAAGTGTCAGAGCTACTTCTTTTTGCCTCCTTCTCATTGTTTCATAATGACTGCTAAAGCTCGTCTATCAAATAGAGTGTTCAGAGATGGAAAAAGTGGGCTGGAGAATGAAAGGGTTATACCTTATTTGGAGTGCAAGACTTACTCAGAAATTCTCATTAGATTTCTGTTTATGTCTCATTGTACTATATGGGTCTTGCTTATTGCTGGAGAGTTTGAATTTTGGCCTTTGTAGGCATTATAATACGAGAAGACAAGAAAAATGGGTTTTGGAATAAATGTTTAATCAATCCACAATATTTGATATAATAGTAGTTAGGTTAAATTTCTTATTATTAATAATTTTTATTTTAACCAAAGTGTATTACAAATCATTCACAGTAGTATTTTAGGTACATAGTGACATTGAATCAAGGGCATTCCCACCACCAATGCTGTCCTCCCTCCACCCCTGTTCCCAGCATGCATCCCATATTGACCCTCCTCTGCCCCCTGATTTGCTATTATAAGTGGTTCCTTCTGTGTCCGGCCTGTTGTAGATTGGGTATCGATTCTGTTGTAGTTGGCTTTGGATTTGGTGTTTAAGTCTGATCATTTTTTATTTCTACTCAATGTTCATATGACTGTTTGGCCTTGGTGCCCTCCATTATTTCCCCCTCAATTTGTGAGGCAGAACGAGACGGTTTAAGTTATGTGGTTCTGTTTAAAGGTAAGAAAAGAAAAAAAGAAAAAAGGGAGGGGGCAAAAATTTAGTCAAGCAAAAAATGGGAGGAGTCCTTCTAGAGACTATAAAAATCAGTTTAAAAAAAGAAAGGGGAAAAGGAAGGAAAACATAAAAATAATAAAAAAAAATCAACACCCCCCCAAACAAAACAAAAACAAACAAAAGAAAAAGCTGAAAAGCACCACAGCAATAGATAACAACCAAACACTGAAATAAAGATGAATCAAAGCACAGGGGAAATAAAAGGTAAAGAAAAGGAAAAACAAAAAACAAAAAAACAAGCAACAACAATTACAAAAAAAATTAAAAAAAAATTTTAGGGGCCGGAGAGATAGCATGGAGGCAAGGCATTTGCCGTTCATGCAGAAGGTCGGTGGTTCGAATCCCGGCATCCCATATGGTCCCCGGGGCCTGCCAGGAGCAATTTCTGAGCATAGAACCAGGAGTAAACCCTGAGCACTGCTGGGTGTGACCCAAAAACAAAAACAAAAAAAAATTTTTTTTAATTTGTGCTATTTTTTTTGCATAGGTACAGTAAAAATTGGGGAGATTAGAAAGTGAATTTCCCTGACCTAAGAGATACAGGGTTTCTCCACCCTTGACGTATACTGTCATGGATATAACTTCAGGCTCCGTACATGCTCTTTTACTCTCCCCTAGGTTCTTTTGTGATGTCTGGAAGTCTTCCACTCCATTGTGGATGATAAAATCAGGCCTCTGTAGGGTAGAAACTTCAAGCACTGTAGTTGGCAGCATCTATTGGGAAGAAGTATTCAAAACAAGCAGAAGAGAAACAACACAAAGCCTTGACTATCCATTATTCCATAAATCAGCAACAACAGAAACAACTGTTTAGTGAACAGGTACGTAATCAGCCTTTTTCAACAATGGCCTATAAGAATGTCTTAGGAAGCTTATATACTGATACAGTGGATTGGGTGCCAGAGACTCAAGCAGCAGTGTTTCCTAACAATATGTTTTAGTGCCTTAATCTTACTTGGATACAAAAGTTAAATTTTTATACTAAATAAAGAATATGTGACTCAAGATTCATTTAAGAAAATGAAATCACTTAGAATATTTGTATTTCTTGCCTAAAGCTGCCATATTCCTGGTAGAAAATCAGCTGGCTCCTCCACCAACCTCCAAAAATTAAAAAATAATGGCCACCTATACTTCCTAGGTAGACCATTTGGATTGATGGTCTGTGGCTTTCTCAGATTTGGGGGGCAGATTTCCCTTTCTGCAAGAACTAAAGAAGCCCAACGCCACACTCTAAAACCCTCAGACAGAAACAGCCTAACTTTATGATTTTATTCAGCCACACATTTCCAGGAAACTAAGGTAGACAAACCAACAGGGGGGCACTCCTTGACTCAGAAAAGCCATTTTAACTCTAGGTCAGTGTGCCTTAAGAAAAGTATGACCACCGTGATTCACTCGGTGGTCGCACATTTCTTCTAGTTAGTGAGCCTCACTCATTGCAACACATAAAAACTCCACCACACTGAAAAGGTCACAATGGGAAAGCAATGAAGAATCCTACCACACTTGGTGAATGAAGATAGTAGTTCTGAAGCCCCTACTAGTATCATCACCTATATAGTATCTCTGTAAAGGACATGAGAGAGGAAACATTAAAGATGTTCAAGGAACTGAAAGAAACCATGGAACAGACAGCCAATAAGACACAGGAGGATATTGAGAGTATGAATGAGAAAACTTCAAACAAAAATGATAGAATTGAAAAAAAATGATAGAATTGAACATCTTGGTAGGTAAAATGGAAAACTCACTGGAAGGCCTCACCAGAAAAGTAGAAGCTACTGAGGACAGAATCAGTGACCTCTAAGATCAGCTGCATCACACCTCCAGATAACAGTAGAAGATGGAAAAGAGTCTTAAAATAATCTATCAAAAGATGAAAATAAACAGAATAAATTCAACAGAAAAAAACATAAGTATAATTGGGGTTTCACATAGCCAGAAATAAAACCCCTATGAAGAAGCAATAGTCAAAGACAGTATTGCTGAGAAGTCCCCAAAACTGAAGAGTGCATGCTCCCACATCTTGGACACCCATGAGACCCAAATAAAAATACCCACGGCAATCCTAGTTTATGGTGATAAAAACCATAGATAGAGATAGAATAATGAAAGTAGCAAGATCAAAAAAAAGATAAACAAAGAAATATATCCTTAAGATATTACAGCAGATTTAACACAAGCAACTCTTTAGATCTAAAGGTAGCGGTGGAATATAATAAAAAAAACTCAACATAATAAATGCCTCACTAAGAATAATTTTCCCAGCTAGACTCCCATTCAGGTTTTAAGGAAGGATACACACAATTAAGAAAAACATATGAAAAATGGTTCAAAATATTTAATTCAACATTTTGCTGCCTGCAAGAAACACATGTGAATAGTCAAAGAAATACAGACTCAAAGTCAAAAGTTGGAAGATAGTTTTTTAAGCAAACAATTGCCTTAAAAATGCTGAAGTGAGGGCTCAGAGTAATAACATAACAGATAAGGCATTTGCCTTGCATTCAGTCATCCTGGGTTTGGTCCTTGGCATTCTATACACTCTACCAAGCCAACCAAGAGTAATTTCTGAGCCAGAGCCAGAAATAACTCCTGAGATCACCAGGTGTGGCCCAATCCACCCCCACAAAAAAAGCAAAAACAAAACAAAACAACAACAAAAACAAAAACAAAAAAATACCACAGTGGCCATACTAATATTAGACAGCAGAAACTTCAGGGATAGACAGATTATAAGAGTTAGAGTGGATACAAGGGATATGTACATCAGGAAGAAATCACACCTCTAAATATATATACACCCAATGAGTAACAGCAAAATACATAAAGCAATGGATAATAAACTTGATGAAAGACATCAATAGCAACACAGTAATTGTTTGAGACTTGAACACAACTCTGTTGCCTCTTGCTAGATCAACCAGGCTAAAATTCAACAAGGATATATTGGCTTTAAAGACCAAAAAAAAAAAAGGCATTTTATCTCCAAAAGCCAAATCCACATTCTTCTCCAATGCACATGGAACATTCTCCAAGGTAGACCACATGCTGGGTCACAAAATATACCATATATACTCAAATATAAGCCAAGCAGAGTATAAACTGACCCTCCCTAATTTTACCCTAAAACCTGGGAAAACTTAGTGACTCGAGTATAAGCCAAGATGGAAAATGCAGCAGCCACTGGTAAATTTCAATAAATAAATAAATAAAGATATATACCCAAAACAATCACAGTAATTGAGGAATCAGTAGGTTAAATGTTTTTCAATATTTATTGCTAAAGAAAAACTGTCAACTAGCAACAATAACTTTAAAACTTTAATAAAGTGCAGAAAACTATAACCTAACAGGTCATCAAGCTAAATCACAAAGATTAAAATCCTTCAGAACTGAATTCCTCCTCCTCCTCCTCATCTGTATGTCCAAATAGAGCTTTAGCTGTATCTGATGGGAGGGGATCAGCAGAGACATTGTCGTCATCATCTCTGAGTTCACAGCTATCATCATCACTGCTGTTGGTGTCATACAAAGTGCAGAATACTGTGGGTTAAATAAGGTCAGTAGCATCCAGTTCAGTTCAGCTGCCTACCTCTTCAGCTCTGCCCCAACTTGTGGACTGAGTGGAAGCACTGCCCCTTCCAGCAGACTGGAGACTGCAGAAGAAAACATGCATTTGATTCGGTACACTCACGGAATCAAATAACCTGCCTGACCCGAGTATAAACCGAGTTTGGGTTTTCCAACACAAATTTGTGCCAGAAAAACTCGGCTTATACTTGAGTATATAGACACCTCCATAAAATCAAGAGGATATAAATTGTATGGACTATCTTCTCAGAACATTATGTACTGAAGATAGAAATGATTTACAAGCCAGTTTCACTACTTTATCAAACTTCCAAGCCATCAAATTTGTTTCATTTCTATAAATCCTGGGCCACATAGCCAAGTGCTGCCAGCCATAGAATGCCTCAATATTTTATAGTATAGGCACAGTAGTATCACAGTATATCTGATGGGAAGTTACATAGAAATCTACCTATCTCAGTGCGCCTAAACACTAATAAAGAAGGCTCAACTATCACTAATTAAGCCCAGTAAAGACTTAGACATTGATTTTAGTAGCATCATGGAGAGATATAACAATTATTTCAAATAGACCTTTCTTTATCTAAGTTTTGATAATTTCATTTGCCTTAGTGTTGTAATAAACAATGAGCAGTAAATTTATTTGTGTCTGCATGAATGCAGATTACGGTGGTGTGTGGGAAATTGTGGACACTGGTGAAAGAAAGGTCTCATTGGTGGTGGGATTAATGTCTGAACATTTAATGCCTGAAACTATTGTATTTTGAGCAACTTAGGTAAAGCATGGGGTTATATGATAATTAGAAGAAAAGAAATTGGGACCAGAGCGATAGATAGCACAGCTGGGAGAACATTTTACTAGTTAGTACACAACTGACAAGTGTTTGAGCCAGGAGGGATTTCTGAGCATAGAGCCAGGAGTAACCCCTGAGGACTACTGGGTGTGGCCCCAACCCCCTCCATCAAAAAAGAAAAAGAAAGAAAGAAAGAAAGAAAGAAAGAAAGAAAGAAAGAAAGAAAGAAAGAAAGAAAGAAAGAAAGAAAGAAAGAGAAAGAAGAAAGAAAGGAAGGAAGGAAGGAAGGAAGGAAGGAAGGAAGGAAGGAAGGAAGGAAGGAAGGAAGAAAGAAAGAAAGAAAGGAAGAAAGCAAGCAAGCAAGCAAGCAAGCAAGCAATCAAGCAGTGGTGCAAGCGGTAAGGCATCTGCCTTGCCTGCGTTAGCCTAGGATGGTGTTCCATATGGTTCCCTAAGCCAGGAACGATTTCTGAGTGCAGAGCTCGAAGTAACCCCTGAGCCCAAAAACCGAAAGAAGAAGAAAGAAAGGAAGTGGGAAGAAAAGAAGAAACAAAGAAAGAAAAGAAAGAAGGAAGGAAAGAAAGAAAGAAAGAAGAAAGAAAGAAAAAAGAAAGAAAGAAAAAGAAAGAGAAAAAAGAAAGAAGAAAGAAAGAAAGAAAGAAAGAAAGAAAGAAAGAAAGAAAGAAAGAAAGAAAGAAAGAAAGAAAGAAAGAAGCAAAGGAACCAAATGACTAAGAAACTGGAAAATTTGTATAAAATTAATATATTCCAGAAAGGGGGGAACGGAGCGATAGCACAGCGGTAGTGTGTTTGCCTTGCCTGCAGCTGATCCAGGACAGACCTCTGTTCAATCACTGGTGTCCCACATGGTCCCCCAAGGAGTGATTTCTGAACGCATAGCCAGGAGTAACCCCCAGCGTCACCGCGTGTGGCCCAAAAAATGAAAGAAAAGAAAAGAAAAGAAAGAAAGAAAGAAGAGAGAAAGAAAGAAAGAAAGAAAGAAAAAGAAAAGAAAGAAAGAAAAAGAGAAAGAAAGAAAAGAAGAAAGGAAGAAGGAAGAAAGAAAGAGAAAGAAAGAAAGAGAAAGAAAGAAACAGAAAGAAAGAAAGAGAAAAACAGAAAGAAAGAATAAAGAAAGAAAGAAAGAAAGAAGAAAGAAGAAGAAAAAGAAAGAAAGAAAGAAAGAAAGAAGAAAGAAAGAAAGAAAGAAAGAAAGAAAGAAAGAAAGAAAGAAAGAAAGAAAGAAAGAAAGAGGAATTAATATTTAACCAAGAAAAAGAAAACAACAACAATTTAATACAGGAAATGATGTAGGTGGCCCAAAGGATAAAAGACTAGAAAAATAAATAGGAGATGATGAAATAACCTAGAAATGAACTAAGTCAAGAAGCCACTAATTCACCAATATTAGAAAGACAATAGAAGAAGGCAGAATTCCTGGAGTCATATGACCAAAGAATCAGGAAAGGTCTGTCTAGCAGAAGCTATAGCTAGAGAGGAGCAGAAGCTAGTGCAGAAAATAATACAGGATGGTAGGAGAGAGGTATTATCCCTTTTTCCCACGTATTTCTTTGAATGGCTAAACCCAGTGGGAAGCCAGTTGGCAGTCTGTAGGAGCGCCACTGTGATGCAGAACTGAGTAAGAGAAGTACAGGAATAAATTGGAGGGAAAAAAGATACAGAAACAAGCACACTGGGTGGAAATATAAAACATATATTTCTGGATGATCAAGAGTGGCTCAAATCATCATTAGGAAGATGAGGAAGTGTTTGTTTTTTGTTACTTTTATTGCTAACAGAGATTATCAATCAAACAAAAATGGAAGAATTATGGTCCAATATATACATAGATATATCTATATATAAACCTCTTAGAATTACACAAGACCATAATAGCTAAGAGGGAACTTTTATCTCTATGATAGATCAAACTGACAAAAGTAAATAAGGCCATTTAACAAGAGTTGATATTAAGACATATGGCAGCAGCCAAACCTGAAATCAGATATATTCACAGCTTTAAATGCTTTTATTTATATACGGAAAAATGAAAATAAATGATTTCAATTATGGCTTCAACTCAATGACATAAACAACAAAGATAACTTTAGGAAAGCTTAAAACAGGTCAATAAAAACAAAACCAGAAATCAATACATAAAAAATAGAATTGATAAATTTGAACAAGAGCCTATTTCAAAAATATCAATAAGAGAGACAGACTCTTAGAACACTTTCCCACAAGAAATACAAGAAGATGCAAATAGATGATGTTACAAATAAGTAAGGAAGGGGCCGGAGAGATAGCATGGAGGTAAGGCATTTGCCTTTCATGCAGAAGGACAGTGGTTCGAATCCCAGCATCCCATATGGTCCCTTGTGCCTACCAGGGGTGATTTTTAAGCATAGTGCCAGGAGTAACCCCTGAGCGCTGCCGGGTGTGACCCAAAAACCAAATAACTGAGGAAATAGAAACACAGACAAAGAGATTAAAGAGCCATTTTAAGAGTCATACTAAATATGACTTAATCCCAATATGTTTGTAGATCTCAACAACGCACATCATTTTATAGAAAAATTTAAAAATAATAAATTTGAAACTGGACTCATGAGCCCCTGTCATGGAACCAGTAGTCTTCCTGTGTGACATAGATCCCAAGGGAAAGTAAAATGAATTGACTGAATAGTCTCACCTATTAGACCATACGCTTCCTGAGGGCAGGGATCGTGCTTTAATTGACTGTATCTCCAGTAGGTCTGGAGAATTTTATTGTTCAAGCTGTAAGTCTGGGGCAATAGTTGTTGATAATGTTACTTTTTTTTTCTTTCTCTCTGTACTTCTCTTCCTGTTCTTTTGTCTTTAACCCTCCTCTAGTATAATCAGGAAATTACATTTGTGCAGCTTAAAATAAAGAGTGCCCTATTTATGTCATTCTTTAGGTTGTATTGATGGCCTATTTACTATAGATCCTGCTGCCCTCTGAAGGCGGCCTGTGCAGGCAGGCTGCAATGGGGGGGTCCACAGAGTGTTCCTCTGCAAACAGTGCTGCTTATCAGAGCTGCCCGGAGTTGGTGACTCAGAGAATGGCCCAGCAGGTCCTGGTTGTTGCTAGGAAACCACAGTTCCCTAGTGGAACCAAGCAAAACACTTGCAGGTTGTCCTGATAACTTAGAGAAAACCAAGAGCTGTCAGAAAAGGTAGCGAGGAAAACAAAAAGTGAAAATGAAGAAAATGATTTTTCCTTGCCCAACACTATATGATGTGTATCTCTGGGGATCGAGGACAAAAATAGCCAAAGGAGAGGTTGACATTACAAACAAAACCACTTATGCTTTGTTTGAGGTAGTAAAAAATGTGATATGAGAACATGGGCCCCAACAGTTCTATATATTGTCTCTGAATTTTCTGGAGCTTTGACCAGGAGGAGTCCGGTGAAATGGCCAGGATCCCTGTCCAGCCACTGTTGTGGGGATCTCCATTTTACACTTGGACAGCTGACTTTTGCAAACAAGTGCCTCCTTTTGCCTGCAGCTTTCCCAAGGTACAATCAGAGAAGAAAAAAACAGAAGGAAAATGGAATTCTACAATAGTTGTTATCGAATTTTGACTGTCAGAATTATCTCGAGGGTTGCTTACCCACAGCTTGCTGAATTTTCCTCCCAAAGAATTTGCTTTAAAAGGTTTAGAAGAGAACAGGAAACACATATTAATTTTTTTCTTTATATAAAATAAATAAGAATAGGCCAAAGCAATAGTACAGCAGTAGGCCACTTGCTTTGCACGTGGCTGATCCAGGATGGACCTTGGTTCAATCCCCAGTGTCCCATATAGTTCCCCAAGCCAGGAGTGATTTCTAAGTGCATAGCCAGGAGTAACCCCTGAGCATCACAGGATGTGGCCCCAAGAGCATAAATAAATAAATAAATGAAATAAGAATAAAAATGAATATTCATATTTAGTCATTTCCTAAGTGAGGAGGATGTTTTTAAGGGACCTTGCTTTAGGAATCACTGCCTGAGAGTTGAATTTTTCAGGGAATATACAAATCACTTAACTGATGAAAAAAAAATGGATTTTCAATGAAATGCTGCAGGTTGCCTATGGCCACTTAGCTACTGAGATGGGTCAAATCACAAGTTCAGATTGCTTTCTTCATTATAAAATGGTCTCCAAGCAGTGTCTCTTTAGTTATTTATTTTTTTAAAGTAGTGTCTCTTTAAAGTCTCCAAGACTCCAGATGGCTGCCAACAGGGGTGGTCCTACTGAGTAGAATGCCAAGTTGCCAAATCCAACCCCAGTAGCAACTGCTTTGAATAGAAAGCCGGAGACCATTTGCAAAAAACATTTGTGTTCTTCACTATGTTGTCTCTCATCTTCTAAATACAACAGATATAAAAAGGAAGCATGTTGAGGAGGAGCAGACACAGCCATGCAGGGATCTGATACGCTTCCAAAGAATCATGCCTCTGGTGTCATGCCCCCAATCTGTGAATGCTGGTGGGAATCCCACTGGTATTGGACTCAAACCACAGGTAGGTCTCCCTTTTGCATGTTACAACCCCTAACATCACTACTAATTTTTGATTTTGCTGTGTTAGTTTCAAAGATATATTTTAAAACTTTAAAAATATACATCATTCGCACTTTAGCTTGAATATAGGCTTTGTCAACCAACAGGGGATAATTGTAAGCAGTTTACAAAAAGAATGAAAGTCAGGAACAGAGAGTTAGTACAATTAGAAAGGCACTTGCTTTGCACCCAGCTGACCTACGTTCAATCTCCAACATCACATATGGTGTCCACCAGAAGTAATCCTTGAGTAACTCCTGAGCATCACCAGGTGTGGCTCAAAACCAAAATGAAAAAAAAATCAGGAAAGTAATATAATAGCATATATTGATGAGGTTCGCCTAGAGCAAAACAAAGGTGAAAATGGGGCTAGTGTTTGGTTCTCTTGGCTTCTTGGATCCTTTCAACTCTCCTTGGCCCTCTTGGTTTCCATGCCTATAAACCTTGCTCTTTACTTTCTGGAGGAGTTAAATTAAGCTATGATGTAATGAAATGGATTTAGGAGTTATTTTTCTCACAGTTCTTAATTTTATGAAGGGTATTGGAAGACTACAAACCCTATCACATTTGGAAAAATGAAACCCTTATGTTGAAACTTGGGGGGTAGGTGGGGCCTGAGAAATGGGAGTTGAAGGGAAATCACCAAGAACCAGAACTTATCCCAGAGGTTTTTATTTTGTGCTGTTCAGGAATCACCAATTTGTCTTCTACAAAGGTCAAGACTCACCCTGTTTATATCATTTATGCTGATAGAAACTTGTGCCTCAGAAACACCCATTTCAGCACTAGCTTCTCACAAGAATATTGTGTCCACTAGATGGCATTCAGATAAAGCCAGTGGACAAATTCTTTGTTCTATCACTGAATATTGAGAAGACAAATGAAACGAGTTTCTCTACATTTTGCTTATATTGCTTCTGTCTCAGGGGAGGGACAAACTTGTGTGTGGTGCTGAGGAGAGCATAACTACTCATATGGTATGTGGATCTCTGGTGCTTTATAGTTTTCAATGTGCTCCGCATATATGCTACCCTTTAAGCTCACTTTTTGAAAGTGTAGAATTTGACTTCTGAGGAAACAGGGGTTCAAATTAGTAAGAAAGTAGCAAAGTTAGAACTTGAGTCAAATCTTTTCATTCCCAATTCCGAGTAGATCATTTTCATCCATATCCAAGTATATCGGTTGACTGACTGGGAAAAGAGGCCCCTTGGAGGACTAACTGGAATCTCTGAAAATATTAAAAAGTAGGACATTATGCTTTCTCTTTCTCTGTTTATCCCAGGGGATGTCATGACTTGTGTGCCTCCAGTCCAAAGCCGCAGGGCAGACATAGTGTGATTTGAGGCTGTCAGGAAGGTGAAAGAGAAAGAAAATATGGGTTGGGCCAGCCAAGAGGAAAGATGGTGCTTAAGATGAAACAATTCATGCTTAAGATGAATTCAATTAAAGATGGAGTGTTCAAGATGCAAGAAGAATGGCAAGGCTCTTTAAAACCACATTTCAACTAAAAATACAAAAATGAAAACAGTAAGTAAAAGGAGTTGTGTTGATGGAAGCCATTCAAGAATTATCTGCCTGGTGACTGCTCATTTAATGTTCCATAAAAGGGTTACAGTCATGCATATTCATTAATATTGTTTTGTTGTGGAGTGCTTGTCCTATATTTCAGATATTCCCAGGAATGCTGGGAGAAAGAATGATGTTAACCAGCAATATTCTATGTGTTGTATTACTCTTGGGAAATTAATATGGCAATAACATTGACTTAGGAGTTAGGAGAAGAAAGAGGGCATTTCAGGTATAAGGGTAGCGGGCACAAAGGTACTAAAGATGAGGATGAACTTGGTCTGTAGGGAAGAATAAAATACTTTGCCCAGTTGCTGTCCAGAGTTGGGAAATAATAGAAAGTTAGGTTGGACTGGTAACTCGAGACTGTATTAAAGGAACCGATGTGTCAGGTTAAAGAGGGCTACCTTGATTGTATACATTTCTGTTTTTAAGCAATTGTTACTTAGGAAAAAATATTCCAGAAATTAACAGGATGATTTGGAAGTAGGGAGAGCCTGTGGAGTAAAAGACCAAAAAAAAAATGGAGGGAAATAATTTTTTAGAGGAGGCAATGAGGGACTGACCTTGTATGGAGATAGAAAGGATAGATATAAATGATACTCAGCTGAGTCTTTTACTTGCCAATGAGAAAATCAATCGTTAGCCGAACATACTGTTCCCACTGGGATCTTGTGGGCAAGAAGCAGGTTTGCCTGCTTGTCTCTTAACTTCACATTCTTGCTGCTTGTTTTCACAATGTGTTCCCCAGGAGCAGTTCTTAATGGAGCAGTGGAGCTCTACTCATTAAAATTGTGCAGCACATTACAAACATCACTCATTTTAAGTAACTGATTTTATAGCATTTCAAACCTGCCACGTTGATAAATTAGGCACTGTACTTTTACACAATCTGGAGGCTCAGGTCGAGTTCTGAAATCAAGTGCATCCTATCTATGGCAAATGGCAGCACCTGCTGGCAAATATGATATTACAGGCTAGTGCGAGTAGACAATAAAATGGTCCAGAAAAGGTACAAAGAGAGCAGAGCTGCAGGAGCTGGAAGGGTTGGGGAGGGAGATCCACGCGCTTGAGAGAAAGCACTCTATTGCAAGGAAAAAAAAGGGAAAATAAACAGAGACAAGCAAGAAAACTCTGAAGTTGGGGGAGAGGAGAGAAGTTCAGAAAAAATTTTAATGACTTACTGTCTATTTCTATGTCAGGTGAGTTTTTTGAATAATATAACTACATTAGGTTAGCAGACAAGCTTCCTAGTCTTGTTCTCTTTGACCTGTTCCTGGCCTAGGTGATTATACATTTAGAATGATAAATTCTAAACATCTAAATGCTTCACAAACATTGCAATCAGCATTTTAAGTCTAATTATTCCCCCAACCCTTCATTAATGATAATTTTATATCTAATGAATTTGAAAATTCTTTTATTTATTTTTTTCCACAGCTGGTGATACTCAGTGGTTAAACCTGATTCTGCACTCAAGAACTACACATATTGTTGCTTGGAGGACCATGTATGATGCTGAGGATTGAATACAGATTAGCTGCATGCAAGGCAAATGCCCTACCCACTGTACTATCTCTTCAGACCCTGAAAATTATTTTCTTGAGAATTATTTCCCCTGTATGAACCTATAAAAACACCTTTTAATATAATATTGGAAACTGGTGTGTGCTTGGGGCTGGGCTGGACTTTGTCCCCCCCCCCCCACTCTAATCTTTACTACTGGAATTTGTAAAATCTCTAAGTTAAAAAAAAAGTCATGTTTTAAGACTCCCCGATTCTCGTACATGATTTAAGGGACAAAAAAAAGTCTTCACAAGATTTTATCAGAGAATTCCTAGGATATGACATATAAGAAGGCTTAGTGATTTCTTATTTGTTATATCTCGGTTTTCCCCAGAAAGAATTTAAGCTGTTTTAAGGCAGATAAAGTTAGCAGACTCAAAAACTAGCTGCTTTCAGAAATGCTCCATTAGTTAAGGGAAGGGATAGGAAGAGATATGGGGCACAAGAATGAGGTTGCGAAGATTGGAGAGGGTTAATGAATAATAGAAGATTTTTCTATTAGAACTTAATTGAATAAAGTGTGCAGTTTTTGGTTTTCAACTATTTGGATAAAAATTTGCATACACATACACACATATATACATCACACTGGAAATGCTCTGGAATAAATAAGTAAAATAAGTAAATTTTTAAAGTGGCTTAGAATTTAGGGGTTAAATATTAATTTACAAAGGTAACAGGACAAGGGAAGTTTTTTTGGGGTGATTAATTGGGGTTCTGAAAGGGTAGATGGGCCCTGAGAGGAACTGGTGGGAGGTTTGAGACTATGACCCCATCTACAGGTTTCTCTTCTGTGGTTTCTCTTCTCCAGAGAGGGCATCTAGAACAAGCACATTCCTTTGGGAGGACTTTGGACAAATACGGTGAGTCCAGAGAAAATCTCTGTGTTTGATGTTTTTCAGGTGCCTGTTGGGCAATATACAAAGGTGGCATATTTCATGGTGGAATGTTCTGCTGCCCTTTAGAGCTGCCCGTTAGAGTCTGCACAAGGGCAGAAGTGCATGATCAGTGTCTGGACAGGGGGAAAGGTATATAGAAGGATAATGGAGTAGACCTGATGATCCAAATGTTGGGAACATGGGAGGAGATGGGAGAGTCCACTGCTTGAAAGTGAGATATTGGCACATTGGAGATGCCAAGTGAACATAATGGAGACTGGGATGCTATTATGGACATACTGAGGTTAAGATGATAAGAAAAAAAGCAATACTGGTAGAAGAGTATCTCTGTATAGATTTCATGTTTGTACCAAGTTACGGGGAATGTTGGACTTTATTTGTCAGCCCCCAGATGCATCAACAATATCTTGTGGCATTGCTTCTCTTTTGCATAGGCACATTAAAATGGGGGAAATAATACATATGCAAACAAATTCTTATCTAATAGAGATGGGGACACAAATTTGGTAATGTAATTCAGCCTTTTACCCTGAACATTGGCATAATGATTTGGCTCAGGCCTCAGAAGAATGGGCATCGCCCATACACACCTGAACAATAGATACCATCTATGGAAACAACCACAATTGTCTTTAACATTACCAGGATCCAAGCCTCTACCAGAGAAGACCTACCACTGGTTTGGCAGTAACTTACTCCAAAGAGTGCTCCCAACACCCAGGCGACTCAGCAACAGTCTGCATGCAGGGCAGATTCCTCCACATTTAATGGTATGCTGAAACTAGAGGATGCTTCACATCAGCTTGACATCGATGAGAGAAATGCACAGAATCCAGAGTCTTTAAATATTAGAATCTGATACCAACAACAGCTAAAGTGTGAAAAAGTTTCACCAGGACCTTGAGAATGACTGGAGTTGGACGGACTGGTTTGCCTGGAACCCAGAGTCTATCTTATGCCAATAAACTGAGGTGAGGCTTTTTAGTAATCAGGTCAAGGATTTTTTCTATTTTCCCCATTTTTCTGGACCTATGCAAACAACGGCGATTGCTATTATCACACCTTTACTTTTTTTTTTTTTACTTTTATTCTTTAAGGAAAAAAAATACAACTTACTGAACTTAAAAACATTTGTAGTAGAATGCCTGTCTTGAATACAGGTGAGGGATGGGAAGGGGAAGGGGTTAATGTTACACTGGTGAAGGGGGGTGTTCTGGTTATGACTGTAACCCAAATATGATCATGTTACTTAAAAATATATTTAAAAAAAGAATAAATGAGGGAAAAAAAAAAGCAAACTGGGGCCGGAGTGATAACACAGCAGTAGGGTGTTTGCCTTGCACATGGTCATCTGGGACAGATTCAGTTGGATCCCTGGCATCCTATATGGTCCCCCGAGCCTGCCAGGAGAGATTTCTGAGCACAGAGCCAGGAGGAACACCTGAGCACCACTGGGTGTGGCTCCAAAAAAAAAAAAAACCCACCACCAACACCCCACCCAAACCAAACTTTTTCTATCGGGCAGTTTCTATCAAGTGACTCAGACAATTGTCTCTAACTGCAGTTGACAGTGACAACTAAGGGGGCCTCCTTGAGAATAGATTACATCCCAAGACAGACAGAAATCCAAGTTAATTTTTTCATTTTGATACAAATCATGCCATTACAGAACTACTGATGTCACTGCTTTCAGGTGAAACCTGAACTCTTCAGAAAACACGGAGCAAAGTGAAGTTTTCATCATTATTAGAGTTTAATTGGGTCCATTCATCCCACTTAATTCGCATTCAGCTTTTTGTGCCCACTTTCTGCCTGAGGATCCCAATGTCCTGCCTTCCAATTTAACATTAATATTAATGATGACTGCTAGAGCAGAAAATTAGACAATCAGGCAGAGAAGAACTCAGTTTACCCTAATGGGAAGGTCTGGAGGGTATTTTTATCCTTTAGGTGAAGGCTTGCAAGGGAGGAGAAGAGCTCCTTTCCTCGAGTGAAGGGCTTTAGAGATGCCATTAGAGTTGCGTGGCTCTTTGCAACCTCATTTAGCAGCACACTAAACAGTGGTTCATTAGGCTGTAAGCAGCTGTGTAGTGGTGCCAGCGGGTTCTGAGGGCACTGGGCTGAGATGGTGGCTGCACTGTTTAACTTCTGAGTCTGGGGCCATTTAGAGCTCTGTAGGAAGAACAGGCAGAGTAGCTATTACAATGAAATTGAACATTGCCAGATCTGCCCTAACATTGGATACAGGCTCTGAGATCCAGAAATAGTAACATTATACAGCAAACAAGATGGGGCAAATTTTGCAAGGAATCATTTGCTCTTCCCATCTCAGGTCTTGAGGAATGGGGATAGGAAATAAAGTCAAAACAAAACTGTAATCTAACGTTTGGTTCAGCTACCAAATTATAGCTCAGTAACTTTTGGTATGTCTTAGTTATTTTCCTATATGGCATTTTGGATGGGTTCAAAATTAGCTTAAGGTTATGGGATTTTTCCAGTATGTAATCTATTAACTTGTTGAGGGTATTTTTTGCTACTTGTAAGTCAGCAATGCCCCCAGTGGCAATGATCACAAATAGCTCAATATGCCTTGAGTCATACTTTCCATTTTTATAACTTTTGCTTGTTTCATAGTCTAATTTAAGCCCGACTTATTTTTTTCTCTTAGTGCTATATTAAAATTCACAATGTCTTGAATGTAGCAGAAAAGTCAAATGTTCATTGAATGACTGTTTCGTAATTATAGCACACAGGAAAGAGTTTAGGGAAGGATGTTCCCAACATTACTTCCCAGCATTCCCAACATTCTGTTGTGTAAGCAGTGTTGGCAAAGGGCAAGACGTACTTGGGTCCCAATGCAAAGTCACCACAGGCAAGTTCTTAAACAGTTTCTTCATCTGCTAAGTAGGAATATATGACCTTTGCAGAACCTTTGTGAGAAAAAAAATGAGGACATAACATAAAAAGTCCAGAGCAAAGAACTTTACATCTAAATAGGCCTTTAATATTTTACCAGATAGTGGTTAACTCCATAGGAAATTTCAGAACACATGGATGAACTATTAAGTATTTCTAGGTCATCATGCAGATGACATAATACCCATCATGGAGTGAGCTATATATTATAAACTTCTTTTAAAATAAGTATTTTAAATTGCCATCCTCAGGGTAAAATGGAGCTTAGATATTTCCTAAAACTATCTTCAACTTTTATAAAGTTGACTTGAAAGGATTTTTATGCTATTTTAAATAATATACATCAAGAGTGAAAATGAATTCTAGGATATATTCCAACTTTCCATTATCCTGAAAGATTTCTTTAAATGACAGATTAAAAATCATTGCAACTAAATCTATATGAAAATTTTGGTGTATCAAAAGAACATTAGCTGGCAATATTGCAGAATCAGTCTGGTGAATGAACAGGTATCTCTGAGAGTCACCAGGTATATTCCTGTTCTCCAGGACTTCTAAGACAATTTGAAGCACCTTTAGTTATCATGTAGAAAGTCCAGGTTCTGAGACATTCTTTGTTGTTGTTCTGGGACTTAATCAATTCCCTTCACGATGAAGTGAAATAGAATTATTTTGAAGAGAGAACTGAGACTTGTGTTGAGAATATTGTAAGTTATTTGGTCTGATCTATCAACTGTTCACCTTCTTAGAGCAAGAAACCTTCTTCAATATTGCTTCTCAAAGGAAGAAGCTATACATTAAGCATATATACTTTAAAAGTTTTTTTTTTACTAAGGAAACCATCTTAAGCTTTTCTTAGAAACTGCTCATTTTAGTATTTTCCTGGGGTATCTGTTTCTTGCTGCATTTAAAAACTCCTGGAGAGGTTTATAAAGCTGTGTGGAACTTACTTCTAACTAGTCAGATATAACAATGGGGAACTCCTGAAGATGGCAGCAGTACTTTAAATTTCACCAGTCCAGGAAGGGCCTCTGGTTAACAACTAAAAATCACAAAAAGTTTCCTCATTGTTGCTCCGAACAACCCCAAACCCCACCTTATTTTCAGCCCCTATTTCAGATGTTAAGTTTATCTTTGAACTTTGCCCAGTGTAGAGCACAGAGAGAAGGGGGAAAAAATACCTCTTCTAATAATCTTATAATTTTTTTAATCTTTCAAAATCAGAAGTTTCTTCATTTCCTTCCTAAATGTGGATTCATCTTCCATTCGAGAGTGCAATTGAAAGAATATAAACAGCGATTGGACATCAGACACTTATTTTAAAATTATATTACTGTCCACCAACTGATTATACTATTATGCAAAGAAAGAGTTACTTCTTTTATTTTAGTGCCACAAATGCCCATCAAAGAAAGCTAATATTTATTCTGTAGTTGCTGACTACTATAAATTACAATAATGGTACATAGAAATGTCCATAAATATATATATGCAATCTTTCATTTGCAACTTCAAAAGTGACATAATTTTGTGCATGAAAGATTGAAACATTTTAAGTTGATTATTTTATATTTCTTAATTTGGATTTTTAAATTATATAGTGAATGCAGTGTTTATAAAAAGTCAGACAATTCAGAAATACATAAAGAAAAAGTAATTTTATCTTCCCTAGTTTAGTTCCTAAAGTAATTAAGTACGTTAGGCAAATATTTACCAAAAAAAGAATAGTATTATATTGTACATATTATTGACAGTTTTCTTTGCATCCAAAGCTATGAGCATGTATATATATATTATATATATGTATGTATATGTGTTATACACATATGTATGTATGAATATATGTTATAAAATATTAGTATATAAGATTAGATCTTATAAACTAATAACATTATTTCATAGTAAAGATGTAACATAATTAGTCCATCATAGTTTCTGTGATGAAGTGAGCTGGTTATAGCTTTTATACCAACACAAAAATGCTGTTTTTCAAGTTAAAATTTTTTAAAATTTTATTTAAATTAAAAAAATTTATTTTCGGGGCTGGTGAGGTGGCGCTACAGGTAAGGTGTCTGCCTTGCAAGTGTTAGCCAAGGAAAGACCGTGGTTCGATCCCCCGGCATCCCATATGGTCCCCCCCACGCTAGGGGCAATTTCTGAGCGCTTATCCAGGAGTAACCCCTGAGCATCAAACAGGTGTGGCCCCCAAAATACAAAAAAATTTTTTTTATTTTCTTTAAAAAATTTTTATTTAGAGTCATGATTTACGAAGTTGTTGAAAGTTGTGTTTTACAAAAATAATATTTCAATACCAATCTAATATTTCAACACCAATCCCACTCCCATCACCAACTTCCATCACCAAAATTTCTATACTCCATCATTCAACTCCCCCTCGATGGGCCACCTTAATGGGATATTACAAAATTTGGTGGTTGAAACTTAGATTTCATGAGTTGTTGAGTCTGTGCTATGGATTTATAGTTACATGACTCTTCCACATCAGCAATCTCACGAAGCTCTGACCTCTGTCTATGCTATTTCTCATTCTCATATTTTTTCTTTTCTTTTCTTTTCCTTTCCTTTTCTCTCCTCCTTAAGCTTGGGATCAAAGGTGACAGACATCCATCCCCTCCCTTGCTGTATTACATTCCCTCATCCAGTTATTCTATAAGTGCTATTATTTTCTGATTTAAAAGTACATCAGAGAAATTGAAGTACATTGTTATGGAGATTTTAAATGGTGAACATTTTAGTGATATTGCAGATTGCCTCCTAAAATGGGATATATGTTCAGTATTGGTGAATGCTGATTTACCCACATTCTTACCAATCCTGGCTTTATCAATCTGCTGAATAGAAAATGGCACCTTGTTGGAATTTGCATTTTCTGGTAAAAATTGTTTGGCATCATATCATGCCAGGATAGTTCTTCATTGTGTTTCAGTTACATTGTTCCCATGGAAAATGGAAAACATTTCTATTACCTGCCTCATAGGATTATTGTTGAGAGGAGCTGATATCATGTCTTAAAATAGTGCCTAATGCTTACAGCAGTGCCTGAAATCTAACAAACCTTATGTAAGTTAAATAAATGCACTCTAGGTGCACTGAAACACACACACACACACACACACACACACACACACACACACACACACACACACCTAAATACCATTTGCATTTCTTCCTAAATATTTCATAATATTTATTTTTTAGTTTAGAAAAGTTATAGGTAATTTTTTCACTTTTGAAACTCCCCTTCAAGAAATACACCATTGAGGTCAGGGGGGACTGGAATGGATACGTTGCCTTGCAGAAGCCCCACATTCAATCCCTGTCACAATTTGCACGGTCCCCTGAACACCTCTGCTCTGTGGCCAAAAAGAATACCCCATTGCTTGAAAATGCTACTTGTGAAATGCTTGTTGAAATGTTTGAATAAAAAAGAAAATAGAAAGTTTTGAAAAATAATCTAAATAAAAACTTTACAGAATTAGTTCCTACTAATAAAAAATAGACTTCCTTAGTATGTGAGACCTCAGTCTAGAAAAAGGTTTAAATGTATGAGAGAGAGAAAGAAATAGAGAGAGATATATATATGAGAGAGAGAGAGAGTAGCAAGTCAGTTGGGAGGCTCTTTAATTGCCAAGGATACACTATTACACATAAAAATAGTCTTTTGATGCCTCGAATTTCAGGATATCTTAGTCTTTGTTGTTAAGGTTACTAACCACATACCTCTCTCTTCAATTGATTATTTCTCACTTAGCTTTGTCCTCAACAGAGATTTTGTATTATTTATCAGTCACAGAAATCTAAAAACACCCAGTATCAGGATTGCTTAAATGTCAGAGAAAACTATTTCTTGTGTTCTTCGTCTCAGTTTCCATCAACATCATGTTCTTTTTATGCTTTCTCTACATCTTCAATGAAATGAAAAGATGTTCATTATTGACATTGGTTTTAGTCTGTTTAAATTAAATTGACATTTGAGTTGCTCTATGGCAGTTCAGAATTATGGAATGGAGGAAGAAAGGGGAAGGTGGAGAAGAAGAAGAAGGAGGAGAGAGGAGGGAGGAGGCTCTCTGAACCAGGAACACTGATACATTATTAGGCAATATCAAACTGAGTAAGCAAGTCTTATAGACCTTGGAAGCCTTGGTGGGCAATGAGAATGTTTATGAGGATGCATGCCCCATTCAGACTCTCAACTTTGAACATTCTGGTATCCTACCTCATGTATAAGTACAATATAGCTCTTCCACCTCACCTCTAATCTTTTTATCCCATTACCTGTGCATTGGTCATTACCTCCCTTTATCTCTCTAGCTCTTTTCTAATTCTCTTACAGACATTTCCACATTATTGTACCCTCTTTCTTTGTCAACTTAGTCTGAATTAATTACTATAAACTTCCAATAGACCATGTGGTAAGTCAATCATACAGGATTTTCTGGTAAATTTATTCCCTTTCTCCCTACTCTATAATCATTTCATTCTCTCTCTCCTCCAACCATTCCCCTCCCTACTCCTCACTCTCAGCTCATGACCTAATTTCTTATTTTACTGGCAGGATATAAGCAATCAGAAGAGAAATTCCGTGGGCTTTCACTGCGAAAATTTATGGCCTTGCTGCTTCTGTACTCACAAACTACTTCTTGCTTTTGTTGCTGGGGTGAACTGTCCCTGTACCTGCCGACCATCCTTTTTCGTTCATGCTGCTCTCAGTATGTCCCCTGACCTCACCTAGTCAGGAAAATCATTTCTGTAATTTTATATTCCACTTTGGTATGATAAATTTCCTTCTCCTTATGCCATCATTTTCATGAGCATAACAGCATACAGCAATATCCAATCTTCTTAAAATATTCAGCATAGGTGTTAATTATAAACTCTATAAACAAATAGCTTTACAGTCATTTATTAAAGAAAATATTATTATGTGAAAATGTACAAAACATGAAGCTGCTCCTTTCCCTTCGTGAAGCATTTTTTCAAAGCTTTAAATTAGTGATAACAGCAAATAGACATTCTACAAAATACACTAAAGTAAATCTTGTTAAATGTTAAATTTAAAATTAGATCAACTCTATTATAAAAGCAGAAACAAGAGTTATTGCCAGGTTTCTGTGGAAAAATTAATGAAATGGACATTGATGGACCACAAACTGACAGTAAACTTAGGAATTGTGTAGTTTTGATACCAAGAATGTTAAAATTATTTTAGTACTGTTTAGCTTAGACTTTGTAACTCCCAACAAAGTATCAGAAAGGTATGAATTTTTAAATATGAAGATGGTTAGAGAGCATTTAAGAAAGTTTAAATAGGCTGCATACAAATAAGTTGGAAGACAATGATATAGCTGAAGGATCAGGAATATAAGATCCAAATTCAACCCCAGCTCTATCATGCCCTCTCTACTCTGAAACTGTCAGGTATAGCCCTGGAGATCTGAGCACAGCTTGTGCTTCGGGTGGTCCCATTTCTACTGGGTTCCATCAAACCAATACTATTTTTGCTGCATTAGTGGGCCTGAGCATTGAACTATTTGGTCTAGTTGGTTGAGATCTCCAAGTTGCGCTTGAGCACAGGCTTTGGAGGCCCAAACAAAAACAAAAACAAAAATCAGGCTGGTGGTGTGGTTCAACAGTAAGACACTTGATTTACATACAGGATATTTGGGTGTGACCTCTGGCACCACTGGGGCAAACAGAGAAAATAAGATCTATCTTTTATTACTGATGGAGTTCATCACTGGTGAGGATAGGTAGGTACAGGGGAATGGTGCTAGATTGGCTCTATCAGTCCAAGTCATTTGCTCAGCACATGTTGCTGAAGTTGGTTGCTGGTTCACAGAGGCACCTGATGTCATGTAATTGTTGACCAGCCCCACTGCTGAATATCTCTTATTTGCTCAAAACTAAATACTAGATCTGCAAGAGAGTACAGCAGGTAGGAAGCTTACGTTGCACACAAACAACCTGGATCAATTTCTGGTTCCTAGTATGGTCTCCTGAGCCCTGGCCCACTATGTATCCTCCTAAAACCTGCTAGGAGGACGATATGGTACACCGGATGATCAAAATGCGGCCCGTGCTAGGTTAGCACATGCAAGGCAAACACCCTACTATTTGCACCATCTCTCCGGCCCCCAGAGTACTCACTTCTGCCAACCCCACTGCTACCTACAAATCCCAGTTACCATCATCATGAGCTCCCAATTGAACCCAGTCAATACCCAGATCTGTGGCTTTGTCAATCATGCAACATTAACTTGCTAATCATGTTTCAGCAGAGGTAGGTTGATCACATGGTTGTTCAACTGTTTAGAGTGAAAGACTTGAGGTAGATAACAAAGATGAAGTTGGGATTGGTTGTAAAGAATGTGGAGACAGCAGCAGGAGTTAAGAAAATAAATATTTGGAGGAAATGGTGGAAGGATGTTTCCCCTGAAAGGGGTGAGGTGCTCTTTGCATGCTACTTATGGCTTCTCTACAGATTTTCCTGGTAATAGCACAAAGAAATTAGTCTTAGCTATTTATAGCTTATCATCTGATCTTTTTAGACCCAAAGTACATGGCTGCTGCATAATTTCAAATAAGAATTTTTAATGGGTTATAATCTGAGTTCCTAATGTTCACGTTTTGTACCTGACTACAATCACTGCAGTTATTGTATGTTCTGAGTCTGAAAAGGTACCAGATGTTTTCAGTGCTTCAGAAAAGAACAAGTTAGTTCCAGATTATTTTCAACTAGATTTCATGGCATTCTGATTTTTTTTTCCATTTAAGGTTCAAGACCAAAAACCTGGTCGATCATTGTTATCATTGCTCCAACAAAATAATGATATAGTTTATCTCTACTCAGTAGCTGGTACTTTCAGCCTAGGGCATCAGCCTTGTAACTCACCTAAGGTTTTTAAAGTCAGTTTGGGACTAGTGAAGGCTGTTTTTGTCACTGAATCTAAGGACCAGATATGAAGTTTGGAGCTTCTTTGTAGCTATAACTCTCTTTTTCATCATTATTAACACCAATAAATATTTGAATGCTTCTTTACAGTTGACAAGTCATAACAAAGTGTTTCGTTTGCTTTGTTGTTGCTTTATTACGATTTCTATCTTCCCTTAAATGATATAATAAGTTATTGAAAGTTGAAATTGTTCCTTTGTTTCTTAAAACTGTCACTGGGATATATACAAATGCCAATTTTTACTGTCTAAAAACAATTAGCAATGGTTAATGATGAAGAATATTTGGCAATTAAGGACAAATTTCCTATGATGCTTAAGATATAGATAGTCTTTGCATATTAAAATAAAGTAAGTACATTTAAAACAAATAAGATATAAAAGGTTTTTATAAGAGAATACTTCAAAATATGAATTAATATTATCTTAACATTTTAATTAAAGAATATAGTTTACAATTATTGACAGTTCATATAAAGATTATCTTATGTAAAAATTAACTTTAGAGGTATCTAAGACTAATTGTGAAAGTAAATAAAAAAGATAACCAGGGCTTGAGTAATAAAATTATCACTGTTTTGGCCTTATTATTTAAAAAAATATAAGTGACCCCCCCAGCTGATTAACAACTAGGACTGGTAATATGGGTGTGGACTGGTAATATGATGTCTATAGAACTTGGTTTCATTTTAATATATATGCCTCTAAGTAATTTTTATTGGGTTGGGAGGATGGCTCAAAGACTGGAGTTCATGCTATGCATATGGGAGTTGAATTATTTCAAGTACCTCTTGGAGTGTTCACTGAACATACATCAGAAGCAGTCTTGAGTTCCACTGGTTATAATAAAAATAGAAATATATATACTGATTATTTAAATGTACTAATTAATCCATAGTTAATGATTAAGAATGTTGAGCATTAAAAAGACCATTTGGGGACCGGAGAGATAGCACAGCGGCGTTTGCCTTGCAGAACCTAAGGTGGTTGGTTCGAGCCCCGGCATCCCATATGGTCCCCCATGCCAGCCAGGAGCTATTTCTGAGCAGACAGCCAGGAGTAACCCCTGAATACCACCGGGTGTGGCCCAAAAACAAAAAAACAAAAACAACAACAAAAAAAGACCATTTGGCTTTAACACTTAAGATTCTGATATAGTCTTCTCATATTAAAACAGTAAAACAAATATTTAAAATACAGCTATAAAAAGCCTTACAAGACTGATAGAATAATTCCAATTATTGAATTTTTGAGGTGGGATTCCCAAGGAGAGCTCAGGAGGCCTAGAAGTTATTCACTGTGATAGCCAACCTGGCTGAAAGGTTCCATGTTTGGGTCTAGCCACACAGTGCTGGGGCCACCACGGCTGCACTGCCTAGTGGTGATTGTGTGCCAGGGACTCACATTGTGGCAGGAATCAAACTTGGGTACTTGCCCCTGACCCTTGACCTATCTCTGGTAATAATGTTTGTTGATTTCGCAAGATGCTGGGAAAAGTTCAACTTCTGTGTGTCTTATTTGGAAACTGGCATTTTTGATTTGGCCTCTAAAAGTTAGGGCTGAGGACCTGCTGATAGATGTATTTATAAAAGATAATGTAAAGATGAGTGAATGTTCAACACTAAAGATAAAGCTACGGAGTGGGAGGAAAGGAACGTAGCCTCCCTACCCTCATTGAACGGTATATAGTTTGACCTCCAGAGAAGCAATTTTATTTATGAGTGTGTGAAGAAGTTTGAATACATTTAAACTGTCAGGCTATAGATTTAATCATTTCAAGTTGTGATTTTACTTTTAACTCAAGGTCTTCAGAAGGTTTTGAATGTCAAGACCATTTCATAGTCAAAGAGGTGAAGACATTTTCTTTCATTCAATGAAAATAAAAGCATTTTTCTGCACACAAAAATTTTCCCCCTGTATCTGAACCTGGATATATAGTTAGATGAAAACAGAGTTTTTCTTGTTATTAACCAACTTTAAAGGCAACTTCAGTTTAATAGGTTGTAGCTGAGTGCTCCCAGCCCAGTCAGCCACTCTCTGCTTGAACACAGGGAAGAGTAATTCACTCTCAGTGGGAAGCAGAAAGGCCATGTACTACTTCCTAAGAAACCGAAGTAGAAGCTGTGTGTCTGACAGACAGTGACATTCTCCACCCCACCCCTCGTGATGTCTGCGTGGCAAGATGGCTAAGAATATTTCCCACTGCTTCCACTAAAGTGTGCAAATTTATTTCCCAGAGGGACTCTCCAGAGCCACCTTCCTGCTAGGAACATCCTCTCGGTAAAATCTCATCCTAATTCTATATTTGGCTCCTACTCCTGGAAAAAGGTCAGAAACTAAATGGCAGTGCAAGGTTCATTGTAGAATTAGGAATCCAGTTTCCTTGCGAAAAGATCTCATTGAAAAGAATTCAGTTCTCACTTGAAACCTTAATGGTTTTTTAAAAATATTCTGCAGCAATTGGCTTTGTTCAATGTAAAATACCAGAGAGCTGCACCGTAGAAAAACACACCGGGTCTCACATGTTTTTAGAATTAAGACACAATTTGTCTGGCAAAGGCATCCGAGTGTTTGGCAGTGAACAAAACTGACTCTCTTTTTTTTTTTTTTTCTGTCAATATTGGAAAATACTTGTGGGCTCATAACCTTGAGTCTATAAAAGTCATCATCCATTATCTCACCGACATCTTTTAGCGAGAAACATTTCATCTGTTGTTTCTTTGCACTTGGCACTTGGCCTTGGAGACCATGTGAGGAAGGTCATGAATCTCAATTGAATAGTAGATCTGTTGGGAGTCTCCATTCAACCTGATCCTTCATGGTTCATATTCTGCTTGGCAAAAAATGCGAAGGGGAGTTTGTCTGCCAGTTGCGGTTTTGTTCATGGATATAAAAGAGCTAAGTCCCTCTGTTTTCATTCTGGCATTCAAAAGTACCTAAAAACAAAGTGTGACTTTTCCCACTTTTTCTTAAAGTGCCAGCTACAGGCAAGGTGCTGTCTTGGGGGCAGACCTCACATTGTCCTTCAGAAAATATATGTAAGCCAACTGGCATGTTCACTCCAGAGAAGCTTCTGTCTTTACTCTCATTTATGTCTCAGTTAGAGACCAGAATAGAGATCAGATTTAATTGCATATAGTATAGCATCATTGTTGGCATTCAATATGTCACCTTTTACAATACATAGTAAAAGCTATAAACCTATTTTTGGTGCTAGCTAGAGCCTCCATAGGATAACAAGGAGGAAGGAAATAAAGATTTTCTGAAAAGTCTCAAAAGGTCAGAAAAAAGCCTCTCAGTAGCTTTGATTTTCCTTGGCATTTATCTTTTTTCCTCCTCTTCCCATTTTTGTGTTTTATTTTATTTTTCCCAATATGCAGGAAAGATGGCTATTTCTAACTTGTGCTGATTTTCCTGGATGTGGGTAAAGGACATGGTGTTTAGCTCAAAGAGGATGGAGTTCCAGCTTTGATGAAACACTCTTTGATGAGTCTTTTGATCTTACTCGATTTTTAGGGATCAGTTTCCAGACACCTGACAATAAACACACTCAGCAGAATCAGCCTTCAGACTTCATTTTCCTCCTACCTAGGGAAGCCTTTAACCATGCCCTTTCATCTTTTCCTCTAAAGCCAGATTATGTCTCTGGTCTCTGGTGGGATTTGCTGAATTGATATTAGGACTCTAAACTTACCACTCTTTTGCATTTTCTCTCAAATGAAGCAGATGTTGCTGGACTTTTGATGAAATTGGATGAAATGACTCAAATTCACTAACTTCTTAGAGGGCTAAGGTGCCTGGGAATGTGTGAAATGGACGTGTTTGTATGAAGTTTCTACAAAGCTTGGATCCTATTTTTACCTGTGAAATCACCCCCATGAACCATCTTTCCAACCTCAGGTGGATGAGTCTGAAGAAGAGTAGCCACGAAGAATTAATAAACCAACCCAGTCGGGAGAGAATCATGGAGTCCAGTTGGCTTCTCACCTTGTGGTCTCTCTGTGGGAGCCAAACCAAACTGACCTTTCTTTATTCTCCCCGTACACATTCAATAAAATTCAATCAGGCAAGGGAGGGCATATTGAGATCTAGGTGGACTTTTACATAATAAAGGGATAGGTGAAAAGCAAGAGGAAATTGAAAGAAAGCCTTTGTTTTGTGTAATAGCTGGGTGTCATCTAACATCTACTCACTTTTACATTTTTCCTAGGTTAACAAAAGCCAATGCTAAGCACAACTAAAACATAGAAAGTTATGTGCACAGCAAGGGCACAGGACTTACAGGGTGTAGAAGGTTTCGATGGAATTAGTTTCCGGAAAAAGAGAAATGACTATCTATAGAGTAAGATGATGAGTTTATCTGAAGGTGCAGAAATTAAGAGCAGAGCTGTATTGATCTTTGGTTTAAGTAAAAAGGAAAAAAATGAAAATATTTGGTTATTAAAGAACATAGTTATAAATGTCTTCCTCTAAATGTGTTAAATCATTGTACTCATATGATTAAGTTGAGTTTTAGTACTTTATGATGATGGGAGAGTATAGTTGGAGCATTTCCTGGAAAAGGAGCTTCTACCATCTCATAATTGTCGAATGAGTTCTTCTAACTGTACATTGGGAAAAAATCTTTTTTAATTCCTGATTTTGAGTCACAACAACTGTGTTCAGGGCTTACTCCTGGATCTGCTCAGGTGCTGGGGATGGAATCTGGATTGGTCACAAACCTTCTGGACTATCTCTCTGACATCCACTGAAGAAATATTTTTATCTTGGTGTTTTGACATAGATGATGATATGCAGTTTTTATATATAAAGGTGGTGTAAGCAAATGTTTATCAGCCCAGAATACTGTTCTTCATCAGACATATAATCCAGTGGTAATGGAGAGCAAAAAAGTGGGGTAAATGTCCAGAGAAGAATAATGAGCCCAAATCCTCTGGCATCTAGTAAAATGGACCTTTAATAACATGTTATGGTCAGAGAGATAGGGGTTAATGCACTTGCCTTGAGTATGACCATCCTTGAATTTTCAGCACTGCATATGGTCATCAGAGCATAGAACCACAGGGTAAACCCTGACTCACTGCTAGGTTCAATTGCTAACCCCCTCCCCAAATAAAAAAATGACAAGTTAGCAATAAAATGTTTTAGTTCACAATTGGAAAGGTAGTAATTTTTATAACATGAAAGTATAACACATTATGAGTGACTTTGTTAATATATAAAAGCATCACAGGAGATTAGAGTTTGTGAGTCAAGCATACGAAAGTATGAATTTAAAGTGAGTAGGGATAAATTAAAGACAAGAACGTCTATTATGGGACCACTCCTGGTGACTCTAGGCTCAACGTGAGGTTCCATGTGAGGGCCTGAGGTTGCACAGCTGCTCACACCCTAAAGAGCTGAAGATGAGCTGGGGTCAGTTGCCTAAGGAGACTCCCCTGCTCCCCAATTAACCAGAATCAACTTTTGTTACAAACTAAAGACCTTAATCAATAGAAATCTTCACAAGTTCTGTAGCTTGCCTAAAGAGGGCTTCCATTCTCCTTTTTCGAGGGATTCACTATTTCAGAAACTGCTTCCTCTCAGGTCCAGGTCTCTCTCAGGCAGTAGAGTAGTTGTAAAGGGTGGAGTCTGGAATTAACACAGATTTTGGGTTCCATTTTACTCTTACTAGTCATGATGATGCAATTGCTCTGATCCTGATTTTACAGAAATAGATGCTATTCATGACTGCAGAACTTTAGACTGCAGTCTTTGTCTTGGAATAACTATAGAGCAAAGGCAAAAGTTTGTGTTCAAGAGTGTAGATAACTCAATGAAAATTATTAATCTGGCGAAAATGATTCTGCATGACTGGAAATGATAAATTGCTATTGTCATCGTTCTACACAAAATGTCACAATTAAGTAAATGCAGGCAGAGAGAAGTTCAGTTACTTGATCAAGGACTTACAGTTAATTAGCTACACAGCCGTATGTAAATGTAGTCCTCTAACTTATTATCATTTGGAAAGAATTGTCTAAGCTAAAAGTTGCCTGGGATGCCTCATTGGCATGGTTTGTGGTTGTATTGACTCTCTTGCTGCACTCAGTCCCTGGAGAAAACTTCCACCTGGTTCAGAAGTCATAGTAAAGGCCCCTATTTACAGGAATAGTGAAATATTTCTTGGGTAAGAGAGAAAATGAGTCCCTTTAGATTCAGTTTGTTGATTCAGGAAAGTACCAGCTTTCTGTGGCTCAGCAATTTTTCAGGAAATCTCCAGTGTTAGGGCTTTTGTGCCAGCAGTAGGGACATTTTGTAGGCTGCCCTGAGTCCAAGCAGGGGAACACACATCAGCAAAGGGATCTGATCTCCCTGACCTGTACAAGGCAATGTGCAGTGAGGCTCCGACAGCTGCAGTGGCTGGTGAAGCTCATCTGCTGGAAGCTTATCACCAGTCCAGGCAGGCTGGGGTAGGGCTTAGGGAGGTGATGTGGAGTGCTGGGAGTTGGCAGGACTGCTGAGTTACATCAGATATAAATGAATCAATACAAACCAATTTCTCCACAAAAGAAAAACCTAATTAGTTACACTGCTGCCCAAATCAACTGCTGCTGCTGCTGCTCTCTCTCTCTCTCTGAACACCCGACACATTCTAATTTCCACAAACAACAACATTCTAATTCCCATTAATGAAAAATACATATCTATTTTGTTATTACTGTTTAATACTTGGAAGTATTTTTCTCTAAAACACAATCAGTTATGGAAACTTAACCGAGGTCTTGGAAGAGTTTCATTCACTGTTAAGAGAAAAGTTGGGCTTTATGTTAAGAATAGAATAGTTTCTTCTATTAGAAGAAGGCATGATAATCTTATCAGAAGTAGTGGGGTTTTCCTGGGCAATCTTTACAAACAGGAAGATGCAGAACTGGACAATAATAATAATATATGTGGTCCTTTAGTGCCATCTGAAATATGTTACAATCTAATTTTAGCTTTTGGGAAGAAGCAGAGTTTCCCACAGATATATTCTAAAATTGATGCTTTGGAACTCTGTAAGACCCCCTTCTCCAGGAATTCAAAGGTCTCCTGTTAAGAAAGGGTCAAGTTCTCATTCATTCATTTATTACTGACTTAGCAACCAAAAGGACTGCTGCTGCCTTCTAGGGCCAAGGTAGTACATTCATTATCTTACAGACAATGCAGATACTAAGAATGAAAATAAACTGCCTAGCATGATTTGAAGACAGTGAAGCCTGCAGGTCAGTTTGCATGAATGTGATGCTGGCCCTTCTATTCACTAGCTGTTTGACTTTGGACAAATTGCCTTACTTCTCCAACCTTAGGTTTCCTTACCTGTGAAAAGGGTTGAGTTGCTCGAGTATTTTCATAGATTTACAATTGAGAAAGTAAGATAGCACCTGCCTCATGCTACTGTTACGACAGCTAAGATCATATAAATGCTTGGCATTTTGTCTCTCTCACACAGTAAATACTTATAAATGAATACTACTATTTCACCACCAGAAGGTGGTAGTTTGGGTAATTTCCACAAACCATTGAACCCTCTGTGCTTTACTCTTTCATCTTTAAAATGAGCAGGAGCCATATGGTACTTCCACTCAGAATTAGGAAGAAAGACTAATTAAAAATGTTTCTAGGTTCATAGTCATTCCAAAGGAAGAAACTTCTATTCATCTCCTGTGTCTGAAAACTGATAAAGAAATAGGCTTTGTATTTTTTTAATGTTTGTATTAGTTTAGTTGAAATGTCAAGTTCTACTTAAACTTTCAAATTATAGTGCTTTTATTATAATTGCTATTTTTAAAGTTTTAAATAAAGATCTGTTATTTTTAAAAAATTACCTTACAAAAATAGAATTGCATGAATTCTTTTCTTTTATAAAATGGATATAATGCCTACTGCACTAATGCAATACTTGAGTTAGTTTGTTTTGTTCTGAAAGAAGAGAAATTACCTAAATATTGTATTTTCATGTTAGACAAGCTTAAAGAAATAAAAACTGATTTCCCAATTTTGCATATCTTTGAACTTGAAAACATCTCAGAAGACCAATAGGTTTATTCTAAGTTAAATGGAATATAGATAAAAAATGAGAAATATGCTCTAGATGATCTTAACTGATCACTAAATATAAAGGGAAATTTGTTTATTGTTTACTACAACTATATTTTCATTTGGGGTTCAAACCCAGGCCTCCTGCAACTGCATATGCTCAATCTTTTTTTCTTTGCTTTTTGGGCCACACCTGGGGTTACTCCTGACTATGCACTCATAAATCTCTTCTGGTTTGGGGGACCATATGGAATGTCGGGGTATCAAACCACGGTTTGTCCTAGGTTAGCGTGAGCAAGATAAATACCCTACCCTTGCACCACTGCTCCAGCCCAGCATGTACTCAATCTTAATGAACTACTCTCTTTAATATAACAAAGGTTTATCTAAAGAATATTATTCGTGGTGGTAGTGTGTTTGCCTTGCATGCAGAAAGAAGGTGGTTCGAATTCCGGCATCCCCTGAGTCTGCCAGGAGCGATTTCTGAGCACAGAGTCAGGAGTAATTCCTGAGTGCTGCCGGGTGTGACCCAAAAACCAAACCAACCAACCAACCAAACAAACAAACAAAAAAATATTATTCAGCCTGTCTTGAACACAGGTAGAGGGTGGGGTAGGAGAGAGAAGGGGGGCATTGGTAGTGGGAATCTTGCACTGTTGAAGGTGGGGTGTTCTTTTCTATAACTGAAACCCAACTACAAACATGTTTGTAATCATGCTGCTTAGATAAAGATATGATTATGAAAAAAATAGAATTTATTCAAATACTGGTCACAAAGACACTATTGGATTCCACTTCGATTACAAAAGATCAAGAGCAATCAATAGGATTCACTATTATGTGTGAGAAGTTAAATTTAATTTGACTTTGTGCTAATGAATCTGTACAGTGAAGCACACATGGCATCCATGGATATAAACTGAAAAGGGCATTTATAGCAAAATTCTTGCCTTGCCAGAGTGTATAGTCTGATAAGAAATGACAATATAAGGTAATAAATAGATAAAAGTATGTGAGTACTGACAAAGCAGAAATTAGATCTGCCTGTGTAAAAAAAAACAAAAACAAAAGCTTTGAAATTATTATGGAGAATTGGAGAGATAGTACAGTTAGTAACTGCTTGTTTTATATACAGCTGACCTGGATTTGAGCCCCAGCAACCCATATGGCCCCCTGAATCCCATCAGGAATGATTCCTGAGCACAGAGTTAAGAGTAAGTTCTGAGCACAATTGGGTACGATCAAAAAAAATCCAAATAAATAGATAAATAAATATGGATCACCTAAGAGTTCATAAAATATTGATATTAGAAAGAAATTGCCTAGAAGAGTATAATTTTTCTATACTGTGAAAATGCATGGTTCTCATGTAACAGCATAATTATAGTGTAATATACACATTGTATATATATATATATGCATGCATTTGTGTATGTTCATATGTAGGCATATACTTATCTGTAGGTTATAGAATTAGGTTAGCTATAGTGGAGATGAGATACTGGAAAGAAGGGCCAAGGTGTCTACGCTAAGGAGTTTGAAGTCTGGTTCAAGAAGAGTTTGGTGATAGATGTAGTGGGACATAATGATGATTGGCTGCATATTGGTGAACATTACAAAAGAACTAGGAATAATTGATGTACCTCATTTGGACACCTGGGTGGTTGATTGAAGGGATTGATATTCTAGAACCTATTTCAGACTACCTGGTGTATTACTGGAAGGGATGATATTTACTTATAAGGAACAATGTAAGGGCAGCAACAGTGAGAAGGGCACACAACTGAAATTTAGAAAACATGGAATTTGTTGAGAACTTAAAAAACTATCTTTGAAAATAATTAGATCCCTCTGTGCCTCCTTTTGATGAAGTATGACAAGTTGACTTAGGACTTGTGGTTCATGAATTTAATTCCTAACTCTGACAATTGCTTGTTGAAAGATTTTGAGCAAGCTCCTTAACCTGTTTCCTCATTTGAAAATTCAGAGTTAATAATAACTTCTTCCTATAAGGTTGGGATATTCTGTTATATAGTAGTTCCTTAACAAATGCTTTTCTTAATATGAATTGATCTCTCTTATTAAATTATCCATATAAATAAATTCGATGACCCATCAAACATCAATGAAAATATTGTTAATAGGTGTATGTTCCTTACCTGTGACAGCATTAATATGGTAACAAATGTAAACTCAGAACTAAATGTTAGCATCTGAAATTTAGTCTGTATATGAGACTTACTAGCTGTATGATTTTTGTGCAATCTGGTATTTTTCTGAGTTTTCCTTTACTAATCTGTAAACACAATGATAATGAGAGCATATAACTCATAGGATTGGTGTGAACATTAATTAAGATAATACATGTAAAGCCAATTAATGAGTGTCTGATACATATTAACGCTTATGAGTATTTGTCATTATTTTATCATAATTACTTTAATTTCTAAATCTCAAAAGTCTTTGGAAAGGAGTAATATGAAAAGTAGCTGATTTCCCATCTGAATGACTTCGTTTAGATGGCAGCACTGTTCTCAAGGCGACTGGTATTTAGAACATTGGTTCTGAGACCAGTGATGACATGGACTGCTACTAGCCTCTGAAATGCCTCTTCTGACTAGAAGGGATGCCTTTTTTCCTCCAGATGATGGGGGTGGGGAGTGGGGCTTATACATTTGGTTTGGTAATGAGTTTGCTTTTTGAGCCAAATAGAAGAGAATAAAAGAGAGAAGGCGTGAGAGACAAAGCATAGAAACCTGGAGGCTTAGATCTTCCCAAATGGAAAAGGAGCTTGCATTTCTGCAGAAACAAGAGAGAAATAACTAACAATCTCAGAGCTCATTATGATTTAACTTTAAGATAGCACAAAATGACAGGAATAGGACTGCTGCAGCCTTTTTTTAACTTTTTAGCAGGACAAAAGAGTAGAAATCGAGTGTATTAGCAGGATAATACAGATAACCTCCTCGCTTATGGGCCATGCATACATTAGTGCATCAAATGTGCTATTAAAAGCTACTAACTCTTTCTAAAGTGGCCGTTTCCCGTTCTATGGCAAGTGATTGAAAAATCTGCCTTGTGTATCTACTTGGACAAAATCCTTGGAACCTTTTTAAGACACTGGCTCTCTGTTGTTAGAAGAATGCTAACTCAGAACTGATAGTGTCAGCAGCTAGGAAGGAGTGATGAATTCAGAGGGCACATTGCCTAGGATAGTTCAAAGAGTACACTCTGAATCCATCTATTTCTTTCTTGTAAAGGAGCATTTCTCTTTGTGTTAGAGTGTCGTAGAAGATTGGAGGGGGAAAAAGATTCTGTGTGCCCTATTTTCCCAATGACTGGCAGTGTCGCTTCCTTTGCTGCTTTTGCACATGTCTGTTATTACTAAGATTATCAGTTTTCTTTGAAGTTTTCCATCTGAGAAGTGCAAATTATTCTCAGTATCATATTAGGACACAAAAGAGTCTGAATAGAATAGATAGACTTTGGACAACTTTGGTCTAGAGAAATTGCATTGGAAACTTCCTAATTTGATCTTGCATTATACAGGAAATCAGGGTCCACACTTGGTTTACATATATGTCAATCTTGAAGAATTGATGTATTTCAGTGGATTTAGAATTCTTTTTTTATTTCAGGATAACTGATTAAACGAAAGGATGTCCAGAGGCAAAGGTGCAAAGGCAAAGCAGATGTACGGGTCTGTCAATGTCATCCAGTCATATTTATTGTATTCAAATAGAATATAATTCCCTGTTTTGAAGATTCAAAGGAAATAAGGTGTTCTTTTTAAAATTTTGTCCTTGAGGTATTTTTTTTTAAATAATAACAGGGTTTACTTGGAAATTCTGAGGATGTGGAGGATGAGGTGGAGAAATAGAGTTGTTATGCTCAAGACAGAGTGTGGACTTCTCCAAAGACAGAGCCCCAGTACTTAACCTAGTATGAAAACAGAAAAGCACACATCTCAAGAGATGCATGAGACATGTGCTTGGATACCAAGTGTGTGAAATAGCAGCACTCACATGTACAACACCAACTTACAATTCCAGGAGACATGTATGTACCGTGTCTTTTGTATTCCTAGATGGTTTATATAGGATTTCTCCCAACCTGCTCCACGCAGGGCTTTCTATCCTTTGCTAGGGTGATTGCCAAGAGAGGTGTTGAATGAACTGATTTTCTTTGACCTTTCTTTTTGGGCTTTTGTTCCTGATGGATATTTTCTTAGTTCCAGTATTTACAAGATGTGTTCTGATAGCCTTAGGGCTAATGATAAAAATAATTTCATTTCTGGGGCTTATTATATCTCAATAACTTTTATTACATCCCAAGAACATATTGCCATGGAGGGCTCTTCCCTATCTACCTATCGGCTTTATTGCATCCTAGAAATTTTGCCACTTTAAAATATTTTAAGGGGAAAATGAGTGAACCAGTCTTTTGTAACTTCTACACGTGGACAAAGGGACTATAGGCCCTGCCATTATACATTTTGTTTAGTCACATTTGTAGAACTAGAATCTGATTTCTACAAAAAAGCGCATTATGTGTTATTAAATTTCAGAATGGTTATGACCATTCTGAAGCCTTATGCATTTATAGAATATTCTCATGTCTTAGAGCCAGAGAAATAGTACAGTGGGGAGGGTGTTTGCCTTGCACGTGGCTGACCCGGGTTCAATCCCCAGCATCCCATATGGTATTCTGAACCACCAGACGTAATTCCTGAGTGCAGTCAGTTTAACACCTGAGCATCAATGAGTGTGGTTCCTACCCCCTCACCAAAAAAAAAAAAAAAAAAAAAAAAAAAAAAGAATTGATCTCAAGTCTTTTATTCAGAGAGTTCTGCAGAAAAAGTTTTTAAACACTGCAGAGTACAATTTGTCATGCTAAATGGTTGACTAGCAGCTTGTTTCCAAATTTCTTGGGAGATTGAGGTTCTAATTTAATAAATATAAGGAAGTTAAACCTTTTAGAGGTGGCTATAAGTATAGATGTGAATTTAAGCAAGAAAGATCATGAAAGAAGATATTATTATTATTGAGATAAAGAAAAAGATATGCCCAAACTGGATTGTTGTAAGGAGATCTTCAAATTATAGCAGACTTGTTCTAAAACTTTTTTTAGTGTGACCTATGGAAGAGGTACGTATTTGTTCTTTAGGCATTATGATATTTTGTACAGTAAAAGAGGTGATGCTATACATCAGGTTCAACATCTTTTGTTGCTCTTTATGACCTTGGGTAAGTCACTTAAGTCCTTGTAAGTTTAAGTTCTTTCATGTGAAAATTGAGTGGATTAAAAATTTTTAATGTTCTTCAGCTGTTAAAGTATGTGTCTGAGTGAATGCAAATTAGCATGGTGTAAACAAAGTACTTTGTTCAGTTGTTCAGAAACAGTAAGAACATCTTAGGAGTTAAGTATTCTAGTGGGGCTGATATTATAAAATTTAGGAATAAATATTTGGTTCTATTTTCAAGAGGTTCACAAATAAGAAACAATACTTACCAGTTAACAATTACAGCACAAATTGCTAAATAACCTCTCCCCTCCACCCTGAGAGAAACTGTTGGGGGTACTGTTAGGGAAGGACTTGATCTAGGTTTGGGTGCAACAACTTTCCGTGCTGTGATGGTAATATTTGTGAAAGGCCCCCAAACACTAAGCAAAAATTCATCATGTTAAATTGCTTCTAGAAAAAGGATTAACATTGCTAGAATCTATTCCCTATACATGAAGCGTGATTAAAAGCAGGATATAATAATGATGAAAAATATGGGGGACAATAGGCACCATCGCTCCAGCTCTGAAACAGGTAGATTTTTTTAAAGGCTAAAATATTAATATGCAAGCATCCACTTGCTTTTCTATAAACAGATAATGAAAGAGAAGAAAGAAATATTAAAAACTTCTATTCACAATTGTGCCTCAGAAAACCAAGTCCCTTGAAGTCAATTTAACTAAACAAGCGAAAGACCTATACAAAGAAAACTACAAAACACAGCTTCAAGAAATAACAGAGGAGATGAGGAAAAGGAAACACATTCCCTGTTGCTGGATTGGGAGGATTAGCATAATTAAAATGACAATACAAAGCACTGTACAGATTCGATGCAGTGCCTATGAGGATATCCATGATGTTTTCCAGAGAAATTGATCAAAACCATTTTAAATTTATATTGAACAATAAGCCTCTATGAATAGCTAGAGCAAACCTTGGGAAAAGAGGATATGAAGAATCACTTTCCCCAACTTCAAACTGTACTACAAAGCAATAGTAATTAAAATGTATGGTATTGGAATAAAGACAGAGCCTCAGATCAGTGGAATAAAATTTAATATCCTGACACATATCTCCAGGTATTCAATAAGTTAATTTTTGGTAAAGGAACAAAAAATATGATGTAGAACTAGGAAAGCAAGAAAATGAAGTCAGACCTCTTTCTACCACCATGAACAAAGGTATCAGGCCTGAAACCATAATGTATATAGAGGAAAACATAGGCAGAATTCTTCGTTATATTAAAGGTAAAGGTATCTTCAAGGATAGATACAGCATCACTTACTAAGCAAGTAGAAGAAAAGATAAACAAATTAGACTACACTTAATTAAGATCTGTATCTTAAGGAAATGATACAAGATACAGAGACCACCTATGGTTCACCCAATATTCATTTGATAAGGGATTAATATCTACTATATAAATGCCCTGATAGAGCTTAGCAAGGAAAAAAAATCCAACCCTGTCAAGAAATGGGGAGAAGAGATGAAAAGACGTTTTCTTAAAAAAGAAATACAGATGGCCAAACAGTACATTAAAAAATGCCTTTTGGCCATTTGTATGTCTTCTTTGAGGAAATGTCTGTTCATTTCTTCTTCCCATGGAGATGCAAGTCAAAGCAACAATGAAATATCATCTCACACCGTAGAGACTGGCGCACATCACAAAGAAAAGAACAATCACTGCTAGCTTCTGCTGGTGGGAATTTCAAATGGTCCAAGTTTTTTTTTAAAACAACATAGATATTCCTCAAAAAACTAGAAATTGAACTCCCTTATGATTCAGCAATACCACTCCTAGGAATATACCCTAGGAACAGAAAAACACAATACAAAAATGCCCTCTGCACACCTATGTTCATTGCAGCACGATTGGAATTCCCACCAGCAATGACTGAGAGTTCCTGTCTCCTTGTATCCATACCAGCACTGGTTGTTCTTGTTGTTTGTGATGTGTGGCATTCTCTGTGTTATGAGATGATACCTCATAATTGTTTTGATTTGCATCTCCCTTATGATTAGTGATGTGGAACATTTTTCATGTGCCTTTGGGCCATTTCTATTTCTTCTTTGAGGAAATGTGTTCATTTCTTCTCCCCATTTTTGGGCCCCAAAGCACAATTCAGAAAAGGCATCTGCACTCCATGTTCATTGTAGTGCTATTCACAATAGCCAAAATCTGGAAACAAGTTCCCAAGAACAGATGAGTGGATGAAATAAGTACAATGGAATACTATGCAGTTGTTAGAAAAAAATGAAATTATAAAATTTGCTTATATGTCGATAGACATGGAGAGCACCCTGATGAGTGAGAGAGCAAAGGACAGATATAGGATGATAACAGTCAACTGCACATATCAAAAAACCCATAGTATGAGAATAATACCCAAAGACAATAGAAATGATGGGGGAAAGTGCATTTAAATAGGAAAAGAACCATTGTGACATAATAGTTGGAAAAAATAGTTGGATAAGAAATGGGAGCTTAAGGGAAGTGAAGTGATATGCATGATACCCCTTTAATAACAGTATTGTAAATCATGTTGCCTAAAAGGAAGAAAGGGTGGAAAAGAGATAGAAAGAAAATGTCTGCCATAGAGGCAGGCTGGGAAAAAATGGTGGCTGGAAATGAATACTGCTGAATGGTTGGGTGTTGAATATTGTAGAACTGAAACTCAACTATCAATAACATTTTAACTCTGTATCTTACAGTGATTTTAATTAAAAGAAAAAAAGACAAAGGAGAAACCCCAGTTAAGAGACAACTACAATATTTAATTTTAAAAATTGGTGGTGGGAAATGAATACTGGTGAAGGGTTGGATGTTGAACATTGTATGACTGAAATTCAACTACCAATAACTTTTTAACTCTGTATCTTACAGTGGTTTGATTAAAAAAAAAGACAAAGAAAAAAAACCAATTAAGATACTACAGTATTTAATTTTAAACATGCATGTATAATGCAAGTCATGACCAGATATTGCATTTATTGGGAAAAAAAGAGGATTACGAAAGGGTGGAAGTACATTTCCAGCCTGCTGAGTTCCTTGGAACGTTAATATAGTCCAAGGTACTTGACCTTTTACTCTGCTCTCTCATTTTATCCCATTTCTACCTCTGGTTGTGGGCTTGTTGATAGTGGATTTTGTATACTTTTCATCAAAGGAAGATTGATTTGCATACACTTTAGATTAGTGCAGGTCTTAGGTATGAAAGACCTCTTTCTACTCCAGTGCCTATACTTCACTTTAGGCATTCTTGGTCAAGAAATCAGGCAGATAGCTTTACAGATTAAATGAAAATGTGTTTTAAGCTTCTCTGAATGCTGCTTAGTCAGTCTATGTTTTAATGGATTTCATATAGACAGAGAAACACATTTTAATGTGACAAATGGTCTTTATGCCAACAAGTAGGTGGTGTTAAGGACCCCCAAATAAGACAATTTTCTCTTGAATTTATCGAAACCTTAATATTAGGGTCTCAAGAGTTGAATTTCTTTCTGTTTCTTCTTTATAGAATATTGTGCTGAATCCTGGCAAAGTGATAGTTCACAGGTTGCCTGTGAAAGAATATTCTCTCTTGGGTCTGGGCTGGGCTTTGAGATAAGGGAAGTGTGATTCTTTTGGCCCCTATAAAACTAAGCCTGGTTTTTTTGTGCCTAATTTCCTCTGTCTTCATCCAGGCCCTTCCAGGGCTGCTGAGTTAGTGAAAGCAAGTTGATAAAAACAAACACATTCTCTCTTCTGGTGATGTTTACCCAAAAGTCAAGGACCAGACTAGAAAGGCTGTAAACCTAGATTCTGTCATATTCTGATATAAAAATTAATGCAAGTCACTCATCTTTTTGGGTATAATTTAGCATCAGTTTAAAAGGAGCTATCTGTACTTTCCTCTTACTCAAAAGACTGGTATGAGAATGAAATACTACTTGGAAGGTTTTATTTTTCAAAATAGAAAATCAGTAAATATAATGCATCATTTCATTATCACTCTTGAGATTTTCCAAGCCTACCATATCTCTGAGTTATTTTTATATTATTGTTTCCTTAAAGTATCTCCTTAATTATTTTTAAAATTTAAATTACTGACAGACAACAATAATTCATGTTTTTGCTAAAGGATACCTGAAGTCAGATTTCACATCTAACGAAGTTTCCAAAGCTGGCTTTATATTAAAAAAAGAAAGAAAGAAATTTAAAAGAAAAAATAAATGAAAGTCTCAATAGGAAGGTTGTCTGGCATCCTGATAAAAGAAGGAATTTCTTTCAGGCTTTCCAAGGAGACAGAATGGAAGTCTTGAAATTTAAATTACTTTTTAATAGTATCTTGAAAAGGTGTTATTTTCAACCATCTGCTTCTCTTACCCCTCTTTTCTGAATATGGCCTACGCAGGCAATTAAACCATAGTGTATCTTTAAATTGAACAAAAAGTAGAGATATTTTAGGATATGGAAACAACCCTAGAGATTTCCTAGTTTATCCACCTATTTTCTGAGGCAGGAAAGTAGGATTTAGGAGCGGTGAAAGATTTCTCTCTGATCTCCAACTTTTTAGTGCTGAGCCAAGATCAAATGCAGGAATCTAAACTCCCATTCTAGGGCCCTCACTTTAAAGCCAGAGGCAGGCATGAGCTCAAATAACTGCACTTAAAGCAAAGAATGGTACTTTAAGAGGAAAGACAGGCCTCAGTTTCCAAGCTAGTGTCAGGGGTGGGTGAAGCAGCAACCAAAGATTCTGGGCTATGGGATATTATTTTTGCCCAAGTGAAGACATTTGGGCTGGAGAGCATAAAGGACACTTCAGATGCTTATCTAGGAAATAGACCATTTGCAATATTGAATATGAATATTTTTTATCTATGGTTTTGGTTTGGGACACACCTGATAGTACTGAAGTGGCTTCTCCTAGCTCTATGTTTACCTGGTGATAGAGATCTTACCTGGGCTTCTTGCATGTAACCCATGCTCAGGCCACTGAGTTATTTTTTCAGCCCAATTACAGGGATAATTGGTTGGTTTCCTTTTTCCTAATTGCAATTACTCTTATCTTCGTCCTCCAGTTTATGGCCTTCCTTCATGTTTTTCCATGGCAGAAAGTCTAGTGGCTTTTCTGGAATGTTGGATTATGCAGATCAAGTGTTTCCTGTGGGGAGAACACCTTGATTAAATCTCATTACAATGAACTCTCATGGTGTGAACACATATTAACCTACATAATTTGAGTTATGTTGGCTGTAGCAACAATTATTTCACATAGTCTCACAGCAATGGAATACCCTTGCTTCTTATATTCTTCTTCTAATGATAAGGTTTGAGGAAATGGAGTCTCACCATAGCTCTCACCTTAGCTGTGCAGTATTACAATGTGGTAATTTCTCTACTGTCTCTTAGAGCCTCCATATTTTATGCACTTGTTGACAGTGGGGTTTGCCTCAGAGCCTTGAGCATCTTGCTTGGGTAGTGAATTTTAAGGGGCATATTTACTATTATAATGGGTAAAGTGGGGGCACAGAATGCCAGGTTGTAGAACTGAAGAAAATGGTCTAGCATACACACAACCAGAACTTGACTCTAGACAGGAGGTCTGAATTATCTAGTTATTTTAGGAGTCTTTGGATGTATGCACAACACTTTGGGTTTGGCTGCAACTCATTATCAACAGGTTGTCAAACACTGGCCAGAGAAAAACATTTGTTCATGTAGTTTTAGCAATGGAGAACTTGAAGAGAAATTAAGGGAAAAGAGGAGGTTTTTCTGCATTACTGGAAGGTAAAGTACTTGGCTAAGGGTACATAAATAGTTCTTTTCTATGGAACAAAACAGACAGACCAGATTTTCAGAGCAGCTGGTTTAAGGAGGTAAGAAGAACTTCTGTTTATTTTTTTATGTTGTGTTGATTCATTGTTAGCTTGCAACACTAAATTTGTGGGAGTACAGTTTCACACCTTTGCATTCATAGAAGTCTCGAGGCTCTGTACTCACCTTCAAAGTTCTAGTGCCATTCCCACTATCCAATAGATCCTCTCAGCCCATCACCTACCCCATTAACCCCTCTTGCAATTCTGGTCAGCATTCTATTTTTCTCAATGCCTTAAAATTATTTTGCAACATGTTTGTACATTTGCTTTGAATATATTGTTCTGCATATGAGAGAAGCCATAAGGTAAATGTATTTCACTTTCTGACTTATTTCACTTATTATAATCATGTCAAATCCTACAAGTATTATTGCAAAAAGTCTATTTTTTATTTTGGCTTTTGAGCCATATCCGGTGATGTTCAGGGGTTACTTCTGGCTATGCACTCAGAAATAGTTCCTGGCTTGAGGAATCATATGGGATGCCAGGGATCAAACCCAGGACTGTCCTGGGTCTACTATGTACAAGGCAAATGGCCTACTGCTGTGCTATCACACTGGCTCCACAAAAGGTCTAATTTATTTTATTTTATTTTATTTTATTTTAAAATGGCTGAGTAGAATTTCATTAAGGACATCAGCAATGTACAATGTACAATACCAGGTCAGCTCCATAAGTCTATGCTCCATAAGTCACTCTTTTCTCAAAAGAGATGTAAACCAAGCTGTGAAAAATTATGGCTACGCAGGTCATGCAGTTGAAAACTGCCAATGTTGGGGCAGAAAGGGCAAGCCAAGCCCCTTATCTGCCCAAGCCACACCTGCTGCATCCATCACCCATAATCGCCACTTTGGCCCTGCTTCCCCACTCCTCTACAATTCTCTTTGGAGAAACCAATCTGATCAAACTCCAGTTTGCAGGTATTTTGGTTGTACTCTTCTACTTACAGAGACCTAGTAGCTGAGAATATGTCCCACAAAAACTGCAAAAATATTAGTGTTTTGACTTCCATATTTTGATGATGCTGTCATGTTTATAGGAACACATCAACTTAGAAGCCAATATTTAGCTGAAATTATGTAATATTTGGAAACCAATGAAATACCAGAAATACCAGAATAAACAAGAGTTTATTAAACCTTCTGCCAATATCCTGATGACCTCATTGGAGAAACAATAATTTTCACAATTTTTTTGTCACTGTACTTTTTCTTTTAAAAATTTTTCTTTCGTCTCTTCCATTTTCTTTTTTATTCTTTTTAAAAATAACTTTGCTCTTATTTATCTGGAAACAAATGTATGATGTTCAACCATGTCAACTATGTGATGCATGTTCTTTACATAAAATAAATAATTATATAAAATGAATATAGGCCATGGCTTTATTATTGAGTTATTGGTGGGTGGGCTTTTAGGTTGTTTCTATATTTTAGGTATGTGATTAATGCTACCTTGAACACAAAGTATGCAAATATCCTTTCAAATTAGTGATTTTTTTTTATTTTAGGGTCACACCCGGCAACGCTCAGGGGCCACTCCTGGCTCTACACTCAGAAATCACTCCTGGCAGGCTTGGGGGATCATATGGGATGCCAAGATTTGAACCACTGTCCTTCTGCATGCAATGCAAACACCTTGCCTCCATGCCATCTCTCCGGCCCCAAATTATTGTTTTTATATATTTCAGGTCAAACCTAGAAGTGGTATGGCTGGGTCATTATGGTATTTCTATTTATTTATTTATTTATTTATTTATTTATTTATTTATTTATTTATTTATTTATTGGTTTTTGGGCCACGCCCGGTGGTGCTCAGGAGTTACTTCTGGCTGTCTGCTCAGAAATAGCTCCTGGCAGGCACGGGGACCACATGGGACACCGGGATTCGAACCAACCACCTTTGGTCCTGGATCGACTGCTTGCAAGGCAAACGCCGCTGTGCTATCTCTCCAGGCCCGGTATTTCTATTTTTAACTTTTAAATAAATCTTCAATAAATCTTTGTACTGTTTTCCATGGAGGTGCTACCATTTTATATTCCTACAAACAGTGCATAAAGATTCCTTTTTAGTGAAAATAGTTTTATTAAATGAGTAGAAGAAAAGCCAGATATTTGCAGCTGAAGTTGGGCTACAAAATTCCTGACACCTGCTGCTGCCAATTTGTTCCTAGGTGGACCATTTGACCTTTTCCCACAAATGGAAGCTGGAAAAACACTCCTGCAAATAATGGAAGGGAAAAGTACTTCTCCAACTGCCTTATCATGAAAATAGCATATATGATGTTTAAAAGTGCCAAGTATTCATGTTATCTGATCTCTAGATCCTGGAAAAGAAGAGAACCAGGCATAGGAGCCCAAATGGATTCTGTGCACTTATCTTTCAGCAGTCCTGAGGGAATGAGTTTTGGATAACGGGACAAACTGGACTTCAGAACACTCTGAAGTGAAATACCCCTTCAATAGAAGGACATGAGACTACACAGGGATCAAATACAGAGTTTTAAAATTTATGAAAAACTCTGGAATAGAAAACTCCTGAGGCCTGTTGGTAGGCTGGATCCAAAATAAACCAAAATTGGGTGATCTTCTGCTCAGGGACATGCCTTTGTATCAGCAGATGGGATAAGGAGGGAATAAAGAATGTTGGGGGAGATAACATGTTTCTTATTTTAAGAAATAAAGAGTATGGGGAAATAATTTCCAGTCAACTCAGTGAAACCTAAATCTCTCTATACCTTCAACCTGCATTCACACTTGCAGACCACCCTAGAGCTAGTCTCCTTCTGTTGTGTGTTTCCCAACCCACACAACGATCACAGAATTAATGCTTCAGCAAATCCTTGTTTTTAATTTGCTTTACATTTTGTTGAAGTTAGAACAAACCAGTTCAGCCAGAGATTATTGTAGGTTAGGGCTTCCCTAAGACCAGAGTTTGGGTGCCCGGAGTTTACAACTGTCTAGGAGGAGAAAGTGAGAGATGTAAGGGGCAGACCTAATAAAGGAGTGTCCTTCAGCATCCATTTGGATGACTGGGTGTCTAGCTGGTGTACAAAGACATTCTGTCATCCATAAGATGCATTGAGGGAAGAGAATTTGGTGGTTTATTTACTTACCACATTTCATTAGCTACACCTTGAGGTTGCATTTTTTAGTACTTCTCATACAATTGTTGCATTTGTGATTTAATTGTGATACACAATTGAAATGTATGTACTTTTCTGATTGAAGCAAATCTACTCATCAGAAATGAGTTACTCATTGACTTCTGAGTCTTTTGAAGTTTTGGCAGCAGGAGGTTTTCCAATTTTCACTCTCAGAATATTCTGTATCAAGCTCCAACAATTCAGTAGATCAGGTTGACAAACTCACTCTCCAAGGAGCTGTCAACCTCTGACATTCGTGAGGAAAATGATACCTTCATACAAAATACCATAACCAATACACTAACTGGACACATCTCATAGAAACGATCACAAGAGGTTGACAGGTACTCCAGGGCTTGGGAAGTTCCACACAATATTTGCTGCTGCTGACTCACTGACCTTATTTCAGACATTGACTGACCCAGAGTGAATTGGCTTCTTTCTGTTTTTATTATTGTTTGTGAGGTTTTTTTTTTTTTCCTAGGGGGAGGGGAGGGCTACTGCTAGTTTCCTAGTGGTGCTGGAAGCCATAATATTAAAGAAGGAGGATCCTGGGCTCTTGCCTAAAAGTATGTGCTTCAGCCCTTTGACCTATCTCTCCACCTTGAGAATGAATTGGCTACTGATTAGCTTCTTCTTCCTCTCTGAGATTTGGATAGCTCTTGTCTGCTTACTACTTGACTATTCAAAATGGTGGCATGGGTTGGGTGATAGCTCAAATAGTGCAGCACATACCTGCTTATGTGGAACTTTGAGCTCAGTCCCTAGCACTATGTAGCTGTGCTCTTACCCTCTGTAGTCAAGAAGCACCAGGGGTAACCCGATGTCCCCTGAACATTTCGGGAAATTGCTTCAAACCTCCAAGGGTATCACTGAATATGGCCTCTATTTTAAAAAAGAACAACAAAATTATGGCATGGGTACCTTGTAATGCATCTTGGGACTGGTACCTGAACATCATCTCGTTTTGGCTGCTCTCTGGCTCTTCTTGGGAAGGACAAGAAAGTAAATTTCAAGAAGGTGACATATCTCTGAAGGTTACATGTCAGGTGACATCCTGGCTTCTCTATTCTGTCCAGACACCTGGGGTGGGGTGGGCGCTTTTGGCTACTTACAGGTCCCCAGGTATCTTTATAGTTTCCAATGAACCTTATAGCTACTTCCCCTATAGACTTTTGGGGTCTCTACTCAAGACAGATTTGGTGGCCAGTGGGGTCTTCCTTTGGGGTACTTATTTCTGCATATTACAAATCATAAAATTTTATGGGAATCATTGGTAAATTCTGCTAAATATAGAAATAAGCTTGTATGAAAACATTTTCTAGGTTTCTGCCAAACATCCTCAAGGATAAACCACTAATTTTCTTTCTTCTTGACACAAATGAAATCATCATATGTAGACAGTCTAAATAATTCAGGCATGCAAAAGTAGACCTTTATATCTCTATAACTAAATTTTTTGTGGATTAAATTTTGTCCCTCTCTCCATAAAAACCCACACAAAATTAAATTGGAGTGCCAATATCTAGTACCTCAGAATATGAACTTATTTGGCAATAGTCTCTAGAAAGGAAAACAAGTTAGAAAGAAATCATTGGAGTGCGTTCTTATCCTGTGTAGTTGGTTTTCTTACCACAAGGGAAAACTTAGACACAGACATTCATCTCAGAAGAGAGAATACCATGTAAAGTTAAAGACAGAAATCAGAGTGATGTGTCTATAACCCAGTCACCTGCAAGCTAGAGGGTGTGTGTGTGTGTGTGTGTGTGTGTGTGTGTGTGTGTGTGTGTGTAATTATATCATTCTTGACTCTTATTTTTTTTTTTTTTAGTTTTTGGGTCACACCTACACACACACAGGGGTTACTACTGGCTTTGCACTAAGAAATTGCCCTTGGCAGGCTCGGGGGACCATATGAGATGCCAGGATTTGAACCACCATTCGTCCTGCGCAAGGCAAACACCCTACTGCTATCTCTCCGGCCCTCTTTCTTGACTCTTGGAAAGAAGCAACAAGGCCAACACCTTGACTCCAGACTCTGAACTTCAGAGCTCATAAAGGAAATTGTGAAAAAATGTGATTCTATTGCTTAAGTTACTCAGTTTGACATGTTGCTATGGCAGCCCTAGGAAACCAGTACCAGAAAACACTCAAAGCTGCTTACTCAAAGATGGTGATAAACTTGATCTTGCCATGTCAAACAAAGTTTGGTACTATTTAGTTACAGCCAGTTTGCGTTTTAAAGAAATGAATACTAAGGTAATCAGATTTCTCTTTTTCTTTCCCCTCCTGCCCCTTTCTCCAGCTATAACCCTAGGCAGAAATGTTTATCTTTTCAAATTCTGCTGTTGCTCCTGGCTTCTTGGGGGACCATATGGGACGCCGGGGAATCGAACCGCAGTCCGTCCTAGGCTAGCGCAGGCAAGGCAGGCACCTTACCTCCAGCGCCACCGCCCGGCCCCAGCATCTACCTCTTTTTGCCTTTCCCTGTATTAGGCCATTGGATCCAATCAGTTTCCCAGATTCAACACATTTATCCTCACTAGAAACGTAGCTAGATCTGCAGGCTTATTCTTGGCCTCTGTAGACTTGTCTTGAGGAATGTGGGCCATGCTAGAGTTGAGGAACTTTTGGAATGTTGGTCGATTCTGTCTTTGAGGCCATGCCCTACCATGGCAGCAAGTTGGTGGTCCTAGGACTTAGCTCTGCCACACCAATCTGTTCCATTGCCACTTTTTGTCTGCTATGGCTGCCCAGGTACCCAGGGAATTTCTGTAAGACCAACACTTCTGAGTTCTTCAATATCACTGGAGCAACTAGAAACATTCTGAATGCCACGGGTATATTTAAGTAAGTGAGAATAGCTTACTGTGCAGCTACTAAAAAAGTGAGAGGTAGCTCCTGAGATGTAAAGATATTCAAGACATGTTGCTCTCTAGACTGAGGCATATACTCTGGTTCCATTTATGTAAGAGTAATGCTAGATGTATGTGGATGCTGCGAACACACATCTATGTGCTAACATCTGAACTGAGAAAAGGGGAAAGTCTGAGAGGATATGTTCACATTTCCCTCTAAATCTGTTCATATTATGCAGAATATCAACAGAGTATATTCATTATGAAATTTTGACACGTGAAAAAAAACCTAACCAATAGCTTGAGTCATACCAGAAATAATTTCTCAGTGCCTCAAACAAACACCTGTTTACACTTTTATTGTTCAAAAATTTTTAAAAAGGGGCAACCTACTTGTTAGCTTTAACTGGATCCTCTTTTACTGAGATGTTGTTAGCCTAAAATTTTAACAATAAAGAACCAGAAAATAGAGCTCCCAAAAGACCATCCCAGACCATACTCTATGTTGTCACACAGGCCCTTGGCAATCCAAAAAGAATAAAGTTGAATCAAATAACAAGGGGAAATCAATATCTTATTCATGTTAAACCTGCCCTAATGCTTTTCTTTATATGACTCACCACACAGAGAATCGATTGGCTTCTCTTCTGGTGGAACCAGGAGGCTCTAAAATTTTCATTTATATATATTAATTTTAAAGAAGAGAACTTCACTTCATGAAACTCTCTCCTCTATATAAAAATAACAACAACTGGTGTATTAATAGCAGAGCCCCCACCCCCCATTATTGAACTCATTTCCTGTCCTGCATGTTAAGTAAACACACTTAGATAGTTCTTGGGTCAGGACAAGGATAACAGTGATCATTAATAACCATTGCTCATTATTAGGTGGTTTTTCTCCTCCTGAGCTCTTCTAACCTATAGTTTATATATGCTCTTTAATGTGCCAAGTGCACTGGCCTCCCACCCCTGGAGGCAGACACACACACACTGGCAAGGAGGATAATCGTTGCTGTCATTAGGAGCTCTCTGGTCTGTGCAGCTGCCATTCTAAGATCACTGATCCCACTTCTGGGCAGAGGGTTAATGTTCACTGAGCAAGACTGCTTGGGAAAGAAAATGGTAGAATCTAATTACTTGCTTCTTATGTGCGTCTTTATGGAGTAATCTCTCAGTCTGCCTGCTAACAACCTTCTGAAAGTTATTATTATTTTGAGTATTCCAAAGAAATATCTTTGAGTCTATAATGTCCCCTCTTAATACTCCCTGCTGCCCTTCCCTGATTCTCATTGCTCTGACATTTTCTTGGTCTGGCGGCAATAAAGTGACCTCCTCTTGTCTAAGGGAATCTAAATTATTGGGTAACTACTGTTCCTCAGGAGGACTGCTGTCCTCAACTGTCCTCTTACTCTCTGGCCCTTGCTGCAGACCCCTCTTAGATTCACATGTGTATGAAGACGATCATCTCCCTTTACCAACAAGTTGGAAAATGTCTGTTCTTTTTTTTTTTTTTTGAATATGTACTTGATATTCTAAACACAGATTCTTGCCTCTTTATTTTTTCACTTTTGAGCTGATGACTGAGTCCTTGGAAATCAGAATAAGCAGGAAGGATGGTGAATGCTATAATTATGGCTGAAATCTGGAAGAGGAGTTGTAAACTGTCATTAATGTCTCCCCCTTCCTCTCGCTTTGCAATCATCTGTTTTGAAATGGGTCTCTATGTTTTGCTAGTGGGTAAGCTCTTTATTTGCCTCTGGAAAAATTGCTCTTTTAAATTAGAGGAGGTGAATATCCTGCACATAGTCACGTCCCCTTCTTGTGAACTTCTCAGGAAGAACATTTTTGCCATGAAGCCATGAGCTAAAATACAAAATGTGTCACCTGACAAGTGATTAGGGAATTATTCTTCTTAAACCAAATGAATGCCCAAACAAATCAGTTTTGCAAAGTGAAGTGAGAGCTCTTCAAGCTGTGCTTAGGAATATTAATAAATGGAAAAGGCGCCTCTGCCCACAGCTTGTCATTTCAGTGTCCCCCCAACTCAGCAGGCAATAAATGCCAGAAAATCTTCGGAATTTCTTTAGGAGGTGGAAGCCTGCCATCTCGTGGCCATTTAGTAGAATTACTCAACATTTCGTTAAGTTTAAGAATGACAACCGTTGCGATTTACCAGTGGTGCTAACAGCCAGACATTCAAGATGTGTTTGGATTTGGGCTAATATTGTTCTCGAACACAGATTAGAGGCCTCAAGGGCTCCGAAAATTGAAAATAACCATCCAGTGAGCATCTGTGACTTGTTGCATTTAGGAAACAAATGAGATGTGGATGCTGGAGAGGGAGCTGTGGGGTCAGGATGCTTCCTAGATTGTGCAATGGTGAATAGTGGGGCCACCTGGGAAACCAGATACTGCAGTCACCTCCAGTTTGTGACAAACGGCTTATTTCTTAAAGCACACTTCTTTCTGATGAGCAGAACTGCTTCAGACTTGTTAGTTAAAGTGTCACTTGCAGGTGCACCTGGAAAGATCATAGCAGGTGGTCCCCGTAGAGGACCCATTTCAAGAGGCTGATTCATTCGTTGGGTGCTCAACAAATGAAAGATAATGATACCTGCTATCAGTTGAGGGGTTTTTCCTATTTCCTGGACAAATTGGAATTAGTTTTTTTTTAAAAGCATCTTCTTGTTGCTCTCTGTGACTTTTGGTTTTTACTTTTTGGTTTTTATTAAGAATAGAAAACATCTGGAGAGGTTTTTTGTTTTTGTATTTTATACTATTTGTTGGATTTTTTTTTTCCTCTCACATCTCACTTCTGCTTTTTTCCAGGTTTTAGGAGTTGGAAATAACAGGAGAAGATCCTCGTTATGATAAAGAGAATCTATGCAGAGGCCAGAACACAGGATGGGGAGGAAAGAGGCAGAATTTATGGAGATCCTGAGGTCATATAAGTAGTGCAAGTTTGGGTCATAGGTGAGTAATGTACTTGTGTTCACATCCAGCTCTGTAATTCTTTCTAGTTTTACCACCTGTGACCTGGAAATGAAGAGAATAATTACTTTGCCAACTCATTTTTTCCCAAGAATGTTAATGTGGTAGGATAACCCTTACGGATGTCAGTGTAGCAGTATATGTATATATTCTAATAAAAGAGGTGTGCCAACAGATTAAATTTTCTCTTTTTAAGTGTCCTCTTCTGATTCAGTCAAGTTGAGAACACAAAATCATCTTGAAGTGAAAGTTCTTTGTTCTATAAAGGCTTGAGTCTCTCTTGGTTATGTAAATGTCAGTCTAGTAGGCCTTGGTCCCAGGAGAAAGGCATAATAAGACATCCTGTACTCTGAGTGGTTTCAAAAGGTTGCTTTTATCTCATGGGAGGAATTGGTGGTGAGCCGCAGTGGCAGAAAGGGCTCTGTATTGAACGCAGTTGTGTGGTCAAATAAGATGCGTTTTATTAAAGGTAGTAAATTGCGCACTCCCTGTTTTTGAAATGCTTGATCTGACAGTGGCTTTTAGGTCTAGCTACTCCCCTTTCCCTCTCTTTGTCACTCACTGCTTTTTCCTTCCACCTTTACAGTCCCACACTCCTTAACATGTGTTGGTCTTTCTTAAGGGTTTGATCTTGCTAATGTCATTTTCAAAAGATAAGATCAAAACTCACATGCAAATGTAAGAGGGAAATTGTCCATAATTGATTATTTCATGTAAAAAGGCTTTAAAAATAAAGCATTAAATCCAAGTAAAGTGTTAAAAAAATCAGGTCAATGGAGAATTTTAAGAAATACATACTTAGGAAATACTAAAATGAGTCTGCTAATAGGTGAAAAATTGCTAATGGCTTCCATAGCAATGCAATGTAATGCTTTCTAAACAGAAAAATTCAATTGTATCTGTATTGGGTCACAATACGTTTACAGTACCATGAATAATAATCATGTTTTCATTATGACAGTTTTCTAAAAATTAGCTTCTACCCTTCAGGAGTTACAAAGTAACCTGGACAATCAGAAGATGATGAAAAGTATAAATTCAACTCAATCAGTTAATCTTGGAGGGTTCATAGGACAATGCCCAGAACACTTTTCCTGTTATCAAAGTTTTTGATCATTTTTGATCATTTTCCCTGACCAATCTGAGCTAAGCCTTAGCCTCAATTCTGCCCCCAAAGAGCTGGTTTCCAAATTCATATCTTTGGTTCCCACAACCCTACAACCCTCACATACTCAGTAACTGACAAAATCTATTTGGTGCTTTTTGAGAATATACTCTACCAAAGTCAGTTAGTTGTTTTTTTTTTTTTTTTTTTTTTTTCAGGAGAACTGAGATATGAATCTAGGACCTTCATTTCAGAACTGGCACTCAAATCTGCTGCAAAACAGTAGATGGTTTGGGAATATGCCCCAATTTGGGTGCTGAAACCTGTGTAATATAGCTCTTCTTCCTGTCATATATTTCGGGATCTCTTCTGTGGATGAGGATTAGAGATATGGCTTGCACCATTCTCTGGTGAACTGCAATAAGTCTTATACTGTAAGATGATATCCAGCTATAAACCCCAAACAAAGGTGTTCCTTCCATTTCTTCCTTCCTAAAACCTCTTCCTTTGATATGTAAAAGCTCACTGAATACTCCTTTTTTTTTATTAGCTTGTTTTTGGGCCACACTCCATGATGCTCAGGGATTACTCCTACGATGTGCTCAGAAATCACTCTTGGCTTGGGGGACCATATGGGACACTGAGGGATCGAACTGAGGTCCGATTTAGGTCGGCCACATGCAAGGCAATCACCGTATCTCTGTGCTACCGTTCAGGCCCTGAATATTACTTTTGTCTCTCTCCATCTGCCCCTTCCGGGTATTGGGAATTGGTTTAAATAAAGAAAGAGCAGTCTGGCTTTGGGCTGAGGCAGAGAGGCCATGAGGTGAAAAGCAGACTGACTCCAATGACTCTCTCCTGACTGGCTTGGTTTAGGAATCTTTTACCACTACCCTGCTTCTTCAGACCTGCCTGGTAGGGTTTAGAAATACAGTTCCTGGGGCAGTGTCACAACTTGTGGCTTTTAATTTACACTATACTACTTTTGATCCATCACAAATGATGAGAAGGAGTAGAAGACTCCCTTTTTCTATCTCTGGGTTTTTCATGGCTGGAAGGTTCTGGTATTGTGCCCGCTTTGGCTACCTTATCGTTTTCCCTTATGTAAAAAAGAGGTCTTTAAGTCTGGGTCATTGGAGAGGACTAGATTTTCCCATAAAAACCAGCCCATGTTGTCTGATGGTCTTTCTTGTGTTTGACCTTTACCTTGCCAACACACCTCTTCTTTTAACCTCTCTGCCCCTCCATGTTCACAATAGCCTTGGGAAATATGAAGTTTCACGCTACATTCGATTCTAATTGGTCTCACTAGAAGAACAGCATATTTTAGTCAGTGCAGGTAAGTAGTTATTTCTCAGTGGTCTACTTCTATTCTCTTTTTTGGCTTATCAGTCCAATTCCAAAGACTGTTCAGTCAACACATTACCAGATGCCAACAAATAATGCACAGATGGGGGAACCTACAGTATTGACCCTGTATCAATGGGAAAGAGCTTGCTGTGGAAAAGTGAATTTTGGCTTGAAAGTATGTGATGACTCGAGCAGTGAGAACACTGTTACCAAATGTAGTCTGCCTAGTTTATCATCTTTTCTTTGTCAGAGAATCATCATTTATATAATTCTTCTTGGAAACATCGTCTCAGGGAAGGTTTTACTTAATTTATTAGAAAGGCAGAAAAAGGGTTTCCAGATGATTGACTCCAGAGTGGACATAGAAACCAAGAGAAAGCATTTTACTAAATCTGACATTTCCTAATTTGCCAAAATTCTAAAAGAAAAAAAAAAGATAGCCATAACCTTGCAGTATTGAGGGATATAACTGAAACAGTTTGTATTCTTATGTTCTCAAGTTGCCAACCTTCTCATGCTAATGGGTCCTACCAAGGTACATGTGCAAGAGTACAGCATCCTTGAATTAACTTTAAGTCAAACCAAAGTCCTCTAGTGGTGGGAAATGGAGAGAGGGGAACAGTCTTGTCCAGGTCACTCTGCTGAGGACCCCTAGAATTGTGCTCACAGATGATCACTCTCTGCCGGATGGTTCTCAGGCTCAGAGTATATCAACTTGTTCTTCCAAAGAGTATACTAAAGTCTTATGGAACAGAAGGCTACAAACCAGAATAATTTGCTCACCTCCTTTGAATTCCTGCCTCCTGAAAGCAGGACTGAATGTTTGCCCACACCATAATAAAGTAAGTCTCTTTTGCCATTCTTATCAATCAGAAATTTCTAAAAGCCTCTCTGGCTGAGGTAAAATTTTCTTTGGCTCAGTACTTTAAATATAACTTTATACTTTAGAAACAGAATTTCAATTTTCCTGGAAAGGAAAACAAAACCATTCTTTTTAAGGTTTTTATCTAGGAATGAAGTGATTTCTTTCCTAGCTTGCATTTTTTTTTTTTTGGTTTTTGGGTCATACCCAGCAGTGCTCAGGGGTTACTCCTGGCTCTATGCTCAGAAATTGCTCCTGGCAGGCTCGGGGGACCATCTGGAATGCTGGGATTCAAACCACCATCCTTCTGCATGCAAGGCAAATGCCCTACCTCCATGCTATCTCTCTGGCCCAGCTTGCATTTTTCCTCCCTAATCAGGTCTTCTTCTTTTGGTTATATTTAATAAAAAAGAAACTTTAAAAGTATTATTCAGTCATGATTACTTTTATTTGGGGGAGCACACCCAGTGATGCTGAAGAGTTACTCCAGGCTATGCACTCAGAAATTGCTCCTGGTTTGGGAGGACTACATGGGATGTTGGGGGATCGAACTGTGGTCCATCCTAGGACAGCCACGTGCAAGGCAAATGCCCTACTGTTGCACCACCGCTCTGGCCCCAAGATTACTTTATTAATAATTACTTTATTTAAGCACCATGGTTACAAAATTGTTCATGATTGAGTTTCAGTCATAGATTGTACATTACCCTTCACTAATGCACATTTACCACCACGAATGTATCCAGTTTTGCTCCCATCCCCTTACGTTTCAGGCAGATATTTTACTTCTCTCTCTCTCTCTCTCTCTCTCTCTCTCTCTCTCTCTCTCTCTCTCTCTCTCTCGTTACTTTTTGATACCATTATTAACTTCATTGTTAATGAAGGGGTACCATGCATATCACATTATCACTTTTAAGCACCCAGTTCTTGTCCAAGTGATCAGTTCTAACTATCATTGTAATGGCGGACACTTTTCTGTCATAAATGCACTCACCAATCTTTGTACCATGCTTCATACCATGGACTGGCTTTTGTCTCTATTGTCTCTGGATATTATCAACATACTATCATTTATTTTTCTTACATCCTATAAATGAGTGAGAATATTCTGTCTATCCCTCTCCCTATTACTCATTTCACTCAGCATAATACTCTCCATATCCAACCATGTTTTTTTTTTAATTTTCTTTGTTTTTTGGGCCACACCTGGCAGCATTCGGGGGTTACTCCTGGCTCTATGCTCAGAAATCACTCTTGGCAGGCACAGGGGACCATATGGGATGCTGGGATTCAAACCAACATTGGTCCTGGGTTGGCTGTTTGCAGGCAAACACCCTATCACTGTGCTATCTCATCAGCCCCTTTATCCATGTATTTTAAGCAAATTTCATGACTTGATTTTTTCCCTAACAGCTGCATAGTAGTCAATTGTGTAGATGTACCACCATTTATTTGGCCATTCATCTGTTCTCTGGTACTTGGGTTCTTGGGTTGTTTCCAGATTCAGACTACTGTAAATAGTGCCTTAAAGAACATAAAAAAGAATACTCATGACTTTTTTTTTAAAAGTGGATCAAACACTCTTGAAATTCATTTGGAACAATAAAATGTTTATGAGTAGCTAAAGCAATTCTTGAGTAAAAGAAGATGGGAAGCATCACGTTCCCAAATTTAAACTGCTCTATAAAGCAATAGTCATTAAAACAGTGTGGTATTGGAATAATGACAGACCCTCATATCAGTAAATAGACTTGAATACTTGAATATTCTGAGATGTTAATTAATCTTTGATTAATTAATTAATCCATGACAAATTAATTTGTTAATAAAATTTTGATCCACTAATTATTTTGGTTAATTAAATACATTAATTGGATTATAACTAATTAAAAAAATCTTTGTATCTGGCTTCTGGTTTCTTGAGTCTGGAGGCCAGCTCTTCCCAGGTATGGGGTTAGGGGACACCCCATGCCAGAGGCATTCTCCCTAGCTTGGGGGGTGCTGGGAGGCTTGGCAGGCCTCCAGCCATTCCCCTATTTCCCCCTGGACTCTAGGCCTTTCCTGGGTGCCAGCTCAGGTGGCCTGAAGTGGGTTCCAGGTGGACTCTTTTAGGGGTCCTCAGGCTTCTCCTCTTCCTACTCTAGGGAGGAGGAGCATGGGGAGGGGCCAGGCAGTTATCTGGCTTTCGGTTTCTTGAGCCTGGAGGCCAGCTCTTCCCAGGTACAGGATAGGGGACACCCCATGCTAGAGGCATTCTCCCTAGCTTGGAGGGTGCTGGGAGGCTTGGCAAGCCTCCAGCCATTGCTCTATTTCTCCCCTTTTCTCCAGGTCTTCCCTGGTTGCTGGACCAGGTGGACTCTATAGAGGTCCTCAGGCTTTCCCCCTTTCTCTCTCTATACTAGGGGGGGACACATGGGGAGGAGGACAGGTCGATGCAGCACTGGTGTATGTTGGGACATTCACAGGTAATTTTTACCCCATTGGTCTTCATTTCAAAATCCATGGGGGCTAGCCCCCCCCCCCCGTGCGTACCATATATATTTAAACTAAAAATGAGAAGATGGACTCTCAGGCTGGGAAGAGACAAGTACTCTTTTCCTACTTGTTTACTCTCAGCGGCCTCTTGGCCTCTTCCTTCTTTCATTTTGTAACTGGTTTGTTACTATACTAGGTTTCTGATTAGTTCCCACTCAAATGCATTTCCCTATACTGAACTGCAGGGAGTCATTTTGCAGACTCCAAAAGGCTAAATAACAGACCAAAATGGTGTCCAGGATTCAGCACCCTTTGAATATTGTAGATATATTTCCTCAACCACTATAACTATTATTGAATATCTCCTTAAACTGTGACAATTGTGTCTACTGTCTGAAGTTAGATTGTATTATTTCCCCTACTTTTTATCTTTTTTTCTCTTTGTGCACTGTTCAATAAGGAATTTTGGTGAAAGAGTCCCTCAGTTTAATGCTTATTTTTGAATCAGGTCACAGGGATTGTTGGACTTGTTCTTGCGGCCCCATTATGTGCTAATAACGCCACATGGCATTATTCCTTGCTTGCATAGGCACATTAAAATGGAAAATACTATGCATACAAATAAGTTCTTATCTAATAGAGATAGGAACACACAAATCTTGTGGTGCAATGGGACCTTACACCCTGAACATTAACATGATGACCTGGCACAGGCCTCAGAGATTTGGGCATTCTCCATTCACCCCTGAAATAGAAAAGCCATCTATGTAACATCCAAAGTTGTCTATGACATCACCTGGAATCAATCCTCTACCAGGGAAGACTCTACTGCTGCTCTGACATCAATTTACTCAAAAGAATCTTCCCTTAACACTGAGAAGATTTAAACAACAACAATGACCTGTGTACTGGACAGGGCTTTCTGCATTGCCCTTTAATTGTGAGTTGAAATTAGATGACACTCTGCACCATCCTGACTTCAATGTAGGATATGCAGATTCCAGGATCTTCAATACAGAAACATAATACCAACAACAGAGACTGTGTGAAAAATAAAACTGTATTGGCACTACAGACAATGACCTGTATTGGACAAACTAGTTTGCCTGGAGCCTATAATTGTTCTTATGTCAGGAAACTTCAGGAGTATGGTCTTCTTGTACTTAGGCAAGTGTTTTTTCTTTCCATGTCCCCCATACTTTGGTGGGCCTATGCAAATGATAATTGCCACTCTAACACCATTTTTACTGTGCTCCTTTGACTCTAAATCTTAAAAAAAAAACACACTTTTGAGGTTGACTTGAACTAATATGCAAGTGCATGGAAATGTAAAAAACTACTATGTCTTCAAGTTTAAGGAGTTACATAAATTTTATGGCTTTAGATTGCTTTGTGTACCTCTAGGAAAATTTATAATGTACTGCAATCTGGGGTCTTGGGGGACAAAGTAATTGTACATGGGTTCTGTTTTATCGTTCTTTGTAAGTTTAAAATTGGAGTGTCAGCAGGGGGATTTCTTCTGAGAACTCTGTTTTTGGGTGATTATCCTTCCACTGTAACTTTACCTTGTCCTCTTTCTTTGTATCATTGTTCACATAATTAAAAATAAAAAATTAAAAAAATAAATAAAGCACGTTGTCATGGAAAAAAGAAATTTACTTGCTATGGCTTAAAAAATTAAAAAATTAATCTTTGATCAATTGATCATTGATAGATTAATCTTTGATCAGTTAATCTTTGATAAAGGGACAGAAATAGAAAATGTAGCAAGGAAAGCCTCTAAAACAAGTGGTATATTACACTGGTGAAGGGGTGTTCTGTTTGTGACTGTAACCCAACTATAATCATGTTACTTAAATAAAAAAATATATTAAAAAAAACAAGTGATATTAGCAAAACTGCTTACCTACACAAAAAAGTGAACTCAGACTTCTCTTTAACACCATGCACAAAGATCAAATGAAAATGGATTAAAGACCTTGATAATCAGACCTGAAAACATAAGATATGTAGAGGAAAATGTAGGTAGAACACTCTATGACATTGAGACTAAAAGTATCTTCAAGGATGAAACACCACTGGTCAAGCAAGTGGAAGCAAAGATAAACAATTGGGATACATTAAACTGAGAAGCTTCTGCAGTTCAAAGTTCAAAGTTCGAAGAAAACAGTGACTTGGATACAAAGGGTACCCACAGAAGGGGAGAACTATTTACCCAAAACCCATCAAATAACGAGTTAATATCTGAGATATACAAGGTACTGATAGAACTTAACTCTATCCAAAAATGGGGAGAAGAAATTAATAGATATTTCCTTAAAGAAGAAATACAGATGGTCAAAAGGCACATGAAAAAATGCTCAACATCACTAATTATCATAGAGCTGCAAAGTAAGTCAAGGTATCTTATAAGTAAAATTCAGTAGTTTCCAGTGAATTTACTGGATTTACAAAATTATAAAATCACCACTACAATCTAATCCAGAACATTTTCACATTCCCTTAAGAGGATTAAAAATAACCCCAGGATCACGAGCAGTTACTCATTTCTACCTCCCCCGAGCCTCTGGCAACTACCATTTTCTACTTTCTGTTTCTGTGGATTTTAAGGCATTGGATATAATTGGAATTACATAGTGCATGGTGTTTTGGATCTTACTTCTCTTACATAGCATACTGCTTTTAAGTTTATCCATATTGTAACACATTACAGTGCCTCTTTTCTTCTTTGTTTGGGCAGTTGGGTGCTCCCAAGTGCTGCTCAGAAGATCTGGGGACCCAATCAGTGATTTTCAGTCAACTGGACTGGTTGTTCACTTCAAGGGCCCAAAGATGCTATGATATTTACATTTTGTGGTGTTAGGGACACCCAATTATCCAATGATACGAGGGACCTCCAGGGTCACACCTGAAGGTGGCACTTATTATCTCATGACCCCATTCTATACTTTTAAATTAATTTATTAACTAATGGACATCCGAGCTATTCCTACTTTAGAAGCTACTGTTAATAATAGTGTTAGAACAGTTTGTACATATATTTTCACTTTTCTTACATGTGTATTCAAGATTAAAATTGCAAGATCTTATTCTATTTTATATACAACTTTTTTAGGGAATTGTCAAACTGATTTTCAAAGTCGCTGCAACATTTTGTAATATTACAAGTAATTATAAGGATTTCAATTTCTCTATGTCCTTCCTACTACTTTTATTACCCATCTTTTGACGGTAATATTCTAGTAGTGTGAATTAAGTTATAATTTAGATGTCTGTAATAACAAATGATAGTGTGCCTTTTCATGTTATTTGTGTATTTTCTGTGAAGAAATGTCAAATTCTTTGATCTTTTACCAATGGGACCCAGTTTTGATTGCTAAGGTATAGTTTTTTGTATATTCCTTTAAATTTTTAAATGAAAATATATATTTTAAGCAAGATAGTTTTTCTTATTGAAAGTTAGAAAGATAAAAGGCAAGAAAAGAAGAGGTGTGAGTTCAAGATTGAACACAGACTTCTCCAAGTGTAAATAGAGACAAACCAACAATATACATGTTCAAGGGAGAGCACAGACTGGAGTAGGCTTCTTTGTGTATTTTATTAATCAGATATCTTTTCCTTGTCAGATATATGATTTACAAGTATCTTCTTTCATCCTACAGCTTTATGTTTTTTGCTTTTGTTATGCTATACTTTAAAGCACAAGAGTTTAGTCTTCATAAAATTAAATTTATCTAGCTTCTCTTTTGTTGCATATTTATGATATCTAAGACATCACTGCTTTACTAGAAATCATGAATATTTACACTTAGATTTTCTTTTAAAAAGTTTTATTCTTTTGGCTGTTATATCTTTTGGTTTTTGGTCCTTTTTATTCCACCAGACTCAAGATCTCGGTTATTCAAAGCACTCTTTGGTATATTTTAAATTAAGTTTTGTGTAAGTATGACCTTAGGTGTTAATTTATTCTTTTATATGTCCTAGTAATATTTGTGGCAAAGATTATTTTTCCTCATTGAATTCTCTTTATTTATTAAAAAATCAATGGAGCCTAAGAATAGAAGTTTAAATTTGGTTTCTCAGTTTTATTCTATTTCTTTGTCTATCTTTCTGTCAATAGCACACTGTTTTAATTACTGTAGCACTGCAGGAAGTTTTCATATCAGAATGTACTAGTCTCATTTTTCTTTAGCTCCATTATTTTTCAGAATTGTTTTGGTTATTATAATTTTTTTGGAAATTTTATATAAAATTTTAAGCTAAGCATGCTGGTTTTCTGTAAAGAATACAGTAGAGATTTTTATAGCAATTGTATTGAATCTGTAGAAAAAACTGTCACATGACTGGCTACTTTATCTTCTTAAGCATAAACATAGAGGGTCTTTCTGTTTAATTCTAATTTTTCATTCATGATATACTGTTTTTACTGTACAGAGCTTGCATCTTTTTGTTAAAATTTTTCTTAAGCTTTTGATATATTGTAAATAGAATTGTTTCCTTATATTTCAGTTTTGGATTGTTCATTGCTAGTATAAAGAAATTAAACTGTTTTTATATATTAATCTCATATTTTGCAACCTATAGAACTTAAAAATTTTTTATGTTTTTCTATTTTTTTTGGGGGGGGGGAGGCAAACCCAGCAGTGCTCAGGGATTACTCGTAGCTCTGTGCTCAGAAATTGCTCCTGGCAGGCTTGGGGAGCTATATGGGGGGCTAGGAGTAGAACCTGGGTTCATCCTGGGTCAGCTTTGTGCAAGTCAAACACCCCACTGCTGTGCGATGGCTCCAGCCCTAATTCTTCTGTTTTTATTGTGTATTCCTTAGAGTTTTATTTATTTGTGTACAAGATCCTATAATCTGTGACTAGAAATAGATGTTCTTCCTTTCCAATCTTGGTTATTCCTAGGCCCTGTTGCTCTAAGGTTACTGGCTCTCCCAGGCTCCCACAACACAACAAACTTTAAACTTGACATCAAGCAAGTAAAGTGATTAACCATGATCCTATAGGGAATTTCTCCTGGGTCACTTTACTCTTTATAAGATTCCAATGTAGATATATCTTCTTGGTTATCCTCATTCTAGGTTACCTTTACCATCTGTAATCATCTCAAAACCTTATAATTTTCTAATAGAACAACTTCAAATTTTTCTACAGAGCATTTAAAACTCTCATTGTCTCATGTATTTCTATCAAGATGTCATAAAAATAACAACGAAAACATTTTTTGTCTTTCCAGGATTTCTATTTTTTAAATTTAAAACCATAATACCGTTGTCCCCCTCCCACAGATAAACTTGTTCATGATTGATTTATAGTCTTATAATATACAACAGCCTTCACCAGTGCACATTTCCCGCCACCAATGTGCCCAGTTTCCTTCTCATCTTCCCATGCCCTTTTTCCTGCTAGTTTCTGGGGCATAAATTTTTCTTCTTTCTCTAGCTCTCTTTCTCTCTTTTTTAACAAAAACCTATAAAGAAAAAATAACCCACAGTCCCAAATAAAAAATATCCTTTTAAGTACATCAAAGTGTTTTTCTTAAATAATCATGTCCCCTGAAACGGAATTTTACTTCTTTCCTCGAAGACATAGCTGTCATTAGTTCTGCTAGATGACAGTGATTCTCTGCTGTGACAGAGGAGTTAACCCAGTTTTCTCTTTTATGGTGGTGCTAGTGTGATTAGAGAACCACCACCTGTGATGTCAAAATATTCTCAGAGGAACGATCTTGCCTTGGGAGTTTGAAGGAGCCAGTATCTGCCCATCTTTTCACAAAACAGAGCAGATGTATGTTGAGGAGTATGAGTTTCTACAGCAAACTTTCATTCTCTGAGGTATAAGTTGAAGCAATTTGAGTGTCCTATTTGGGGGCAGTGTCGCCTCTCAGATCAGAGGAAGAGAAAATAAAAATCTACTCCTAACAAAGCAATTACAAAGTTGAACTCTGGAATCACACAGCTTGAATTCAAATCCCAGCGCTGCAACTTAATAAATGTGTGACCTTGGGCAAATTACTAAATCTTCGCTCTAATCCTACTCTGCATTTATATTCCCTTACTCATACCTAACTTTTAATTTTTATCTTTAAAACAAGCATAATAGTACTATCATCTTCATAGGGTTGTTATGAGGATTAAATGAGTTAATATATGTAAAGCTCTTCACACAGTTCTTCATTTGTAACTAAGAAGATGTTAGAAGAAACAACAATTGCATGAACAATGATACCCCAAGGCAAAAGAGGTCTTCCATGTGGGATTGTGAGCTTCCAGGTTCGGATTGTCTGTCCAGGGGGAATGTTCTCAAAGTCACTGAGGGAAGTATGTGAATGAAATGTTAACAGCAGGTTAAATTTCAGAAGCTAAACACAATTTATGATTTAGAAAGAACAGTTTAGAAAAGGTAAGTATCAAAAATGTAAAAATATGGGGCCCGGAGAGATAGCATGGAGGTAAGGAGTTTGCCTTGCATGCAGAAGGTCGGTGGTTCAAATCCCGGCATCCCATATGGTCCCCTGAGCCTGCCAGGAGCGATTTCTGAGTGTAGAGCCAGGAAAACTCCTGAGCGCTGCCGGGTGTGACCCAAAAACAAACAAACAAAAAACAAAACAAAACAAAACAAAACAAACAGTAAAAATACAGTTTTTATTTGTGGGGAAGGCAATTCAATAATAAATGAAACCTCTAGTGGAGAAGGGATGGCAAACATTTTCTAAAGGGTGCCATAACTGTGATAACAACTCACTCAAGTGGGCACAACTGTATTCCAATAAAATTTTATTTACAAAACCAGGAAGTGGGCTGGGTTAGCCTGTAGACTGTATTTTGTCACTCTATGTGCTACAGCTATGTCAGGAATATCAGTAGGATGGTGACAGCTGGAGAAGCAACTTGCATAGGTAATCGGTTAAAGACAAGATTACTACAGCAATACATAAAGAATGCTCCACCATATGTGTAGCTCCAGGGGACATGTCACAAACTATTTCAGTCTTAAAGGAGGCAAATATGGAAAGTAGTGGACAAAATGATATGAGATAGCCATCCTTTTTTTTTTTTTATAAAAAGTTAACTTCAATAAAATAATTCAGTTATTTGTATTCAAAAAGAATAATCTAAAATAGACTATTTAAATTATTTCTGTCAACTCACAGAATAATTTTTTATCTTTGTTAAAGAAATTTATAAGCTGAGAATTCACAGAATTTCATACGCGATACTAAAACCTACCCTGTCTGTGACTTCCTTCTTCTACGTGCTGTAAAGATAATGCTTAAACCTCACCTGGATAAGGAAAAAGACTTAATCGAGATGAATATAGTTCATTGGCAGACTAGAAGTGCAGTCTCCCTTGGACTATAAATCCACTCAAGTAAATAATTGTGAACTATAACCCAAACTGGAAACTTGTTTCTGAATATCTGAATAGTTTTCTTTGTAGCTGCCACCTACTTAGAAATGAAGAGAGAATACTGTTGTAGAAAGGCAAGCTCTTACGTTCTTCTAACTCAATTTTATGGAATGACCTCACCGTATTTTGAATAAAATAGCCAGGATTATTTGGTTGGAGCTCTAACAGTTCTGGTATGTTAATTTCCTAATTATTGGAGACTTCAGTGTAGTTGCTATGTTTGCCTAGTCACAGGAGAAATATACCTTCAACCTGTCATATAATTATCTGAGGAATGATAAAGGCAATAAATGCATGATTGCTTTTTTATTAATTCATTAAGATAGAGATGTGTAATTGGCACTTTAATGATCCAGTGTTAGCAAATTAGATAATAATGTGATTACAAAATGACAATTATCTTTAGCAATTAATTGGCATCACCTTTCAATAGCCCTTTTCAATATATTATTGGGAACTCTCATTGCAAGTTCATTCTAAAGTCTGAGTGGTAGCTATGGAGAAGACTAAAGTTAATTAGCAAAACAAGATGATCTTTATATTTTTGATCAATGGGTCTTTGGGGTTTAATAACAAAAGTAACATATACTTTATCTCCTGAATGATGTTCAAACGAGGTATAAACTTTATGCCATGGAACTCCCACCTATAAATCACTTCATTTCTGAAATATTATGGCTTCTGGTGGGATGACATTACTTTTCGCAATCTCATTATTTTAAGAGGGAAAGAAAAGAAAAAAAAATCCTACCTTTAATAGAAAGTTAGGTAAGGATGGAAGGTGATTTCATTACATATTACATACATAAAAGCTGGCTGAGAAAGAAACAATAATGTTAACATTCACAGATTCAAATGTTTGTAAAACACCTTTACATACACAATTAAGTTTAATTCTCACAGCACTGTTTTGATAGCAGTGAATCTACATGAATAGTTCTGGAAAATGATCCAAAATATAAGCCAGTAGGTAATTCCTATCAACTAAGCGAATTTGCTGTGGCCTTAATATTTGATGTAGCATTTGACCTGTTCATATTAAAAATGTTTATATGGGGCCAGAGTGATAGCACAGCGTGTAGGGCATTTGTCTTGCATGGGTTTGATCCTCAGTATACCATATGGTCCCCTGAGCCTGCCAGGAGTGATTTCTGAACACAGAGCCAGGAATAACCCCTGAATTCTGCTGGGTGTGGCCCCCAAACCAATATATATATATATATATATATATATATATATATATATATATATATATACATAAACAGATACATATATCTGTTTATATGCACTGCACCAAAATATACTTATAACATTTTGATTAAGTAGTTATAATTATTGACAAGCAAACTAATGTTAAAATTGGTAATTGCAACATTATGTCTTGCTAACTTGAAGCTATATATTTTTCCTGTATTGAATTTCATTTCATGTCTGCTGCTCTCTCCTGAAACTGAATGAGATTAAGCATTTCTCAATAATGAGAGCAGACATCATATTGACTGATTTCTAACTGCTCAGCTCTATCTTTGATTTTTTTTTGTATACAACTCAGAGTCTCTAAGCAGTTCTTCCTGCATTTTAATATCTATCATGTGAAATTGTACTAAAAAGCAACTGAGAACATGGCAGAGTGAGAGCTGAAATTGAAGTCACTTCATGGGATCCTCAGATAATTCATTTGTAAAGACCATTTGCAAAACTGAGATATGGCTAAGTGACAATCACTAGGTACAAACCTATGGACACTCATATCTGAAATTTCAGTTCCATGTACCCAGAGTCAGTGCATAAAAATCAATCCTTTGTATTAAAAATATATTAGTTGCAGGGTGCATATTTATGACTTCAGAGACATATGTAGCACTCATTCGTTTATTCATTTGCACAATCTACAATTATTTATTAAATACCAAGATGTTGCAGGCACCATGCTAGATACTTGGCATAAAGATGTGAACAAAGCAGCTCTGGTTTTTGCCTTTATAGGGAATAGAACAGAAAGGAAGAGACAACTTTATATCCCTCTCTCTCTATGCCAACTTAAATTTAGGTGAAATTGGTTAATTTCTTTTTATTTTATTTTCTCTCTTTTTTTTACTATGTATTTCCTTTAATTTTTCACTTTTATCCCATATTTTATTTATTTGCTTCCTCTCTCTTCCAAATGGTGTTCTCATTAAAATATAGAATTTGTGTCACTCAGATGATTAAATATATTAATTTGGGAAGGGGGAGATAACAGTGTTCTGGGAACAAGCTATGTTCTATCTCATATTCCTTTTTTGATAGGTTTTATTCCTAGCAGTATTAAACTTCCCCAAGAGAAATGTTAGTATTAAAATATGTTTTACACAAACCCCTCAGAGTAGAATAAAAAATGAGAGCTCCAGATTAGGAGAGGATGGTAGGTGGATGAGAATGATGTAGGGGTGGGTATTAGAGGAAGGGGATGAGCCTTGGGCATTTTGGTAGTGGGAAGGTGAAGTAATTGTATGAGACATAAATGACAACATGATTATAAATATAATAAATTTTAAAAATATCTCTTGTTTGTTTTGAAGTGTCACATTCTCTAGGAGATTGGTTAAGGTTTGATCCCACCGAGCTCCCAGACAGGAAAGGTAGTTCCCATTCCCCTGTTCGATTAGGACATGGGGAACAGTTCTAGTTGTAGAGGTCCGCAGGAAATAATTCACACAGTGAAAAGGTACAAGAATGGGTTCAGGAAATCCAGTGCTCAAGCAAGGAATTCAAACCATAAAAGCTTTCTGCTCCTAAGATAGAGTGCAGCTCAGTGGAAGAAGACCAAAGAATGAGCCTCAGCCTTCCTCCAACCCTTGCTTTTATTGACAAGAATCAGGTACAACACTAGGGTGGGAGCAGAATACCAAGCAAGGAATAATCCAATATACTATCACCAGGTCACACCCTAGGGTGGGGTACAATAATTGATTAGGGTAGGATCAGTAACTCAACATCTTTCATCTTCCTTTTCTTCACTTATTCTGTTGGCTGGCGGGACTCCTAAACTCTGCTTAAGCAAGGGACTTGGAGCCACTCCCACTGGCTTTTAGAATTCAGTGGTTGGGTCAGCCTGGCTTTAAGATATTAGGAGCTATTAGAGGCACCTCTGAGGTGGTTGAAGAGTGGACATGCATTGTTGGGGGTCAAAGTTGAGAACTCACACACTTTTAGCATATGTTCAAATTTTAGAGTTACTTCCCTGGCCACCATCTTTATTCATTTTGAACAAAGGAGGAATAGAAATAAATGCTATTTATTGAACTCCTCTCCCATGGTATTTTCTGTAGACAATTTTTAATTTATCTACAACTTATTTCTCACAGGAAACTTGTGTGAAACTTTTGCCATCCTCTTTCTTTGGATAATTAACGATGAGTGAGATTTGATAACTTGTCAAGGCTCACATAACTTGTATGTGAAAGGAACTGGGTTTTGAACTCAATCCCATGAGTTTAAGAAGTCTTTTTTTAAAACAAACAAACAAACCCCAAATCCAACACTGCTAAGGCTGGAGTGATAACACAGCAGGTAGGGCATGTCAGAAATGATCTCTGAGCACTGAGCCAGGAGTAAGCCCTGAGCATGGCCAGTTGTAGTCCAACAACCAACACACACACACACACACACACACACACACAACCCAATCAAACAACCAACCAAACAACCAACCAACAAAAAACAAAGCAAAACAAACAAAAATCCACCCCCACTGTTAGTACAGTTTTATATTTTATATTGTATATATTTATATACACATTTTATGTATGTACATTGTACATATTCATATACATATACTCACATATATATATTGTATATACATACATTGTATACAGTGTATATTTTACACTGTATTGGCTACACTTTATATTTATATATTTTATATTGGATACACTGCTTTATATTTATTTGAACCTATCTTGTTTTCTTTATTTAAAAAATGAGACAATATTTCTCCTTCCCTAACAAGACTGATTTAGGCACCTTTCTTTATCAATTTATAATTTTGTATTTTGGTTTTTGGGCCATACCTGGTAGTGCTCAAGGGTTGCTCCTGGTTCTGAGCTCAGAAATTGCTCCTGACAAGTTCAGGGGACCATATGAGATGCTGGAAACCAAACCTGGATCCATCCTGGGTCTGCCGCATGCAAGCCAAATGCCCTACAGCTGTGCAATTGCTCCGGCCCCACAACTTATACTTTTTATTTTTTCTTTAATACTATAAAGATCTATAAATTTGATCTAGTTCCAGTTATGTTACAAAACTGGCTGTGTCTTTTAACCTATGAAGAAATATAAAAACATTATTTTCTCTGTTTTGGATTATGAGGAAGCTGACCCCACAATATAGCATAGTTAAAACAGGGTCTCCATAGAACTGTATTTTCACATTTCATTAACAATCGCCTTTCACAGCTAGAAAACTTTAGGTACACAGGTGTAAACAAATTGATTTTGTATTACTCTGGGGTTAGACTAGCTGCAAGTTTAATAAAGATTGTTTTGCTGGGGTTTACATTTGATATTTTTAACAACATGATTATATTGGTTATGCTGATGCCTTCGAAGCTTTATCATCGCTTAGCATTTCTTAGAGGGCGGTTCTAGGGTATTTGTAAATAAATATCACTGACTTCATGTTCTATTTTGTTTGTTTGTTTGTTTGTTTTTGGTTCTTGGCCACACCCGGTGACGCTCAGGGGTTACTCTTGGCTTGTGCTCAGAAATCGTTCCTGGCTTTGGGGGACCACATGGGATGCCGGGTATTGATCCCAGGTCTGTCCTGGGTCAGCCGCATGCAAGGCAAACACCCTACCACTGCACTATCGTTTTTATTTTTGAACATGATTTACTTAACACAGACATGAGGGTTTTAGACTTTACTTTGGATATTAATATAAATTTTTAGATAGAAAACCATTTTTTTCTGGCTGATTAAAAAATGGTTTAAATTCTTGAAAAGTTATCTTTAGTTGTGTTGCCAGTGGAAATTCCTTGGATGACTTAAATAAAGGAAGAGGGTATAGAGAAAGGAAGCAGCCTGAAGAAAGAAATCTACTGATTTTCTATTCTCCCTCTCCCTCACTGGGGGAATTGCTTGGGAAATTTAGGATTGGTGAAAATATATGATGAGTTCCTATACAGCACATAAACATATGTTCCACCATACTCATGAGGCAGCTGTCAAGTTGTTCCTGAAAGCTACTTGCTCTATATGGAGTGGGAAATGATCCCTGCCACCTGATTTCTTGGGGAGCTGTGGACTCAGGCTAGAGTCAGAAGTTGCTCTTTGTAGGAAAGAAAAGTCATTTCTAATCCTATCCACGCTTGTCAAGTCCAAAAATAATTCTAGAAGGAGACAAACAGTGGGCAAAATATTACAAATTTATTGGGAAATAAAGGGTGGTTTCTGGAAATAAACTACATATCTAAGAATAGATGACTGAATAAAGAAACTATTGGTACATATATATAAGGGAATATGTCTTGTCCATAAGAAAACCATGTAATTTGTTGTCAATATGAAGGAACCTTGAAGATTAACATGCTGTATCAGGTTATTTATAAAGAGAGAGATAATTGCTCTTATATGTGGGATATAAAGAAACATAATGGTGGAGTAATGAATGTCCATAGACAATGGAGACTGCAGGAGAGTAGGTATTCAGTAGTAAAGATGTCACCTGAAGGGATTGGGGTACAAGATGGGGAGGGGGGATGACTATGATGGAGGGAAGCATTTAACTGGGAGGAGAAGGTGGTGCTAAAAGGTGATAAAGTGTTATGTATGTAACATTATAGCAACAGTTCTGTCAACCATAGTGCATATATATTATATAGAGTTGTTTATATATAAATTATATGTATAATATATACATATATATAAATGCCCCTCATAGAGACAGACTGGTGTGTGGAAGACAAATGAGAATTGATAAAGATAAATGAATCCTGGTGAAGGGATTGGTGTTGAAACAATGCCTGAGCTTAATCATGAATAACTTTGTAATTTCATGGTGATGAAATAAAAAAATGTAGACCACCAAATAAAGGGAGGTAAGAAGAGGTAAGTCATGATACAGGCTCAAGAGAGAGCTTGGGCTTCTCCACAGTGGAGTGAGCCCCCAAATATGCATGTTAAGAGGAAAGAGCGCCATGGACATGGGTACTGGCAGGCAGCACATGTACTCGAAATCACATGCCATTGGGTCAACATGTGTGCGCTACTCCTTTGTCCAAGACAGTTTATAGATACTCTTTTGAGCTTCCCTAATCCTTCATTGCTAGTGGGATTGCCAATGGAAAGAGTCAAGGCAGATCAGTCTTCTTTTGATATTCCTTACCTCTCTCATTCCAGAGCTAGAGCCTTTCCTTCCAGGGATCCAGCCACCTTTCTTTTCAGGAAACCTCTTTACATTTAATCTGAAATTCTGAAGCTCAGTGACTTTTCAGTTGCAGAAATGGCTCCTTTATTTCAAAGACCTCCATGCTTTTGGGCTAGCTCAAGCTTTACAGACTATTTTCTTCAAAAGACATGACCAGGGTACCTTTGTCTACAGGCTCGCACATTTATGACTGTTTGCAAGAAGACCATAAAATTGCCACACACAGAAAATTCATGTTAACAAATAAGGGATTTTAGGAATTAGAATTAATTTTAAGGGCCAAAACAGTGCTCTTTTGTTTCAAGGCTTGTCTAAAAACTCAAAGTTATATGCCTGAAACAGCTATGGTTGTAATTATTAACAATGGTGACACAAAATAGTGTCTTCATGCATGTTAGAAGGAATCTGCTGGAAAAAAGATGGGTTTATTTGGAATATATAAATTAGTAACTTATCTTTTTAATTTAATATTGACTAAATTGCTTATATTGCTTTAGATACCAGGAGAGAGAGGAAACAAAGGGAAAATTAATAGGTTCTTGCTTTTATGGAAATTAAGGTGGAATGAAGAAGACAAAAGTTCTTAAAATATAGAATACTCTCAGTGCTAGTGCAGGATGGATTCCTAGCAAATAGCATTACCTTCTAAAGCACAACCAGAAACCAACTGTCAATCACAACAAAATCTTACCAGCTCACAGTATGGTTTGCTTGATCGACCCATGCATTTATGTATCTGAAGATTGGTGACTGTGGTGCATGAAATTGAAGGAGTAGAGATGAGGGAAGTGATTCACGGGGTGATATGTGGCACCAACAGTCTTTCTCCTCATTGCTGTTGCCAGACTACCTTGCCAGGACACTGGCAGAAATGATGAGTATTATATTCTCTTGTCTCAGTGAACCTTTTAGCAGGGGTGGAAGACTGCTTCTTGCTAAAACTAAATTCTGGGGCAAAAAACGAATACTGGTGCTTCAGGTTAGTTTCAGCAGGACCAGCTAAGTGTCTCTCTTTGTCACATCCCTATTTACAGATGTGAATACATGAGGTATTTTACCACATCACAGTGGCAGAGAACCTAATGCTGGTCTTTTTTTGTGCAAATAAGGTTCAGAGATGGTGAAGGAAGAAGAGGGGTAGCATAAAATTTTGCCTTTGGACTGTGGCCCTCCTTTCTTCCCCATTTGCAACTGTTGTGTTCAATCCCAATTTTTGATCTCATTAAGTTTTTTTTCGCACCAGGACCATATAAATAAAGAAGAATTCTAGCACTAATGCCTCAGAAAAACAAAAAGAGCTAGCTAGGAGAACATTTCTGCAGGCAACCATTGTAAAAATAAGATGGAATTACTAAAATAAAATAATAAATTTTTAGAGCAAACATAAAGACGCAGAATTGGAGAATATAACAGATACAAGACAATTTATGAACTCTTATAATAAAAACTTAAAGGTTCTTATTTAAACACAGAAAAGCATGTCCAAATGTTAAAAATAAAAGGCTATAAGACAACAAAAAGAAAACAAGCCTACTAAACATTATGTCGTAAAGAATATAAATATTGAAGATAAAGTGATGTAAATAATTTTAATGAAAAAGAGATAGAAAAATAAATTCCACATGAAAACCATATAAACTACATTGTCATTCCAGAAGGTGAAGGGAGAGATGATGATGATAAGACTATGTTCAAAGACACTATTGTCTCTACCCTGAATGCACTCAATCTCATCAAAGAGATCATAGCTGAGAACTTCCCAAACCTAAGGAAACCGAGGGAAAGGATTATCTTTGCCAACTAAAAACTGAAGTCAACATCCAAATGTCTAAACATAAAAATGACCTTATAAATGACACATAATTGCTAAATCATCAAAAAAAAAGTCATTGATTTGGGCAGGGGAGATGATACAACTTGAGTGCCTTGCCTTTCTTGGCGCTGACTGAAGTTTGATCCCTGGCACCACACACAGTTTACTAAACAAGAGTAAACCCTAACCATTGGCATATGGAGCCCCAAAACAAAGGAAAATGTCAATGAGATAAATTTTGAAGGATATTGGGGATGAGTGGGAAATACTAGCTTGTTTGTTTTTAGAAACTATTAGACTTTCTTCAGACTTCTCAGCAACACTATGAACTAGAGAAAATAAGAATGACATTCACGTTACTAAAATATTAAAAACTTCTAGCAAAAATGTATAATAATGCAAAGTTATTGTTCATATATAATGTAAAAATCAACATGATGTAAAAATCCAGAAAAGAGAAACTAATGAAGTTTTACTATCATCAGACCTACTGTGTAAAAAGTGTTGAAGGAAGTTCTAAATGAGAAGACAAATAGAACATAAAATCTTGATTAAAGTGATAAATTAATATTAATAAAGAACAAGTAACATAAACAGTAATATGAAACATTACAAAACATACGGTGAAAGTAAGGAAAGGACAGACTATGTGTAGTTGAATCATGATAATAATGAATTTCTTAGATATGAAGTGTTCATTGTCAACCAGAAAACAATAATCTAAAGAAGAGACACAAGAAAAATATCAATAAATTGAACATATCACTAAAGAAAACCAACCAATGAAAAGGTAGATAGAAACAAATGAAAAGAAAAAAAAGAACAATAGAAATGTAAAAATACCCAAAAGAGATAGCAGTAATTAACTTCTCTATGTCAATTATCATCCTAAATGTGAGTCTGCATGCATTATTGAAAATATAGTTTGGATGAATAAAATCCCAGAATCTACATCTTTTATGCATAATAACTCATACCAGATATAAAGACTAACATAGGGTCAAAATAAAAGGCAAATATTCCCAACCGAAATCTAGAGAAAAAAGGAAACATTTCAAACAACCAATTTGATAAAATAGACTGTTAACCAAATGTACAGAAACAAAGATGTCTATTATATACTATCATGGGGTCAATCCATCAAGAAGATTATAATTATGACCAATATTACACCACTACAGGTATATCCACATATATAGAACACTCATTAACAGATCTTAAAAGATACACCAAGAGCAACTGAAAATAGGGATCTCAACTTAGCATTTTTCACAATGAGCATATCATCTAGACAAAAAGCTCACAAGGAAATAACAGCCTTAAATGAACTAATTTATGAATGAACATAATATAAATGTATATATAAATCCCTGTCAAAGAAATGAAAACACTACTCAAGTGCATATGAAGTATTGTCAAATAGATCATATGTTGTGCAAAAGTCACTGAATATATGGAGATCATATCAAGCATATTTTCAAATCACAGTGGTATGCAGCTGAAAATCAGTAACAAAAGGGGTTTAAATTTAACCTCAAACATACATAGACTAAATAACATATTTCCAAATGACTCTTGAGCCAATGAAGAATGAAAGGAGGAATAAAAAATTACTTGGAAAATTAAAAAGTGAGAAGAAAAGGTGGTCAGCTCTTATGGGATGGAGCAAAAGATAAATCAAGAGGGAAGTTCACTGTAATAAATAAAACTCAAAGCAGTAAATGGAAAAGCCTCAAATAAAAAAGACTAACCTTTCATATGAAGAACAGGAGAACTTAAAACAAATAGAACCAAAAATTGGAAGGGAAGAAATAAAGTAAAAATAAAAACCTTAATGTACAAAATATTAATGGAACTAGAACCTTTTTTTCCCTTAGCAGCAATATTAATAATTTCTTAACTAGACTCACTAAGGAAAAAAAAAGAAAGAAAAAGGCATACACACCTGGGTACACGGTATACCTTAGTACATGTCATTTGCATCTCCCCTTGAGATATGTATTTTCATGCTTTCATGCTGGGTTGTGTACTGTGTTCTCCATCTTTGGAGAAACCTGTGCTTTCTCTTGAGCATAGTATTCTTTAGTTATCTTATCCTCTTGCCTCCTCCTCTTCAATATCTCCAAATAAAACCTCAAAAAATTTGATAAAATAAAATGAGAGTTTAAAGCTAAAAGTGCAGAAATGCGGGGCCGAAATGATAGCACAGCGGGTAGGGCATTTGCCTTGCACATGGTCAACTCAGATTCTATCCCAGACATCCCATATAGTCTCCCCGAGCATGCCAGGAGAGATTTCTGATGACAGAGCCAGGAATAACCCCTAATTGACACAGGTTATGACCCAAAACCAACCAAACAAAATACCCTGAAAAAATGCAAATATTATCTATGTGCAAATGAATTGGGCAACCTATATATATGTATATATATGATATATATATTATATATAATTTGTGGCTTTTGTTGTTTCTAAATTATTTTTTTAGGGTTCATAATATGCCATCTTGGGTGATAATTTTCTTGGCAGGCAGGATTTTAAACAATGAGTTAAATTTAAAATTAATTTTACTTTTGCTAACTTTTATATGTTTTCTGGCTTAGTCCAATTCAAGTAAAATTACAAATACATTGACATAGTTTTACTTTCATATCTTAGTATTTCAACGTTTACAGTATATATAGTGATATACTTACTCTTTTTCATCACTGATACTTATTATTATTCTGCCTATTCTTTAAGAATTCTATTTCTTTAGTAATCTTTTCCCTAACAAATCAGCTAGATTGCTTTGATAATCTCATCTCTTTTACATTAGCATGCTCTTTTCTTTATTATTCCTATATTTCTCATTTCTTTGTACTGACTTTCTGTTCATTTTCTAACATTTCAAAATGGATACTCACTGAATTGATTTGCAGTCTCCTTTCTGTTCCAGTTAGAGAAAATAATACAAACCAGGAATTTATTGATATGCTCCTACATTTAGAAGTTAGTTAGAAAAGCAGGTACAATTGAAGAGACTATCAAATGAAGAAAGAATCTATGAGAGTTCCTAAGAACAGGAAAAAAAAAAAGATGATGGGAAAAAGTGTAGAATAATCAGTGAATTTATCTGATAAATTTGACAGCCTAATGCTTCAAAAGAATCTGAGGACTTGATCCTCACAAATATGCTAGTGACTTTTGATAGATAACCAGACTTGGGAAGTCCTGTGGGTGGACAGCCTCAGGAGGAGTGATTCAGGGCTGTGGGAGGCCTGGCCAGCAGCAATCACCCTGATGGCTTTCAATCTCTAATCTGATAATGAACTCTCTGCTTTCTCAACCTGAAAGACTTATATGAAACCTGTGCTCTGTTCTTTTGGAAAATCACTTAGGTAAGACCTGTCAAGAGCAAAGAAGGATAGAGGGGTTCCTACTTCTTCCTAATACTTAGCAGCTCTTCAGGAAGAAAACCTGTGGCTTTGGTTTTAAACCTGGGCACGACTGTTCCTCCTCAAGTACAATTTTTATCATTCACCCGCACAGAACCCCCTGCAATTCTGGATGTCTCATCAGAACCAGAAGGCAGAGGGGATTCTGATTTCTCATCCTAGGGACATGTGCTACTTCACAGCAAGTCTGTGCTATTTTGAGTAGCTTTCTTTAGAGTTTGGATGAAAGAAAAATAAAGGGCAGAAACATTGTCACTTCTATTTACCAATATTTCAAAAACTCTAGTTATCGGGATTTTTAAAAGTAGCAGTCATATATATAACACAAACCTCATTCTGTTTGCCTTATTTTACTAGAAAACATTGAAGATTGGTGTTTTTTTTTTTTGCCCATGGAAATACTTAACAATGGATAAATCTATGGATAATTTGCCTGCTGGACATACTGATAGCATGGCTAGGTATTGATAATGGCAGTACAGAGGAAGCACTCCAGGTCTTCTTAACCTTGAAATATAAAACAAAGAACCCAAAGTGGATGGGACCTGGGGCCAAGTGGGCTCAGGAGCATTGAGTGGAAATAAAAAATGGTCATACCTAAATGCCCAACCTAAGGTCAACAACAATAGAATCCAGAGACCCAAACTACAACAAGCTATACACAAAAGGGATCCGTCATACTAGCAGTCCAGGGAGCTAAAGGTGGAGGTATAGGATGCATGCTGGGAACTGTGGCAGAGGGAGGTCAACAATAGTGGTGAGAATGGTTCTAAATGACTGTCACTATGTACCTTAAATAAAATTGTGAAAGACTTAAATGATATAAAAAATTAAAATATCAATAATTAAAAAAAAAACAAAGAACCGAACTTGGAACCTATTGACTTGGAGCTGTGCATAAAATAAGTTCCATTATTTCTTTAGTTTATCTGATTCATACTTGATAAGACAAAAAGAGTCTATGAGTCAGGCATGAAATAATAGCAAACTGGTTCACCTAGAGTGCTTTAGAGAGAAACCATCCATTCTGCTACTTTGGGCAAAAGCTGTTTGTGCACAGTTTAAGGCGTTATTAAATATGGTATTTAGTCAATACAACCCCAGGTAAATGATCTTAACCCGCATATTTGGTAAAGTTTAATAGTTACTAAAAAGGTTATATTTGTGGATGGGGATATCAGTCATCATGAGAGAGGTTTAAGCAATTTGTTGAGTGGTTTATCAGATGACACAAACCTGCAATGTTTGAATATTTTATAATTGAGTAATTTAAATTCTTTAACTTTGATCCTTACATATAAGGTAGGAGTCAGAGAGAATTTGTTCTGTCTATACCATAATATTGTGATTTGTAAAATTGTAAATATATTGACATAGTTTTACTTTTATATCTTAGTATTTCAACATTTACAGCATATATAATGGTATACTTACTCATTTTCAACCCTGATACTGATTATTCTGCATATTCTTTAAGGATTCTATCACTTTATTAATATTTAAACCAAGATATTATATGCAAAGATCTGTCTATAATCCATTTATCTATTTACTTATCTATTTTTACTGTAATGACATCGATTTATTTTCAGAAATTACAATTATATTTTATTCCTGTTACTCGTTGTTAATCATTAAGGCAAGCAAGTTTTTTGTGGTATTACAACACAACCCCAGTTTTTCAACTTCCAGCTCACATAACAACCCAAGATTATCACAAGCCCTTGGGAAACTGAAAAAAGATGAATATAGTGTATAAAAAATAACCAAAATTTAAGGTAAAAAAGCCATTAAAATGCTTTGCAATTACTCACAATATGAATACTTTTATGCATGTGTAGTATAAATATATATATGTTCTTGTATCATTTTTATAACTAAATATATGTAAATATAATCATACAAGAATTTTCTCTCAGGTCGGAATGGTGGTGTAGTGATAGGGCATTTGCCTTGCATGCAGCTGACCTAGGATGAACCGCAGTTTTATCCTCCCCCAGCGTCCTCCTATATGGTTCCCTCAAGCCAGGAGCAACTTCTGAGCACATGGCCAGGAATAATCTCTGAGCATCACTGGGTGTGTCTCAAAAACAAAAACAAAAACAAAAAAAGAAAAGAATTTTCTCTCATGATTATGAAGGCCAAGAGATTTCCTAATTAGCTATCTGCAAGTAGGAGAACCAAGAAAGCTAGTGGTTTACTTCAGAGTCCAAATTGATGGTAGAATACCTCTGTCTTTTAGGTTTAATAAGGCCCTAAATGTTTCCCCTTGCATTGATGAGAGAAATCTATGCTACCACGTTACTTAGCCTACCCTTTCAAAGACAAATCTTTTCCAAAAACACTCCAAAACAATCCTTTATCAACTATTTAGGCATCCTTAATCCTGCTCAATATGACACATAAAATTGTCACATTTTGAGAAAAGAGAAAAAAGAAATTAAAGAGAAATTAGTTCAGAGAAAAATACACAGCAACAACAATGTAAATGCTAAAGGACAGTAATAAGGTGCTATAATTAGAAGAAAAGTTGTAAAGTTTTTATTTTTATTATTATTATTATTATTATTATTTGTTATTGTTTTTTGAATCATACCTGGGGTTACTCTTGGCACTGTGCTCAGAAATCACTCCTGGCAGGCTCACGGGAGAATCATGGAATGCTGAAGATCAAACCTGGGTCAGCCGCATGCAAGGCCCTACCTGCTGTATTATTATTCAGGCCCAGTTGTAAAGTTTAAAGATTTTCAAAAACTCAAAGATTATTTATTTAGGGACAGAAAATAAATAAGTCATGTGAGTTTACTTTTCTATCCTGGGTCTTTGACAGACAGTGCTGTGCTAGTCAACCACAGTACATTTTTAGTCACAGCATGTGAGGAGCAAGATGAAGAGTGATCCCCAAAGTTAAAGCACTTGCTGTAGGAATTGAGGTTGTCACTTACATCTAGTTGGAACAACATGGAAAAGAGATTAATAGAGCTCATTAAGTTATTTTCTTCGTACCAAAACAGATGAACAGAGCTAGTGGGGTAAATGCAGTGATACAAGGATGCGGTTCACACAGGATGGCAAGACAGTACTCTTTGTTGCTACCACTAATTAGTGAAAACATGCACCGATGATAAAATATATTTAACAACTATGATTTTGTTTAGTTCTGGGGATATACCTGGAAGTACTCAGAATATTTTCAGTTCAGTGCTCATTCACAGGCTACTCTATTTCAGTGCACAGGGGTTCTTCCCATTTTAGATATCAGGGGCTACTCCAGAAGATATTCGGGTACCATGCTGTGCTGAAGATTCAACTAGGCCTCCTGAATACAAACTACTGTGTTTTCCTGAAAATAAAGCATCCTCTGGAAAAAGACCTACATATAAGTTTCCTTCTGGGCAAAATATAAGGCCTCCCTCTGAAAATAAGGCCCCTCTAGACTCTGCCTCGGCATAAAAATTAAATGACTGTAAACTGGTTGCTAGGGCCATCCCAACTGGTGTCTAGCAACCAAGTGACAACACAGAGTCCTGATGACATACTGTATACAGGTAATAAATTTCCTTTATTTTCATTTAACAATAAATGTGTATGGTATTCTTCTTCATGAAAAAATAAGATCCTCTGAAAAAAAATCCTAGTGCACCTTTGGGAGCAAAATTTAATATAAAATACTGTCTTATTTTCGGGGAAACAAGGTATGTGCTCCAGCATATCTGGAGTTATCTTTGAGTTATCTCCCTGAACCCTCAACCAGGAGCTTATTCAACTTGCTCAAACGATAACCAGATAACTGTAGTATTGACATCTGAAATGACATAATCAAGCTCATACAAGTGCTCAAGCAGGACTAAAATCCATATTTGTTTTGCCTATTTGAAAATTCAAGAACCATTTAGAGTAATTTTATTAAAGACTAATGCGTAGAAACATGATGCAAAGTAGAAAGGGAACATATTTTTATATTTGAGTCAATAGGGTTTGAGTCAATAGGGTTTGATCCAGGATTTCAATAGTTAGAGTATTAATTTATTTCCACTGTTAACAGAGTACTACAGATAGAGTTGCTTAAAACAATTGACTCACTGAAATGTGCTGTAACTGTTTTGAAGGCTGGAAGTTTGAGATCATATAGCTGGTAGAAATGGCTTTTGAGGACTTTGACAGAAAATTCATTCCTAATTTCTTTTCTATTTCTTTCTATGGTTTGCTGGTACTGGCTGTATTTTTTTGCTTCTGGGCAATCTCTGTTTTATGTGGTATTATTCTTATCTGCATGAGAATATATGTCTTCTTTTTCTTTAAAAACTTTATCTACCGATTGATTTGTTGTTGGGCCACACCCAGTGGTGCCCAGAGCCCACTTCTGACTCTGCACTCAGAAATCACCCCTGGCAGGCTGGGGACCACATGGGATAATCAAACTGGGTCCCTCATGGGTTGGCCCAATGCAAGGCAAATGCCCCACGTCTGTTGCCATCTCTCCAGCCCCATATACATACATATATGTATATATATAATGTCTATATATGTCTTATAATTTACCCCACTTCCCTTTAAACAAAGTAGGATACAGTTATACTGGACTAGGACACACACACAAGTGACTTCACTTGATCTTACATCCAATATTATAATAAAAATACTAGGATTCCAACATGTGAATTTTGGGGAAACAACATAACCAACAATGGTAAAGTTTTCTGTAGTAAAGGTTGGATTTCTGGCTGTGCAAACCAAGTGGAATCTAGTTTAATGTTGGAGTCCAAACATGACTGAGGCCCAGTGTTCTGGAGTAGCACCCATGAGAAAGCTCTAGAAAAAGAGGCAAAGACCTTGGAAACAGCTTTTCTGAAATGAAGCAGGCCTGGCCCATATGGAACTGATTGTTCTGAGATAAATATCTACAGACAGGCTACAGGCTTCCATACCAGGCTGCACCTCGTGCAGGCATCCATATCTTGTTTTTGTCTTCTTGCAACAGGCACACATTCATGTCTTTCTCCCTATTCTATGGTCCGCATGATTAGTTCCCCTTTTGATTAATCATGCTAGACCTAATCATGTAGACACGACCAGTAGAATATAAAAGGCATTGCTATTGACCATCAGTCAGTAGTTTATTTCGGTCTCATTATTGCAACTCTGCACACATGTACCCCGTCCCACTGAAAGTTGCCGATAATAGATCATGAGGCTAAATTTATCGGTCAGTAAAATTATATATTTACTGCATAAAAAAGGATATTCAAGGTGAAAATTATTGTGATTAAGGGGACCTGGTCAGTAGGTGATACCTTGTGGTAGAGAACAATTTCTATAAAACTTCAGGGTGATTTATGTTTTTTTTAAGGCTCAAAAGGTGAATGAAACCAAGAACATTCTCCTTTCAGTCTTCACATACAGCTCCCTTTCTCAGCCATTCTTTGCAGTTTCTTAGTTGCTTTCCCAAAGATATTCTAAGTAAAATGTAATATATATGTGCATTTCTCTCCATCTCTTTTTCACATATGTAATAACCTCTACATCTGGTACTTACATACAATTATAGTGTATACTTAGTTCTTTCTTTTTAATTAAATAATTCTTAGTTGTTGTCTTTCTAATATCTGTAATTTCTTTTAATAGGTACATAGCATTTCATTTTATGAACTATCATAATTTGTTTAGTAAGTTCCCTGTGGATGTTTGAGCTGTTTGTCTTTGATTGAAGTGATTTCTAAGGAACAAGCATGATGATTATATTTTGATGGTAGGTCATATACCTCCTAGATATTATATCAATGGAAGTCTGTTTATTGAGAGAAAAATGAACTGAGTTCCATCAGAGGATTGATATAGAGTGAGAAACTGGATAAATTCTTGCTGATTTCATTTTTTTTTTCTAAACTCCCCAGGAAATCTTCAGTAAAATTGACATCATTGGCAAATGCTTTTAGCATTCATTCATCCATGCAACAAATATTGCACTGTTATGTACCAGGCACTCATCTAGGTACTGTCTGCCCAGAACAACAGTGAACAAAATAATGTTTCTATCATCTTGGTATTTGCATTGAGTGCAAGAAAATAAAATTAAAAGCAAATATAATACATATATAATTTTCTAAAGAAATGGGACCAGAGTGCTAATACAGTGGGTAGGACATAATTTGCCTTGTGGCCAATCCAGCTTTGATATGTGGCGTCTCATATGCTCCCTTCCTAGCTCATGCGATGCAAACTCCCTACCCACCTTACTATCATCTATAATTTTCTAAAGACATGGCACAAAAGTAATAGCCACACAGAGTGATCCCTGAGTATGTTTTAGGCAGAAGTAAGCTGAGGGCACTATCTGGTGTGATTCAAAAGCAAAACAAAAAATAAAGGTAAATACATTTGGTAGGAACTTCAGGAAGACAAAAATGTTGGAATGATCTTCCGAGGAAGCTCTGCTGTGTGAAGCCTTAAACGTGGTGGGCCAGTAGAAGCACTGAGATCCTATGCAGCATCATTGCAGTGGGTTATCTGAAAAGCTTGGTATCCTCCATTTCATTCCCACAGAGCCTGAATCAAGCAGGATTTTGCTAGCAGGTGCTGACTCTGCAGTCAGAACCTGAAAACCATCGTGTTTAGAGATAAGTGAAGGAATTTGAGGAAGAGAGAAATAGTAGCCTGGGGGAAAAATGTGGTTATTTTACCAACAGATTAATTCGACATCACTGAATTGCTAAAATGCCTTCTCATCATCCACTGTTTAGCAGGGGGCAGGGAAAATTATTCATTATTCAACATGAGACAAAATGAAAATACCACACTTTGTAAAACATGCAAGGTTACCTACTATGGTAACTGCTTGCAGAGTTTTAATGTGTCTGCAGTATGGCTAATTAATTTGCTCTGAGCTTCATTGAAATTCCTATTTGAGATGATTGTCTTGGTAACTGAATGCACCACAGAGAGCAAGAACATTGGAAATGCTATTTGAAGCTTCTGTAGCAATATTGGGACTTTCTTACCCACCATTTTAAGGACTTCCCATGGTCTTGCCTTAAGTTCTCTCAGGGCAGGGTTTTCTAGAGGCACAACAGAATAGTATTGTATTAGAATCCAGGCTCTGAAATGAGCCAAATCTTGTATTTCTCATTTACCATAGTCAGTGTGTAATCTCAGTCATTCAATGTCCCTGTTCCCCCTGAAATTAGAATAAGTTTAGTACCTATCTTAAAGAGGTTCCGTAGAGACAGAGACAGATGTGCTTGCAAAACACTCGATCAATTAAGTTCTCAGTAAACAGATATATTTTCTCTTTCTTATTCTCCTCCTTTATCATCATTATGGCCACCATGATAGTAATGATCACTAATTTTTCTCCTTTTTTTATGAGTCTAATTTGTATATTGATAATCGCACTATTGTATCCAAACTAGGAAAACTATAAGGCATTGTTAATACAAATGGAACTATTTCCAAAGTTTTCAAAGAAATAAGACATTGGGTATCCTGCAGCTGATGCAGGGTTTGCTATTGCCTACTGTCTTGTGCTCAATATTGTCATCTCTTTGGACTCCAGTATACACCTTGGTAGGACAGATAAATTAATATTGTCAACCTCTAGTTCCAAAAGCACTCCAGAGAGTATGTTTAATAAACCACACTTGATAGGTTAAGGTAGGACTGGTTGCATCTAGCCTATTCAGTGCTTAAGAAAATAGTTGAAACTTAAAAAATTTTCAGACTTTAGAAACAAAATTCAGCCACATGTGAAGAAGTATATATTACAAATAATTGGAATCATTTCTTCATCCTTTTAGAAATAATGTACTTTTATATGATTTATTTCTCAACAGTGCTTTTCTCTTGAGAATGTTGATAGTGTCTTTTTTTAAGGTTTTAAATAATTTTTATTTTGACCATAGTGGATTACAAATCTTTCACAGTAAAATTTTAGGTACATAGTGACATTGAATCAGGGACATTTCTACCACCAATGTTGTCCTCCCTCCACCCCTGTTCCCAGCATGCTTCTCATAGCTCCCTTCTTTGCCCCTCAGGCTGCTAGTATATGTGGTCCCTTCTGTGTCTAGCTTGTTGTAGATTGGTTATCTATTCTGTTGTAGTTGGCTTTGGATTCGGTGTTTAAGTCTGATCATTTTTTATTTCTACTCAATGTTCATACGACTGTTTGGTCTCCATTATTTCCCCCTCAATTTATGAGGCAGAATAAGATGGTTCAAGTTGTGTGGTTCTGTTTGAAGGAAAGAAAAATATGGGGGGGGTGGCAAAAATCAAACAAGCAAAAAATGGGAGGAGTCCTTTTAGAGGCTATAAATATCAATTTAAGAGAAGAAAAGGGAAAAGGGAAGAAAAACATAACAATAATACAAAAAAAAAAATCAAGCAAAAAAAAAAAAAAAACAACCAAAAAGCACTACAGCAATAAGGACAACCACCAAACAATAACCATGGTCCTGAAATAAAAACAAAACAAAGCAAAAAAAGAAAACAAACAACAATAACAATAACAAAAAATTAATTTGTGCTTTTTTCTCTTTAGTGTCCTTTTTCTTTGTATTTTCCAGAGTTTCTGGTTTATATTAGTTTAAACAAAAGAAGTTAGAATGAATGGAAAATACTGAGTAATCATTATAATACCTAGTACTTTGTTGCCAGGTACTTTTATCTCCGATATATCAACCACTAGGAAATTTTTGCATTGTTGAGACTTCTGGTTTTAACCTCATGGTTTGCATACATAATTCCTTGAGAACACACCACAAGAATATTATTAAACAACAATTAACCTTGTGAACAAAGGAAAAGTCACAAACGTTATTTATTGTATTGCTAATCTTAATAAAGACCTAATGTGCTAATAGTTTCTCATAGAGACAGCTGTCATCAGTTAAATAAAAACATCATTATGGTGCATTCACAAGTATTGATAGAGGCAGAAACTCCTAGTTTTCTGATTGCTGACAGACATTAAGCTGGTTTATGACTATTTATTCCAATAGCTTTCTGTTGTATTCTGTTATTTTATGACAGTCTATTAAACACATCCACATGTACCCACATCTATTGGATTTTATAGCTGAGAGGCAGTTTATGAATGTCTCACTCAACATTTTATTTTTTTCTAACTGTTACCCAAAGACCTTTAGAGTTTCTCAAAAATCCATGAAGGACTTTCTGGCTATAGGACAGTGGTTGTTTTTCTGGGTGAAGCAAGGCACTTTGGTTGGTTACCTTGATACAAGATTTATCTTGGCTGTATCATTTTGAAGCAGATTGTGTCATAGCACGAATAATTGGGAAACATCATAAACTCACTGGTCCTTATCTAAGTCATGCCTGCAATCACTACCTTTGATCCTTACTCTGTCCTAATCTCTTCCTGTAACGTGGCGATTCTCATTTTCTATTTTATTCACTTCTCTACTGTTTGAATTTTAATGCATATTTATTATTTTATGCAGAAAAATATTAAGGCTATTTCTTAGAAGTCTGATTAAATTGTGATAGGCACTTATGAGCATCAGAGTTATCTCCCTGAACCAGTATTATACAAGGATATTATGAAATGAAAATGTATTATTTTCAAAAGTTCTGAAAGAACTGCTAGAAATATAATTGGAAATTTCCTATGCAGTCTGGAGCTGGAAATAAGGGCTAAATATCCATACACACGGTGTCTTTTACTCTGAAATAAGGAGTAGAGACTTGAGATGTAGGTCGGCCAATGACAAAGTAAATTCCTAGAGGATGATTGCATCGCATCTGGTCTCTGAGTCCCATCCACCTGCATAACCGCTTTCAACTTTTACTTTACTTCCTCACTCTAGGAAGAACTAAGCCATAGTATGGCTTAATTTATTTATTTTTAACATTGCTTGGTGGAATGATGCTTTTTTGTTATGCCTGCTGCAATGAACTTATCACACATTTGATGATTTTAAGTAACAGTTTATTCTTTCATAGTTTAAGGGGACAGATGTTCAAAATCAAGGAGTCAATGAGGAGACTCTGACCTGGTTTCTTAACTTCTGGAGTCTCCAGGTGTTCCTTGGCATCTGGCTGCATAACTCCAATTCCTATGTCCCACTAAGCAGGGATTTTCCTCTGAATCTGTGTCTTCTCCCCTTTGTCTCTTAGAAAGACTTTATGGTCCACCTAGATAGCCTAGAGTAGACTTATCTGCTCACCTTGTAGCCCTTAAATATTATATCAGCAAATGCACTTTCCTGAATTAGCATCAAATCTTTCGCATTTTATAAATTCTAGAAAATAGGATGTGAATATGTATTTAGAAGGTTACCATTTAATCTATTGTGTCCAGTAATCAAAAGAGAAAAGGGAGAATAGCATAGTGAGTAGGGTGTTTGTTATGCATATGGTCAAGCCTGGGTTCTATCACCAACATCTCATCTGGCCCCTTGAGCCTGCCAGGAGTGATTTTGAAGTGCAGAACTAGGAGTAACCCTTGAGCACATCTGGGTATGGCCCCAAATGCAGAAAAGTCAAAAGAAGAAAACAAGAAAATTATTGGTGGGGTTTTTGTTAGTTTGTTTGCTCTTTTTTTAAACTGAAAGTTTAAAAGATGTTTTTCTCAGGAGACAAAATGTTCCTTGGTCCAAACATCTGTCTGCATCTGTATGTCACTTCTCTGGCTTTGGAGTCTACTTCCATGTCAGCTAGAGCCACTGGTTATTTTTGGCTCTTCTATATGAGTTTTGATAGAATAAAACTTCTAGAACTAAATGTAAGCTTGGACACTCCCACTTTTTTTTTTCTAATGGCTTCATTTTTCTGTGAGAAAATAGAATCCCATAAATGAAAGGACACAGTTTTTGAGTCCTTAGGGTTTCCAGCTTAGTCCTTATTTTACCCATCACCAATTCTGGGACCATGAACACACCACCAACGCTTTCATTTCTTCTCTGATAAAGAGATGATAATAGTTCCAATGCTATCTTGCTAGAATTGTTTGAGTATAAGAATTCTTTGAAAATTGGTATAAAGTTCTATTTGTAGTATTATTCAAATTTTAACATATATTTAAAATTTCTCCTGAAATGTGTTTATGCCTCTCTAAAAAATGTGAACAGAAAAATAGGTAATTATGAACTCTGAGCTAGCAGAGACTTATACCATCATTATAACCTGAAGCTCCCTAGCACGTTATTGCAAACCCACACACAAAAAGATAATTTAAAAGTTTAGAAAGGTAAGTAAAGAGGCAGCTAATAATAGAACCAAATTAGAGCCGACTTGGCCAATCCATAAGTTTAACGAGACCAGGCAGGTGATATAAAGAAATAGAGTAAGTTTAAAGTAAGATATATAGGAGCAGAAATGAAATGAAAAGTGGGAGTTAACACCATGGTTGGTGGTGACGTTGGGGAGTAGTGAAAGGGCAGTGTGCTGGGATGTGAAGTATATTTTGTTTTAATCAAAAAAAAAGGCTATTGTTCATTTGATTGCTGATGATTTCCATTAAGATAAAAACCCAATGGGTGAGGTTTTCTAAGGAAGATATTTGAATTTTTGCTCACATAGTCCTGTATCATTAGGTGGTTAGGATTGCTTATGCTGTGATAAAAGATATCCCCCAAGTCCCAGAGGATTAATGAGGTTTCTTTTTCTCCTTATGCAAAGTCCTCCAGGTGTCTGGGCAATTCTCCAAGGCCGCTTCCCTCTATGCATCAATGCAATGAACTAGGTTATTAACACCAGGACTCCATGTTGCCAGCAGTGGAGTGTTAGCACTGAATTATGTCCTCTCCAAAAGGTATGTTGGAGGACTCACCCCCAGCACCTTATTTAGAGATGAGGGTCTTTAAAGAAGCAATTAAATGAAAATGAGGTCAGCAGGTGGTATATCTCAATAATGTAACATAACTCATGTCCTGATATTAAAGGGAGCAATAGAACACAGACAGATATGGAAAGAAGCAGGTAACGATTTGGAGGTTTGTTGCCACAAACCAAGGAATTAGAAGTATCCAGACTTGATGTCTGAAACAGAAACTTCCCTTGCAACTTTTGAGGGACTGGAATCCTGCACACATTTCCATCTCAAGCTTCCTATCTCTGCAATTGTGACATAGTGCATTTCTGTTGTTCAAGGACTCAGTCTGTGATCCTTCATTGCAAAAGCACTGTAAACTGCCACACTGAGAAACAGAAGTATTGGGAAATCGCATTTAAATTTTCCCCACATTTCCATGTTTTAGTTTTAGCTCTTGGTCTATTGGTCAGTATTAGAAGATTGGCCAGAAGAGGATACATGGATGTGGATAATTACTCATAGTAGTTAATGTCTATTTATGATTTTAGGGTATGACTAAGTCCACAGCTAAAGAAAGAAAACAAGATGGATGAAGTTCTCATTGAAGAAGTTAAATGGTTCATAATGTTATTCCGGACAAGTGGTAGACAAGGACCTAGGCTGGTCTGTTTATGGGGTATGTTTCTTATCAGGGAATACAGATTTGGACTATGATCAGGATAGCACAGTGGTGAATGAGAACTTTTGGTATTATGTGGAGGTTTGAACTTGGGAAAAGAATTTCAGGACCTGAGACTTAGACCATTCACAAAGATTTTTAACTAAGATTTGTTTTCTAAACTATAAATTTAGTTACATTTATTTTTTCTATCCTATGCTATTGTAAACTTTTTATTTATTTATATTTTTATTTTGAGAGGAACACCTGGCAGTGCTCAGCTGTTATTCTTCGCTCTGTGCTCAGTCATAACTCCCCACAGACCTCAGGGGACCATACATGATGCCAGAGATTTGAACTGGAATAGGCCACATGCAAAGCAAAAGCCTACCTGGTATAATCTCTCTTGCCTATATCCTATCCCCTTTTTCTTCTCTTCTGAAGACATATACTTCACCACCACAGCAACCAAACTAGCCCTGCCAAGCACATATAAATTATAAATATTGGGGAAGTTGGCTTTTAGATATTAATTCTGGGAAGTTTTGCACTATTAGTGGTATTATTTTTAGAAACATGCAATCTAAATTTCAAACAAGTAGCTCAGAAAATAATTTTATAAAACAGTTCATTGTTGAATATGGAACTCTGTGTGTGCACATGTACATATTTACAACTTTGATTTATATTCAACCTAGCAACCTAGCATTTTAAAATTATTTGTGTGCAATATACTTTACTCATGTGCATATAATTTTAAAATAATATATCTAGATGCTTTCAACTGAATTTCCCTCAGAATATATATCATATTAACTTGGCTTATGGATTGTGCTCAAAATTATTCTTAAAGAACATGCTTAGTTGGCTTCACCGAGCCAACTTTTTTTTTTTGAATATTCTATAAAGCAAGGGAAAGAAGTGAGACAAATTGTACTGTTCATGTACTGTGGCACAAGCTAGAAAAATATAATTGGGCTTCGGGCCAAATTCTGAAAGCAATTGGAGCTGCTTATGTCAATTGGGCATAATTATGCCTCAGCAACTGTTGACAGAAAGAAAAATTGGTAGTGATCTGCTTCCCAAGACCGGGGATTCAGAGAGACTATTTGGGCTCCAGATCACAGCAGATGGGTGCGTGGAGAAGCCACTGATTTGTCATTTGCAGGGAGTAGGGAATCCTCCAGTTTGGAAGAGTCCTTGCGAATCAGTTGCCTCAGGCCATCTGTGCTAAGGCTGAAGGCAGCATCATATTCTCAGTAAATGTTTGTGGAATGAATAATGAAGCTTTCTGAGAATTTCCCAGCCTGTGCTTCTGCCTTATCTTTTCACCTGACCACAGAACGGGTCATTCTCCAGTGAGCAAGGGAACATTCAAGGCCTCCTCTGAAGAGCCTCAGGCTTTGCCCCTAGATTTTCCCCCTTTCAGCAACTATTTATCAACCTAATAAGTACTAGGGGCTCTGCTAAACCTCAGATGACTAGCTAAAGACAGCCCAAACTAGAAAATAAAAAAACACATCAACAAAAAGTAGTGTCCTGACAAAAAGCGAGCTGTCAAAGTGGGCAGCACCTTCCATACAATACTGGTAGAAGTAGGGGAACACAGAGGAAAAAATATTAGCCAGTATTTTCTTTTTTGATTTTGAAGGTTGTAATCTGCCTGTGCGAGGGGCTGGAGACACAGTACAAAGGTTAAGGCTCTTGCTTTGCATGAAGTTATTACCTACACAACACTAGTTTGAAACCTAGCACCATGAGGAGTGATTCCATAGCATAGAATAGGTATAGTCCCTAAGGCTCCCTAAGGCCCACTGGGTGTGATTTCAAAACAAAATAAAAACTAACAAAAAGAAAAAAACCCCAAACAAACACACAAAAAGATTCTTTTAGTTGCTGCCATTCCTGACACTGATCCCCAGAGCCCATGGGATTCTTGGGATCTGTACCTTCAGTTTTCTGTGCTTCATCGTATTTTCAATCCACTTGTTCATTGGTACCACCCTCCTTGACATATAACTGTGATCAAGCGTTTTACCCCCAAGTTCTTAATTAATAACTGAGTTCTGGTGCTTCCATTTTCCTTTGTCGTTTACTACACACCAGCAAGTTAAAAAGGTTTGACTTGATCACTGGTCCTCCTTCCTCATTGCCCCTTCACTCATCTTTACTCTCAATGTTGTCCAGAATCCCTGTGGGGCTTCAGTGTCCTTAGTCCATTTTAAAATCCACATTTTTAATATCTTGGGGACCAAGCTTTTCCTAAAACCTCTTTTCTGAGCTCAAATGCCTTTGGGTCACCTTTCTGGTTCCTTGTCTCATGCACCTTCCTGAGTAACAACAGTCTACTCACACTTGTTTTTGTTTTGGTGCTCAGGACTTAATTCCAGGAGGGCACTGTGCTCATGGATTACTCCTGGAGGGACCATTTGGGGTGCTGGGGATAGAACCTGTGGTAGAAGAGCGCAAGACAAGCACACTACCTGCTGAACTATGTTTCTAGTCCTTGTTCTATCCACTCTTAAAATTGTTAATTTTGTCCTCCATGAACTTGGAGATATGGCTCAAAGGCAGAGTGGTTGCTCTGTAGTTATGAAGCTGAAACTTTCATCATTAAAAAAAAAGTTGCCACTGGGTGTGACCTCAATCTTCCACCATATCACCTCCCCTAACCCCATTTGAATAGTAACTACCTTATTTTCCTCCTCACCCCATCTCTAGTTACTTTTCTTGAGGGATTTTCATCCACTTTCACCTTAGCCATTCTATTTCCCATCCTATGGACAATTCCCAAATCTATATTTCTGGTCTAAATTTCTATGCTGAGCTGCTAGAGCATGTTTAATGTTTCCACTGTCTCTCATCTCAGGAGCCAACAGTAAAGCTGTGAATGTGAATCTCCATCTTTCCCTTACATGTTACCACCCGCAAAAGGAAGCATGCACCAGACATGGCTTTTGCCTTCCTGGTGCAGTGCCTAATTTTCCTCCCAAAAATTATCTGCCAAAAGGCCCGTTCAGAGAAGTCAATCACTGACCCTTCTCGTGGATTATTGGCTATAATTCTGACACGGCTGTGACATTACATTTTCTCTTTATTTGAATTTTGTCTCTTTTGCCACTATAGAAATTCGGCCTTAGCTATCCTGCAGACAAAGAAATGTCGGTACCGAAAAGCCCACCAAAAGTTCCCCACTGGCTAGTTTATTTGTAACTCTTCTAGTATAACCTGGCACCAGTAGCTTGTTTTTTCTGAGTCTAGCTCTATAATGGTAAACAATTATTTCCGTCCCCCCCAAAATCTATTTTCCAGCAACTACATAAACATCATAAATATCTCTGTCTCCTTCTGGTTTCTTGAAAAACCTGCTCTAGCTCTTGTTTCACAGCCCTCTAGCAGGGCTCTTTCTCACCTACATAAAATAGTTATTTGATATGTAAATTCTAAGGCCTGGTCTCATTGGGAAGATCCTCTGCTCGTTGTTTTCCCTGAAAATACCTTGCATATCAAAGTTTGTGCTTAAAAATGTCATCGGCTGAACAGTAAATTTGTCTCTCGACCATTGGACTGGGGTCCCCATACAATGCATTTTGTGTGGTCTCATTTATTTCATTTTCATGTTTCATATTCGTCCGCCTTGTGTACCTGCTTATTCCCAGTGAGGATTATCTGACCCACTAAGGTTTTGCTTAGGGATGCAAACATGTCCACAGCACTAACACATCAGCTTCTCTTTAGTAAATGGCTCTTCCATACTCAGTTGTTTGCGTCATGTCACAATGAATCATGTCTTATCAGTCCACTTGTTAGTAAAATGAATTTTCCTGCACTAGTGGGTTCTTGAAAATGAAAGCTTTACATACAAAACTCAGATGCTAAAGAAGATAAAGCTTGATTATACAGCTCAAATAGATGGATCCAAGTTCCCTGTATAAGATGTCACTAGGTGTGTGTGTGTGTGTGTGTGTGTGTGTGTGTGTGTGTGTGTGTTTGTGTTTTGCTCTCTGGTTCAGATTATTATAATCATTCTGGTTGCCTCCAGTGTACAATGATCTTGTCTCGTCTTTAAGCCATCCTTGTCTTCAGTGTATATGTTTTTGATCTAGAATCTGTCTAGTTGAGAGCAACCCTGTCATCTATGTCACCTTTTTGAGGCTCTCTGCTTTGTAACTAGCTGTGGGCCTCTCTAGGACTATACTACAGCTTCTTCCCATTGTCTCAGATTTCCTTAGTTTCTAATTATGACCAAGTGAATGTGGTTGAGACCCCTGTGCTCAGTATCTGGTCTCTGGAAGTATAAACCCAGTCTGGTTCCACAGTCTGTCTTCTGAGCAAACAAGTCCTGGCTGGTCTATTGTCTTTCAGCGTGTTCAAGTCTTTCTTGGTTCAGCCTTCTATGTGTCTTCTTTCCTGACTGAAGCTTTTATGTGCTGTTATTTGCCATCCTAGCCATCCAATCATCTATTATTGATTGGATACCTTTTCTGGCGCTTGTAATTAAAATGGTCAGGATTAAGTTAAATTTAGAGCAAGTAGTTTATCTGGTACTCCTCTCTTCCATTCCCACTGTATCATTTTCAACTTTTTATTCCATAGATAATTCCTTTTTCCCCCTTCTTACTCCCACTAACTCAGTACTGACCACACATTTTTGATTGGCTTGCTTGCAAACTTAGCTTACTACTGTAGAGGATTGAATTGTGGTCCCATGCACCAATTTCTATATTAAAGTGCTAATGTCCAAAGTGACTGCAGATAGAGACTTTAAGGAACTAATTGAGGTGAATGAGGTCATAAAGGTGACCCTGTTGAGAAGAGGAAGAAGAGACAATAGAGCTTTTCTTTCTGCCCTGTGAGAGCATAAAATGGCTTATCTCCAAGCTAGAGAGAGACCAAAGGAAAATCTTATCCTGCTGCTATTTTGAATTTGGACTTCCAGTCTCTAGAACTGTGAGAAAACTAATTTTTTTGATGTTTAAGTCATTCAGCTTCTATTTTGTTACTGTAGCACGAACAGGCAAATATACCAAACTAGATTATTAAAAAACAAATTTCACTACATGTCTGTCATACTTACACTTCTGTGTACATTTATTCCCCTCTCAATCTGCTCCCATTTCGCACTGTAGGATTTTCTAAAAGGCAAAATGTACCAAGATCTGTTGTGAAAAAAAAAAAAAAAAAAAAAAAAAGGTCCTTGAATGGATTAATTTCCCTTGTTCTGGAGGTCCTGATCCCCATGACTTCCATTTGAACCACAGTCATCACTTTTCTCTCTGAATGTTTTTTATTTTTATTTATTTATTTATTTATTTTTGGTTTTGGTTTTTGGGTCACACCCAGCAGCGCTCAAGCATTCAGGCCTTTAGGCATTACTTCTGGCTCTGTGCTCAGAAATCGCTCCTGACAGGCCCAGGGGACCATATGAGAATAGAACAGGAGTCTGTCTGGGTTAGCCCCTTGCAAGCAAATGTCCTACCGCTATGCTAATCACTCCTGCCCCTCTCTGAATGTTTTGTGACTTGATCTTCTTCCCTCGCTGCAGGTGTATTTTTTCCCTCCACTTCTACCCCCAGCATTTCTTGAACCTCAACTGACTCCTCTGGACTGTGAACTCTGGTAGGACAGTTTTTGAGTCATCTGTCTTCTGTAGCCACCATTCTGTTTATCACTTGAAATGTTATAGGTATTCAAAAATACTTATGAGAGAAAATCGTTTATTCTCAGGGATACAAAAAAACTTTGGCAAATCAGTGTTACCACGTGAAAAAGTCAGGTGGGGAGTTGCCTCTACTTGGATCTACTTTATATTATGACCAGCTATATTTTTACTCATGCTAGTGGTCCAAGAACAAAAATATTATTATTATCATCATCATTATAAGAATAATAATAGCCATGGTCAATAATTGAGTTGATACTTTTGTCTGAAGCATGCCATGGATACACATAAAACACCACGTTTAATCCTCAAAACCACTCTATGAGCTAAATTTATAATTATTGCCATTTCACAAATGAATAAAACTAGATTTAGAGTAACAAACATAAATTATCTCCAGACTGGAAGTGGTGAAGTTGGAATTTGACTCATAACCTGTTATTTTCCATCTCTCAGTCACTTTATTGTTATTTCTAGCTTAAATGAGGGAGCTGTAAGATTACTTCCAAGTTATAAACAGAAATGACTTGCATCAAAATCTAGGCTGAAGTGTGATTTTCTAAAATCTCATTCCATTTCTAAGAAATGAAATAAAAGTTTAGATCTGTTTCTCCAAGTCATTTTCAACTTTAGATCTCTAGGATCTAAATTCTCTAGAATATGCCCAAATAATAAATTCTGGGTAAATTCATGAGTGTCAGGATTTCTTTATAATTTTGCCTGATTGAGTATATGCAGGATTGAGTGATAGAAAAATATGGCAGGAAGGGAACAAAACAGAAATCACAAACTCATTGTACCAATTTTCTTATTTTTGCCATTTTACTCATTTTATTCTCCCATATAAATTCAAAGACACCAAATAGATGGCATACCTTACTTGTATGATCAAAGTTACTCTAGAAATGTGTTAATAATCAGGCTACAGAAATATTTAATCAAACTCCAAGTCTGTGCTTAATTTAGAATTAAACCCTATTAGCCAATGAATCTGAATTTCAACAGACATGGAAGAATTTCTACTTCAGCTTTGTCTTCTAGAATTGAAAGAGTAGTGTAGAAATCATACTAGAAACTCTTAGTTCAGTCAGAGAATACAAGATGTCCCTGAACATTTTATACCAGGATAATTTATAAGGAGGTTACATGAGGGCTTAATTTGCTATACTTGGCCAATACGGTATTAGATTAACAGGTGACACTGAAAACCCCACGTGAGTATCTAGCAATTCATTTTTCTACTTCTAGATGAACTGGGTCATGAATGTCAGCTCTTACTATTTATGCTTTGCTTAAGGTGCTAGAAAATACTGAAAATCAAATTCAAAGAATATTTTATGTGGATTATATGGTACCCTCAGCTTTCATGTGGATCAAGATAAGACATAATCAGCAATTATTATTAAGGCCCAATCTTGTGCTAGGATCTAAACTTATGATGTTGAACTAGTCTGAGATGATGTTTACAAGTCTTATTTTTAAATTTGTGAGATAATTTGTGAAACAAATCTACATATGTATGTGTGTATCGATCAATCTATCATCTACCCTAACAAGAATAATACTCAAAAGTGAAATTATTCAAGGGAAACTCTGATTCAATGACATTTAAAGCAATACTACTGAACTCTTATCAATTAAAAACTCATCAGAAGGGAAAAAGTTTTTGAATGTAGGCAGAAGCAGAAATTCTTGAAGCACTTTAATTATCTATTCAAGAGTGTACAATTCTGTTCTTGGCAAGTATTAAAACAAAATACCCTTCTGTAGAAACAAATATGCACACAGAGCAATTTTTATATGTATACAATGCTATATAAGGTTTTCTATATAGGGTGTTTTGTTCTTCTGAGATCTTCTGAGTGCTTCTTTGTGTCTAAAGCAAGCATGTTTATAAATCCCATAAAGCACATGAGAGCTGGTGGTGAGTCAGAATATTTAAATAGGATCAATCTTGGAAACACAAGACCATAAAATTGTATCCTTATATCTCTTAGCCATTACTGTTTGTCTATGATTTCTTCTCTTATGGCTGAAAGTTTTTCTTTTGTTAAATATGTGATGTAAGATATGGCTTCCTCATCTACGTAAAAAGCTTACTCTGAATGGTTTCATAATGACACTCTTAAATATACCTCCTTCACATCTCCTATGCCATTCAATCCACATGTTTGGAACTAAGATATTAAAGGCCAGCCATAAGGCATCCCTTAGCATGACACACAATGGAGGAAACTGGAGAAAGATAATAGAGTCTGGGAGAGTTATTACATCAGGATGCATCTCTGGCTTTATGTGAAGGAGTGATGAATAAAGGTGGATAGAAGATAAGAAACCTTGGCCGATCCTTGGGAGAATTCTTGAACTAAAAGTCAATCAGTGGAGTTTGCCATAGAGGCTTCCTATGTTTCTTCATTGCCTGGAAGCTGCTTGAGGGGAAAAATAGCCTTGACACTGTCGGAACAGTGGCATTCTCTCGGATGTCACAGCGGCAGCAACGTGAGGTCCTTGCTCAATAACACTCTCCTGCAGTGAAGAATGTGTGAAGCCCATTTTCAAAGCTTCCACAGCTTGTGATTCAATCACAAGTTAGGTCAGAAAACATGTCTCCTCTATGCAACAGATGGGAATACATTCAAGATTCTGAGGGAACATTTGGCAGGAAATTACCAATCTCAATTACTGTAATTTCTTTCCAGGATGCTGACTGTCTTCTACATGGATGAAGTCAGAGAAGAAGTGATATTTGGGAAATGGGATGAATTTTGTTCTTCTGTTTCTGATACAAACAAGTTTTATAAATCTGCAAGAATAGATGAGGTCTGATGAGGGACCCAAACATTTTAATCAGAAATTATTAGACAATCAAAGTCATATAATAGTTACATTGATATATTAGCCCTAATGTTTCTTTTTAATGAAGGAAAATTGTTTTCTGGAAAGAATTTAAGCATATATCAATTTTTTTCTGCCTTCATTCCACCCTCTTCTAGTTCAATATATTACAAATCTTTGAAGCAATGTGTCCTAGACTTATGCATGCAAGATTTGTTCTGTCAACACAACTCAACACAACATGGAAGGACACATCACAACCCAAGTTATTATTTTCTTATAGTTTTGTGGGCAAGTTGATCATGTGAATGTCGAAAGAGTTCAGGGATGTGACCAGGATCCCTTTGAAGTTGAAGGGTATGAAGTTGTGGGTATGAAGGGTAGTTGTCATGATAAGATAACCTTGAAATTTATAGTTGAGAAGCACTTTTCTGACTAGGGCTTCTACGGTCGAGGAACCAATATCTGTAAATTCCTCTAATATTTAATATTAAGTTCTTTGCTTGAACAGTATGAAGAAGCTTTTATTTTAAGCTTCTATTAAAATGATCATAATATAACTAAATACCCCTGAAGCTAATTTGTGTGTTAATTCTTTTGCTTGTTTTTTTTCGCTCTTTCAACAAGTATTTACCTATTTAGTTATTGAGTAATTCAGTTACTTTCTGCAAGTAATTAAAAAGCCACGGTTCTGTGTGTGTGTGTGTGTGTGTGTGTGTGTGTGTGTGTGTGTTAAAAGCAGTTAAAAATATCTCTACAACGAGTAAAAGTCTAATAAGGAATGAACTAGTATAGAGTGCCTAAAATTGCAAACAAAGGAGGACATTTTGAACATCCATGTTAGATATTATGATGAAATTTTAAATATTTTAAAATCATATTTAATCATTATAACAATACTGTGAACTAATTTATTTCCCCCATTTAGTAATCACACAAACTAAAGCACAAGAAGGTAAGCTGTCTAGTCAGAAGCTCTTATCGGGATCTTTCTGGTACCAAAGTCTGAGTCTTAGAAACTTAAGACTGTCGTGCAGTCTCATCTCCTTAAGTGCTTTAAGAACACAGCCTTGGTGAGTATGAGGCTAATGGGGTCTCATCAGCCTACCCAGAATTCATTAATTCATTTCTATTTTCTCCTTTCATTTCAGTTTTATTTTTCTTTTTTTGGTTTTATTTGACTTGTCTACCTGTTGTGTTAAATAATTAATGATGGGGCTGGATGGCGATGGATGGAGGCCTTTGTGCTTAGGCCCCAGCCACGTGGCTTCATCCCCCATAGGCCCAGGTGAAACGCGAAATCACTCACTCACAGGCAGGCTTCAGGAAGAATCATCTTTATTTAGGCCCTAGCCACCACGTGTGTGTGGCCTATCTCATAACCTTTTAAGCATTCGGCCATTTTTAGCCCTGCATCTTATAATTCAGTCATCTTCCTCCGAAAGCCCAGCAGGGCCAAAAGGCAAAAGCCCTTAATCCCCTGTGTTCCGGGTTTATCTACCTCTTCCAAGACCCCTCCCAGGAATGGGCTGGGTCTTGCAGGTAAGGTCACACCCAATATCCGGTTCCCAAGACCCCTCCCAGAAATGGGTGGGTCTCAGGTCGCTACAGGTAAATCCAGGGTGGAGTAACATCTACCAATGCCTTTTCTCTCTCTCTCTCTTTTTTTCTGACTTACTTTGTTATTTTGATGTGCACTTTGGGCCTTTTGCATTTCTATCTCTTCATCTCTATGTTCTTCATCTTTCTTGAATCATATCTGTCTCCTCCCTTCTACCTTCCCCTCTCCTCCCTTCTTATCTGATTGCCCATTATATTTTCCAAGGAAAGTACCTTATATTTAAAAGTGTGGTCCTCTGTATTTCTCATAATATGTCCAAATAACAAGAACAGATGATTTTACCTTTTTTGGGGCTCTATTCCTGAATGGAAGAGTTAGGTAACTTTTATTTGCCTTCTAGTTATCAGTGAAAATGCTCCTTTGCTAGTACATAAGAATTTTAATTTTTTATCCTTGTTATTGTCAGATTCTGTTTTCTTCCACAGATTGCTCTTATTCTCACCAGAAAATTTGGTGAAGTTATTCTGTCTTCATTTTCTGCTGGGTTATGAAAGGAGGAAATAGCTTTTCAGATGTGCCAGATATAAAGGCATCATGTACATTAAGATAGCATACAATGTGGAAATCTCTGCTAGATTAAAGAAATATATATTATTCACCTGGGGACAGAATCAGGGAGAAAGAAAAAACTCTAATTAGCTCTTGCTTTAGGTTAATCTTCTCTTGTACTATGATCACATGGTAATTGCAGTTCTTTTGGCTGGAACATCCATTTCTTCTCTGCTGATGGCCAATGTGCCCTGTAAAGGCATCATCAGGGAGAAGTGGTGATTTAAAGGGTAATATGGTAGTGTTTAAAAAAATTGTCTTTAGAAAAAAGAAGTAAATCCCATCTTACTTATTTTTAAAGGCAATTTTAGCTTTTGAAAAGACCTACATTATCTTTTGAACTGGAAGGAAGAAACCGGAGCAATTGTGGATCAATTTTATTCTTTATCTTAATTTCCCTGGCATGTCAGGCTACATACCAATGCATAGACCCGCACAATCCTAGTGAAATGGTGCCTTCCAAGATTTCTGAGTCTCTTTTTTGAAATTTCAGTTGTAAAGATGCATATTATGGTCCTGCATTTTGTGGTAAGCCCCTTAACCTTTTCAAAGAATGTAATAATGACAAACCAATTATAATAACTCAAGATCTCATTTCCCTTCCATTTAATAAAAAACTTAACTAGGTAGAGTTAGGAAATTTCTTCTAAATAAATGACCTTTACTTGGCCCTTGGCTAGAAAGGCCCTTTCCCATCCTCCTGTGAAATGGCTGCTAAAAAGTTAATGGGATCTGAAACTGAATTAGTAAACAAGTTATCCAGTTCAAGGAAAATTAAAGTCCCATTATGCTTTGTTTAGACTTTGTTTAGACTCTCAGACTTGAAGCCATACTTAAAAATTACCTACAAACTGGAATTTGTAGGGGAGAACAATTGGAGCACTATGGTGATAAAAATCTACATTTTATAAGTGTGGGTGAAGTAATTAGGTTAGAAAAGAGAAAAATCTGAAGTGCAAAACGTAAGAGGCAGATAAAGGCTAATACTATACTTATCACAGTATGGAATTCATCTTTCATTCTGGAATATAAGACACTGATACATAACAATAAAAAGAACCCCTTATTGAATATTTATCATGTATGCTTTGTGATTTCCATTAATTTTTTTGTTGCTTCATTTTGTATTTTTTGGATGGGGGATGGAGGAGATGAGAAGCCTTCTAATTGGTACTCAGAAGGCCCCACCAGTGCTCCCCCAGTGAGTCTTAGCAGTTCAATGCCAGGGCCAGAGGATATGGTGTTGCTCAGGTTCTTGTAATGCAAGGGATTTTCTGGTACACTGGCAGGACTCAGGGGCCTCCAACACTGTACCTGGTGATGCTAGGAGGACCATGTGGTAGCAAGGATTGATTGAATCTGGGTCAGTGCAATTAGAGACACATACCTTAACTGTGCATCTATTATAGCCCAGATTCATTTTTTTGTTTGCTTTAACCATTATCGAAATTCAGAGTTGACTTTATAATTCCCACTTCACAAATGAGAAAACTGAGGCTGAGGGAAGTTAAAAATCTAGGCTGAAGTCAGACACTTAATAAAGAGACAGTTCAAACTCAGGTCCCTCTGACTCTAAAAGTCATTTTCTTAGAGACACTCATTTCAGAAAGAAGTGGAGGTGAACAAAATGACTGCTTGGATGGAGATATTTTTCTTTTTCTTTTTTTCTTTCTTTCTTTTTTTTTTTTTTTTTTTTTTTGCTTTTTGGGCCACACCCATTGACGCTCAGGGGTTACTCCTGGCTGTGCGCTCAGAAATTGCTTCTGGTTTGGGGGACTATAAGGGATGCCAGGGATCCAACCAGGCCCGTTCTGGGTCAGCTGCATGCAAGGCAAACACCCTACAGCTGCAACATTGCTTCAACCCCAAGAGATTTTTTTTTTTTGAGACACACCTGACAGTGCTAAGGAATTACTTTTGACAGGACTCAGGGGACTCTATAAAGTGCTAGGGGGTGGAACCTAAGACAATCCTGTGCAAGGCAAGGACTTTACTCCATCGTGCTATCTTTTTGTCCCCCAACAACAAAAGTCTGTTTCATTATATGATGGTGTCTTTGTGCCTTCTCACTTGCTACTGTAAGACACTGCATTACCTTCTATTTCTACGCATTAGTAAGGTGATTGCATTCCACTCATCTCCATTTACAGGGAAAATGCCATGGCATGGGTTCAATGGAAAATTTCTCCCTTGTGTTCCAATCTATTGCTGATGTGACAAGGACAGAATTGTCAGAGCAGCTCCTAATTAAATAGTTCAGAGCTTCATTAGGAAGATGTGGCTGCATTCAAGACTCACCAGGCAAGTGTTGACATCACAGCTGACACTAATTGGTCTCTTGGCTGGCAACCTCAATACAACATGAGGAATGGACACTGAGTGGAAGGTAGGGCTATCAGGCTTCCTGAAGTCATGTTTGAGGCAGACTCAGCGACCCTTACTACTGATCAGGAATGCCTATAAGCATAACCTAGACACTATGGTGCAGCTTGTCACTTTGACTTCCTCTCACTCAGAGAATCAGTGACAGAGCGCCTAGATCCATGACACTATGCTGTTGTACATTTGCACACATATCCATAAATGTGCATATGTGTACATGCGATACAGGTTCATATGTGTATGCTCTCAGAAATTGGATGAATATAATATAGCACAGTTTCTGCTCTTTCTGTTGTAGATGTAGTACTTATCTATTTAATTAATCTTTCCCCTTTGGGGATGTGATAAGATTCAAGAGCCCAGACCATCCTAGGAGACTTTCTTTTGGAAGATAAAAATGAAGTTTTGCTCTTGTACCTGAACAGCCTGAGCAGGTAAAAGGACATGAGTACTATTTGTTCAGTTCCAGCTCTCATGGCAGAGTTTTGTTGAGAACATGCTGTAGTATGGGGCCTTCCCAGCTCAGATACTCAGAAATTCAAGAATTGACTATTACATGTCCAAGCTTACATAGACCACTAGAAAATACCAAGACAGGGCCAGAAAGATAGTATAGCATGTAATGCTGATCCACGTTTTATCCCTGGCACTATTCATAGTCTCCTGATCACTGCCTGAAGTTATCACCACCGGTGACAACCTCCATGCCCTCCACCCTCAACTCGTGATCCTGACATTTTTTTAATATCATAAAGAGCAATTCATCTTTCTTTGATTTTATAGATACTGAAACAGATTTAAAAAAGAAAGGCTTATTTATGTAAAGTCTTACAACAGGCAAGAGGCAGAATAATAATATGTTTCTATACTTTTGAGCCTAAATGTATTAGTTTCTCTAATATGTGACTCCCTTTTTGGCATATTATTTTCTTTCTAACTTGCTTTTCCACCTGTCTCTCCATGATAGACAGCACACACATTTTGCATATTCTTCCTTGTCTTAATAATCTCATTAGTGTTTTAGTAATATGCTTTGCTTGATATCATACATATACCCTATAAAAGCACATGGTAATTATAAAACAATTAAATAGAGGTTAATTTTGCCCCAAGGATACCACATCGTTCTACTTCTGGCAGAATCAGCAGTAAGATTGTGTTTATTTTCCCTTCCCTGTGGCCCTAAGGAGGAAGACATCGAGGCTGCCTTTCAACCAGCAACCTACAAAGGACTTGAGATGAATTACACTTTCAGATTGATATGTGCCCTTTGAAATGAGAGGTACAAGCTGAGCATTTGTAGGATTAGAGAAATACTGTGACAGTTCTTACACAAATTAGTTTTGAGTACTTGCTCATGTATAACCTGGTTAATGAATAATGCATTTTTGAAAGTGTTGATTTCTGTTTTAATCACCCTGTACTTCTTAGAGTCATACTTGCCTTCCAACCCCAGTGGAATTCCATCAAAGAAGCATGTTGAATCTTTACATTTTATTTATTTTTTTTAGTGGTACTTGAAGCAATGTTTAAAAGTCTGGAAGCTTCAGTAGTTTGTGTTTTAGGTGTTATTGTATAAAATTTTTTCTATAAAGTTATTGTTATTATATTTCTGAAGCAGTTATTGTCAATCTCCCTAAATCAGGCTTTAGTTTTGAATTCTGAAATGCTATTGTCTTAAGTCCTATATATGTGACTTCTTATTATGCTCCAGACATCTTAACTCAGATTCCTTTAGTATACTATAGTGACATGAACCTTTAGATTTTTATTTCTGGGATGCTGGTCTTTTTAAGTTCCCTCTGGAAACATCAATCTTTTCAGAGTAGACCGGGGACTCTCCCTCCCAGATGGTTGTTTGGGTGTGATATCAAGCCTGGAAGCTTCCTCCAGGGAATACATCCTCTGAAATATTCCAGAGGAATACAGTTACTCTGTGGAATTACTGAGTAAATTAACACCAAATAAAAAAAGTAAATTAATTAAGTGGCTGATAGTTCTCTATGCTTCTTTAAGAAGAGCATCATTCGGTGTATCAGTTTTGAGAAGGAAAAGGCTTCACTTTGAACTTACAGATATTTTTAAGCACCAGGTCAACCAAACACTAGGGACTTCTGAACCAGAGTTTTCTAGTTATGTCTCAAGATCACCATGTTCAAATCTTAGATTGAAGAAACTGAAGCTTCTCTAAATAGAATGCAGGATCCTCCTGCCTCCTTCTCATTCAAGACAGTGAATTTGATTTTTTTAAGAGTGTGCCTTAGGTTGACAAATATATCTCTTCCTGGACTTTCTGAGACCTACTGTCCAGTCTGGTGAGCTGCAGAAATCTAGCTGAGCTTCTGCTTTCAAAATAAATGCAGAAGGACAGTTATTCTAAATCAACACAGAGAAAATAAAGGAAAATACTTTGATTTTAAAAGGAAATATGGTGTGTTTTATTACTTAAAGAGCAATGAAGTGTTGAGATTTTTTTTACCTTAACAATCATTATTTTGACAGGATATTTTTATTGATTAATTCAATAAATATTTCATGTACTCTTTCTAGTTTTTAATAATTCCACAAACTTATAGATCCCCTTACTTTGTGCTTAGACTGTGTGAGTTTACAAGCAGTATTTTATTTGAGCCTCTCAAAATTTTTATAAAGAAGGTATTATTATCAATTGTATTTAATAAATGAAGAAAGAGAATACAGACACCAAAAAATTAAGGGGGAAGAATACTAGTAAGTGTTATGGGGGAATATTAAGAAAAGATAAACCTTGCCTTCTAAATCTAAAATGCTAGAGAAAGGACTTTAGAAATATCCCATACAACTATCTCATTTTATAGTTTTTTTGTCTTGAGAGATTCAATCAGTTGTTCAAACACCTAGAGTAGAGATGGGGCTGGATAGAATTAAGAACCCAAATGTTATCCCAGTGTGCTTTCTATTATATGCTGCCTTCCTAAAAGACTTCCTAAAAGACATCTAAAAGACTGTAGAAGTGTCGCTTCTCACCCCCAATTCCCAGAATCATAACAGTGAAAGTGAGCATATTCTTAATGTAGAAATGTGAAAAGTTCTCCCAATGTTGAGAGAAGGAGGAGGTTGTTGAAAATTTTTGGTGTTTGCAGAAGGTTGGGTAAAAAATGGGGACCTTTAGCTCAACCTTAAGCAAGTGAGGAACTAAGCAAGATTTGAGTCTTCAGGGAGAGAATAGAGAAGAAACAGAGCTGAACAAAGTTTCCAGGAGGGATAGAGACCTGCCTAGTTTTCAGAGGAGTGGTTCATAAAAGGAACAAGGAAGACAATTGAGACTGTTTATTACAGATTTTGTATATCAGGCGTACCAAGTACAGGATATATGCAAGGGGGTTCTAGAAATAACCTAAATGTCTAATGATATGGTCGTACTCAGAATAGTAACTATAGGGAGAAGGGAAAGAGACATTTTCATGGGATGACAAGATGTAGGACATTTCTGGGAGGTAAAATATAGATTGGGTGACTGATAGAATGTGGGCAGGGGAGGTTGGAGGTGAGAGTAAGGAGCTGTCTTTGGGAAGCAGAAATGATGTGATTCAACTCTGGGGTGAGAGCCAGGTGCAAACACACTGGCCTGGCTGCAGTCAATTTTTGCACCTTATTGATTTTCTCGAACAGACCATTTTCACTTAATTGATTTTGTCAATGGATTGACCAGTATTTTCCTGCTGGTTAGAGGTCACTTTGTTCTCATTAGATTTATCTTTGGCCTCTTGCTACTTCCTCTTGTTAGTGCATGCTGCTCCAATCATGACTACCAGCTATTGACCAAAGGTGACATTTTCACCTTTAATAGTTTTGCCATTTGAAGAAAAGTTGAGGATGCAATCAAGTAGATGAGTTTAGGCTTAGTTCAGTTATCCTGAGATAAGTGCCACCATAAGTAGCAATGAGTTTCTAATATCATAGGAAGGAGACAGTATTTCAGATGTATTAAATCTGGGTAGACAACCAAGGAAGGTGAGAAAATTGACTCACTTGCTATTTATCCATCTGAGTCACTTGTTCAGATATTTATCATCCCTCAATTAAAACTGAGCCAAGTATTGAAGAAAGTTGTGAGATAACTCTAACCAAAAATTACTGCACAATACTAAATTCACATCTTCCTCTGTAAGGAGAAATATTGGTATTGATGCATAATTTTTACTCTTCTGACTTGTTAAAATTCTTTCCTCCAATCCCAACTGGTTCAGCTATACCAATATACTCGGGTCATACAGGATATTTGATTCTATGAATGCAGCGAATCAAATGCACGTAGTCTCCAGTCGTCTTCTGCCATCTGCTGGAGGGGGTCCCGGTGCTTCAGCTCAGACCACAAGTCACGGCTGAGCTAAAGAGATACTGAACTGGATACCACTGAACTATTGAACCCACAATATTCTGCGCGTTGTGTGAGCCCGACAGCAGTGATGATGAGATCTGCAAACTCGGTGATGATGACAATGTCTATGCTGATCCCCTCCCATCAGATACAGCTGAAGTTCTGTTTGGACATACAGATGAGGAGGAGGAGGAACCCAGTTGTGAAGAATTTTAACCTTTGTGATTTAGCTGGATGACCTGTTAAGCTACGATTTTCTGCACTTCATTTAAAGTTTTAAAGTGATTGCTGCTAGTTGACAGTTTTTCTTTAGCAATACATATTGAAAAACATTTAACCTACTGATTCCTCAATTGTTGTAATTGTTTAGGGTATATATTTTTATTTTTTGAAATTTACCAGTGGCTGCTGCATTTTCCATCTAAGCTTATACTTGAGTCATCGAGTTTTCTCAGTTTTTAGGGTCAAGTTAGGGGGGTCGGCTTATAGTTGGGTCAGTTTATACTCGAGCATATAGGTAATCATTCTGGGATGAGGCCTGTAAATTCAACAAACCCTTTAAGTGATACAGCTTGTCTATTTAGTAGGTGGAGACTTTTGGTCTGAGTGTACTCCAGGATCTTTCTAGTTTTGAATTCATCAGTTTTCTTTAGGTTTAGGACTTTTGGGGATATACACTTTCTCCTTTGTGAGGGCCTTCTGGTCTTCCATTCTCCTTGGAAGCAAAGCTTTCTTCCTTCCTTTCTTTCTTTCTTCCTTTCTTCTTTCTTCCTCTTTCTTTCTTTCTTTCTTTCTTTCTTTCTTTTTTTCTTTCTTTTTTTCTTTCTTTTCTTTCTTCTTTTTTTCTTTCTTTCTTTCTTTTCTTTTCTTTCTTTCTTTTTCTTTCTTTCTTTCTTTTTCTTTGTTCTTTCTTTCTTTCTCTTTCTTTCTTTCTTTCTTTCATTCTTTCTTTCTTTCTTCCTTTTTCTTTCTCTTTCTTTCTTTTTCTTCTTTCTTTCTTTCTTTCTTCTTTCTTTCTTTCTTTCTTTCTTTCTTTCTTTCTTTCTTTTCTTCTTTCTTTCTTTCTCTTTCTCTTTCTTCTTTCTTTCTTTCTTTCTTTCTTTCTTTCTTTCTTTCTTTCTTCTTTCTTTCTTTCTTTCTTTCTTTCTTCTTTTTCTTTCTTTCTTTCTTTCTTTCTTTCTTTCTTTCTTTCTTTCTTTCTTTCTTTCTTTTCTTTCTTTCTTTTTCTTCTTTCTTTCTTTTCTTTCTTTCTTTTTTTCTTCTTTCTTTCTTTCTTCTTTCTTTCTTTTTCTTTTCTTCTTTCTTTCTTTCTTTCTTTCTTTCTTTTCTTTCTTTCTTTCTTTCTTTCTTTCTTTCTTTTCTTTCTTTCTTTCTTTCTTTCTTTCTTTTTTCTTTCTTCTTTCTTCTTCTCTCTTCTTTCTCTCTTCTTCTCTTCTTTCTTCTCTTCTTCTTCTTCTTCTTCTTCATCTTCTTCTTCTTCTTCTTCTTCTCTTCTTCTTCTTCTTCTTCTTCTTCTTCTCTTCTTCTTCTTCTTCTTTTCTTCTTCTTCTTCTTCTTCTTTTGGTTTTTGGGCCACACCCGTTTGACACTCAGGGGTTACTCCTGGCTATGCGCTCAGAAATCGCCCCTGGCTTGGGGGGACCATATGGGACACTGGGGGATCGAACCGTGGTCCGTCCTATGCTAACACTTGCAAGGTAGACACCTTACCTCTAGCGCCACCTTCCCGGCCCTGGAAGCAAAGCTTTCTTACCTTTACATAATAATGACTTTCAACCTAAAAATAAAGGAAGATTAAAGGCTAAATTAGCCATCTCAGCACTACTACTTTATATAAAATATATATATATATACAGATATATATATACTATATATATGTGCATTATATGTACTCTAATTTTTGTTTTGTTTTGTTTATTTGTTTTTTTGGGTCACACCCAGTGACACTCAGGGGCTATTCCTGGCTATCCGTTCAGAAATCGCTCCTGGCTTGGGGGATCATATGGGACACTGGGGGATCCAACCGCGGTCTGTCCTAGGTCAGCACATGCAAGGCAGATGCCTCACCACTTGCACCATCGCTCCGGCCCTGTACCCTAATATTTTTAAGAACTAAAAACTAAACTATTGCATTGTGTTGCTTGTACTGTATTATCTGATAGAAAAAGAGGACAGGATGGGGTAGATCAGCAGGAGGTCATGGATTTGGGTTGCCAGATATTGGTATTTCACTATCTCATCTCAAGTCAAGGGAAGCACAGATATTTTCTGCTAGATAGGAAGAAATATGTCAACTGAAAGTTGTTTCCTAATATGTATGGTAACTTCAGAGTAAATTGAAAATATCTTTTTGCCTGTATTTACCTGAAAGTGCATCTTATGCTCCAAGAACAGCATTGTCATCTTAAGATAGTTAAACTCTTTTACAACCTAGTGTCTTCAAGCTTTCTAATTAAATTGCCTGGAATTTCTTTTTTTTTTTTCCCTATCATTTTTCTTCTTTTTTAATCACTTCCAGTCCTTTAAATTTTTTAAGGTTTGTTTATTTATTCCAGAACAGAGTCTGTCTTAGTGTCTATCTTTATATGGGAAGAATGTATTTTCTGGTATAAGAAATGTAGCTTAGCAGTCGAGTACTTGACTTGCATTATGTTGCCCTAAGTATGAACCCTGGCTGTGCAAATGGATAAATAAAAGTGAAAAAAAAAAGTGTTTTCTGCTTTTTTTGAATATCCTATAAAAGTCATGTAGCTTAAATTAGTTGATTGTGCTGTTCTTTATTGTTGTTTATTGCTCTTCTGTATCTTGTCCTGTCATTTGCTAGCAGAGATATGTTGAAGTCACAAATATGAATGTGTCAATCTTTTCAGTTTGTTTATGTTTTTAACTTATCTTGCCTTGCAATATGTAACTGAACAATATGTGCGTTTTAACTGGTGAGTTTATTTTTTATTTGGGTCTTGCTACTCAGGGCTTACTCTGGCTTCATGCTCAGGAATCACCCTTTGTGGTACTTGAGGAACAATAGGGGCTTTGAAATAGAACTGGGGTTGGCTGAGTACCTGTCAGGCACTTTAACCCTGTATAATCTTTCTGTCCCCTTATTTGGTGAGTTCATATAATTTATGATTACTTGTTATTTATATAGACATTTTAAAATTTATCTTACAGATAGATTTTTAGTTATTTTTCAGTCTGCTTAAAATGTTTCCCACATTTAAAATTTTCTAAATTAATTTTTTAATTTAAACATCAGAGTTACGAACATTTTCATACATTTTCAGTTCACCAATGTCCCCTATTCACCCCACCTCCCACCCCAACCCCTACCTGTCTCTTGAACAGGCATTCGGCCTCTCTCCTTCACTATCATTGTTATGGTAGTTGTCACTGTGGTTAGTAATCTAACTGCACTAACTGCTCTTTGGGACAAGCTCCATGTCATGAGCTGGTCTTCCCACTGTTCAGCTCTATTGGTCTCTGTATATTATTGTCATACTGTCTTTTATTTTTCTTATTCCTGCAGATGAGTGAGACTATTCTATGTCTTTCCCACTCCTTCTGGCTCATTTTACTCAGCATAATAGTCTCCATGTCCATCCATGTGTAGGCAAATTTCATGACTTTACTTTTCCTAACAGCTCATACTATTCCATTTTGTATATGTACCATAGTTTCTTTAGCCACTTAACTGTTTTTGGGCACCTGAGTTGTTTCCAGATTCTAGCTATTGTAAACAGTTCTGCAATGAACATAGGGGTTCAGAAAGCATTTTTGTTTTTGTATATTTTTTTGGTTCCTAAGGTATATCCCTAGATGTGATATTGCTGGATTATATGAGAGCTCTATTTCCAGCTTTTTGAGGAATATCTATATTGTTTTCCAGAAAGGCTGGACTAGACAGAATTTCTACCAGCAGTGAATGAGAGTTCCTTTCTCCTGAATCTGCCCCATCATTGGTTGTTCTTGTTCTTTGTGAAGTGTACCAATCTCTGTGGTGTGAGATGATATCCCATTGTATTTTGATTTCTATCTCCATGATGATTAATAGTGCAATTTTTATGTGCCGTTTGGCCATCTGCATTTCTTCTTTGAGGAAATGTCTATTCACTTTTTCCCATTTCTTAGTGGGGTTGGATTTTTTTCTTGTTAAGTTCTGTTAGTTCCTTGTATATTTTAGGTACTAGTCCCTAATCAGATGGGTTTTTCTCCCATTCTCTGAGTGGACTTTGTATCCTAGTCACTGTTTCCTTTGAGGTGTAGAAGCTTCTCAGTTTAATATAGTTCCATTTTCTTATCTCTGCTTAAAAAGAAGAGGGAAACATTTTAAAGCAGATTAAAAAATAAATAAAAAGCTTTTTGTAAGACTATACTTTCAGGAATCATTTCTATACTATGTGACTAAAGAAGTTTCTCTGATCATGTAGAGCACCCGAAGCCATGAGGAGGAGCCATAGCATCCTCTCCTGAGCTTGACGCCTACTTTAGGTGTTGCTTCTGCGACTGCCTTTGGCTATTGATGAACGTTTTTTTTCGTCCTTTGGAAGGGGTAGAGGGAGAGAATGCAGTCTGAGGGGTAAAAAAAAAATCTTTTTGTATGATGAATTTTAAGATGTCCAAATAAATAATAACTAATCATTAGTTATGTAAACTCACCATAAGGTGGATCCATAATATGGAGGCAGAGAGATTATACAGGATTGAGGCACTTGCTATATCCACAGCCAACCCCAGTTCTATCTTAAAACCTCATATTGCAATCTGCTTAAAAATAATTCCCTATTGTTTTTAACTTTGTCAGATTATATTTTACCACCATAATTGGATTATTACTTAAAGCTCTCTTTTTAAAGTTTTTATCAATTGTCAATATATTTGCAATACAACCACATGTATCTATAATGAAAGACTACTTACAAATATTATTATGCCTCTCTCTGTGTGATATCAGACCTTATAAACAAAAATCCCAATTCTGCCTTTTTATTCTTTGTGCTATTGTAGTTAGATATTTTGCCTTCACACATATGACCAAATAGTATATTGCAACTATTTTTGCTTTACATAATAGAATTTTAGAGCCAATAAAATGAGAAAAATATTTTATTTGTCCCACTTTAGGTGTTTATCATTTATTTATATGGATATAGATTTCAATACTATATGATATTGATTTAAAGTTGGCATTAGATTGCTTAAAATTACTTCTTTGAGCCAAAGAGATAGCTTAATGTTTTGAGCACATACTTTGCACCTGGGGCACTCCAGTTCAATCTCCAGCACCACCTGGATTCCTTAACTCTTTCATGAATGGCCTCTGAGCACAGAGCTTGGAGTAGCATCTGAGCATCACAGGTAGGGTTCCATAGACCTCTCTGCTTTTGAATATAGTGTTCATCCTGCCTGAAGTACAATTCTCCTTGCTTCTCCTGGTTTCACTGACGTCTTCTTCTCAGATTCTCAGAAGACAGGCCATCTTATACAGAGATTGAGTTATAAAATACGTTTGTATATTTATAGATAAAAGTCAAGATTTCTGGCCAGAAGATCTGGAATTTGAGACTTACCATAAATACTCGAGTATAAGCCATGTTTTTCTGGAACAAAATTTGTGCAAAACAAAATACCCGACCTCGGCTTATGCTTGGATCATACAGGAAGTCTCCAGTCTTCTTCTGTCTTCAGTCTGCTGGAGGGAGCACCGCTTCAGCTCAGTCCACAAGTTGTAGCTGAGCTGAAGAGGTAGGTGCTGAACTGAACTGTATGCCACTGAACTTTTTTTGTTTTTTTGTTTTTGTTTTTGGGCCACACCCAGCGGTGCTCAGAGGTTACACCTGGCTATCTGCTCAGAAATAGCTCCTGGCAGGCATGGGGGGGGGGAACCATATGGGGCTCTGTGATTTGAACCAATCACCTTAGGTCCTGCTTGCAAGGCTGCTTGCAAGGCAAACACCGCTGTGCTATCTCTCCGGCTCTACCACTGAATTATTTAACCCACAATATTTAGTGGCACATTTAATTAAGTAAAAAAAACCCATTTTAGGCAGTAAAGTTGTATAAATTAATGGTTATAAATCCTGAATCCTTATAATTAGAGGTTGTGGAGTACAAGGATTCAGAATTTTTCTTTTTTCTTTTTTCTTTTTTTGTGTCATACCTGGCCAGCGCTCAGGGATTACTCTGTGCAAGTCGCTCCTGGCAGGCTTTGGAGACTATATGGAATGCCGGGATTCGAACCACCATCCTTCTGCATGCAAGGTAAATACCCTACCTCCATGCTATCTCTCTGGCTCCAAGGATTCAGGATTTTTAACCATTTATTTACAATGCTTTACTGTCTTAAATGGTTTATTCACTTTATTAAAGTTGCCATTGAATACTATGGGTTAATGTGGTATGTTAATGGTAAACAGTATATCAAGCAATCAGATATTGTAAAAGTAATCATGTATTTATTTACTTATTTATTTACTGATCCCTCAATTATTGTAATTGTTTTGGGTATATATTTTTGAAATTTACCAGTAGATGCTGCATTTTCTACCTAGGCTTATGCTCAAGTTGCTAAATTTTTCCAGTTTTAGGGTAAAATTAGGGGGGATCGGTTTATACTCTGGTCAGCTTATACTTGAATATATAGGGTACCTTTATCCTCAACAAAGTCCTTGTATTCTTGTTTTCATGTTTGTAAAGTAGAAATGCTATAAGCACTCTACTTGCAGGAGAGTACCCCACTTTTAAATTTCAGTGCAGTCCATCACCTCAGCGATCCCACATGACTCTATCTTCTCAGACCTGTCTTGAAGAAACTACACACTTAGAAGAAACTCAAGGAGTAAGTGGCCCAGATGGTTAGGCTGGGCTTATGTTAGAATGAAATCACTAAAAGACAAACTCTGTTAGTCGCCATGAAGTAGAAAAGGAAGAAGCAAAAGGCTGATCCGGTCTTGGAAACTCTTTATATTTACATTTTATTTATAAAAGCTTATTGCCAAATGCTAAGAAAAATAAATTGATTTCCATCTTTACTGATGTGTTAAAATCACTGCAATACCTCATATTACCAAGTAGACTTACTGCAAAAATTGAAACATAATTGGTACTTCAGGCAGGTCACAAATCTACTTTGGCAGGAGCATATCACTCACAGTACATTGATTATAAAAATTAGTTAATTCAAGACAAACATTATATTCTCTGATTCCTGGCACAAATCCCTCCAAATCCTCCATGCATTAGTGCTGTGGAGCTAAAAGAGAGCTATCCGTCAGGTGACTTGATTCTCTGCAGACTTGATTTAGATGGTACTTATGCTAGCGTACCCACCAAGAAAAGATAGATCTCATTTATTAAATCTTCCAGGCGGGAACCTAAATGATAGGATTTAGTAATATTGCACTAATCTATTGCTTTTATTTACTGCTCCCTGTCTTACAAGGTGTAAATCTTTTTCGGGGGAATGTCTCCTAATTCATTCGATTTGATTCTCCTTAAGAGGAGTAGGCGTGGTTCACTGTAAGGTACTTGATTATGAGAAGTACCATTTTTGCAGCACAGCAAACAATGTGCTCCACCTAAATTCCCTTAAGTGATGTTGAGGTGTGTGTGTGTGTGTGTGTGTGTGTGTGTGTGTGTGTGTGTGTGTTGGGGTGTGTTACTTTGCCTGGCATTCACTTCCAACAAGAAGATTCTAGCTCTCTCTCTTTTTGCAAGACTGCCCTAACGCTACCTCCCTCAAACTGCTGGGGGCTGCTTAACACACAGGGACACAGCGGTACCTTGATCTTTAGACCCATTATGGGAGTACCATACTGGGCTTGGTGGATTTTGGGCCAGGTAAGTCCAGTTCTCTTGATTCAGGTATTGTTCATACTCCAGAATTCTCCTGCAGGATGAAGCTGAAAAACATCACTGCCAACTTGCACCTAAGGTTATTTAGGTTATCATTAGGTCATTAGGTTATTATTAAGGTTATTTGCAATAAATAACATGTTTTTCATAGCTTTGTCCCTTTGCATGATAGTGTGTTCACTATTCTTATTCCTGGAAGCACCTTATTAACACATCTAGATGTAAATTAATCTTTTTCTCACTATCAACTTTTGTATGACCTTATCTAAGAGATTCTAAGTGTCAGGTAAAAGTGAGGGATATCAAATCCAAAGGCGATACACATCAGATCTATCATCTCAATTAAGCCTTTTGTGAAGCACCATAAAGTAAGATTATGCCTTTTTTTTTTAATAGAAAAGGTCATCAGGTATTTAGCCCCTTGTGTTTTAATTATGTTTAAAAGAATACCCTAGGAACTGCAAAGATTGATAGGGGTTAAGACTGTTGCTTTGCATCTGGATGACCTTGGCTTGATCCTTGCTATTATCTGATGAACTCTGCCATGGAGCAATTCCTGAGCACTGAGCCAGTAGTAAACCATGAGCACCACTGGATGTATCTTCAAAACCAAACCAAACAACAGAAACAGAAAACATCCTTGAACTCAGTGGCTTAAAATAATTATTCTTTTGCTCATGAATCTGACATTTGGGTAGGGCTTGAGGCATCAATTCATTCTGCTCTGTGCTATTGTAGCAATGTGGGCAGCTCCACTGAGACTGGTAATATAGTTCCAGCTTGTGGACTCACGCACATAGTTGATAGTGACAGGAGTAAACCCTTAGCCTCATCTGGGGTGGCTGAAAACAAACAAAAAAGCTATAAAAAGGGGGCTGGAGATAGCATGGAGGTAGGGCATTTGCCTTGCCTGCAGAAGGATGGGGGTTCGAATCCTGGCATCCCATATGGTCCCCCGAGCCTGCAGGAGTCATTTCTGAGTGTAGAGCCAGGAGTAACCCCTGAGCATCACCGGATGTGCCCCCCCCAAATAAAAAGATGTAGACAGAATTTAAACCCAATTTTGTCTAAATCCACATTTGATTCTTTCACTTTATTTTTTTGTTTTTTATTTGGGAGGGGCACGCCTGGTGATGCTCAGGGGTTACTCCTGGCTATGCACTCAGAAATCGCTCCTGGCTTGAGGGACCATATGGTACACCGGAGGATCAAACCATGGTCCTTCCTAGGCTAGTGCGCGCAAGGCAGACACCTTACTGCTTGTGCCACTGCTCCGACCCCCGATTCTTTCACTTTTAAATGCCATTAGATTAGATTAACAATTTCTGGCTAAGGTCTTCAATGGTCTTTACTTTTAAGAGTTTAGTGGGAATGGAGAAACAGTAGAGGGGTTAAGGCACTTGTTTTGCATGAGATCAACTGTGGTTTATGTGGTGCCATGAGCACTTCCAGGAGTGAAACCTCAGCTAAGAATAAGATCTGAGCAAGAATAAGATCACACACACTGTTGGGTGTGGAAAGAAAGAAAGAAAGAAAGAAAAGAAAGAAAGAAAGAAAGAAAGAAAGAAAGAAAGAAAGAAAGAAAGAAAGAAAGAAAGAAAGAAAGAAAGAGAAAGAAAAAGAAAGAAAGAAGGAAAGAGAAAAAGAAAGAAAAAGAAAGAGAAAGAAAGAAAGAAAAAGAAAGAAAGAAAGAGAAAGAAAGAAAGAAAGACAGAAAGAAAGAAAGAAAGAAAGAGAAAGAAAGGAAGGAAGAAAAGAAAGAAAAGAAAAAGAATGAAAAAAAGAAAGAAAGAAAAAAAGAAAGAAGGAAGGAAAGAAAGGAAGGAAGGAAGGAAAGATAAAGAAAGAGGGGCTTGCGAGGTGGTGCTATAGGTAAGGTGTCTGCCTTGCAAGTGCTAGCCAAGGAAGGACCGCGGTTCGATCCCTCGGCGTCCCATATGGTCCCCCCAAGCCAGGGGCAATTTCTGAGTGCTTAGCCAGGAGTAACCCCTGAGCATAAAAAAAAGTTAATATGTATGGTTGGTGGAGCAGAGAAATTGAGGAAACTACACCACCACTAATAACCTATCTCTAACATTTTTTCATAAAAGAAAAATAAAAGCATGTTTGCTTATAAAAATACCCTATTTTTATTTCAAAATCATTAAGGCCCTAACAAAAATTAAAGAATGAATAGACTTAAGAGTAACCAGATGTTAAAAACTGACTGAACAGACAGTGGTGAGCTAGCGGAAAAATCTGAAGAACTGTCAGTCGATGAGTTGAATTTTCATTTCTGCAACTACAAATCAGAAGTCTCAAACAAGTCCATTTCTCATTCTTTTAGAGACCAGGAAGAAAAGGGGGTGCGAGGTGAGCTCTGTGAATATTCCTTCTGGATTCTCTGCAGAGCACAGAAGGAATTCTCACTCCTTTATTGAAAGGAAGATATCAGCTTACTTTTTGGAAACTGATTTTGGAAAGCTCTCTTCTGTGCATAGCTCCCTCACCTCACACTCTAGCTGTGTTAAAATTTGCTAAGATGCACCTGTTGCTCACTACACAGGAAGCTATAGTTCATCCTATTAACACTTCATAACACTTGGTACATAAATGGCACTTGTTGCAGCGAGGATCTTGGAATTTATTTTGAAGTTGGTGTATTCAAATAAAAATAATTCAAATTTCTTTGCAATGATTCTGAATGTTGGCAGAATGTAGGGATCTGAAGATATAGTGCAGTACCCTGAGTTAATAGCGGAGGGGAATTCTGATGACTGAGCCTGATCTGAAGTCTGAAGAGACAAAGAGGGAGGAGGATACAGGAATACCCCAACATTGACAGCTGGTTCAACAGCTTATTCATGACTCCATGCTGTCCTGATGATCCATCAGCATGAGGGTGGAGGAAGATGAATTCTCTGATCTTACTCTCTGACTTCCATTTTATCCCTGTGCCCATACCAGTGACAGCTGGTATGAGGGGCAAGATAAGCCTACTAATACAGACTTTCCACTTTAGGTTCATGGGGCTCAGAGCAGGGTGGACAAGGGTGGAGAGTGCATGTATAGAGGAAAATGGCCAACACAGTATACAATAAAAATCTGCTGAGCATATAACTTCCCTGATTACTAGTCTGTTCACTGAGAGTCAGCCTTGGATACCACATCTCTTCCTTCTTCTCCCCTCTTTCCCTTCATTCTCTTCTTTTTCTGTTTGCTTTTTTCTCTCTCACTCATCCATTCATTTACTGACTGTTCACTGCTTGCTATGTGTTTTATGGGAAGGCACGGGACTGACACCAGATTATCAACAGTAGTAGGACAGCATTGTTAGAAGTAACAAGGATTAAGGGTCTGGTCAGGAAATAAAGATATGTCAATTCTTTGTGCTACCCAGTCACACTGCCCTACACGTTTCTCTAGAATATCTGTAAAAAATAATGAAGTTGCAAAACAAGGCAAGGCCATGTTGGCCATGACCTTGTGATGTGATGGACTTTATGTGGATCTTTTCTTGTTTCACAAGAAATGCCCAACTAACTTAAATCTTCTAAGAAGCCCAACGATTTTCTACTTTATTACATAATTCCAAGCACAAATCTTTATGTAATATTTTGGTGGAGTGAAAGATATTTGGGCCTGAATTATCCCTACCCCAAATTTAGCCTGTTCTCTGCTTAGTCATTTTTTTTCTTTCTTTATTCCCTGAGAAATCTTAGGGCATCACCTAAATCATTGTACATCTCATCTCAACATCATCTATAGGAAGATTAGAAGGTTATCTCTAGTTAAAGTGTGATTTAGCCGGGATGGCATGACTTTCTTATCTGAGCTATCAAAGTCTCTCTCACCTCTTGGTTGATAAGTAAAAATCTACCTTCATTGCTCATCTCTTTTCTTTGGTTTTTCTTTGATATAAGAGTGATATTGCCTTGAAAGATGAGATGTTGAGGAATAAAAATATCATGCTATGTCAAGACAGTTTTCCTTTTGACTTAGCTCTCCTTAGGAAGCGACTATTTGTTTCTCCATTCATTCTTTTATTATTTTTAAGTCCTGTGTCTTTAAATACAAATAGAGGTTTGCTTTACTATTACTATAATTAGGATAGAGACCACTTGCATCACCCCTGGTCCAGGTATCCATGGTTCTGTTCTCTTTTGCTGCCATTTTTTTCTTTTTCAAAATGACATATGTAAGTGGAAACATACAGTATATAATGTTTTGAGAGTGGCTTCTTTCAAGCAGATAATGACTTTGAGATTTATCCGTGTTGTGTGTTTCAGAATCAGCTTTACAAATTTCATGTATTGGATCTGCCCTTATTCAATTAAAAATGCCTATAATTAAGATATTGCAACATTATAGTTTGTTGATCAACTCTTCTTAAAAGCCCATTTTGTTTTATATTTTAATGATTGAAGTAACATTGATTTATAACATCATGTTTTGTATATAAATATTAAACTTTGACATCAGTAATCATGACCCAAGGTTTAGTTTCTATCCTTTACCATACATACAATTGACCTCCTTTATCTCTCCACCCAAACTCCTAGGCATTTTCTCTTCTGTTTCTGAATATAAGGATTTTAAATTTTTGTTTATTATCTGCTCTATTTCTGAATTTTCCACATGTGAATGAAATCAAATGGTGTTTATATTTCCCAGTATAGTTTACTTTCATTAACAAAATACTCTTAAGAGCCATCTATATTTTGCAAAAGTTTCATCTTTATTTCCCATTTAAGTAATATTCTAAATGCATATGTATTCTTTTTTTTTCATATGTATTCTTATCCATTCTTTGAGTTGTATTCATCTCAACTATTTTAAATATACTACACTGAAATAGTGGTAAACATGTATTTTCAAATTAGTGTCTTCATAGTCTTCAGATAAATTCACAGAAGAAGAATAGCTACCTTATACAGTATTTCTAGTTTTTAAATTTTAATTATTAATTTCTTTGAGGAATCACCATTGTATTTTTCCTTATATATCCATAATGACTTTACTAGTTTACTTTTCCACTACCAGAGCTGCACTCCAAAATTCTTGCCAAAAATTGTTAATTCTTGCTTTTTTAAAAATAATAGTCACTATAGCAGGTGTGAGGTTATTTCTTATTATGCTTTTGATTTGTATTTCTGTACTGATAAGTGATAATTAGTATTATTTCACAAGACTGAAAAGTCTATATTCTAGTTAATTCTATTTTTAAGTAAAAACAGGTTTTATTGGAAGGTACTGAGGAAGGGAAGGGAGAGGATAAGAAAGGGAGAGAATAATGCACTCAAGAGACAATGGAGAGTGCCTCGGTACACAACCCAGCATGACAAAAAAAGTACACAGCTAAGGAGGAAAGATGCAAATGACATGTGCTCAGGCACCATGTGCCATGGGCTGGCAGCACTGACACATGGGTCCAGCGACCACATGTGTCTATTTTTTGTGTGTGTGCAAGAATTAGACCAATGTCTCACCCAAGAAAATAGGAATTATTATTTATTTTTCCAAGAATCTGGTGATCACAAAATAATTCTCTAATTAGCCAGGTCTGGAAATTAAGAGTTGGTCTTGGATTCAAGGCGGATTTGGGGTAGAGTATATACTCATAGCCTGTCTCTCAGGAGATGCTTAGACTCTCTTGTGTTGTTTCTGTCTGTTAGTAGATGTGCTCTATTCTTAATCTCTGATAGCTGGCATCTCCTGACTCCATATGGTATCTACTTTTCTTTTCCTCACTGTTAGCATTTAGCCATCACAGCCTTTTACAGAATTTGCTTTTAGAAATATTTAGCAGTATTCCCTGCTTCCAAATGGGGCATTGGATTCAAATTCCTAGGGAAAAATGGATTATTTTTCTCTTTCAAGTCAGATCTCACAGGTCTCCCTGACTAATGAACTACCTGCTCTGTTCTAACCACTGTGTTGAGTGCAGATGGGACTGTGATGAGATGATTGGGATGATTATGTTGTGTGTGTTAAGGGGGAGGTGGTGGTGGGACTATTCCTGGGAATGTGCTCAGAAGTGACTCTTGTGGTACTCAGGAAACCATATGCTGTTCTGGGATGAAACCAGGATTAGTCAGATGCTTCATCCCTGGTTGAAAGGAGTTACAAGTGGAGTAGGGCTGGAGGTGGCAGGCTCTCATTCACCACCATAATATATTCCATTAGAAAAGTACTCTGGGGGTGATAGACAAAGCTTACAGGTAAAGTACATGTTTTGAATATGTGACCTGGATTTAATCCTCAGCACTGGAGGATTTTTTTATGTACATTTTTATGTTCATTTTTATGAACTACTGTTGAAAGTTCCATTTATTTCTCCTGGATTCTGTTTTTTATTCTTTGATCAAACCAGACCAAAGGACAGATGTAGTTCATCCATCTTGTTTGGCGTCTTGCTTGGTTTCCAGCTGACTGTTTTCACTGAGATGTGCTTGCTACCCTGCTAGCTTTCACTGATAGTGATTACAAGAACCCTGTTGAAACTGTGACTATATTTTCTGTTGTTGAAGATATCATCTCTGCGATGTTTCCAATATGGAGCTTTATGTGAGAAATTTATTTCAGGAAAAATTTTTTGAGAATACCACTTTCTCTAGGGAGTTGGCATACTTTCCCCCCTTGAACAAAGAAAACTGATAATTTCTCAAAACTCCTACTGTGATGATGCCCTGAAAACCCAGTTACCAATAAACTGAGTTTTATCTATAGCAACTTCCAGGTTCCTGGTGCTTTTTATATCTGTGTGATTCATTTTCATGTTGATGAATTTAAAATGTGCATTTTTTTTTTTGCTGTGAACCATTCTCTAATATTTAAGGAGTGAGGGCAGGTATATACTAACAAACAAAAACAGATCAACAAACCATGCTAGAGAGAGCACTGGTCTAAAGAGTTCCTGGATCTACACTATCATCTTCACTGTCTCGTTAGTTTTTTCCAATCACCAATGTTTACTGAGTCAATGATAGCAGTTAGAGACTGTTTAAGGTAGATAAATCTAAACCACCACCTAATAGTATGTATTGGGCATTATACCAAGACCATACATGCATCATATCATTTAATCTTCAAAGCACTAATAGAACATAGATCAGTACAAATTATTTAGTTTAAAATTTACTAGCTTAAACAAAACTAAAACATAACTATTTAAAACAAAACTATACCTATGTGAGGTGTTGAAAATGTAAAGTAACCTAGTTATGGAGAATTTTTTACAATGTATGTGCATCTCAAGTCAAGTTAGTCATAGCTACCTTTGGGTCTGAAAATTAATGAAAAGAAATTTTGTTTTCTGACAGACACTGGGTTGATCCAATGGTCTTCTTGTATTTCCTTGAAAGGAGTCACAGGGAAGTTGTCACAAAGTAGCTCTGAATCATTGCTGCCTACCTGACCTTCCTGAGGGGACTCACAGATGGTCCTTTGACAGGAACTGCTTCATGTAACTGTGGAACAGTTGGGAGCTATTAGGCCTGACTCTGCCTTTGTCATCTTTATTATAATCTATCATGGGGCCCAGAAGTACTTAGCAAGAGAGACTGCTCCAGAATTCCACTGACACTGAACAGGTCAATGGCAGGTCAACTCTTTTATAAGCCACAGGGACTACTTAACACAGCAGAACTGGATAAGGCATCATCGCTGGGCAGATCTGAAATGGACACTGTGATCCTCTAAGCACAGAATTCAGTGTGGAGTGCCAATTAGAACCCTGGCTGCCCTTGCCTCACCTCCACCTACAACCCCTTGAAGGAAGTACTGTTATTGTCATTGAGAGACAAAAAGAGAACATTTGTTCAGAACCCAGGAGGTCTCAGTTACATTTCAGAACCCTTTAATAGACACTGGCTGCTAGGAAAGATATTTTCTCAATATTCATAATTTCCCAGACATTCCAAACCAAACTGTCCAGAGGACAAAGGGATAGAATTAGAATTTTACATTTCAAGTTTCCACCCAGAGAATTTAGAATTGAAGTCTCATTACTGATCAAATATTTTTTTACTGATCTACATTTTAAACATAGAATAGGGGGTCTTCATTTTCTAGCCACTGACCTTGACTTCAAATGTTGAATTACACAGGAAGTCAGAGACTCTGTGTTTCTATTCCTGAGGGGTTCCAAGAAATGGTAATGATTGGAAGTCTCCTGTGGGGGAGCTCCTGGGTTTTGAAATTCCTATAGAGCTTCATGCAGCCCCTGTTATACTTCCTTACACTGACCTTCATTTTTAGGGGGTTGGAATGTGGTTTTGAGCAATGTAGTGGAAGGCCTAGCTCTAACTCACCTTCCTGAATTTCCTTTTCTTGAACAAATATAGGCAAATTCTCTTTGCAGCCAGCTTCCGGAAAGTAGATGCTGTTCTAATTTTCCCTAACATGGAATCCTTCCGAGGGAAGCTTATTTGAAATTTTCATTTTACATTAATTGTTCCCATATTGAGCTTGGTGGAAGACCTAGAGATATTGTTAATTGTGCTCATGACTCTATTAGATAATCTAGAATATTCAGGTCCTTCAGTATCATTCCAACTAGAAGCCAAATGTCTTGAGCTTTACAGAACCTGCAATTCCATTAACATCTTGACACCATGTATTTTTTTTAAATTTCCCACCCTGGAAATAGCCAAAAGTTTTCCCAGGGAGGACTAATGCTGAATATGAAAGATAGGGAAGAAGAGCAAAAGAATTCCTGATCTAAGGGGAAAGATGCCAAAGATAAAGAGAAAGTCACACAAGAGCCAAAATGAATTCCAAAAAATAGTATATGTATATTTGAGGACCATACTTAAATTTTTATAATGCGTCATGGGGTTTGTAATTTAGTTTTTGGGCCACACCCGGTGACGCTCAGGGGTTACTCCTGGCTATGCGCTCAGAAGTCGCTCCTGGCTTGGGGGACCATATGGGATGCCGGGGGATCGAACCACGGTCCGTCCTAGGCTAGCGAAGGTAAGACAGGCACCTTACCTTTAGCGCCACCGCCCGGCCCCTGGGGTTTGTAATTTAAATGTGAGTTTTAGTCATTTGTTTTACTGTATATAATGGTAAAAATGAAATGTTATAGTATAACTAATAATACTAGCATCTCTCTTATGCTTTCCAAAAATACAGAGCTGTCTCACATGGGAAGACAATTCTGGTTTTTTTGGTTTTCTCTCTCTCATGAGATGTCAATGCTGATTTTACCAACAACAAACATATCAGCACATATCCATTGTTTTACAAAACAACATTTACTATTTCTTTATGGGATACTCGCTGACCTTTATTTCTACCCCATCCAACTACATTTTTCCCAGTCTTATTCTATCCAAACCTTTATTTTCTGTTTTGATTTTTTTAAAAGCAGGAAATGTGGATACTTGCTAAATTAATTTCACAATCCAGTAAGAAATCATGGCTGATAATTTTAAAATTAGTGGTTTGTCACTATGTAGCTAAAATATTACTGAGAAAGATTTGTAATTTACTTTGGTCAAAATAAAAATTATTTAATTAAAAAAAAGTAGTGGTTTGTTAGACTTCATGGAGGTACAAATTCTAGAGTCATAGAATTTCAGAACTATATGTCGTCCATTTCTAGTATAATCTTATTTACCGAAGAAATGAGTCTAGGGAATGAAGAGAAGGAACAGAAGATAAAGCACTTGCTTGCATATAGCTGATCTGGTTCAAGTACATATGATCAATTGAGCACCGGTAGGGGTCGCTCCTGAGCAAAGAGTCAGGAATAATTCCCCAGCATCTCTGCGTGTGCCTCCCAAACAAATAAATTTAAAAAAGAACTGAATCCGAAAGAAAATTTCATGTAACTAGTTGCTGGCAGGTCATGAATGCTTTTACTAATTAATTCGCATAGGTATGAAGCAGTCTACCTGTTCTGTTTAGAACCTGTGATCTTGGCTAATCACTAAAACAATTTATCCCCAATAATCTATAAAATGGGGTTATTGTGAGAGATCTATTGAGTTAGACATAAGAAAGGCTTTCTAAGTAGTGAATTTATAAATAATGGTTTTCTGCATTTCTGCAGTTGCTTGTGATAAGAATGTAGGCACGGGCCGGGCGGTGGCGCTAAAGGTAAGGTGTCTGCCTTGCCAGCACTAGCCTAGGACGGACCGCGGTTCGATCCCCCGGTGTCCCATATGGTCCCCCAAGCCAGGAGCGACTTCTGAGCGCATAGCCTGGAGTAACCCCTGAGCGTCAAATGGGTGTGGCCCAAAAACCAAAAAAAAAAAAAAAAAAGAATGTAGGCACTATTTATATTTCTAGACCCTTGGCTTTGAGGGACAAAAAAGAATAAAATCTGTGTGGTAATTTGCACCTATTTTTTTTATCATTTAGGGCCTTCCAGCCCATCCACCTTCTCTTCTTTTTATGTTTTTCTTTTCTTTTTTCCTTCTTGGTTTTATCTTATAATTTCCTGACATGTCACAACAAATACATTTGTCAATGTGTCTTGATTTTGATGTTTTCTTAAGTATATGAAGCCACTGTATAGTAAGAAATCAATCCCTTATATAGGGATTTAAACATATTTGAAAGTGCCTTGTGATGATCTTTAACCCCCAAATAGGCCCGTTTCTCTCTCAGTGTGGTAAATTAAAGTAGAATACTAGCCATCTAGAAATTTAGCTAAGATATTCCACTTGTGTCTAAAGAGAATGATGGTGTTTTCAAACAGAATCTGTAGACATGAGTAAAACATAAATCCTGTCATTAATCAGCCCCAGAGGAGAACTGTATTGCTACTAGGGCTTCCAGATACCCGAGCTTTTCTTTGATCTGAATGTAAGCAAGTGTAAATGCTCATGTAATGATATCTTCACATCACATCAGGAAGACAGAATATTCTGATGGAAGTTTAGTTGGCATCTACATCCTGCCAGAGATTCTGTTTGACCATTCAAGCTTCCCAAGGGATGAGTATCATAGGAGATATCAATAAGAGAGGGCATATTATGGGATCTCCTGGAAATTCCTCATACTTGGCTTACACTGACTAGCTAAATACTGTCATAGGAGAATGAGCTCAGACTTGCCTCTTGGTCACTCTGCAGTAATTTTTCTGCTTCACATAAGAAAGGGTTCAGAGGGCAGTAGTCTATTTCGTAAAGGGCTATTTATCGAAGAATCACAGAAAAACGTTTGCCTGGAAAATATTTAAATAAAATAAATCTGCTTATCCCTCCTATTTTATATTAAAAGATATGGGAAGGTTAAGGCTCATTTTGTTTTTCTCCTATCAACATAAATTCTCTGCAAATATCTGGTTTAGTCTCTTTAGTAAATTATGCATTTTCAGCTCACTGATTTTCTGCAGAGCCAGCCTTTCATGAGAAACTAGAATTTTTCCAGGGAGAAAATTGCCTTCTCTGTAGTCTATATTTAGTGCATAACCACCTGTGTGACATGACCTGAGTTCCTACATATGAAATGAAGAAGCTTTCCTTAGAAAGGGCATATATTTTGTGGTAATTAAGAGCACAGATTTGAAGACCAGGCTGCTTAAGTTTGATCTCTACTTTCCCACTTACTAATGGTATCACCTTAGTAAAATTACTAAGTCTGTTTCAATTTTACATCCATAAATTGGTGATGATAAGAATAGTATCTATTTGCATGAAAATGATGGCAATGCTGTACCTAGTTACAGTACCTATCATTTGAAATTTAATGTTTCACTTAGATAAACTAAGTTTTCTCCTGTAATTTTCAAGGCAGGTGATAAGATTATAACAGTACCCTTTTACATTTTGATAGTTATTTGTTGTTTGTAAGTTTTACTTCCATATGTTATTCTCCAGATGAGGAAATTGAAGTTAAGAAGTTAAATGACTTGTTTAAGACTATATTCTTTGGCCCTGCCTCTTCACCTCTTCACTATTCCCTTCAGGGAATCAATTTGACCAAATTTAAATATGCAGGTATTTGGGTTGATATCACCAGGGCTTTTTGGAGAGAGTACAGAAATCCTTCCCTGCCCCCCACCCTATATCTTCCCATCTTTCAGGAAGTCTGGTAGCTGTAACCATGGCCACAAATGCAGAACCATGTTCGAATGGGGCCAGCTTCGTAGACTCACTCTTTTCTCCAATGAGATGTAAGCTAAGCCATGAAAGAGTATAGATATACCAGCCACACTGCAGGAAGCTGCCCATCTTGGCTGGAGAGAGCTGGCCAAAACCCTGCCCTGCTGCAGCCATGACTGTTGAATCCATCACCCAGAATCACCATTTTTTGTCTATGCCCCTACCTCATCACTCTCTACGATTTCCTTCTGAGACACCAATCCGACCAAACTTCAAGTACGTTAGTTTTGGGGCTGATATTACCTGGCCTTTTGGGAGGAATCATGAGCACCCTCCCCCTATATCTTCCTTCTTCTGGGAAGCTTGGCAGTTGAGAATACACCCATAAAAGCTAATAATAATAGTGCTTTAAATTTCTAGCAACCTCATTTATTTGTTACTATAAACCCTATTAGAACACACCAATTTAGCAGAGTGGACAGCTAAACAAGAGCTTATTAAACCTTCTGCCACTGTATTAATGACTTCATTGAAGATACAATAATTTGCACAAATGTGCTTGCTACTGTACTTTTTTCTTTCTTTTTTCATTCTTTTTTTTAAACTTTCTCATCTTCCCCTTTCTTTTTTCTTCTTTTTTAAAGTTTTTTTTTGGGGGGGGGGCCACACCCGGTGATGCTCAGGGGTTACTCCTGGCTATATGCTCAGAAATTGCTCCTGGTTTGGGAGACCCTCTGGGATGCTGGGGGATCGAACTGCAGTCCGTCCTAGGCTAGAATGGGCAAGGCAGATGCCTTACTGCTTGCGCCACCGCTCTGGCCTCTTTTTTTTTTTTTATTTAAACACCTTGATTACATACATGATTGTGTTTGGGTTTCAGTCATGTAAAGAACGCCACCCATCACCAGTGCAACATTCCCACCACCAATGTCCCAAGTCTCCCTCCTCCCCACCTAACCCCTGCCTGTACTCTAAACAGGCTCTCCATTTCCCTCATACATTCTCATTATTAGGAAAGTTCAGAATGTAGTTATTTCTCTAGTTAAACTCATCACTCTTTGTGGTGAGCTTCCTGTGGTGAGCTGGAACTTCCAGCTCTTTTCTCTTTTGTGTCTAAAAATTATTATTGCAAGAATGTCTTTCATTTTTCTTAAAACCCATAGATGAGTGAGACCATTCTGTGTTTTTCTCTCTCTCTCTGGCTTATTTCACTCAGCATAATAGATTCCGTGTACATCCATGTATAGGAAAATTTCATGACTTCATCTCTCCTGACAGCTGCATAATATTCCATTGTGTATATGTACCACAGTTTCTTTAGCCATTCATCTGTTGAAGGGCATCTTGGTTGTTTCCAGAGTCTTGCTATGGTAAATAGTGCTGCAATGAATATGGGTGTAAGGAAGGGGTTTTTGTACTGTATTTTTGTGTTCTTAGGGTATATTCCTAGGAGTGGTATAGCTGGATCATATGGGAGCTCGATTTCAAGTTTTTGGAGGAATCTCCATATCGCTTTCCATAAAGGTTGAACTAGACGGCATTCCCACCAGCAGTGGATAAGAGTTCCTTTCTCTCCACATCCCCGCCAACACTGTTTATTCTTATTCTTTGTGATGTGTGCCATTCTCTGTGGTGTGAGGTGGTATCTCATCGTTGTTTTGATTTGCATCTCCCTGATGATTAGTGATGTGGAGCACTTTTTCATGTGTCTTTTGGCCATCTGTATTTCTTTTTTGTCAAAGTGTCTGTTCATTTCTTCTCCCCATTTTTTGATGGGATTAGATGTTTTTTTCTTGTAAAGTTCTGTGAGTGCCTTGTATATTTTGGAGATTAGCCCCTTATCTGGTGGGTATTGGGTGAATAGTTTCTCCCACTCAGTGGGTGGCTCTTGTATCCTGGGCACTATTTCCTTTGAGGTGCAGAAGCTTCTCAGCTTAATATATTCCCATCTGTTAATCTCTGCTTTCACTTGCTTGGAGAGTGCAGTTTCCTCCTTGAAGATGCCTGTTATGTCCTGGAGTGTCTTGCCTATGTGCTGTTCTATATATCTTATGGTTTTGGGGCTGATATCGAGGTCTTTAATCCATTTGGATTTTACCTTCGTACATGATGATAGCTGGGGGTCTAAGTTCAATTTTTTGCAAGTGGCTATCCAATTGTGCCAACACCACTTGTTGAAGAGGCTTTCCCTGCTCCATTTAGGGTTTCCTGCTCCTTTATCAAAAATTAGTTGATTGTATGTCTGGGGAAAATTTTCTGAGTATTCAAGCCTATTCCACTGATCTAAGGGCCTGTCCTTATTCCAATACCATGCTGTTTTGATAACTATTGCCTTGTAGTACAGTTTAAAGTTGGGGAAAGTAATTCCTCCCATATTCTTTTTCCCAATGATTGCTTTGGCTATTCGAGGGTGTTTATTGTTCCAAATGAATTTCAAAAGTGTCTGATCCACTCCTTTGAAGAATGTCATGGGTATCTTTAGAGGGATAGCATTAAATCTGTATAATGCCTTGGGGAGTATTGCCATTTTAATGATGTTAATCCTGCCAATCCATGAGCAGGGTATGTGCTTCCATTTCCGCGTGTCCTCTCTTATTTCTTGGAGCAGAGTTTTATAGTTCTCTCTGTATAGGTCCTTCACATTTTTAGTCAAGTTGATTCCAAGATATTTGAGTTTGTGTGGCACTATTGTGAATGGGGTTGTTTTCTTAATGTCCATTTCTTCCTTATTACTGTTGGTGTATAGAAAGGCCATTGATTTTTGTGTGTTAATTTTGTAGCCTGCCACCTTGCTATATGAGTCTATTGTTTCTAGAAGCTTTTTGGTAGAGTCTTTAGGGTTTTCTAAGTAGAGTATCATGTCATCTGCAAACAGTGAGAGCTTGACTTCTTCCTCTCCTATCTGGATTCCCTTGATATCTTTTTCTTGCCTAATCGCTATAGCAAGTACTTCCAGTGCTATGTTGAATAGGAGTGGTGAGAGAGGACAGCCTTGTCTTGTACCAGAATTTAGAGGGAAGGCTTTTAGTTTTTCTCCATTGAGGATAATATTTGCCGTTGGCTTGTGGTAGATGGCTTCAACTAGATTGAGAAAGGTTCCTTCCATTTCCATCTTGCTGAGAGTTTTGATCAAGAATGGGTGTTGGACCTTATCAAATGCTTTCTCTGCATCTATTGATATGATCATGTGGTTTTTATTTTTCTTGTTATTGATGTTGTGTATGATGTTGATAGATTTACGGATGTTAAACCAGCCTTGCATTCCTGGGATGAAACCTACTTGATCATAGTGGATGATCTTCTTAATGAGGCATTGAATCCTATTTGCCAGGATTTTGTTGAGGATCTTTGCATCTGCATTCATCAGCGATATTGGTCTGTAATTTTCTTTTTTTGTAGCATCTCTGTCTGGTTTAGGTATCAAGGTGATGTTGGCTTCATAAAAGCTATTTGGAAGTGTTTCCGTTTGTTCAATTTCATGAAAGAGTCTTGCCAGGATTGGTAGTAGTTCCTCTTGGAAAGTTTGAAAGAATTCATTAGTGAATCCATCTGGGCCTGGGCTTTTGTTTTTCGGCAGACCTTTGATTACCATTCTAATTTCATCTATGGTGATGGGGGTGTTTAGATATGCTACATCCTCTTCCTTCAACCGTGGAAGATTATAAGAGTCCAAGAATTTATCCATTTCTTCCAGGTTCTCATTTTTAGTGGCGTAGAGTTTCTCAAAGTAGTTTCTGATTACCCTTTGAATCTCTCTCATATCAGTAGTGATCTCTCCTTTTTCATTCCTAATACGAGTTATCAAGTTTCTCTCTCTCTCTTTCTTTGTTAGGTTTGCCAGTGGTCTATCAATCTTGTTTATTTTTTTAAAGAACCAACTTCTGCTTTCGTTGATCTTTCGGATTGTTTTTTGGGTTTCCACTTCGTTGATTTCTGCTCTCAGCTTTGTTATTTCCTTCTGTCTTCCTATTTTTGGGTCCTTTTGTTGAGCATTTTCTAGTTCTATTAGCTGTGTCATTAGGCTACTCAGGTAAGGTCCTTCTTCCTTCCTGATGTGTGCTTGCAAAGCTATAAATTTTCCTCTCAGTACTGCTTTTGCTGTGTCCCATAAATTCTGATAGTTTGTGTCTTGATTGTCATTTGTTTCCAGGAACCTTTTGATTTCCTCTTTGATTTCATCTTGGACCCACTGGTTATTGAGTATGAGGCTGTTTAACTTCCAGGTGTTAAGGTTTTTCCTCTGAGTCCCTTTGGAGTTCACAAATAATTTCAGAGCCTTGTGGTCAGCAAAGGCAGTCTGCAAAATTTCTATCTTCTTGATCTTATGGAGGTATGTTTTATGTGCCAGCATGTAGTCTATCCTGGAGAATGTCCCATGTACATTGGAGAAGAATGTGTATCCAGGTTTCTGGGGGTGGAGTGTCCTATATATATCCACTAAGCCTCTTTCTTCCATTTCTCTCCTCAGGTCTAGTATATTCTTGTTGGGTTTCAGTCTGGTTGACCTATCCAGTGTTGACAAAGCCGTGTTAAGGTCCCCCACAATTATTGTGTTGTTATTGATATTATTTTTCAGATTTGTCAACAGTTGTATTAAATATTTTGCTGGCCCCTCATTCGGTGCATATATGTTTAGGAGAGTCATTTCTTCCTGCTCTACATACCCCTTGATTAATATAAAATGTCCATCTTTGTCCCTTACAACCTTCCTGAGTATAAAGTTTGCATTATCTGATATTAGTATGGCCACTCCAGCTTTTTTATGGGTGTTGTTTGCTTGGATAATTTTTCTCCAGCCTTTTATTTTGAGTCTATGTTTGTTCTGACTATTCAGGTGCGTTTCTTGTAGGCAGCAGAAGGTTGGATTGAGTTTTTTGATCCATTTAGCCACTCTGTGTCTCTTAACTGGTGCATTTAGTCCATTGACGTTGAGAGAAAGAATTGTCCTGGGATTTAACGCCATCTTTATTTCAAAATTTGGTGTGTCTTTTGGGTAGTCTTGTCTTAGATTAGGTCTTTCAGTTTTTCTCTTAAGACTGGTTTTGTGTCTGTGAAGTTTCTGAGCTGTTTTTTGTCTGTGAAGCCATGTATTCTTCCGTCAAACCGGAAAGTGAGTTTTGCTGGGTATAGTATTCTGGGTGAAGCATTCATTTCATTCAGTCTTGTCACAATATCCCACCACTGCTTTCTGGCATTGAGTGTTTCTGGTGACAGGTCTGCTGTAAATCTCAGGGAAGCTTGCTTGAACGTGTTTTCCCCTTTTGATCTTGCTGTTTTCAGAATTCTGTCTCTATCTGTGTCATTGTGACTAGGATGTGTCTTGGGGTGTTTTTTCTGGGGTCTCTTTTGGTTGGTACTCTTCGAGCATGTAGGATTTGATCACCTATATTCTTTAGCTCTGGAAGTTTCTCTTTAATGATGTTCTTGACCATTGATTCTTCCTGGGAATTTTCTTCCTGGGTCTCTGGGACTCCAATGATTCTTAAGTTGTTTCTGTTGATCTTATCATAGACTTCTATTTTCATCTGTTCCCATTCTTTGACTAATTTTTCCGTTGTCTGCTCATTTGCTTTAAGTTTTTTTGTCCAATATCTCATGCTGTATGGAATTGTTATGTATCTCATCTTCCACAGCACCAAGTCTATTCTCAGCTTCTGATACCCTGTCCCAGAGCTTATCCATTTTGTCATTCACTTCGTTTACTGACTTTTTCAGGCTTGTTAATTGATATGTTATTTCAGTTTGGAGTTTTGTGATTTCTGTCTTCATATTTTCTTGGTTCTTATTAGTGTTCTGTTCAACTCGATTCATGGTTTCTTTGAGTTCTTTGAACATATTCCATATTGCTAGTCTAAAGTCCTTATCTGAGAGGTTGATTAGTTGGTTGGCCATTATCTGGTCCTCAGAATTGTCCTCTTCATTCTCTATGTCTGATGCTGGCCTGCGTTGTTTCCCCATTGTCACACTTGTATTTTGGGTTTTTCTACGTGTTGTGGTGGTATTCATTGGCTATATGATGTAGGCAGCACACTTCTCTGGCTCCGCCCTTTCTGGATGGGCTGACTTGTCTCTAAGGGAGGGTAGTCCTCTGTGGGTGAAGCCTCACACTGGATCAAATCTTAGGCCCAAGCATTCAACGGAGAAGACAGTTCGAAGAGGAATGCTTGCTTCTGTGTTATAGCTCAGTTCTTAGTGTGATTTTTTCTTCTTGTTACGATAGTGTTCTTTTCTTAGAAAGAGCGCACAGCCGCGTAGCGAAGCGGAGCTTTTCCCTGCCTGATGTCCCAAACAGGGCAGCTGGCTTCTGCGAAAGCCCGCCGGTTTTCACGTTCTGGAGACCCGCCCTGGAAATGGCGTCTGGGAGAGCAGATTTCTGGAGCCTCTTTTGCCCCACTCCCAAGAGTTTCACGCAAGAGGACAGTAGAGAAACATTTACAAGGAGCACTCACAGTTAGGCTCCACTGGGCGGGCGCAGATTCGTGGCTTTTCCCTGCCTGATGTCCCAAACAGGGCAGCTGGCTTCTCTGGCCTCTTTTCTTTTATATTTTTAATTTCTATTCTTTTAAAATAACTTTACTCTCACTTATCTGGAAAATATATTATGGTCAATTATGTGATGCATTTTCTTTAAATAAAGTTAAATATATATTTTTTTTTCAGAAGGAAAACTAATTCTTTGGAAGATGTTTTGTAGAGGGCATGTTCCAGGAACTTGTGTTGTTGCTCTCTCAATTCTTTTAAAAAGGAAACATTTTTTTGTGAAATAATTTATGTTCACATTAATAGTTGTTGTAATTTTGAAACTAAGATGATTTTCTGAGGTAGTTAATTCTTAAAATCATCACTTCCAGCTCAAAACAAGAGGTAACTTCTCTTTCAGTTTGCTCATCTGTTGAAACTGGTGACAGATATCTATAACTGCAAAAGACACAATGGAGAAAAACTTCTATTCTCTAAAGATACAAATAATTTACTTCACTTCAAGACAGAAGCTCCCAAGAGTATTATTTTCTGCTGATTCTTCCATCTGGAAATTGAATATTTTGGTTTACAACTTATGGTAATTTCTTTTATTAGTTAAATTCTTAACCCAACAACCTAATTTCCAAAGGTTGTCCAAACTGCCTACATTCCTTTGATCAGATTTTGTTAACTGAAGATTTAGCAAAGCCCTTTAAAGCATTGTAGTTTAAAGGTCTCTACATATCAACACAACATGTCAAAGGAAGCTTCAAACTTCTGTATATTTTCTGGTCTCAATCACGGATGTGTCTTTTGGTAGTCAGTCCAAATGTAACTGGCTAACTACACCAGAACTGTACAAGTGCTGGAATCTATGAGTAAAATTAAAAAAAAGTTCCGGGGCCGGAGAGATAGCATGGAGGTAAAATGTTTTCCTTGCATGCTGAAGGATGGTGGTTCGAATCCCATATGGTCCCCCAAGCCTGCCAGGAGCGATTTCTGAGCATAGAGCCTGGAGTAACCCCTGAGCGCTGCCAGGTGTGACCCCCAAAAAAGATCTAAAGGATCTAAGATAGTGCCTGCTTTTACTTCTTGGAAACTTCTCTTACTACTACCCTAAACATGGCAACTTCGTGATTTGCTTATTTAAACAAGAAGACGTTTGGAGACTGCAACCCAGACATACATTATACAGAAGAGAGAAGATCCATATGTGTATGATTGTTTATGACTGCTGGCATCAATGTTAGTTTCTCATAACACATATGAGATTTCAGTCCAAGACATCAATGCACACTCTTCTCCAAGATGCCTATTTGTCTTTCACGATGGGCAAAATTTTGCTTCTTCCAAATGACACACTACTAGCTATAATCCATATTCTCCAACAAATGATCATGTGTTGTCAAGAGGCACACATAACACAGGTATTTAAAAGTTCAAAGATATATAAGCTTCTACTTTTCATAGATCTTTCAAATGAAGATGGCAGTAGAATAGTGCTGGATTACTTTGTTGCTGAGCTTCTCCAATCCAAAAACTTGTCGAAGGTTTATTGTTTTTGTAGACATCAATATCAAAATCAGTAAACTACTGAACAAACATAATTTTCTCTTTTTAAAAAATTTATGACTCTATCTCTCTTTTGTCTCTCAGCATCATTCCAAATTACCACTATGTTATCAGAGTTGTCTGATTGCTTAATAGTCCCTCTCCTTGAAATAAAATTTACCTTTGGATTCTCTCCTGATAAATGGTGAAAGAGAATTCTAATTGGAGACTACCCTAGAGTGTGGAAAATATATTTTGGAAGAAGTCTGTTTTGTTTTCTTGTTTTTTTTTCTTTTATTTGTTTGTTTTGGCTACACCTGGCTGTGCTCAGGGTTGACTCCTTGCTCTGCACTCAGGGATTACTCCTGACAGGGCTTTGAGAATTATATGAAATGCTGGAGATTGTATCTGGGCTCAGCTGTGTGCAAGGCAAGTACCCTACCTGCTGTACTATTGCTCTGGCCCAAAGTCTGTGTAATTTAAAGGCCACATTGAAGGTTATCTACAAACGTAAAGTTGAAAACACTGGCACTGTGCTTTACATGAATATACATAAATTTCTCTTTTGTCTACTGATAAGCTACTGAGATTTTTATCTACTGTAGCAATATTGTTAATTAAAAGAGTTAAGAAAAGTTATGGATGCTTCTTAGTCCACTATTGCATCAGAATGGTTGTACATGCTTAATATAAAGAGATATATTAAGAGAAGGACCAATACTCAGATTAATGGCATCATTACATAAAGAGAATTTCAGGAGCTGGAAACCAAAAGGACCTTTTTCCTTTTGTTCTATGTCTAATAATCTTCCTCTGAATGTGTTTATCCCTTTTGTAAAGAAAGGACTCAAAGAGTTTCTAATTCTATTTTGACTCAAAGATGACTTTAGAGTAAAAGTTAACTTTGTACCATTAGTATAAATTAGTCTGAAATGGTTTTACTTATTAATGTAAGAAAAAGTGACCAATATAAGTTAAATCCTTAGTCCTCTGTCTAAGTTTTATAGGAAATAAGTGAAGGATTGACATTTTCCTCTGAAACTCCTAACCCCAAATCTGTTTTCTTCATCTGAAGTAAATAATCTTGAAGAGACAGATGAGTAAGCCTCTGTCTAAGTTTTATAGGAAATAAGTGAAGGATTGACATTTTCCTCTGAAACTCCTAACCCCAAATCTGTTTTCTTCATCTGAAGTAAATAATCTTGAAGAGACAGATGAGTAAGCAGCTTACTGGGCTCTAATGAATATAAGCTTGTAAATGTCTATTGTCTAACCATTAACTGGAGGAGATGTATTAGAAGATGTAATAAGGTCTAATTGGTCACCTGGATATGGTCCCATAAACTGAACAATTAAATTATGCCACCATAAACCAACTTCATCTCAGGAAGAGAAATCATGGAACATATAAACTTAGATCAAGGATCAAAAAACTGGGAGCACAGGTGGGTCAGTGTACACACTTAAAAAGAGGGCTTCTTTTCTAGTATGAATGCCTAGTATTAAAGAGTTCAATTCATGTGACAGCTGTCCTGTAAGTTGCAAGAATTTATGAAAATGTTGAAACGAAAGTTACATTGCTATTGATTTAATATTAATAAATATTTAATATTAATGTAGTTAATATTAATATATTAATTTAATATAATATATTATATGGTATATTATATATTATAATATATTTAATATAATATATTAATATTAATATATTGCTATTGATTTAATATTAATAAATATTTAATATTAATATATGAACTTTCATTCCTCAAAAGACAACAAAATATCTGTTGATCTACAAAACTATGTTTATATGAATTACTGTAGTAAAGAAGAGAAGACCATTAGGCAAATATTTCATAGCATCTCAGAAGGGGGAAGTCAAGAAAGGCTGTGTATAGAAATGGAGGGTCCTTGTGCCATAACAATTGAAGGTAGGACTAGCAAAACTGAGGAGAATTGGATTGGGTGGTCTTCCATAATAGTTTTGAATACTGTAAAGCAAGGGTCTTGAAGAGAGATATTCTAGGTACTTTATATTCTTGTCTTCTAGGAGTAGGTGTTTCAGAGACAAATAGCTGAAATAATTTTTTTCCTAGACCTAGAATTATTTTCCAGAAACAGAAAAGCATGGTGGTTTCAGTTGATATTTCTATAGGTTATTATGACTATGAAATAAAAGAATGATGAGAGCATACATAACCTAGCAAGTTACAGTCAATATTATCTACTATTGTTTACTTCTTCACTTTCTCGTGTCACTGTGACTGAAGGAAACTCCACCTTTATCGATGTAATTTTGTAAATACAATTCCCTCATCTAGAATTTCTAGAGAAATATAACACTTCAAATTTTCTCAGTGTCTTTTCTTCCAGTCTGATTTTTCAGACTTCTGATATGAAGAGATCTTATCTTTTGAACTGCAACTCTCAACTCGGAACTCCTCTAGTGCTATGTATCATATCTTTCTTTCTACCTATGATATTGATGTGCTCCTAGAAATGATCTCATTCTAGACTTTAAAACCATGCTTCTCCCAATCCAATAGAGCATTCCAGAGTGTTCAGACTGTTGTCTATAAAGTAGTTTTCCAAGTTCTTGTTGGTTTAAAATTTATACAACTGTGATTGAGGAGAACTTTTCCTGGGACCATGAAGAAAGACTTTGGGATCAAACAACTTAGTATGCCATAGCCTGTATTTTTTCTATGGCAAGATGCTTCATGGGTAGAGATACCCTGGTTTTTAAGTCAAAGTATATTTTCTTTCTATTTTCCTCAATTTGTGCTGTGCCTATGTAAAAACGGCTCATTAGGGAAACCCAAATCAAGATAATAATGAGTTATCATCTTACACCAGTGAGGATGACATATATCAAAAATACTGGGGACAATCTGTGTTAGCAGGAATGAGAAAGGAATTCTCATCTACTCCTGGTGGGAATGCTGCCTGGTCCAACCTGCTTTTCCTATGGAAAACAGTTTGGAGGGTTCTCAGTAAGCTCAAAATTGAACTATCATGTGACCCATCAATCCCATTTTGGGGTGTTTATTCCCAAGGCAGAAAAACATTCATTCAAAAGGATGTATGTCCACCTCTATTTATTACAGCACTCAGTACAATAGCTGATTTAGAATCAATCTAGATGTCCAAAAACAGATAAGTGGATCATGAAGATATGGTACATATATACAACGGAATACTACATAATTATAAGGAATGATGCAATCATGCAATTTGTGCAACGTGGTTGGAACTGGAAGATATTATGTTAAATGAAGTAAGCCAGAAGAAGGATACATATAGAATATAGAATATAAATATATAAATGTATATAAATATAAATTAATACCACTTATAACTGCATGAAGAAATGTGATGTTCTAACTAGAGTTTAGCAAGGAGAAGGAAAGAAACTGAGTGGAGAAACACAAATATGTAAAATGGGGGTGAGGGGCCAATTGATCTTAGGTGCATTGGTGGCATTATAAAAGGATGAAGTAAATATTCAAGTCAAGTCAACAACAATGATATTAAGAGACCTAAATTATAACAATGTAAACTTAAAATGGCAGGCTGAGGGGCGAAGGGTGGTGGTTGGGATATTCTCTGGGACCATGGTGGAGGGAGGTCAACACTGGTAGTGGGATTGGCCCTGTATATCTGACTCATCCATGAAGGACTTTGTAAATCATAATGGTTTCAAAAATTAATAATAATAATAATAATAATAATAACAATAAAGAAAGTGCAGGAAGAAGATCCAAAAGCTAGTACAGTAGTTAAGCTCTCATTTTCAATATGAGTCATTGACTACAATGCATGGCAAAGATTTAATGAGAATGTCTAAGTAGAAAATCCAAAGTTTTCCTGGTCTTTTCAAGTCATGCTTGACCATTGCTCTTTGTAATACCTCAGAAATAATATATTTCTTTCTTGTTTTTTTCTGACTCTGTTTTTGAAGTTAGCCTTAGAAATAATGACCTATTTATTAAAGTTAAAAACTATGCTAATTTAATATCTATTTTATTTTTATTATATTATGTATGTGATTGTGTTATGTAATTATGTAATTAACACAATAAATTAATAATTTAAATAAATTGTAATAATAGTTATCATCTTACAAACCTGGTGTCTTATTGTATATTAACTCATATAGCATGCACAATAATTCTAAGAGGTAATTATTTTTTATCCTTTTATTTCTCTAGAAAGAAACCAAGATTCAGAGGGTTAGAAAGTAAGTTACTCAGTATCATTCAAGCAAGTGCAGAGGTCCAAATTTTGAACTTAGAGTGGGTCCACTCAAACCTCATATTTTTTTTACTATAGAATGAATCAAGCATACATACATTTTACTTAATATAATATGTATTAACAAGTTTTTTTATACAAAAGCAAGAATTTTTACAACAGTGAGGGATGTGGGACAACATTGAGAAGAGGCATTATGAATGAATTCTGAATGAGGCATTAAAGCTACCTATTTTCTAAGAAAATAATATGTATATATATTTGATATATGAACTCAACTATAAATAGTAATAAAAGTACTTCAGTGAAATGTGCTGAACCATTTCAGCTGTACTTGTTTTATACTCATATACCTGTTATATGTATCAGAAACATGTATTAATAAGTGCAGTAAGGACAGGCAAGGTATGTCAAGACTCAAAAGATTTTATTTTATTTTTTTTTATTTAGCTGTGTTAAAAACAAGTCTAGCTTTTCAGTTCTGGAGGCTAGCTTTTGCTGGCATGGGGTATGGGGAAGCCCCAGGCTGAAGGCCTTTTCCCTAGCTTCCGGGGGTGCAGGGGGGCCTGGGATGCTCCCAGCCATCTCTCCTCTCCTCCTGGACTTCAGGGCCATCCTTGTGTGCCTATCCCAGAAGCCAGATAGGTGGGTGCCGGGGAGGAATCTAAAGGGGACCCCAGGTTGCATGGGGGCTAGCGCCCCCGTGCATACAGTATAGATAGTTTAATTTGATTTCCTATGGTTAATGTATGTTTTGCATATGCAGAATGTCTTTCTTGTATTCTGCCCTTGCCCACTGCCTTACAAGCTCATTTCTAGTCCTTCACTCCCTCACCCCCACCCATCATTACCCTACATTTAACCCTTTTTACTTTTAGTTCTTGGCTCAAGAAACAGATCATTATCACCACACAAAGCCAGCTGCCAAACAGCACCTTAAGTGATAAAATAGATTCTCAGCATGAGAAGATTCCCATACACTATTGCTATTGATCTACTCTCAGAGGCATCCTTTTCTCCTCCTCCCTCCATTGTGGATCTTTGCTTGTTAAAAGACTTGGTTTCTGAGAAGTCACGATTCAAGGATTTTTTCTGATATGGGACTAATCATCAGCCTGTTATCAGACAGCACAGGCCAAATCACAGACCAAATTTAACAGACCGGATTTAACACCCCCCCCAACTATTTCAAAAGACATAAAAGAGACATATATATGTATATGTATATACATATATATATTCAAAAAATATATATATATCTTGAATATCTTATATGTATTCCCTTAACAGTTATAACCCTTACTGAATATTCTCTTATACAGTGACAATTTCTCCCACTGTTTAGTGATCTGTTCAATAAGGAATTCTGGTAGAAGAGTTCCTCGGTTTAGAGCTTATGTTAGAACCAAGTTACGGGGATTATTGGACTTGTTCCAGCGACCCTCATATGCACCAATAATACTATGTAGCATTGTTACTCTTTTGCATAGGCACATTAAAATGGGAAGATACTATACATACAAACACATTCTTATCTAATTGAGATAGGAACACACAAATCTTGTAATGCAGTGGGACCTTACATCTTAACATTTTCATAATGACCTGGCTCAGGTCTCAGAAGAACGGGCATTGTCCATTCACCCCTGAACAAGGGATGCCATCTATGAAACAACCATGGTTGTCTATAACATCACCTGGAAGCAATCCTCTACCAGGGAAGACCCTACCACTGCCCTGGCATTGACCTACTTCAAAGAGGGTGTTCCCTTAACACCCAGAAGACTTATCAACAACAACAACAACAACAAAAACAACAACCTGCTTTCAGGGCAGGGCGCTCTGCATTGCCTCTAATTGTGAGGTGAAACTAGAGGACACTCCACATCATCCTGACTTTGATGTAGGATATGCACAGAATCCAGGATCTTTAACTACAGAAACCTGACACCAACAACAGAGACTGTGCAAAAAAAAAGTTTATTGGCAACACAGACAATGACTTGAGTTAGACAAGTATGCCTGGAGCCCAGAGTCGGTTTTATGCCAGAAAACTTCAGGGGTAAGTTCTCCTTGTATTTAGGCCAAGGTTTTTCTTTTCCATGTCCCCATATTTTGCTGGGCTTATGCAAACAACAATTGCCACTCTAACACCGTTTTTACTGTATTTCTTTAACTCTTATCCTTTAAAAAAAAAAGAGAGAGAGAGAGAGAGAGAAAAGAAAAGCTTACTAAACCTTTTATTAGGCCACTAATGAGTTAATTGGTGATCCAATGATTTTCAAAAATATACTTGCTACTGAACTTTTTCTTTCTCTTCCATCTCTTTAGTTTTTCTATTTTAAAAATAACTCTGCCTTTGTTCTTCCTGAAACAAATGTATTATGATCAATTGTGTCAACTATACTAATTTTTGGATAAATTAAAAAAATTGTTTTCTACTCTGACAAAGCCTGTGTTCTCTCTCAAACACTCATTTCTTCCTCTCTTACTCCTCACATCTTTCTAAATAAAAAAAAAAAACCTTGTTTCACTAAAAAAAAACAAAAAACAAAAAAACACCAAAAAAATTAAACAATAAAAACCAACTCTAAGTGAACAAGGTCTCTCAGATCCCTGGGCGGGCTCTGGAGCTTAAATGTATGTGTGTATATACATACATTGATATTAGTTTATTTATATAATTTGTGTAATAATTTATATAATTACTTAGTTATTGCTTTTGGGGACTCCTCTACCATTTTCATGCCCTGTTTTATTTTTGGCACCAAAAGCAAAGCATCCCTTAAATATTCATGGTGAAATATAAAGTCTTCAAGGGTGATCCAAACTAATAATTAACTTTTAATTTCAAGTCAATGCAGCATAATATAAATCTTTTCAAATCACCTGTTCCTGGGATTATAAAATAGAACATTTTCTTCTGGTTGCTTGTGGTAACTGCTGCCCCTTCCTCATAGGAAGATGAGGCTAGGTCACTTACAATTAATATTCTTTGTGACTGCTGAGATTTTCTGCACTTTGCCCCTTTTTAGTTTGTACCAGATGGGTAGAAAGTGCCCATTTCTGGCCTTACCTGCTGAGCCTGCCCTACATGCAGCACTCTCATTTCTTTTCTCCTGCTGTTGGGGCTTTGGTAGCTGAGATGAACCATACAAGTACGTTTCTGCTAGAACCATGTTTGCATAGACCTTTTCGAAAGTTAGTGCAGTGCGCAAGGTAGTTCATAACATTGTGGAGTAATTTCCTCTAGTCAGTTGGTCTTGCTTTTTAAGTTTGTCCATCTTATAGAATTTTAGGGAAGAAGGAAAACATAGAAGACACCATTTCCTTTTATTTTTATTATTTATTTATTTATTTTGTTTCTGGGCCACACCTGGTGACACTCAGTGGTTACTCCTGGCTATGCTCTCAGAAATCACTCCTGGCTTGGGGGACCATATGGGACACCAGGACACCGGGGATGGAACCAAGGTTCATCCTAGGTCATCTGCATGCAAGGCAAAAGCCCTACCACTGCACTATCACTCAGGCCCCACCATTTTCTTTTAAATGTATTGGTTTGGAAATAGAGGCATGGGGAAGTCAGACGAGTACTATAGAGAGGGAATCCCTTAGATATTAGTCTCAGTCCTCACTCCTCACTCTAGGAATCTGTAACTCGAGGGCAGGGCCTGGCAATCTGTAATGTAAGGAGTCCTTATGAGCATTATAGTTCATACCACAGTTAGAAAGTCTCATGAACAATCTATGTCAGGTCATATAGCTGCCACAAACACATCTTTCCTGTTTTAAGCATTTTCTATACTATGGTTCTGCATCTGTTTCATATGTCACTTTACATATGTCATTTTATTTATTTACATTTTATACTTTATATGCCACAGGTAATTATTTTTTGACACTTTGAGGTCACTCTATCCTGGGGGACCTTACTGTGTTCAAAGGACCAAATAGAGTGCCAGGAATTGAGCCGGGTAAGCCACATGCAAGGCAAACTCCCTTACCTACTTAACTTTCTCTCTGGCCTCTCCACAATTTTAATTTGCAAAGGAGCATTTATTAATTTAGTTTTAATGAGGTCCAGTCTGGTTGCCTTTTCCTCTCCTCTCAGTTTGCCGAGAGATTTAAGTTCAGGAGCTATTGCCTGATTATATTAATTTCATGTCTGGAAATTTTAAACAATTCCTCAAACTGAAGTTTTAATTTGCCCACAGGTCCTCACTGAGTAGTTAGTTTTCCTGGTGTGTAGACTTTTCTTTGCTTTTTAAGCAAAGTTCAATAGCTGAGCAGATGCATTTTCTTTTAGTTTTCCGAGTAGACAAGAAAGGCTCATGGCCTTTCATGAGCAATTTTCTTTTTCTAGTGTCAGTTTTTATCCTATTCTGACAAACCCACACATCGGGATTACCCCTTTCAACTTTATTCTCAAAGTGTTGGTTTCTGTGCCACTTGTCAGGCTTCCCATGTTGAAAGAACGAGGCCCCCATCAGCTTCTGAGGTTCTCCCTTTGCCTCAGAGGACCCTGGGCAAGCCAGACACCCTTGTCTGACCCCATCCCAAAGGGCTCTTCAGTAATTTCCTCCGTAGGGCTCTGTTTCCTGGTGATGCCACTCTTTTCATCTGTTTCTCCACCTGCTCTTCCTTTGGCTAGAAACCTGTCCCCACACGAGCTTATTCCTGTCATGGCAGGAAGCCATGGGTTTTGAGGCTTTTTATTCCCAGGAAGAAAGTTAGAACGAGGGCCCTTTTGAACTCAGCATGCTTCCTATTTGATATAAAGCTTACCCTGGGCCCAGGAAACTCTGAGAGCTATAGACCGATTTCTGTCTTCTCTTCCTCCATCCCAGGGGATCTCTTTCCATCTGGACTTTTGTCAGGTGGTCTTCCCAGGCCCCACTCAATTGATAGAGCTCTTAAAAGGTTTTGAATTTTTAGTATTTAATTTTTGAATGAGTTATACTTCTGGGAGACCTTGAGTCAAGGTTTAAGTCTGCCCTGACTGGGCAAGAGGTCTCCATTAACCTAGCTGCATAAGGGTCCAACAGGGCAATGATGGTCCAGGAAATTGATTGGATTCTGTTAAATCACAGGGAGAACTAGGTGAGGGTTTTCAAGAAAATTCTCTCAGATGTTTAGATCCACATCATTTGTCATTTTGAGGCTAAGTTATTAATTCTGAAAAAAGTAACTACAAATGATTATTTGGTTCCTTAGGGTTTAAGTACGTGTATCTTTGCATAATGATTCTATTTACATATGGCTACTATTCAATAAAGAATGACAGAAATAAGAATAACTATTGTTGTGGAGTACATGCAGTGAGTTCCTCCAGTCAGAATTTTATACATATTGAAGTTTATCCAACCTGCAAGATGCTAGTAGCTTCATCATGATTGAGATTAAATTATTGCTCCAAGTAAAATGTGTACAAATTTAGAAAGATTCATGAATTTTCTTTTTTGGTCAGCATTTAATGTGGAGGTTAAATATGTCAACTCTGAAGTCAAACTGTCAAGTGCTGTTGTTGATATATTTAAGGGAATTAGTTAATGTACCTTTAAGGGATGATGATGCCCCCCTCACCCCTGTAATGGCAGTTGAACTGGAACATGTCCCCTGGACTGGCATATGCCCCTCTGTAACTGACAACTGGCCTAAGTATAAAAAGGGGAATCTGGCAATTATTGGGGGTGGGTGGGTCCCAGGGTAAAGATCTGAGCAGAGCCTGCCAGTCTGCAGGAGGCCTGCTGCTCACTCGCCCCCCTCCTTTCTTTTTTCTCCTCTCTCTCCTCTCTTTTTTCTCCTCTCTCCCACTCCCCTCTCTCCCCAACCCTGGCAGCTGGGTGTCCAATCCCAGTATGCTGTCTTACAAAATCTGACTATATTCAATTTAACCTGTATTTCAGTATCTCCATCTGTAAAGTGGGCCACATCTATTTCATAAGGTTATTTTAAAGAGGAAAAGTAAATAAAATTATTTTAGTGTAAAGTAATCACATTTAAGAAGATGCAAAGGGGCCTTTTTCCTGCTGAGCCAGCCTAGACACACCAAGGACTATAATCTCTCCAGGACCCACACGCGGTAAGATGTCCCCACCCAAGGAATGTGGGGCCAATTCCTGCCATGTGATTGGGTATCCAGAGACTTATAAAGAATGGCAGCCATGCTCTCTGCCTCTTTTCTGCTGAGCCAGCCTAGACACACCACGGACTATAATCTCTTCAGGACCCACACCCGAAAAGCGTGAAGCGGAGCTGCCGCGCTTATCTTGTAACCCCTGAGTTCCATTTCTGCACATTGTAAGAAGCAATCTACAGCCTTGCCAATGGAGTAATTTTGCAGTACACCCCCATTATTTACAGAAATCAAGATGGCTCCTCTAATAATCTAAAACATAGGAAACAGTTAGGTATCCTCTCAAATAAGAAGTTTAGAGTAGAATTGTAGAAAATGTTCAGGGAGCTCTAAAAAGCATCGATAGACTTGACTGGAGCACAATTAAGCATCAAGAGGATTTGTCAACTGAAATTAGAAATTTTCACACTGAACAAACAGATCAGAAAAACTGAGCTTATGCAACTGTTGCCAGGCACGGGGTTTGGGGAGACCCCATGCCGGAGGCTTTCTCCCTAGGCTGGGGAGTGCTGGGAGGCTTGGCAGGCCCCATAGCCTAACCCCTCTTTTTCCCCTGGACTCCAGGCCCTCCCTGGGTGCCGGCTCAGGTGGCCAGAAGTGGGTTCAGATGGATTCTTAAGGGTACTCGGGCTTCCCCCATCCCTCCGTACTCCAGGGGGGCGGTACATGGGGAGGAGGGCGGGCAGACATCTGGCTTCCGGTTTCCTCTTTGATTCTGGAGACCAGCTCTTGCCAGCTAGGGGGTTTGGGGAGGTCCCATACCAGAGCCCTTCTCCCTGGCCTGGGGAATGCTGGGTGGCTTGGCAGACTCCCAGTCGTCCTTGTCTTTTTCCCCTGACTCCAGGCCTTCCCTGGGTGCCAGAAGTGGGTTCAGGTGGACTCTTAGTGGTCCTCAGGCTTCCCCCCTACCTCTCCCTACACTAATGGGAATGTGCTTTGGAAGGAGGGCAGGCCGTTCTAGTACTGGTTTATGTTGGGACAGTCACTGGAATTTTTTTCTCCTTGTTTTCCTATTGATAGTATTGTATGCATATATTTTATATATCCATAACATCCCATCTTGTATTGTGACCTTGATACTGCCCTACAAATCTCATTTCTAATATCTTACTGCCTCAGTCCCAACTCTTATTTCCCCCCATCTTCCCATATAGGTGCGGCTCATGACATGAAGCTTACCACATAGAGTGATAAGTGCAGTTAAAGAAATAACTACACTGAAAACTATCATAACAATGTGAATGAATGAATGAATGAATGAGGGAAAAAGAAAGCCTGTCTCGAGTACAGGTGTGGGTGGGGTGGGGAGTAGGTAGATCCGGGAAATTGGTGGTGGGAATCCTGCACTGGTGAAGGGGGGGTATTCTTTACATGACTGTAATCATACAACTACAAATATATTTGTAATCACGGTGTTTAAATAAAGATAATTTATAAAAAAAGAAAAGAAAACAAAACGCAAAGGACTAGAGAGATAGCACAGTGGTAGGGTGTTTGCCTTGCATATGGCTGACACAGGAGGGACCTGGTCCAATTCCTGGCATTCCATATGACCCCCACAGCCTGCCATGGGCGATTTCTGGGTACAAAGCCAGGACTAACCCCTGAGTACCACTATGAGGCCCAGCAATCAATCAATCAATCAAATTAAAAATAAAAATAAAATGCAAGGCACCGATGCCCATTGGGTGGTGAAAAAGTTGCATTGGTGAAGGGTGTGTGTGTGTGTGTGAATTTTATGGCTGAACTCAACCACAAACATGTTTGTAACCATGGTGCTTAAATCAAGAAATTATTATAAACAAAAAGAAAATGCAAGGCAGAAATAAAGCACTTTAATATGATTTAAGAAATGAACTAATCCGTTCAAGTAGGTTTTGCCACTTGTCGGATTCAAATTTTCTGTCTCTTTTCAGGGCTTGATACTAATATAATTCAGTGCTTAGTAAGAAAATTCAGGAGGGAATATGTACTTTTACTTAGAACAAATAAACCATTTATCACTGTCTTTGCCCCCTCTCCCACCCCTTTCAGAGAGCTCTCTGGGCACCCTGCACCTTTGTAACTTCTGCGGCTGCAAATCACACAGCAGCCAGGGCTGAATCCCATTTGCAGTACAAAGAGACTGCCAGGAAGAAATGGGCTTAATTAGTAAGAGATGTTCAAGGTAAAGCCTTTACAGAAGCGCTAACTGTGCTGTGTTAAAGGGAAGAAATATGATGAAAGCCACCATTACCTGAGCCAGGACGGTGCATATATTTTCTTAGCCTGTGCCTGACTTATCACATCCGCTTAGATGTTCCAGATCCAATTTCAGGGGTAGTTCAAAGCCGAAGTTTCTGAGTAAGAAACTGAAAAACAGTGAGAGAGTCTTGGAGCTTGTACTGTAACAACTCTAGCCAATTAACATGTCAACTTGGAGAATATGAAGAAGAGGAAAATAGGTCTATACTCAAGAATCAGACATTTAAGGAGCCAGGCCCAAATACAACTGGAGAATTCACTTTAAGCCTAAGCTTAGAGATAAAGCACTATGGTACCAAAACCAGACAGTCGTATGTCCATTTGGTGAAAATAAAAAATGATCAGACTTGAACACAAAATCCAAAGTTAACAACAACAGTAAATCTACATCAAGCTGTACATGGGGAGAACAGTTGTACTAGCAACTAGCATTACAGGGGGTAGAGGAGGGGGAAGAGGGATGCATGCTGGGGAACAGGAATGAAGGGAGGACAACACTAGTGGTGGGAATGTCCCTCATTCATTACTAATATGTGCCTTAAATATCACTGTGAACAATTTGTATTTCACTTTGCCCATAATAGAAAGAAAGAAAGGAAGGAAGGAAGGAAGGAAGGAAGGAAGGAAGGAAGGAAGGAAGGAAGGAAGGAAGGAAGGAAGGAAGGAAGGAAGGAAGGAAGGAAAGAAGGAAGGAAGGAAGGAAGGAAAGAAGGAAGGAAGGAAGGAAGGAAGGAAGGAAAGGAAGGAAGGAAGGAAGGAAGGAAGGAAGGAAGGAAGGAAGGAAGGAAGGAAGGAAGAAGGAACAGTTAAACAGAGTTGGTGACATCTCAAAAGGGCTAAAACTCAACCACGTTTTAGAAGGAAGAAGGAAGGAAGGAAGGAAGGAAGGAAGGAAGGAAGGAAGGAAGGAAGGAAGGAAGGAAGAAGAAGGAACAGTTAAACAGAGTTGGTGACATCTCAAAAGGGCTAAAACTCAACCACGTTATTAAGGGGAAGGAAAAGATCTCAAAAGCAATAGATTCAGAAATCTTAGTTTAATATTGATGTTGTCAGTTGAAAGTTTTGTGCTGTAGGGCGAGTCTTTACAGCTGTGGACCACAGGTTTTTCAGGTCTTATGATTTTATTCTTAAACTTTTAACATTTTATTCTTAAAATCTTAAGCACCTCCACATGAGCTTAAGTTCCATACAAGGGCTTCAAAGAGACAGGGAATTTTCTCTAACAAATAGTTAAAGGCTTGAGAAAGACTGGGTAATAGCTACAGGACTTTTGTTGAAACACACATATCCTATCCAGTAATAAGTAAGCAACTTGGAATTTCTAGTTACATCAGACACAATTTTCAAACCATGATTAGGTGGTTCTTAACTACTTTGTGGCTATGTATAGGGTTATTAGTGAGATGTACATCTTCTTAATAGAACTGATTATCTAACTGGGTGTTTAGGGAAAATTCTTTGAACAGATTCAATATCTGGCCCTAATTGAATGTTCTAGAATCAGGCAAGTATATAAATATTCTTGATGATTAGTGAATTCTTGGCAGTCTATATCTGAAATGATATGTAAACTAAGAAAACTTGATTGTTCATTTAATCAAGAAATAGTTAATGATCTTTGATTATGTTCCAGGCATTACAGTAGGTGTGGTAAGATGATGGTGATCAAGGCAAACTCTCTTCTAGCACAACACAGCTTGCAATTTCAATATCATAACTAAATCCATGTGCATTTATAATGGGACATAGCAAGTTTTAAGATACAGTGTAGAAAGAAGCAAGGCACAGACTTAGCTTGTATTCATCTTTCTGTTCCCATGCTTCTAAGTAAGGTGATAAGATTAAATTTCAACAAAGGCACAAATGGAAATGGTGTGTCACTTTCATCTCAGGCATACCTCCTCCATGCTTACTCTTACCTTGCCTGATGATTCTTGAGGCTACATATTCCAGCATAACTACAGGTTACCCTCATCTGCTTCAGACTATGCTGTGAATGAGAAATCAACAATTAATGTCAGTATTACAAAGGACAAAGAAAAACTGTGGCAATATTCCAGATTAAAGTAGGCCACAAAATATATTATCTGCCCCTATAATGGATTATTTAGTGGGAAGGTGAAAAATGCTACAAAGGACATAATTAGATCTACTGAAAAAAAAAATGGATATTAGATTATTTTTAAAAGCATTGTATTAGGTTAAGCCTGTAAAGGAGACAATTGTGCTATGACTATGTAAGAGCCTTCTTATTTCTTAGTGGCTATACATTGCAGTACTTAGGGCAAAAAGGCATAATGTATTAAAGTTATCCTTAAATACTGAAATAAGGCAAGATATTAATAATAAAAAATATGGCTAAAGAATATATGGTTGTTCGTTATTCTATTTTTAGTTCTGCACTTTTTTTTTACAAATCTGCAATTATTTTCAATATCAAAAATTAAATACTAGTAAAGGCATTGATAGTTACTGTTGTCATAAAATAGCCCAAATTACTTGACTAGTATAGATTGGAATCCTTCCTCCCTCCATTTCAAATATTTACTTTTTAAATAGTTTGGAAGGGAAGAAGACTCACAAAAAATCAATGTGAAAGTGGCCATAGGGACAAATTAAGTGTATGAGAGTTAAGATTTGACAGCTATTTAGATAAACTCTATTGTTCTGGATGATTGATGGTAAAAGACGGAAGAGAAAATTGTTACTCCAGGCTTATGAGAACACAAAATTTAAGACACTAAACAGATTGCCATCTTTTATCTGTTGAATTTCAGGAAGTGCTAGAAGTACCACTTACTGTTAGCTCTAGACTCAAGATCTGACCCATAAAGACTGGGGAAGACAGTAGTAATGCAAAACCAAGGGAGTTTATTCAGTTACTAGCATGCTGGGGTTGCACCTCTCCCAGGTGGTGCCTACGAAGGGACTGGCAAGCCCTTTTTATAGGGTTGCTGGGGCTTCAAGATAGTGGTAAAACTATAGGTTCTTAGTCCATGTTGTGTCAGCCAGGTTTAAACTTGGCTGAAGTAGTAGAGGTGGGGCTTGGGCACCCAGTGAGTGCCAGGAACTTTGGTGTGCAGTTACATAAGGTTTGTCATTCACAGGCCCTCCAGGTGTTCTCGTTTATCTCTCTGTCCTAGTACATGCCCTTGAATTCTTGGAACTGGTTCTGGTTATGTCTATAGCAAAGCTAGGTTACAGAAGCAGAACAAGCAGTTAATTCTAAACCAAACTTAGTTCCAAACTTATATCCCAGCATTACTCTTTCTCCAGATTCTGAATGACATTCTGTCCTGTCAGAGTATCAGCCACTCAACCCCTTTAAGAGACAGTTGTGAATCTCCAGTAATTATAATATATTATTGTAAATAGTAAACTGTAAGACATTATGCAATCATTTAAAAGGAAACCATTGTTTTATGTGACAAATTGGCTGAAACTTTAAATCAAAGAAAGAACAATAATGTATTGGGGGGGGGAAATTGAGCTCATGGTTGTCTAGGGCAGGAAGGTGGAAAAGTGGGTAATGGTAACCAACAGGTTCAAGTTTATAGTTGTAAAATAAGGAAGTTCTTTGAGTGTAATGTGTACTGTGATGACTGTAGATCACAAAGCATTTTAGGTACTTTAAAGTTGCTAATAGTCAACGATAAATTTCTCACCACACAAAGGTAACTTTGAGGGTCCCAAGAGATAGGACAGAGATTAAGGCACTTAGATTGCAGACTGTCTTTATTGATTGATCCATAGTATCACATATAGCCCCCTCTGGTCCACCAGGAGTGGTCTCTGAATGCTGTCAGATATGACCCAACTGTCCAATTTCTCTTGGCTATACAAAATTTTAGCTATGAGAGGTGATGAATAAGTTCACTAACCTTACTACAATCACTATATATGTTTGTATATAAAACATATACCTATGTACACCTTATATTTATACAATGTTGTTTTGTATGTTATATATATTTCAGCCCAGACTAAGACCCACTGGAGAGAAAAGAAAAGGCCACAGAATCATTTCCTTATTCTTAATTATCTTTCTTTTACGTAGTTATCAGCCTTTTGAGTTAGCCATTGAGACCAAACCCCTCTTCTCTGTTGGTTTCTCATTCCTACAATCTCACCACCCTAAACAGTACTTGGCTTTTGGTACAGAGTATTTGGTTTTGATAGCAACGTATTGGTGTTACCTTATAGGATGCAGGTGGCTAATCATCCTTTATACAATTGGCACACAACAGACTAGTAATGAGCATGATGGTAAGAATATGGTGATGATTGAAGTAGACACCTTCTGTTAGTATTATTATCTGTAGGGAAGGCTCTTTTCCTTTATTTGGATCAATGTCTTTGTTCTGGTATCAAAAAGATGATTGTATGTGTCATGAAAATGAATATTCAGGGAATAAAATAGGTGAGTTGATGGGTTGATATTGATTGGGTTGGAAATGAATATTTCATGGGAATATAGGTGAGAAAGATAAAAAGGATAGGGGCTAGAAAATGAAAGATTTGGAAGGGAAGAGTTTCCAGGAGTAAAGATTACTATTGTTTTTCTTACTTAAAAGTTCTTTAAAACTCAAAACTCTGCCTGAAGATTAATATTGTTCTTCTCTAATAGATGAGATAAGTGGAACCCAGAGACATTAAGCAACATACCCAAGATAATATATAATTTACAGAGCTAGTATTTTTTTTTTTTTGCAGTGCCAGGGCTAGAACACAGAACCTTATGCATCCTAGGCAAGTATAGCCCCTACTCTCAGATCAAGAATTTAAACCAACATCTATGCTTGGATATATTCATAAACCTATTGTAATAAATCCCTGTATAAATATGTAACAAATCATAATGTTATATACCTTAAACTTATACAATATTATACGGCACTTTTTTTTTTTATTTTTGGGCCACACCCAGTGACGCTAAGGGGTTACTCCTGGCTATGCGCTCAAATATCGCTCCTGGGTTGGGAGACCATATGGGACGCTGGGGGATTGAACTGTGGTTCGTCCTAGGTTAGCTTGTACAAGGCAAGCACCCTAGCGCATGCACCACCACTCTGGTTCCTATACATCATTTTTTTTTTATCTCAGTAAAGTTGGAAAGGAAAATGTCTTCATATTCACCCCATATTCTGTGTTATTACCACCTTTTTATGCCAGTAGAATCCATGTTATGAGTTTACTATCCCACTGCACAGGACACATATTCTAAAGAGTTGGCTTGATCATGGTATCAGAATGTTCCAATAGATAAACACCTGTAAGCTTGTCTTTTCATCTGAAATAAGAAAAACTGATGGTCAAGTTAAAGGCAGTGTTGGACTTGAATAGGAGTAGGAAGAGCCATAGAAGCAACTGTCCATGTAGTAAGAGTAATCTATGAACTTTTCTCTTCCTTCCACTTTCACAATATTTTTTCTTGCTGTGAAATATTTAGGAAAGTTCCTTTTGAATTGTTGAAGCTATAGCATCTGGTATTTTTGTGTCTGGAAATATTTTTAAATGGCCTTATTGTTATCCCTGCAGCAAAATTGCTATTACTGTTGCTACATCCACCCCACCCTTTCAATTTTAAAATCTCTTTTGGTACATTTTCCTCTGTTTAGGATGTGTCTGCCTTGATGAAATTCAGATTTCAAGAGTGTCTGCTATGGTTCTAGCAAGATTTTGAGGACTTCTACATTTGTCATCAATCCCTCTGAGCAATGAGTTATACCCTTTTAATAATTAAAGGAAAACCCCCAAAGCTATTAACAACTTGCTCTAACTCTCCTTTTTCCTCCAGACTGGTTTCAGCACTTTTGGTTAACACTATTGCTGGATAATTTAGAAAACCAAATCTCTGTGGGTGACCAGGCAAAACTTATTAATCATATAATCCTAGCAGACGGCATAGCCCTAATACAAATATTTGTGCTTCTGTCACTGGCATTCGTCTGATCACTGCCAGATAGTGACAGATTTTAAAGACAATCACATTAAGTATTAATCAAGCTT